>NC_091792.1:68901666-69510000 GCF_041296235.1 Equus asinus | reverse complement strand
AGCGTTTGTTCTGAGTTCTCAAGATTACAGACGCTGATCACATCTGCAAGTTATTTGAATGTCCTCTGATGTCATTTTTGAGCCTAGAGACAAAAGCCAATTTAAAGAGTTGCTCACTGACTCTCCTCCTATATTATTGAGCTTTCGTTTCCTTTCCAAACTGTGCTTATTTTATTTTTTGTATTTGAAGATCATTCTCTTTACAACAGACTTTTATTGAGGGTTGATTAATTCTGTCATCTCTCTTGGTTAACGTTCTACCATCTTCCCTCAAAGGTGAACCCATCCCTTCCTTGTTCCTCTCCGTGTTCTGAATCCAACTTACAAACTGCAGTCTTTTCCACTGTCTGTGCTGACCCTGCCTCAGCTCCCTTCACCCCCTGCCGGGTCTCCACTGCCTCAGCCTTTGGAGATCTCGTCACAGATAGCAATAACAACTAAGGATTGTTGAGCATGTGATTGGCCAGGCATGTGTTAAGTTATTTATGTGTTATGTCTTTTAATTAGCACAACAACATTATAGGCCAGGTACTAATGTTATCCCCATTTTGCATATGAGAAAACTTGGAAAAATTAAGTAACTCGCCCAAGATCACATAGAAACTGGATTATGACACACAGTCTGCGATTGTGGTACTGTGTATATCCTAAAGCCCTGTTCCATTTCAAAAGTTACTTGAAAATTACTTGAAAGCTTTGCTTTCTTTCCTGTTCAGGAGATTTGCTCAGTCGGCAGGGGTGTGACAGAGTGTGGTCACGATCAGCTTCTTTCCCGATTGCTCCAGGCTAGCGTGGGCTGGCCCTAGTCTCTAGTGGACACATGGCCTTGCCCCAGGAGCCTCTCTGTGCCTTCAGCCTGCTCCCTCCATAACTCCCAGAAGACTCCCCAGCATTTTTAAAAAAACTGTTTAATTGAGCTCACGTTGGTTTATAACATTGTGTAAATTTCAGGTGTATATTATTATATTTCAGTTTTTGTATAGACTACGTCGTGTTCACCACCAATAGTGTAGTTTCCATCCATCACCATAAACACGTGTCCTTTTTCCCCTCTCGTGCTCCCCCTACCTGCTTCCCTTCTGGTAACTACCAATCTATTCTCTATATCTATGTGTTTATCTTCCATATATGAGTGAAATCATATGGTATTTCTCTTTCTCTGTCTGGTTTATTTTGCTTAAGCATAATACCCTCAAAGTCATCCATGTTGTCACAAATGGCAAGATTTTGTCTTTTTTATGGCTGAATAGTATTCCATTGTGTATATATACCACATCTTCTTTGTCCATTCATCCATTGATAAGCACTTGGGTTGCTTCTATGTCTTGACTATCGTGAATAATGCTGCAATGAGCATGGGGTGCATAGATCTTTTTGAATTAGTGTTTTCATGTTCTTTGGGAAAATACTCAGAAGTGGAAAGGCTGGATCATATAGTATTTCTATTTTTTAATTTTTTGAGAAATCTCCGTACTGTTTTCCATAGTGGCTGCACCAGTTTGCATTCCCACCAGCCTTTTTCAGAGGCCTGCCTGGGGCGCCAGGGAGAGAAGTGGGCTACAAATAAAAATTGCAGATTCATAAATGCATGGTTGTAGAAATGCAAAAGGTAAAAACCACCTGTGGTCCTGGATGAAACTGGTGTTGTAAGTGAACCAACGATGGAAGCCTTGGGGGCAGAAACATTTAAAGGGCCTGCAGAGGCTGGGGAGCCAGAAGAGGATACTGCCATAAAGTAATAATGCCCATTCTTTGTTATTTAACAATTATGTGCCAGGCAGAGTATTAGGCATCTTATATACAAGACTCATTATTCCTCACATCAGCTCTCTGATGCAGGCTCTAGCATTCCTCCTGTAGAGATGAGGGAGTTGAGATCCCAGAGCATGAGTGAATCTGCCTGAGTTTACACAGGTAGTAGCAGTGGAACCAGCATCCAGGTCTGGGACTGTCGGACTCCAAAGTCTACGCTCTTTCAACAGTGAATCTTACATAAACCCACCTGCGTTAGTGGATGGACTTTGACATCTACTTTGGCTGCTGAGAGTTTGTTTTTCACTTGCTTTCCAGTTCTCAACTTATTGCCAGAAATGTGAGTGATAGGTAAATCTCATCTTAGACAATTATGCAAGTCAGGGGTATGTCAAACAGGAGTAAGAGGCACTTCGGAACGCTTCTTTCAGGATGCCCGAGTGTCTACACTGCATGAAATTAGCAGCTGCCCTGAAGAGGGTTCGCAGCGTTTTCCAAGCCGCCAAGCCGGCTCCTTCATGAGCAGGAAAGTGGCTTCAGGAGATCATGGTCAGACCTTGCTTGGGAGCCAAGAAGATAAGAACTTAAAATGTCTTTTGGATTTGGCAGTATCCACCCTCATTCCCTGCCCTCTGATATCCTGCCTATTCTTCGGGTTCCAGCCCAAATTCCATGGCCTCTGTAACGCCTTCCCTGACCTTCATCTCCCTTCCCCCAACCGGCCGGAGACGACCCCTCCCTCCTCTGCAAGGCCTGTGCTGGGCCCTCCCCTAAGTGTCTGCTCTCTGGTGCTGAAGGGCGTGGGGCGCTGAGGATGGAGGGAAAGCTGATGCTTGTTCTTTGCACAGCTGTTGGGCAAAATTGAGTGGCAGATGCGGGGAGGCCATGGGGAGTAGTGCTTAAGGGTGCAGGCTTGGAGCCAGGTGCCTGGCTTTGGTGCCCAGCTGTGCTGTTTACAGGATGTAAACATGATCTTGGGGAAGTTACTTAACCTCTCTGTGCCTTTGTTTCCCCCTTTGTAAAATACGCCTGGTGATAGTACCTCCTTCGTGAGGTTGGTAAGAGGATTCAGCAAGTTAGTGTACAGAAAGTGCTTAAGGCCATGCCTGGCGTGGGGTGGGAAGCCCCTCAGTGTTCGCTGCTGTGCTCAGTCTATGTCCTGAACCCGTCAGATGACTCGGCCCTGGTCAGCTTCCCCAGGGGCCCTGTTTGCCTACCTCTACTTCCAGGATTCTGCTATGAACAATTTCTAACATCAAAATATCTTAAGCAAACTCAACTCCAATAGTGAAATTAACTTTTTGAGTGGCATACACTGTTGTATGTATGACACATACACGTGTCAGACATGGTTGTAAATTTCACATATATTAATTTAATTCCCGTAAGTCCTATGAGGTACTGTTACCATGACCATCTTACAAATAAGGAAATGGAAGCACAGCGGGATTAGATGATGGGCCTAAGATCAGCAGCAAGACCAGACCAGGGGTCCCCCCCAAGGATGAACTTGTTCTCCCAGTTCCTCTCTGAGAGGATCCAGCAAACGTGAGGAGTACTTCCCACACATGGGGTACACCTTGAGACTCTGCACCCCTTATCTCATTTAACCCCCCGACTGCCCAGTGGAGTTATGATCTCCTCCATCTTTCAAAGACATGAGGCACAAAGAAGTCACACCGTGGGCCTGGAGTCACCAGGCAGGAAGTGGTGGAGCTGGCCAGGTTTTCTTTGGCAAAGGGGAGTGCCCCGCCACCAGAACACAGCTGTTTCCACATAACAGAAGTCGTGACAACTCTTAATTAGACACCTCCGGTCTCAATATAGACATGGCTGTGCCTCCCTGTAGGATGCCTCTCACCGCCAGCACAGCTCCTTCCTCCTCAGTGAGGTGGCCTCTGGCTCCTCTTGCCCCAGAGGAGGTCCCTGTGAGCCTTTGGGGTTCTGCCAGCTGGGCGTGGTTTCTTCTTCAGAGGGTCTGGACTCATCCGCCCTGGACCAGTCGGAGCAGCCTACGAGGAGGAAGGGAAGGCGCTGCTGTCCTTAGGGTAGCTGCAGAGCAGAATCGATTGGCAGGCCTGGGGGGCCGCAGGGAGTGGTGAAGGGTGGACGTTCAGAGCCAGAGTGCCCTCGCTTGGTCCTCTGCATGCCTTCTTCCTTCCAGCAACGCTTTAAAGATACTTTTGTTGTTTGTTAGATGTAAGGCTAATGTGCATGCTGTGAAAATTTTGACAGCGTAGAAGTGCGCAAGGTGAAAAGTGAGTATTCTGCCCTGACCCTCCTCCATGTCGCGCGCTCAGAGGCATCTGAGCATTGGAAACACTTCGTATGTCCTTCCAGACCCTTCCAGGTGTGCATGTGTGCACGGGTGTCTGTGTGAACACAAACAGTGCACACATGGGCTTCCATCACTTGCCTTTCACTCGGCAATAAATCTTGGCCATCTTTCCTTGTCAACACATATAGGTCCACCTCAGTCACTTTCATGGCTGCTCAGCATCCGTCGTCTTGATTTCCTTTAATTTGATTATTCAGTCCTTCCTCTGCAGGTCTCTAGTGACAAATGTTTGATTTAAGTTTTTCCAAGATTTCATTATGGCCAGAAATGTTATAATAAACATCTTGAAACTTACATCTTTATACACTTGGGCAAGTATATCTTTGGATTAGATTCCTAAAAGCAAAATTCTTTTCAAGAAATATTTATTAAGTAACTACTACGTGCCAGGCACCAAGGACTCCATAGTGAATTAAAATTCCTACCCTCATAGGGTTTACATTTTGGTGGTTGGGGGAAACAGACAATGAGCAGATGAAATAAATGCAGCAGGTCAGATGGTGATAAGTGTTACAGAGGAAGTCAGCAGTGGGAGGTAGGGCAGTGGGGTGGAGGTTACCGCTCCACGTGGGATGGTGAGGGAAGGCCGTGTTCATGTCAGGAGAGTTGGAGCAGAAACGGACGGGAAGTGAGGGAATGCACCAGGCAGAGAGCTGGGAAGAGCTTCTAGGCAGCAAGTGCAAAGGCCCTGAGGCAGGAGCAGGCTTGCCGTGTTTGAGGATCAGCAAAGTCAATGTGACCAGAGCCAGGTAAGCAAGGAGGAGAGTGGTGGGAGATGGGGTCAGAGAGATAACAGGAGGTTGGATCATAAATGGCCTTAGAGGCTGTGGTGAGGACTTTGGATTTTGCCCTGAGTTGTATGCATTAAAGACTTTGAGCAGTGGGGAGACGTGATCTGATTACATCATAGAAGATCTGCTGTGGTGGGGGCAAGGTCAAGAGCAGGGCCTGTTGGACTGATCTTGGAAGAAGGTGACAGGGGGGCTAGGACTGAGAGTGAAGAAGGAGGACAGGCGGTTTGAGGAGAGAAAAGAGGTGTGAGAGGAGGGGAGTGTAAAAGAGGCCCAGCTGAGGTGAGCGGTCTCGAATTTCAAGTGAGACAATCAATGTTGAGGTATTTTCTTCGGCGACATTGGCCATCGGGTATGGGCACAGATGGGTGGAAAGTTGGATTTAACTAGGGTTGTGGTTTTCAGGTGAGTACAGTAAAGAGAAAGAGGAGTGAGAGAGCTGAAGGCCTGTGCACAGAGGTGAGGGTCAGGGTGACCCGTGGCTTTACTTTGAAGTGACGAGACTGCCAGCCTTTGGCCACTTCCTCTGTGGTCATAGTTGGTCATCTTCTAGAAAGGTCTAATGTTGGGTGACGACACACTGTCTGACCCCATGGCAAGAGCCAGAGCAGATTTTCAACTTTACTTTTTCAAAATCCCAGGCCCTGTATTTTTATAATAATGACTCTTGATGACTAACAGTCATCATCGAGAGTAACATAGTACCCTTCTCCAGACGTGGTCTCGCTTGATCCTGTCTTAAAGTACCACAAGTAGTAGAAGCTTCCCAAACACAGGCAGATTCAAGTTCATGTCTGAATCAGAGGACAAGAAGAAAGACGGATCGTGGGTTCCAAGCTAGGCAGGAGAGGTGTGGGTCTGCAGAGGTGAAAGGCGGTGGAAATACCATAGGCTCCACGGACTGAAGGTCGGATTAGAAGGATGGCTGGGCTCAGTGTACACAGGGAGCGAGTGAGGAAAGATTGGGGCCCGTGGATGGGGAGTGGGGTCCTTGAACTTGAGATTATGGATGCTAACAAGATCTAGGGGATGGCATGCTCTGTGTGGCTGAGAAGGGGTAGAGAGAGTGTGAGAGAGGTCCCAGAGAGAGAGGCCAGGAAATGGGAAGGACGATCTAGGTAGCTACTGAAATCACCGCGAGTTCTGGCGGGATCTGTGTTAGAGAGTGACCGTGAGCCAGAAGCTCTTCCCTGACTGGTTGCAGCATTGACACTGGCTGCGGACAGCAGTTGCCAGCGCCTGCTTCGGGATCTTTTCATTCTGGCCTCCACGGCGGTGAGCCAGAGGGGAGTCAGATCTTGTCCGCTTCTCCTCCAACAGGGAACCCAGCTGGCACCTAACAGGTGGGCCCCTTGGGTCGTCACGTGTCCACCGTCCATGCCTTGAGAGTCACAGGGAGCCGTTCCCTGGAGTCCCTGCTTATTGGACTCTAAATACACACCAGGTTTGGAGGCTCATTCTGGAAACTACTAAGGAGGCCATTTCCCTCCTGGAAAGTGTGCTTCTCTACCTGTTCCTATGCCTACCTGCTGCAGAGAGGTGGTACTTACCAAGTCGTCAGATGTCCTCCAGTATTAGGGGACATCTGATGAGTTTGGAGGCTGAAATGAGTTGACGTGCAGGAGGTGATTAGGGCAGTGCCTGTGCACACGTGTGATGTGTTGTCTCAGGTGAAATGCTCTTTCCTCATTTTATGCTCGTGGTGGCTGAGGTTCAGAGAGGTTCGGTGATTCACCCAGGGACTCACAGCAGGAAATGCAGAGGTGAGATTCAAACCCAGGTCCACGTGCGTGTCTGGAGTCTGAGTCTTTTCACTAAGTGTTCTTTTCATGCATATGTCTTTTCCTTCTAAGTCCTGAGCTTCTTGATGGGAAGTATCTTAAACCCATTCACAGTAAGGATCCAGCTCTGGTGTTCTCCTCAGCAGTTAGCATGGATCAGCATTCAGTAACTATGTGATGCTGGCTGACTCAGCCCTTCTTCCCTCTGCGTCTCCTCTCTGGATCCCTCATTCCCATTTCAGAGCCCCCAGTGCCTACATGCCACCCTGGGCCCTTCCTGTCCCTGAGGAGACCTCTTCCCTCTGAAAGTGCTGTGATTTATGTTACTTAAGTTGACCGTGAGGACAGCTGGGTGTGTGTAACCCAAAGCAGTGGCTTCTCCCGAGGGGATCAGTAAATGAGAGGCCTGGTCTCATGCACATATTCAACAAGGCCGTGCATTTTCGGTGAGGACTGGCCTGGGAGATCTGGGAAGAATGCCGACTCTAACTGGCAGACGGCTGGGGAGGAGCGACATTTCTGTGCCAGGAGCTCCTTTTTGGACCCCTTAACTATCACCTGTGGCAAACCACCTCACGTAAGGTGCCGTGGTCACGGGGCTGGCGGGCGAGCCCAGCGAGGTGTGGGGAGCAGCGTAACCTTCCTCCTCCCCATTTCCCTAGATCATTCTGAACTTCACATCCATGGACCTGTACCGCAGCCGCCTGTGCTGGTACGACTACGTGGAGGTCCGCGATGGCTTCTGGAGGAAGGCGCCCCTCCGAGGTAACAGCACTAGCTCACCCCACTGCCTCCTCTGGATTCCTCCTTAGAACTGCTCACATCCCACTCTCTTCACCCTCCCCGGGACCCAGCACTCGGCCAGGGGTGACCCCCTGGCGTGGGAGCCAGGAGTCCTGTGGTGTGGTTAGTGCCTGCCAGCTCGAGCATTGAGTGTGTGACTTTGGGCGAGTCCCTTCCCTGATCTGGACCTCAGAGTCCTTGGTGCAGGCTTCCGGGCTTCCCTCAGAGGGTAGCTGTCCATGTATGGGTTGGGGGAGTCATAGGAGTTGACAGAGGGAGACAGGCAGGCGCATCCCCACAGCTCCAGGATCTCTTCCTCATCTGGGTAATTTCAGAGGCTCCGCTTTCTCTGTCTGCAAGGCCTGGCTTGAGCGTGCTCACAGTGTAGCCTGGTGTACCAGGAGGGCTACCCAGCTGGCATGGTGGCCTAAACTTGTCTGCACAGGATGCTTTGTCCCTGGTGGGGGCAGTGAGTACGTGGGGGATGGGAGGTCAGAACCACAGGACAGAAGTGCTCTAATGGGCACAGACTGAGGGCAAAGAGGGGCTTCCAAGAGGGCGCTTGCGTCAGCCCTCAGGAGCTGTGTAAATTCTCCCCCTAGCCTGGACGTTGTCCTGAGTGTCTCGGGGCTGCTCGCCGCAGTGGAACTTTTGTCCTACGGCCTGTGCCTGATGGCAGGCTGACAAATCCTTGCTAACCGTCTCTTTTTTTCCCCTCAGTTTCTGATATTCGAATATTTATTAGTCACCCATAGCAGCTGTCATTACAACACTTCCGCCTGCGGACGTGGTCGCGTTTCCAAGATTGCAGTTTCTTTTTCATAGCTTACATTCCTAGGTCAGCACCCTCTTGCTGAGAGTTGGGAAACACCCGTCTTAGGCTCACACAGATCATCCCTAGTCAGTTCTTGACTACGCAGGATTCCACAGATGGCTACCCTCATCCACTTGTGTGGATTCCTGGCGGGTTTTATTTCAAAGGAGGCTTTTTCTGACCGAGTCCCCAGATTCTGGGATTTATTTAGGGTTCTGAGGCATTCTCTGCCTTTGGTCAAATGAAAACATTTTGTAATATACAAAGAAAGCTGTTTGTTCTTGGTTATTACTTGTTTGCATGGAGATCAAATAAGAAAAGATAAGTAATGTTGGTAATAGGCTCTTTTTAAAAAGTAAATAAAACACAGGTACAGTTAGTTATTGTGAGGAGTCACCTTTTGTCCCAGAAACAGACTTATGTCCTGTCCCTCAAGGGCATGAAATGCTCTAGAAGTGCTCTCTGGCTCTTTGAGGCCAAGCTGGACTTTGGACCAGGCCGACTGGAAGGCGTGTGGTCTTAGGAGTGTGTGCCAGTCGCAGACCAGGGCCAGAACCCCCAAGTCCCCCAGAGACGGGGGCGGGCTTCCTGGAGGTACAACCCTGGTACAAGAAGGGGAGAGGGGTTCACTCCAGGCCTCACGGCCCCTTTGTCCACATCATCTGTGCAGGCCGCTTCTGTGGGGCCAAACTCCCCGAGCCTGTCGTCTCCACTGACAGCCGCCTCTGGGTTGAATTCCGCAGCAGCAGCAACTGGGTCGGGAAGGGCTTCTTTGCAGTCTATGAAGGTACTGAGGATGGGGGAGGAGTCAGATACGACATCCCTGTGCACCCTGGAACCACTACCTCTGGGCACCCCGGGGGGCGAGGTTGAGGGCCCACAGGGAGGAAGCAAAGATCTGGTGGGTTTGGCTAGGGCGGAGGTGGGGGCACTGGGAAGCTGGAGGGATGTGGGAGGGGCTGAAGGACAGGGCAGAGGGGTTCTCCAGCAGGCAGAGCATTCTGACCAACTTCCCCTTTTTCCCACCCCACCCTGTGTCCCCAAAGCCATCTGCGGGGGAGATGTGAAAAAGGACAACGGCCACATCCAGTCGCCCAATTACCCGGACGATTACCGGCCCAGCAAAGTCTGCGTCTGGCGGATTCAGGTGTCCGAGGGCTTCCATGTGGGCCTCACCTTCCAGTCCTTTGAGGTAGGTCAGAGACCCTGGGACCTGAGGCTTTAATGCCCGCTTGCCCCAGGAAGGCCCGCCTCTGTGGGCTTTCGGGCGCTGGATCCCGGCAGCCAGATCTCCTCCCGCTGACGGAGCCCCGGCCCTCAGATCGAGCGCCATGACAGCTGTGCCTACGACTACCTGGAGGTGCGCGACGGGCACAGTGAGGGCAGTCCCCTCATCGGGCGCTACTGTGGCTACGAGAGGCCAGACGACATCAAGAGCACGTCCAGCCGCCTCTGGCTCAAGTTCGTCTCTGACGGATCCATTAACAAAGCTGGCTTCGCCGTCAACTTTTTCAAAGGTGCCTCCTTCCCTGTTCTCCCACCCCACCCACACCCTTGGCCAGTCTATCTCCTTTATGCCTTCTTTTTATTTTTTTAATTTTATCTCGTTGTGTTAAGAACACTTAGCGTGAGATGTAGCCTCTGAGCACATTTTTAAGTGTGTAACCCAGTGCTGCTGACCGTAGGCACAGTGCTGCACCGCAGGTCTCTAGAGTTTATTCATCTTGCTTGACTGAAACTTGACACCCGGAGACTAGCTCCCCATTTCCCCTCCCGCAGCCCCTGGCAACTACTGTTCACTATTTCTGCGAATTTGACCATTTTAGATATCTCACGTAAATAGAATCATGTAGAATTTATCTTTCCGTGACTGGCTTATTTTACTTAACATAGTGTCCTTAAGATTCATCCATGTTGTCACATATGGCAGAGTTTCCTTCTTCTTGAAGGCTGAATAGTATTCCATTATGGGTAGACACCGCATGTCCTTTATCCTCATCCATTCGTGGACATTTAGGCTGTTTCCACATCTTGGCTATTGCGCAGAGCGCTGCGATGGTTCCATTCCTTCTTCATTCACTCATTCAACACAGAGAGTCTACGAGGGAAGCCTAGGCCCTGGTGCCCTGCCCTTGAATTTATGGCCTAACTGGGAAGAAAAAGTCAACTCCATTGAAAAACTGCATCCTTTATTGAGTAAACGACACATTTATATAAAAGTAGCTGACACATGATAGGTGCTCAACTATGGATTTGAAATAACAGTTCAGGAGTTGTCGGAAAGTCCAAAAGTTTGTACGGAAGAAATGCTGATGAGGTGCGGAGGCAGGGCGTGCTGCAGGCCCGGGAGGAAGCCAGGCAGCCTGGGCATCTGTGGTGGGGTGACCTGGGCAGGGTGTCCTGCCTGGCCCGTGTTTCCTCGTCTGTAAGTGGGATGGCAGCAGCACCTCCATCACACGTCTCATGCGAGGGTGGAAGGAGAAGTGAGAGAGTGGTGCTTAGCTGGGGGATGGCACGCGTGAGTCACCAGTAAATGGTGGTGGCCACCAGCCCAGCCAGTATGGTCAGAAGGGTGGCTCTGTCCCCTACTTTAGGTCATTCCTATCCCTTGGGGGCTCTCACAAGTATGAACCCCTGGGGAGCTGGTGGGGTTCTGAGCAGCCATGGAGGGCTGGGTGGGGCAGAAAGGCCCACGGCCCCAGAGCTGAGTGGACAAGTGAGGCTCCCAGCTGACTTCTCCCTGGAATGGGCATGGGGTGGTCACAGGAAGCCTGAGGGACCCTGGACTTGACTCTCAAGCAGAGGGCAGGAAGGGACTCAGGCCATGGCCTGGGAGTCCCTGACCCCGTCCCTCCCACTGGCAGAGGTGGATGAGTGCTCTCGGCCCAACCGCGGCGGCTGTGAGCAGCGCTGCCTCAACACGCTGGGCAGCTACAAGTGCAGCTGCGACCCTGGCTACGAGCTGGCCCCCGACAAGCGCCGCTGCGAGGGTGAGCATCCCCTGGGGGCTTTTGCTCCCCTGCCCAGGCCCTCCCGCGAGATCTTGATGCCCTTGGACAGACCCTCCTGGAGAACTAGGATTCCCATGCACTGTCCCCCGTGGAGGATAAGGGGCATGTTTTATGTTTCAGTCCCCCAGAACACACTGTTATCAGGTGTGTGCACTCCGGTTTTTTGTTCCTTCTTATTCTTATGCTGTTTAAATGCTGATCTTGACCTGCTGATCATCATCACCCACCAGAGGTCATGATGGACATTTCAGAGTCTGTTGTTCTCGGCCTCTCCCTGTGCCTGTTCTGGAGATGCTGGAGATGCTCTCCCTGGTCAGCTGCCTCCAGCTCAGCCTCATCTTGCTGCACTGCTTCTCTCTGCTCACCTCTGAGCAGCTCCCTCTCTGTGCCTCCCAGGCCTCACTGCCCACTGGCCTGCCGTCCTTGAGCGCCTCCCTCCCCACTCCCTCTCAGCAGATGCCCTGGCCCGTTTTCTAGCAGAGGTCATAGAAGTGGCTGCACATACAACTCAGCTCCTCGCGCTCTGAAGATGCCTCCTTTCCTTCCATCCCTGAGAGGCCAGCCTCAGCCCCGGGGCTGCAGGGAACCCATAAATCCCCATCTCCTCCTCAGCGCACCCAGCCCAGTCTCCTGCCCCTTGCCCAGAGTGGGGCCTCCTGGCAGATGACGCCACTTCCTTTGTCCCCCCAGCTGCCTGCGGTGGATTCCTCACCAAGCTCAACGGCTCCATCACCAGCCCAGGCTGGCCCAAGGAGTACCCCCCCAACAAGAACTGCATCTGGCAGCTGGTGGCCCCCACCCAGTACCGCATCTCCCTGCAGTTTGACTTCTTCGAGACCGAGGGCAACGACGTGAGTGCCTGCCTGGGGCTGAGAGCACGCAGCACAGCCTGAGGGCTGGAGCAGGGCTCTGTGCTGGCTTCCTGCCCTCTGAAAGAAACACTCACAGATTGTAAAGAGGAGAGACTGCTCCAACTCCAGGAAGCAGGGGAGGCTCAGGGAGGAGGGCCGTGAAGGCCAGGGAGAGCCCAGCCTGTGGGAATGAAGGAAGTCGGGCTGGGAAGCCTGTGGAGTGAGGCAGGCTTGGGGCTTGTGTGGGGATGAGGGCAAAGTGGCACCTTTTTGAATTGTTAGATTTGGTAAAGTGGGTAACTGAGGGCAAAAGGGCTCACCAACAGGGAGCCTGGAGGGTGGGGGGCGTTCAGGAGAGGCTTCCTGGAGGAGGTGGGCCTGGAGCTGCGCTGCCTGGCAGGTGTGCAAGTACGACTTCGTGGAGGTGCGCAGTGGGCTCACGGCCGACTCCAAGCTGCACGGCAAGTTCTGTGGCTCTGAGAAGCCCGAGGTCATCACCTCCCAGTACAACAACATGCGCGTGGAGTTCAAGTCAGACAACACAGTCTCCAAAAAGGGCTTCAAGGCTCACTTCTTCTCAGGTAACCTCAGAAGCTCCAAGCCCAGCCTCCCCTCCTCCCTGCCGCTGCACCCTGCACTCCTCAGTCCCTCTGGTGCCAGCCAGCAGGGTCTGTCACCTGCTCTCCCCACTAGCTTTCCACCACCAGACCAGCCTGCGCTTCTGAACCCTAAAATTCCTGAACCCTCAGGGCTACGTGGGAGCTGGCCTGAGACCAGGCAGGACATAGGCATGCAGAAATGAAGGGAGAGGGCGTTCCAGGCATCAGGAGCTGAGCGAACCAAGGCCTGAGCGAGGGCAGGCCCTGGAACAGGGAGTTAGTTCAGTGGGGCTGGAGAACACGGGGTGCGCAGAAGAGCAAGGTGTTTGCATGGGACTTTGTGGGGCAAATTCTCTGGCAGCAGCCGATCTCTGATCAGACCCTGCAAATGCCAGACGAGTTCATGCCAGCCCCTTCAGAAAAGATGAGGAGCCCCCTCCAGCACCAAAGCTTCTGTGCACGTCCAACCAGCACATGTCTGTTGAGAGCTGCCCTGTGTAAGGTCGAGTCCCTTTGATGGCCCCATCTTCAGGTGGCTGAAATGGTAGTCAGCAGTCCTTTGCCCATCCTCTCTGAGCTGGACCTCCCCACTGCTTTAGTAATCCCTCAGTTCTTGGCCCTGGGCTGGGCTGGGAGGCAGCTGCTGGTCTCCCACAGGCAGCAGGACCCAGGACACAGGCAACACAGGGCAGGAGCTCTATGGAATCGAGTATGGGGGAGAGCGGGAGGAGGATGGTGGGCTGGCTGGAGGAGATGGTTTTGTGGGGGAGTGGCCCAGGGATGGTCACCCCAGCAGCCTGGTGGGCTGGGCATGGGGCGGCAGGAAGCCCACAGCCGAGTCCCGCTGCCTTCCTTCTCCCCTCCTTTGCCCAGGGTCCTGCATCCTCGAGCCCTCTGTGGCCGCCCTGCACCCCTGCCTGCCCCACCTGGATGCCATGCACTGCCCCTGTGCACTGGTTCCCTGCTTGGCACTGCCGGCCACCCTGCTCTGCTTAAAGTGCCCCAGCCCCTGCCCAGCTGCTTGCTGAGATCCTCCCCTTGCCGCGCGAGTCCCCTTCCCTGTGCCGCCTGGAGCTCCCATGAGGTGCTTGCCACAGGGCTGAGGGGATGCAGCCCCTACTCAGGGGTGGGCTTGGCCCCTGGAGGACCATTACCTGCTTACTCTCGTCTCTTCCTACCCTTCTGTTGCTCCAGTCTTGGAGGGGGGGGGGGAACCGACACCACATCTGTCAGGCTTAGAGCCCGGGGCTCTCCACCCACAGTTACTGCCCTGCCCTGGCATGACACTGTGCCTACCCCAGCCCCAGCCCTGCACAGAGATGCATACATACATGTGCACACACACACACACATACATTGCCCCATCGCACGAGAAACCTGCAGAGGACGCTCACCGGTGGGCATCAAGGTTCAGCCCTCAGGGCGTGGGGCAGCTGACTCTGGCCCCCTGGAGGGGGCTCTTTGGACTTTTGGGACACCCAACGAGGAGACCCTAAGCCAAGAAAGAGAAGAAAGAGCATGAAGACCTTCAGTCTGACCCCAGCCACCTTCTGGGGCATTTGGCACTGGAGGGTGAGTGCCATCTCCTTGTTGGGGCCCGTATCTACCCCCTGCTCCTGCCCCTCCTGCCCCTGCGCCCCTGGCTCCCAGGTGAGGCTGCCCTCTCCCACCCCTCCCCGCGCCGGAGCCGGAGCCGGGACGCGAAAGCAGGCATTCCGCAGGCCTCGCGTTCCTCCCATGCCTTCATCCAGCCATTCACTTCCTCCCTCATTCGTTCACTGGGCAAGTCTTTCTTTTGCCCTACTATGTGCCAGGCACTGTACTAGGTATTTAGGGTGCAGATACAAGGAAGGCATGGGGGTCCAAACATTTTAGGGAAATTTTTGCTAAGTCTGTGAGCTGGGATGCCTGAACGTCGCAGCATGGTCACCAGCGAGTTCCTTGGGGAACCCCAGGATGGGTTGTAGGGTGGCCTTCGCCTCCACTTTCCTGCAGGGCTAGTGCAAAGGCAGCTTCCCCGGGCCCCTCAGTCAGGGTCCCCTGGGATGCTCTAACTGAGAAGGAGCCCTGGGAGGGCCTTGGGGACTCCTCCTCTTGGCTCAGGGTTTCTGTGGGCTCCAAGGGGTGTGGCTCGCTGGAGAATGGATTGGAGAAGCAAGGCCTTCTGGGACCCAGTACTCCAGCCCTCGGGTCCCCCTCCTGATGGAGAACAGAAACAGGGCCCCCTGTCACACACCCTATCTGACCATTTGGAAGCCAGCAGGTGTCCCTCTACCTCGCAGCTCCTCTCTGGGATTCTGGGTGTCTGTTTGGTCCACACATCCTCCCTGCATGCCTGCCTCTGTGCCAGGCACATGGCCCCAGAGTGACCATGGACAGACTGGAGGATATGTAGGTGTGACATACACATGCCTGTGACTGTGTCTCTCTGTGTGTCAGCGCACATGTTTGTTCACGGGAGAGTGCGTGTGCGGGTCCACCAGAACATGAGCACTGCATGCATGGGCATGCTTGCGTCCACGGGTCTGCTGACAAGCTGTGGTCTCTGTGTTCATGTGTGCCTTTGTCTGTCCCCGTGTGTGAGTCCCTGAGTGCCTGCTAGTGCAGCTGTGCTTGTGTGTTTGTACTTGTGCTTGCTTCCTCACACACATGTGGGAGTAAGCAAGTAGTGTATATCTCTTGTGTACACAGTTGGCTGATGATGCGTGTGTGTGTGTATCTGTGTTTCTGCCTGTGTATTTGTGTGTGAGGGGGTGGTGTGTATCCTATGCTCGTGTATGTGTGTATCTGGGGGTCAGTGTCTGTGCTGCCGTGTTGGGACCACAGTACATCCACGAGGGGATGCTGTGTCTGTGGGTGTGTTGGTGTGAGTGTGTGTCTGTGTCTAATACACTATGGCTGCAGTAGCCAGAATGGCGAGAGCAGAGCTCTCCCCAAGGCCCATCCTTTCCATGAAGACTGTTTCTCTCCCTCCTCAGTGCACCGGCCTCCGTGCACCCCTCCAGGCCTTCTGCCCGCCACAAGCTTTCTCCCCATCCGTCCCCTGTCGCTGTGCCTCCTCCCACCTGCTACCCCTCCATGGCCTGGCTGCACTGGACATGGCCGTCCTGCATGCATGTCCCGCTGCCTTCTGCCCCGCCCTGTGGATCTGCCTTGAGGCCCTGGGTCTGGTTTTCACCTGCTCCCCGTCCCTGGTCCCTGCCCTCCACCCCACCCCTTGGACCCTTTTCTTCTTCTCTCTCTCTCATTTCAGAAAAGAGGCCGGCTCTGCAGCCCCCTCGGGGACGCCCCCATCAGCTCAAATTCCGAGTGCAGAAAAGAAACCGGACCCCCCAGTGAGGCCTGCCAGGCCTCCCGGACCCTTTGTTACTCAGGAACCTCACCTTGGACGGAATGGGATGGGGGCTTCGTGCCCACCCACCCCCCACCTCCACTCTGCCATTCCGGCCTGCTTCCTGGCCGGACAGAACTGGTGCTCTCCTCTTCCCCCGTCCCCCACGTGGATAGGGGACCATCCCCGCCCCCGACCCTCTCCCATTTTGATGGTGTCTGTGACATTTCCTGTTGTGAAGTAAAAGAGGGACCCCTGCGTCCTGCTCCTTTCTCTTGCAGTCTGCTTGTCCGTGTGTCTGTTTTTCCACTTGTCCGTCTGTCCAGTAAGCAGGTAATGGTAGAGGTTTCCCATGCTGGTCAGCTCTGGACCCCAGCCCACCCTCCGTCCACTTCTACTTTCTCTCCCCACAGCTGGGCCCCTTCAGCCGGCTCCGCTTGATGCAGTTGCCCCGGACCCCCACCGTCGCCTTGGCCTCCCCTCCCCACCCAGCCCCCCGGGGGGAGGAAGCCCAGCCTGGCCTCCCTGGAGTGACCACCCCACCTCAGCCCTGCACAGACCCGGTTCTGCCCTTGTTTGCTCCCCCTGCAGACAAGGACGAGTGCTCCAAGGACAATGGCGGCTGTCAGCAGGACTGCGTCAACACCTTCGGCAGCTACGAGTGCCAGTGTCGCAGCGGCTTCATCCTCCATGACAACAAACACGACTGCAAGGAAGGTGAGCACTGCCCAGAGCCCATGGCCTCATGCCCCGGGCCATAGACCCAGCCTCACGCCGCCGCCGCAGACAGGGGCCAGGGGCTCGGGGACAGAGGCTGTGCATCTCCATCGCCTCAGTTCAGGCTCAAGGCGCTGAGTGACCTCTGAGGCCACGCTGTTTTGCCTCCCACTGGGTATATATCACTCCCCCGCACCAGCACTAGCCAAGCCGCATGCACTTGTGGGTTCTCCTAGCCCGTGTCAGGAGAGGAGAAGCCCACAGCTGCCCCCAGACTCCATTTTTAGGCTGTTCTGGTGGTTAGTGCTTCTTAAAATCCGTGCCCAAGTCTTCCTCTCTGTGAGAGCTCCTTCTGGCAGAGGCAGGATGGGACAGCAGTTAAGAGCACGGGCACTGAAACCAGGCTGCCGGCCCAGCCCTGCCGCTTGTTAGTTGTGCGCCCTCGAGCGAACACTTCCTCTCCCTGCGCCTCACTTTGCTCTGGTGTAATGTGTAGATGGGGACAGCACCCAGCTCATGGGGCGTGGGGCGCTCTGAAGTGCTCCAAGCAGTACCTGGCTCATAGCAGGCATGATCCTCTGTGTCACCTTTATTGGTCACACTTCTGACACCCAGGGAGACTCAGAACAGGGCCGCTGCCTCCCTGACACTGGAACCCTGCAGATATTGGAGAACAGCTCTCGTGTCATTGCTGACACCCTACAACACTGTCCTGCTCCAAGTCGTTCAATCCACTGTGGCCCCTGCCTCTGGGGACACACTATCCCAGCACAGAACGCAGACTCGCCTCTGCCACTGAGTGTCTGTGTAACGTTGGGTGAGTCGCTTCCCCTCTCTGAGCTTCAGTCTCCTCACTTATGAGATGATAACAATGGCCCTACTTTGCAGGGACTGAGGTTTATAGGCCTTGCTCTGAGCGCTTAGCACAGTGCACATGCCTCTTCTCGCCATGACCAGGTAGACAGCCAAGCTGTGAACAGATGGCCTGCTTTCCGGAATAAGCAGAATTGAAGCCCTTGACAGTCACCCAGTAGACACTCAAGGGCTTCCAACCCCACTGCTCAGGCTCCCCTGCATCTTTTTGCCAGAGGGTACCTTACTCTGATGCTGACTAACTGCATCCCATCTCTGTTCTCTCTGCAGCAAAAAGGGTTTTGCTAGGGAACCCTCAGCATCCACAGCAACAGGATGGCCAGGGGAGGGTTTGAACTCGTTGGGAAAATGGCCTGTACCCAGCTCCAATTAACTTTAGAAGCCCTCATGCTTCCTTACTCAAGTGCGAGGCTAATTATGAATCAGTATTTCCTGAACCCCTGCAGAGGAGGCCACGGTGGGCCAAGCCCTGTGGGAGATTCACGAGCGGAGTCCCTCTACTCCCAAGGAGGCTGCAGTCTGGGTAGGGGGAGAAGTGCATGTGGGAGAAGAAATTAGAGGGTGTGGGCGCCCAGTGTAGAGATGGGGAGGCAGTGAGCACGCACGTGGGGAAGGGCAGGTTGGTAATGGAAAGAGGTCAAATGTGGAGGGCCAAGAGCTTGACCTGCCCTCCTGGGGCCACCCGGCGCCTGCACAGGCGCTGCTCCTCTCTGGGTCCTCATGACTGCGCATTTGTCCTGTGAGTCTCTGCCTATAGGCACAGCAGGGCAGCCTGCACCCCACCCATCCCCTTCTCCTCCCAGTCCTGCAGTGCACTGGCTGCCCACTTCTGGAGGGACCTGTCAGATTGGATGAGAATGAATAATGAGCATTGGCTTTTAAACTTGAGTTTGTGAGGGCACACTTCAGAGGCAGAAGGCAGATTGCAGTGGATCAAGGAGCCATAAGTAGTGAGAATGTGGTAGTAGCAGGTTTATCTTGAAGGTTAGCAGAGAAGAAAAGGAGAGAGGGTGGGTGGCAGCTGGAGGGGACGTAGGGCCATGGGAGAGCTGTTTGAGGATGGGCAAAGCTTGGGAAAGCTCATGGACTTGCAGGGCTGTCAGAGAGTGAGGGTGGCAATTTGTGGTACAAGGGTCCCCAGGTGGCGGGCGGCAATGAGCTCTAGATCACAGAAGGAAAATCCATTCCTGCCAGAGAGGAGGGGCACCTTCTCTGAGACAGGAAAGGAGGGAATGGGGAGGCAGGGAAGGCAATTTGCAAGTAAGGGTCAGGAAGTTGAGGTGGTTCATATTTGAGGCCCTGATTTTCTCAGGGAGGCAGGAGGTGAGGTGGTCTGCTGGGAGGGAGGGACTGGGAACTGAGGAGAGGCCTGAAGGCTTGGAACTGTTGCTGAGGAGGTGAGAGATGGAGCCAGGGCTGGACAAATCCTAGCGATCAAGTGGTTTGGGGCCCAGCTGCAGTTGGAAACCATGGGTGGGGTTTTCCAAGGTGGTGCAGTAGAAGCCCTGCGTGTTGATGGCAGTCGGGGTGATCAGCCACGTAGTCCAGCTGGAGGGGGATGCAGGTTAAGTTAACCAAGGAGGACATATTGGGAGAGACTGAAGGATGGAGGCCGTGGAGGCCTCTCTAAAGTTGGAGAAGCATTGAAGGGAAAGCAAGGGCTGGAGCATCCTGGAAGAACGGGAGGGGCCACAGAGAGGGTGTAGATGGAGAAACGGTGGGTGATGGGGAAGCCTAGGGTAGGTCATGAGCGAGTGTGCCTTGAGAGGGGGGAGATGAGGACCACAGAGCTGAGAAGGTCAGGGGCCTAGAGGCCAGTGTGTTTGTTGACGTCACCTAGGATGGTAGCAGGAGTCGGGTGGAGAGAACGGAGTCAGGTGCCAAAGTCCTCTGTGAACATGGAGGCGTGGCGAGAGGGCAGGGGCTGACAGCATCACGGAGGGCAGAGGTGGTGTGGCCAGGGGTCTACACAGGGGCACCTGGGAGGGCCACTTCCATGGATGCTGCCAGGTGGGGTTTAGCTTGGAACCAAGCAGCAAGATTCCCCCAGGGTGGGTAACTGAATTGAAAAGAAGTAATGTATGCCTTCAGTCCATTTTTAAGTGGGGGGCAAGAGAAAGAAGAAACGGGGAGGACGGGAGGGAGGGCTTGCTTCCTTTCTTCACAGGGGGCACTGGAGCACTGGGGTCCCTGCTGATCCCCTCCCCTCACTCGCCTCCCCATAGCCGGCTGTGACCACAAGGTAACATCCACCAGCGGTACCATCACCAGCCCCAACTGGCCTGACAAATATCCCAGCAAGAAGGAGTGTACCTGGGCCATCTCCAGCACCCCCGGACACCGGGTCAAGCTGGTAAGATGCCCATTCTGCAGGCTGCCCAGGCGCCCCTGCTCCTCCATGCCATCTGGCCATCACCTGCTTCCTGTCAGCTTTGCAGCCCTGTGTCCCTCAGAGGCACTGCCCAGAGCCATGCAGGCAGCAGGCTGGTGGCCTGGCTGAGCCCTGGGGCTGCCATCCCTTTGAGAATCCCAAGTCTGGTCTGGACAGAGGCCCTTTCCCAGTGTGCAGTGGCAAGGCGCCGGCCATTGCCCCACTCTCGGGTCCTCCCTCATTGCCGTCCACCAGCAGTGCCACTCCCAGTGTCTATGTCTGGAGGTTTAGGTTTGGGGCACCCTTCCTCCAACCCTGCCTGCCCCCCAGCCACGTTCCTAATTTGCTCTCCTCCCGCATGCCCTCCAGACCTTCACGGAGATGGACATCGAGTCCCAGCCTGAGTGTGCCTACGACCACCTGGAAGTGTATGACGGACGTGACGCCAAGGCTGATATCCTGGGCCGCTTCTGTGGGAGCAAGAAGCCGGAGCCCATCCTGGCCACGGGCAGCCGCATGTTCCTGCGCTTCTACTCTGACAACTCCGTCCAGCGGAAGGGCTTCCAGGCATCACACTCCACAGGTGAGGCCTGCCTCAGGCCGGGTGCCAGGCGGTTGGTGCCCCCATGCTTTCATTTGTCCTGGAGGCATCTGCTGATCCTGGTCTCACAAGCAGGCCCTGGGCTCGGGGAGGGGCATTTACAAAGGACTTGTGAAGGCTCATATGGAGCCCGTGGCGTGGGTGGAGGGACAGTGTGTTCTGAGGGCCAGGCCCAGGGAGCAGAGAGCACTGAAGGGTGGGGGAGGGAAGCCCTGATTAGGGACTGTGATGAAAGACAATGGGGTGGGGAACCCAGGACAGGGAGGGGACACTCCGGAGTCCCCAATGGTAGGACACATAACTGTGCAGCAGCCCACCCACATTCCAACCCCCAAAATGCACTCGTTCCTTCATTCTACAGTGTTGATTAACATGCACCGCGTGTGAGGCAGTGTTCTGAGTGTGGGTCACAGAATGAGCAAAGCAGACCAACAGCTCAGCCTTTGAGGGGTTTCCTCTGCCTTCATTTGTTCGTTTATTCAACGACCACTTACTGAGCCCTGATGCTGGGCAAGAGGACTCTGAGGGGCACATGGCAGTGAGTGGGGCACACGCCCTTCCCTGCCCCGGGACTCGCAGTCCCCCAGTGAGATAGGACGTGCACAGAGTTACAGCAGGAGACTGAGCATGATGAGGGCCTGGTTCTGGGTGTGAGTTGGTAGGGTCATTCCAGCAGGGGAGGAGCCCAAGCACAGCCACAACCCCAGGACAGCTCTGGGTGTATGTACAGGTGACCACACGTTATTTAGTTTGGCTGGAGCAGTAGGTGTGTGAGGACAGCAGTGAAGTGGGAAGTGTGCAGCTGCAGAGAAAGTCTGGAGCCTGGTCCCGGGAGACCTTGATTGCCAGACCAAGGGGGTCAGCTGGGGGCTGCACCAGCTCCTTGTGGGTCTTGAGCCACCTGTTGGGGAGTCCCCAGAACTGACAGGTTCACAGCCTCCCCTCCTCTCTTTCAACTCAGTCCCTCACCCAGGCCCTGGCCCACCCACTCCCCACTCACTCCAGGGAGATGTGACACCAGGTGTCCTAGAGGCCAGGGGGTGTCGGGAGGAGAGTAGATGCTGGTGGCCCTGCCCTGCGTGCTCTCATTTGCCCCTCCCAACACAAGGGCATAAACTAGAGGCCCGGAACTCCGTCTGGCCCTCAGACCTGCTATGTTTGGCCCATACTGTGTTTTTTAAAAATGTGAGCCAACATTTAAAAATCAGGGGTTTTCACATAAAATCCAGATGTATGTCTTCTCTCTTAAGAATGGATGCTGTGGCAATGCAGGGCCCACATTGTTTCATGACAGCCATCAGCTGGGGCAAATTAGCAGCATCCTCTTTTGACAAGCGGGCCCGCCTTGGCGCCTCGCCTGAGCCGGCTTCTGCCCGGTGCGTCTCCGGCCCTGTGGGCATCGACCCAGAGACAGAGCAGCAGAGCACTTGTTCTGGGCCAAACCCCCCAGCACCAGCCGTGTGGCCCTCTCCCAGGGCCTCCATCTGGTCAGGAGGGTTTTGCGTGGGGGGCGCGGTGCCCGGCCGGCGGCTGTGCTTGGGGAGTGGTGGCCGATCCTGTCGTCCCCCCGCAGAGTGTGGAGGCCAGGTGCAGGCGGAGGTGAAGACCAAGGATCTTTACTCCCACGCCCAGTTTGGTGACAACAACTACCCCGGGGGGGTGGACTGTGAGTGGGTCATCGTGGCCGAGGAGGGCTATGGTGTGGAGCTGGTGTTCCAGACCTTCGAGGTGGAGGAGGAAACAGACTGCGGCTATGACTACATGGAGCTCTTCGACGGCTACGACAGCACAGCCCCCAGACTGGGGCGCTACTGCGGCTCAGGGGTGAGGCCCCCACACCCCCACCCCCCGCGCCCCAGCAGGGCCGGCTCCAGGGTAGCAGTGCCTTTGAGGCGCCCTGCTGGCAAGGGCACGACAGCACGTGCTTGGCCCCTTGCAGGAGCTGGGAGACCTGGCGTGGCAGGTGGCTGCTCACAGAGGCCCTCCCTGTCCTGGGCTGTCCCCACCCAGGAGTCTTGGTCCTTTTTGGCCGACACGGAGGTCCCTATAGCTTCTGGGACAGGCCCTGCCCTGACCCAAGCCTGCTCAGCACCAGTTTGGTTGGGCCTCCAGGGGAGCTGGCATCTGGGGGGGAGCATAGCGTGACCCCTGCCCCATCGTTCCCCTGCCTCAGTCCCAAGGCAGCTCACCAGGGCCTGGAGTGGGGGTGGAGGTTGGGGCAAGAGCCAGGGACCGGGGGCCTGAGCTGAGCTGCAGCAACCTGTCATTCTGGCTGAGCCATAAAAATACCCTCATCTCTTCCACCGCCAGTTTCTCTTCTTGGTGAGAGGCCAGCTGGTCCCAAAGCTGTTGGTGCTGCTGTCCAAGCAGATGCTGAGCATTTTTCTTGGTCCATAAAATGGCACTTTCAGAGACAGTTAGCAAAAATTTGCTTGATGAGATTTTAACTAAGGCCACAGGAAAACCACAAAGGTGGATTTATTTTCCTCCTAGTCAGAGCTTGTGGCTTCTGTTTTCTTCTTTTGTTTTTTTTTTAATCCTTTCCTCCTTCAGAGAACACTGTCTTCCCCCCATTACACACACACACACTCTTTTGCACATGCGCTCACACTCATGCACACTCAGACATGCCCACCCTCCCATCGCCTCCCTGGTCCTTTGCCTCTCATGGCCATGCTCCAGGGCAGCCTGGGTGCCCCAGGAAAGGTTAAACTTCCCAAGAGCTGCGGCAGCTGCTGGACCCACATTGGCCACCGAATCTGCCCTTAGTTGCAGGGCAGCAGCCTTTGTTGGATGGCAGGGACTGGACAGGGCTGGGACAGGCTGGAGAAGGGGGAGGCAGGGCAGGAAGCGAGCACACAGCCCCCTTGCCTGCCTGGTTCAGCCACTCTGGAATCCCCTGGCTACCAACACCTCCTCCCCACTTTGCCCTTTGTAACTCCCTTGCTCTGACACATTCGAGTGAGTCACACACCAAATCGGATGTCCCCAGGTGGCTTCTTCCAGAGACTTCCACCAGGCTGGAGCCAACAGGAGGGGACCTGGGGAAGGAACCCAATCCTGTCAGGGCTTCCTGGCATAGTTGCTGGAAATGTCCCGAAAGTTCTGGGAAATGATTCTTTCTACGCCTGGAGGGCCAGGGAGTCTGTGTGTTGATGCTCTGCCAGTGGCTCTCCTCTGAGGGCTGCACAGAGAGGGGAGGAGGGGCTTGCATGAGCCTTGGAAGGGGCATCACCTGGAGCTGACCATGGCCAGAACTGGGGGAGGGTGGGAGGGGAATGGCTGAGTCCAGGGCTGGGGGCCCAGCTGTCCCACCTCCTCAGCTTGGAGAACAGGTGGCATTTGCTCCTGTTTGCCCTGGAGGGAAGTAAGGCCCAGAGATGGGCAGTGCCTTGCTAAGACCTCACAGCTAACTAGTTAGTAGCAGCACTGGGTTTAGAATGGAGTGTGACTCTGACCTTAAGCTCCTCTACCCATTGCTTTCTCCCCTTCTCCAGTTACCCCATTCAACTCCTGGTAGCAAGAATCTTCCTCTTGCTTTAAGGGGCTGGGGAAAGTCTGGAGCCCCTGCCTTCCTTAGAGCAGGGGATCTTGGGGAGGGAAAACAGCACCCACAGCCACTGTCCTCAGCCTCATGCCCCTCCCTTTCCTCTGTCAGCCCCCCGAGGAGGTGTACTCGGCGGGAGATTCTGTCCTGGTGAAATTCCACTCAGATGACACCATCACAAAAAAAGGCTTCCACCTGCGGTACACCAGCACCAAGTTCCAGGACACGCTGCACAGCAGGAAGTGACCACTGCCCTCACACAGGGGTTGGGATGGGAGGCCCGCTGCCCTCGGTCACCTGGACCGGACAGTGGGAGGTGGGCAGAAGGCAGGCACCCCGTCCCCATCCCCCAGGTACCAGGACCTGCAGGGCCAATGGTCCAGGTGAGGCTGTGCTCAGGAGGCAGGGGAATTGGACTCTGTGAGCCACTTCCCCACCAGAGCGAGGGGCCAGGGCCAGGGAGCCAGAACTTTCCCTGAGACACTTGAAGTGGCCATTCCTCTCTGGGGCCTGGCTGGTAGGGAGAGGGTCTGTCAGCAAGACCCACCCACCTTCCCTGCCCATCTCTCTGAGCTGCATTGTGTATAGCTGGAGGCATATCTTCATTGTAACGGATGTTTCCCACCCTTCTCCAACCTCGATTTGGTTTTATTTTAAGCCCTCACCTCCCCCTGTTTCCTGGGGCATGAGTTTCCCTACATGTCCCACAGGAGCCGCGGTGGGGAGGTGCAAGGAAAGGGGTGGGGAAACAAGACAGGGCTTCTCTCAGGCCCAGTGGCTGGTCAGCCACCCCAGGGCACCCCAGCCAATAAACGGAAAGTGTTACAGCCGGTATCCTGTGCCAGATGCTGTCTGGGATGTGGTGGGGAGGGGGTGTCTCACTCCAGATGTGCAGGCTTGCTGTGTTGGGCCAGCCCACAGCCAGGACACCTGGCCTCCTTGGCCGCCCTTCCTTCCCTCAATTCCGGGACCCCTGAGGGTGTGATTTCACACTCAGGCACACACAAACAGAGACACCTCACACACTTCAGCCTGCAGACGCACCACATACATACATTGCTCATAGCCCTCCCACACAACAGGAGGGCTGGAACGTTCTGTAAAGAGTCTGTTTGGTGGGGAGAGAGGAGGTATGTAAAAGGGGATAGGCATGTGTCTGTCCATCCGGTGGCCAGTGTCTGGGTCTTCTGTCTCTATGCCATGGGAAGGGGCAGGGGGCTAGCTGCAAGGGTGTCTGGCTAGGCGACTCCACCAAGAGCCAGGAAACTGGCATCAACCGAAACAGATTCTGTAGCTGCAGTGCCAGCCTTCCTAAAGAGGCCAGGCACCGAGTGCCGGCCCCGCTTGTCCTTCTCTCCTCAGGGACACAAGCCGGAGGTGGCAGGCGCTGAGCAAACGCTCCAGCTCTGGCCCCTCCCAGGGCAACCCAGGGCCAAGGCCTGTCTGGCCTCCTCTCTCTTGAGCCAGGAGCAGGGCACAGACCTGTCTCTCAGAGGCCAGGAGGATGGAAACCACATCCCTGCTCCTTCCCTTCAAAGGAGCCTCTCTCTCCCCTTTCTCTACATTCATCTCACAGGGAAATAAAGCCAAGACAGGACTCCGGTTCTTATGCCTAGGCTGCCACTCCCAGGTTCCAGAGAGAGCCCAGCAGCCTGGCTCCGCACCCTGGGGCTCCCTGAGAGCCTTCAGTGCGACTGTAGGTCTTTTATGGGCCCCAAGCTCCTGCTATTGCAAGGGCAGATGTGCTGATGATGTCTACACTATGTGGGGGGACCCGCCCCAGGGAGCAGTATGGCATGGTGCACCCCATATTGGCTATTTAAGCAGAAAGCAGTCATGGCAACCAGACACATTTTGCTAGTGTGCTGTGTGCATGCAGGACTCGCTCCTTCTAGGAAGCCAACCTGCTCCCATGGTCAGGCTGCAGCCCTTTCTTCCAGTCCTGACCTCAGGCAGGTGAGGCCTTGAAGCCCTGTGAGGGAGCAGGCACTACCAGGAGGGGTTACTGCTGATGGCTCCAGTGAGGTCACAGGTTGTGATGTCACAGCCCCCTCCTGCCTCCACCTCCTCTGAACGGGGTGCCCAGGACAGCCTGCAGGGCCACGAGCAGAATGTAAAGGCCCCAAACCATTAGAGCCGTCTGGGCATCTCACCCAGACATTTTGCCAACCAACTTGGCATCAACTCCTCCATGGCAGAATTTGTAGTCAGTGGTCGCAGCTCTCTTCACCAGCCCTCCAGGTTCCTTGGAAGCTTAGAGGCCCACACTCCAGTTCACAAGCCACGTATTGGAAGGAACCAGTATCATAACCCTGTCCAGACTGCGGCACTCTGGCCCACAGAGAATTCTCAATCCTCTTCCCTGAGCAGGACCTCTGCGAACAGCAAGACCACAGCCCGAGGCAGCCACCCTTGGTACCCGTCCCAAGACTCCATCACCACCATAGGCTGAGACCCCTTCAATGATTTAGGAACCCATGCCAGTGGGCCTCCCAGTCTTCCCTGGGCCCATCTTCAGACGGGGCCTCCAGATGGTGGAGGCTGCTCAGGGGCTGGCTACAGGCCATGGAGACATATTCCAGAACTTAATCAATTAATATGTACTCAGGGCCCAGCCCATGCTCACCTGCTAGCTGCTTCAGGGTTCGAGACTAGATCAACTCCAGTGCAGCTGCCCATCAGCTCAGGTGACTCCACGTCGGAGGGAGCTGCCCTTGTTCCTCCAACTGTCTCCAAGCCCCTGAGACAACCCCCCTGGGTCCTGAGTGCACGGCCGGCAGTGGAAGGTAGGATGGACCTGCCCTAGACTGTGCTCCCAACCCCGGTAACCAAGCTGAGACAAACACGTACCCCAGAGCCTTGGCCTCCTCCTGCGAGCACCTCTCCAGTCCTGAGAGGACAGGTCAACAGCACTAGACTCCTGGAGTCAGGAGACTGGCTCTGCCATGCTTTGCCCTGTCATGTGTCCCCCAGCTGTCCCCTCCTGGGCCTCTGTCCCCAAGCCTGTCACCTTTCCTCAGTTGAGAAAACGCAGTGTGTAGTCTCCAAGCTGCCAGCGGGTGGGGGCCAGGTTCTGGAAGCTGCTGGGGCCCTCCCCAGAGGTGGGGGCTTCCAGGGTCAACGGTTGGCTCAATTGTGAAAGAGGGAAAATCAGATTGCCCCCTTACTCCTTTTTTCTCCTTTTCCCTCCCCCTCCCCCTAACCCCACATGCTTCTCAGTCATGAAAAGGTCACAAACTTGAATGCAAACAGAGCCGGTTTTGAAGATGAGCTCTACCGTTTGGTGGCTATGTGCCCCTGAGTGAGTCATTTAACCATCTGAGCCTCGGTTTCTTCATCTAGACACATGGGATGCTAACACCTCACAGGGCTGCTAGGAAGGCATGAGACGCCCTTGGAAGAAAGCCTGTGGCTGTGTGGCAAATAGGAGGCTCTCCTTACGTGGGCCTTCTCTTTCTTTCCTCTGCCAGACAATTTCCCAATTCCCGGACTACTCCTTCCTGTGCTAAAAGGAAAGTTCTGGGCACACTAGTTTCCAGTCGGGCGCTAGGAGCTCAGTGCAGAACTACTGCCAGAGAGGGCAATGCTTAACCCACAGCCGGGCGGGGCTTTGGGGCAGCAGGGGACATGTTGCTGGCTAGCTGGTAGCCTTTCTGGGCACCTCCCAAGTCACACCCGTGTTTGACTGTCCCTATACACGGCTGATTCTAGAATCCATGAAAAGATTTGCTGCTCCAGTTTGTAAAAATAGTAGTGCCTGACTTGGGGAGCTGGGGACAGGACAGCCAGATGTTTTCCCCAGAGAGCCACGAGGCCCCCAACCCAGTCTCCTGCTGACCAGCCAGCTTCTCCTGCTCTGCCCACTCGCAGCCCAATGCCCACCCCTCCCCCACACCAGGAACATCTGGTTCCAATCTCCTCCAGTGCTGTGGCCAAGCTTTTTTATGGCCAATCACCTTGGCTCAGCTTCCTGAAGGCCTCTCCCGCTATTTGGGGGAATGGTCCTTCCTCATCCCTTTCCTTGAGACCCCAGCCACCTCTTTTCCTAACATGGAGAGGAAAAGAGACACATCTCAAAGCCAGCTGATACTGAGGGTCCTCAGAGCTGGCGCCACCCCTCCTACTACCTGGGGGCACCTGTCATCCACCCAGGATTAAAAGAAAAGATGCCGACCCAGGAGGAAAGGGACAGGCAGGGAAGGGAGGTGTACATCTGGGCAGAGGAGAGACAGAGTGTGTGCAGGGGGGAGTGTGAGTGTTTGTGACCACACATACGTGTTGGGTGTGTCTATGTGCTTGCACAGTAGAACACCCACCTGTAACCAGGGGGCGCCCTTGGCGGCTACTGCCTCATTTCCCTTGCTGCCTGCGCTGGAGCAGGGCTAACTCAGGGCCCCTCTGCTGGACATGGCAGCTGCACTCTAAGGTCGTCCCTCACCTGCAGTTCTCTTTGGCTGCCGAGGCTGTCTTCTAAACCCAGCCCAGGCGGCAATGTGTGCCTGTGCGCGCCCTCACACGGAGACAGCCTTCTCTCCTTCCACCAGGTCAGATTAGAGGGACACAGACCAGAGGGGACCCTAGGGCAGACTCCAGCGGATGTCCTGACCCAGCTCGGTCTGACCAGTGCCTCGAGCAGCCCAGGGCTGGCTGTGTGCCAAGGGGCAGCTGTCTGGAGAGTGGAAGGAAAAACAGGCTCTCTGGAGGAAAACTGCCTGCGCCACACCCCAACCCCTGCCTCAGTTTGCCACCTTCATCCCCCCTAAGAGGAAACTGAGAGCCAATCTCTCCTCCTAAGAAACCCAGAAGAGTTTGCAAAAGGAAGACTGAAGCCTGCACCTCTGGAGGACTCTGAAAGCCCCTCAGCTCAGGATGTGGGGGTCTCGCCCAGAGGTGGAGGGATGCACCGTGGGGGTCACTCCCCATCCTTGGGATTCTGGACTCCAAGTATTGCCCACTACTTCTTTAAAACAAGCCTCCCTGGCACCTGCGATTCCAACCCTCCCCCCGCCCCCCGGTGTCACACGTGAACTAGGCACCGCTTTGGTCAGCAGAAGAGATGTGGCGATGGGGAGGGCCACTGAGTCTGAGACAGGCCCTACCCATGTCTTACTGTCCCAGGCAGCCCCTGGCACACACTAGGGGAGACCAGGCAGTGAAATGGGAAGATGTTAGCTTTTCAGTCAAATCTTGGGTACTGGCAGTAAGACATGGGCAAGACTTTTAACTTCTTTGTGCCTCATTTTTTTCATCTGTTAAATGGGAATAGTACAGCGCAGGACCATCGTGAAGACTAAAGGAGCTGAGGTGTGTGAAAGCACCTGGCCTGATGTCTGGCACATAGTAGGCCCCCAGGGAGTGGTGCTTACCCTTCAATGGCGCTTTCCTCCCTAGCCCAAGGAGGCCATGTCCCAAACTCTGGATGACAAATGTTCATTTGGCCCTGAGCCAGGCAGTGTCAGCAAGGTGACTAATTTTTCTGGAGCTTTTCCACTCCAGCAGAGGATCATTTTAATAAGTCCATAACAATCAATGCAGAGGTGACTCAGATCTGCAAACAAGGAGCCCTGCTGGGGAGGGGACCCTGGTGCTCTGGGGAAGGGACATTCAGTGGCATCTGGGTCTGATGCAATGGCAGGCTGCTGCAGTGAGAAGGGCTCCAAACGGGGGGCCTGGGGACCTTGGTTAGGCCTCCCATTGCTACAGGTTCTCCCCTGAGAGGCCTCAGTTTCCCCATCTGCAAAGTAGGACCAAATGACCTCAAAGTGCCTTCCCAGCTGGAGATGTGGCTCTGCTTTCTGAGCCCTGCCTCCCACAGCGAGATTTGGAACACCCCTCGTGACGATTCCAGGTGGCCTGTCCTGGGGGGCATCCCCATCTGAGCTCCTCTGATTGTACAGCGTGCCCACCACACCCCTCTCAGAGCCAAGGAGACGGGGGCTCTCAGGCCGTGGTGGTTTATTGATGCACACGCAAGCACAGCACAGGTGGGTGTGCCCCCAGCCCAGGGCAGACACAGGGTCAGGGGAGGGCAGCGAGCCACCCCCACAGCAGTGCCATCTGCAGAGGGAAAAGGGCCCGGGGGCTCATGTCCTCTCCTCTCCACACATCTCCCAGGGCCTCCAGACCTGATCCGTGCCCTGGAGATAGCTGACCACCCCACTCCAGGGGGCTACAGGCGATGCAACCAGCTGTCCCACCGGCCCCTCATAGAGACGTGGCCCTTTGGGCCTGCCAGTCCCTTCCGTCCTCCGCCAAGAAATCTGGCCATCACTGTGGGCTTCTCTCCTCCACCTCACATCCCCTTCATCATCCCCCGAACAGCTGGCTGCCTCCATCAGCACCTCTCCCCGTCACCCACCTGGTCTGCTTGTCTCAGGAGGTCTACCCTCACCACCCTCCTGACCCGTACAAAAGTAGGAAACAGGTGAAAACCTGGGAGGCCCAGGGAAGACCACAAAGGACTCCGCAGGGAAGGGGTTCTCCGCCGAGAGGCTCGCAGGGGGCGGGAGCCAGTGGGTGTGGACGGGAGGGGGCGGCAGGATGCCACAGTCCAGAGCACACACAGGCACAGTGCCATCACAGTTCCGTGGCAGAGAGTGAGCAAAGCGCACAGCCGGGCAGGGGGCCAGGGCTCTGCGGGAAAGCCCTCAGTTCTAGCTCCACACGGGTCCCCTCAGGCCAGAGGCAGCCCACTCCCAGCTGAGGAAGGGGTCCTTCTGGGTCTCAGGGGGTCTCTTTCCCCCTCCTCGACCTCAGTGGCTGCCATTCCAAACCCCAGCGCTCTGAGTAAGGGAAAAAGTACTCTGGGGTTTATATCATCTCCAGACAGAAGAGGAACAATCCCAACAGCCTGGGGCCCCAAAGCCAAGAGGAAAAAGAGGACCCTTCTAGAGGGTGGGTGGAGAGGAGAGGACGGCTCTCCCCATGCAGGAAGAGGGTGCTGTGGGGCGAGGAGCAGCCGGGGTCACAGCGGTGCAGGAGACTATTTATAGAGGGAAAGGGCGGCCTGGAGGGGGGAAGCCCAGGGGGCCCAGCTGAGTGGGGAGGGGCATTCTGTGTGGGCCCTGAGTGGGGTGGGTGGGGCTAAGGAAGAGCACCCCACAGCTCTCTGCATCGCCTCTGGAGGCAGGCAAGCTACACATGGGCTTTGGCCCGGAGAGGCTTCCCTGGGAGGGCCCGGAGGCTGCAGGTCTCCATGAGATGGAGGCCCGGGATGAAGCGAGAAACTGCAGGACAGGGAAACCGGGGGAAGGGGAGTCTCCAGAAATCCACCCCCCCCCCCCAACCTACTGAGGCTAAGAAGCCTTTCCAAGTCCACCAGGCATGGGCGGGCCATGCCTACCAAGAGGACTACTCTCTATTGCCTCTAATGCCAAGGGGTGGGAAAGGGGGAGACTGATGGTATGGAGGGAGCAGGGGGGCAGAGGAGAGAAAGCCAGCTCCCTGAACCTATGCCACCCATCGCCTCCCTGCCTGTCATCTCTCCCTAGACCCCCGGCTCCCCAAGCGTCCCTAGCGGCCCACACTGATGTTGCAGGTCTTGCAGCTGGGGTCCTTCTTGGCATCGGCAGTGGACAGGCTCATGAGCTGGTGCCCGCTGATCTCGCCCAGGGTGCCCAGGGACAGGTCGACGGGCTCCGTGTAGATGACCTCCAGGATGAGGTCCTGGGCGTGGCGGAAGACCAGCTCCCCATCCTCCACGCTGCAGGTCAGGAACTTGTTGCAGGCAATGTCCAGGAGGGGCAGGCGGTCACGGCAGAAGCGGTCCCCCAGGGAGCCCTTGGGGGCCAGCACCAGGATGGCATAGTGGTAGGCCGTGTACATACAGTAGAAGTCCGCAAAGTAGAGGTTGGTGCTGGGGTTGAAAAGGCGCTGGGCGGGGATCTGGAAGCGCCAGCGGCCGTAGGGGGAGTCCTGGGGGGGCTGGCCGGTGTTGAACTCCGTGTTGCAGCTGAAGAAGACGCCGTGGAGCATGCCGCTAGTTGGGGAGCCGTGGCTGCCACTGTTGTCCTTCAGGTAGGGCTGCAGCATGTTCCCACAGTGGGTTCTACCCACCCCAGGGGAAAATGCCAAAGGGAAGAGAAAATGTCACTGATTAGCTGGGCTGAGGCTTGGCTGCTGTGTGTGGTTGAGAAGGGAGCCAGCCCAGCTCCCAGCTCTCCCACCAGCTGGCGCCTCCGCCAGTCACAAATAGAACATTCCAGAATGCTAGAGCAGGGAGGGCCCTAGAGATGGGCTGATCCAGCCCACTTCTTCACAGAGGAGAAGTCTGAATCTGCCACACCCCAGCTTAAAACCCTTTGATGGGGCTTGCGTGAAAAGCAAGGCCATAAAGCTCTGATCTTTCTCGCCCCACCTTCTACCACCCCCACTCCACAGATAACATCCTCTGGCCAGGGGTAAACCTCACCTGGGCTCTTTCCTGCATCTGTGCCTTGGCAGTGCTCTTCCCTCTCCCTGGACTGCCCTTCCCACCTTTTCCTACCTGGCCTGGCAAACTCCTAATCAGCCTTCAAGGCCGAGCACAGGTATCCCCTCCTCCCTACAACCTTCCAGGAACATCAGGCGTTTGCATTCAACAAAATTTTGACTGCCTGCTATGTGCGGGACACTGAATTTTACTCAACAATCACACATACTTATTACATTGAATCTGGCTGTACTGTCCCCCTGATAGACTCTGAGATTTTCAAGAGGGGGGGCTCTGCCTTTATTCATCTTTATATCCTGGCACGTATGGGTGCTCTCCCTCTCTCTCTTACTCGCTGATAGAGGAGCCCAAACTGGGCCAGGGCCTCACCGCTCACCTCGCTGCCTCCCTTCTTTAGTACAAAGACACCAAGGACCCAACTTGTCCCCGCTGCCCTGGGGGAGGGACAGATGCGCTGCCCAGCTGAACGCAATGACAAAGACAGTGGTCTGCCGAATGCAGCGTGCCCTGGCCCAGCCTCAGAAGGACGTGGACATGGAGCCATCTCAGCAGGCATGGGGAGGATGGGCAGCCTCTGGTCCAGCCTCACTCTTGCCTGGGCCTGGCTCTCCTGAGTGACTAGTGCCTCGCTGGCCCTCTGGGCCTCAGGCTCCCCCTCTGCAGACTGAGGGTGTTGGATCGGATCATCAATTGGATCAAACATTGGACTACAGAACCTCTCTCTTTTCTCCCCGCAGGAAATTATACATAGATGTCGAGCCACAGGCAAAAAAATTGAAGCTGCTCCAGATAAATGATACATGTGGGGCCTACCAAGCCTCATCCTCTGATTTCCTTGACGCCACCCTGAGGGGTGCCCAGAGACACCTCCCTGGAGCCTCCAGGCTCCCCAGCACATAGTTTGAAAACCAGGACCCTTCATGCTCAAAATCCTTCCCCTCTGTGCTCCCCTCACCACCTACCCTTGGGACCCGGGCCCTGAATTAGAAACACAGCTGGCCTGTGGCATTAGAACCCAGGGAAAGGAACTGTCCCAAAGGAGCTTGAACTCAGGACCTTGTTCACCCAGGATCTAACGGCCTGCTAGCACGGTTCCCCCAGGCAGTCCCGTCCTGAGAGTCCTCTCCATCCTTGGCGTCGAGTCCCAAGCAGCCAGTCGTCCCCTCAGAGCCAGTCTGTGATATGAGGGAATGGGGACGCTGGAGGAGGGTCTGGCAACCGACAGGGCAGGGGGGAGAGCCAGCCAGCCAGGGTGGGCGTGGGCAGGCGTGGGGGAAGAAGGAGCGAGCTGGCCGGCCCGCTGTACCTGGCGTGCTGGAAGTACTCCTTGTGATGGTTGCGGTAGAAGACAGAGAAGCGGAGCATGCGGCCTGCGATCTGCTCAGCCTTCTCCTGCAGCTGGGCCAGGTGCTCCTTGGCATAATCTGCAGGAGGCCAGGTGAGTGAGCCAAAGGCCAGGCAGGGCATCACAGCCTCTCCCCCGCCCCCCACTCACCCACCGCACATCATGAGCGCCAGCCCACCTCTGTCCTCAGTGGCCAGGGACACCAAACAGTCACAGTGCCTTGCACCACATAGGAAAGGGCCTGGCTGGGAACATGGACATCTGGATGCTGTCTGTCCTTGTCCCCTCTGCGCCCTCACTGCCAGAGGCTCGGGGCTCTGTGCGTCAGAAAAGAGCAGGATACCCAGTTATATGACTGGGGGCCCCGGGGGTTATAATCCCAGGCCATCCTCATGTGAAAAGATGACCAGCAGGCAAAAGAAGGACTGAGACGGGAGAATTTGAGGTCCTTGGCAGAGCCGCTCCAATCTGGCAGGTAGGAGGCCACCACACCACCCATATGGAAGCCAGTGTAATTACAGGTGGAGGCTCATGAAGAGCCTGTGAAGAACCGAGCCTTGGCCTCACAGAGGTGAATGTTCAGGCAGACCAGCAAATGGGGCGATGTACACGTTAGACAAACGGGCTCTTTCCTCTTTGGTGATGCAGGCCTGGTCGGGGCGCTGTGTTAGGCAAGAAGGGTGCAGCCAGGACTGCACCCATCCCCAGCTCCCCAGTTTGAACTAAACTCCCGCCACACATGGTGTTCTGGGGTAAACCAAGAGCTTGCCCCTCAAGGAGCAGAATACCTCCAGAGAGTGGGGTTTTGCAGCCAAGCCAAGAAAAAGTGCCCCTCAAAAGAAAACAGGAGCTCAAGGAGACTTGGGGCACAGACCTTGGCAGAGGATGGAGCCAGCAGCTTGGAGGCCCAGGGCTAAGAATGTTTCCTGCCCTGTCCTTGTGACAGACGGAGATCTGGAGCAGTTCTCCCCGTGGACACCAAAAAAATGGAATATTATGGGAAGGATCCTGGGTCATCAGTGACCAAGTACACATAAGCCTAACGTCTGTTCATGCTGGAATTTGCACGCTAAGTTCTGCCAGGAGAGTTTGTGGGACCATTGAATAGGGGTCATTTTCCCAGGCTAAGCGGAGGCTCAAGACAAGCAAAATGTGATTGCCCCACAAGTGCCCATCGGCTGACGGTCGGTAAACAAAACGTCGTCTAGCCACACAAGGGGATATTATTCAGCCTTCAAAAGGAAGGAGGGGCCGGCCCGGTGGCGCAGCGGTTAAGTGCGCACGTTCCACTTTGGCAGCCCGGGGTTCGACGGTTCGGATCCCAGGTGTGGACATGGCACTACTTGGCACGCCATGCTGTGGGAGGCATCCCGCGTACAAAGTAGAGGAAGATGGGCATGGATGTTAGCTCAGGGCCAGTCTTCCTCAGCAAAAAGAGGAGGATTGGCAGCAGTTAGCTCAGGGCTAATCTTCCTCAAAAAAAAAAAAAAAAAAAAAGGAAGGAAATTCTGACACATACTACAAGATGGATGAATCTTGAGGACCTGCTAAGTGAAATAAGCCAATTATAGAAGGACAAATACTGTGTGACACCCCTCACGTGAGGTACCAAGACTAGTCGCATCCATGTGTGTCTTCCTGAAGGCCTAAGCACGGGGCCTGTGTCCAGCCAGTGTCCGTGCGTGTCTGCTGCCCCTAACTGAACCAGACGTGCCAAAGCAGCAGGACAGCAGGGCCTCACCCCCAGTGCAGAACTCCACTGTCTCACTCCAGCCCGACACCAGGTACTCCCCGTCGCTCTGCTTCACGGCAGTCTGCACCGCCACGCTGTACTCCGTGCGGGGGCTCAGGAACCAGTGGCCTCTCACTGTCATGGGCAGTGGCACGGCCTTGGCCACAAGCTTGGTGGGGACATCCTGAAAAATGCAGTCCAGTCAGAGAGCCAAGATCCAAACTGGGGGTGATGCCCAATCTTGGCATTCTCCCAGACCTCCCACTCCCCAGATGGCCCCACTCCTCTTGAGGAGGGCCAGAGTCTCAAGGATGCAACGGCCTGGTGCCTGGCCACCATGTTCCTGCAGAAGCAAGCAGTGACCATTGAGAAGGCCTTACAGACACTCCCCAGCCTCTGCCCCTCCTTAACCCTTCCATCCCCATTTGTCCTCTTGGGAACTGACGAAAAAGGCCAATGGGGTGGAGGCCCACAAAGTTGAGGGCGGGAGACCTTCATTTTCGAGGGAGACTTCGAGAGCTCTGCACACTGCAGTGCCGTCTCCACGGCAACGGCAAATGCTTAGAAGCCAGAGAGGAAGGGAAAATATGCTTTCTTTAGAGGGGAGGGTTAAGGGGGTGGTGTTGAACATTCACGTCACCGTGGCAACTGGCCTGCCAAAAGACACCCAGATTGGGAGAGCCAGTTCCAAAGAGAGAGAGGGTGAGTAACCCACAGGATGCAGTCGTCGTGGGAACGGGCTCCCGCCCACCTCGCTCTTCCCCCTTCCTCTCTGCCAGCCGCCCCCACACCAGCTTTAACCCAGGAAAAGGATACCCCAGCCACTGGAGGACTCTCTCATGCTCCTTTTCTAAACCCAGAAAACAATAAGCCAAGGGGCCAAGGGCAGAGAGGATCACAGGGCCTGAGGGGGGACCACTGAGCGCGGAACAAAGGGTCCCACCCCTGCCCTCGGCCACGTTGCTCATTCAGTCAACAAGGCTGCTTTCTGATTCGGGGGGGGGGGGGGGGGGGGGGGGGGGGGGAGGGGCTTTGCGGGAGCCTGAGCACCATCCCCAGGTGTGAAGTCTGTGGCCCTGCCCCGGGTTTCCCACCAGGTCTGAAGCCCCAGTCATGATGGCCAGTAATGGTGTTTGCTGAGTGCTGGCCCTGAGCCAAATACCACCCAAACGGAAGCCTCTCACAAGTCTATGGGGCCGGCGTTATTATGATGCCCTTTTTACCAGTGAAGGAACTCGGACTCAGAGAGGTTGAACAACTTTTCCAAGATGACACAGTAGGAAGAGCCTGGATTTGACTCATCCCTCTGGACTCCCAGCTCCCACCCACAGGCGGTCCGTTACCCAGCCTCCTTCAGGGACAGGTGTTGGGAAGAGGCTCTGGGCACCCTCCACTCACTCGGTGCTTGAACTTGTTGGAGTTCTTGTTCTCCTTCTTGTTGAGGTCAATGAAGTAATGGGTGACCCTCTCCAGGTCACTGTTCTCCATGGTCCAGGAGATGCGGAAGGAGTCACAGGTGATGTTGTTGACCTCGATGCTGTGGGGTGTGGACAGCAGCTCCATGCTCCCCTCTGGTTTGGCTCCTGTGGGGACTGAGGCGAGAGGAGGAATCAGCACCACCCTCCCCATCACGGAGTTTTCTGGAATGTCTTAGTCCCAACATCCCTCACAAGGTGGAACCTTGAGGATCCTGCCTCATCCAATCTGATGGAAAGATTGCATGGGGAAGACTGGAGGGGAGGGACCAAAGGTGGGGTGGGGTGGCCCCCAGGGGGGCTCTTGGCTCTCCTTGGAGGGGTCTGCAGAGCAGACGGCGCCTGACAGGTGGCAGAGGCAGTGGGAATGCAGCAAACGCCGGGCTGGGACAGATTTGCAGCAGATGGAGCTGGGGGGGGGCGGGGGGGCGGCAGGCCTCAGCCAGCAGGCGTGAGAAGAGAAAGGAGTGGGGGTGGAGATAACTGTAGGAGGTGTAGGAGAGACAGGAAGCACCCTGGAGGAGATGGGTGTGAGGGTTGAGGCAGGCAGGGGGCGCTGGCAGCCAACAGGCCAAAGGTGCTAGGGCTCTGGGGCTCAGGTCTCCCTCTTCTCTGGGGTGACTCAGCGGGAGTCACCATGAGGCAAGGCTGGGAGTACAAGTGTCATGGAGATGCGCATGGACCCACTGCTGGTGAGACGGGTAGCGTCACCACAGCTCTTCCTCCACCCGTAACTTTTCGACTATCACTCTCGCTTTCAGCAGATCTTCTGTTGATTGACTCTTAAATAATTAGTTTTACCTTTGACATCTATTGCGGGTCACCTGTGTGCTAATACTTGCATAAACATCATCTCTCGCAAGCCTCACAATAGGGAGGTATCACAGTTATCCCCATTTTACAGATGAGGTAGCTGAGGTTGGGGCTACTAAGTTGCCAAAAGTCACATACTAGAACTCAGGTCTGTCTGGCTCCAGAGCCCAAGCTCTTTGTGATTAAGCCAAGGTTGTGTTCCTTCGTGTGTGTGTGAGTGTGTGACGAGTGTCACATGTGTAGCATATGTGTGTGTGTAGGTGCACGTGGTGTCACCACTATTTCCCTTTCAAGCAATTGCATTTTCCCTCGCTCCTTCGCTCCTACCCCCGGCTGCTCTTCCGGGTATGGAAGGACCACACAGCCATCACTCTCCCCTATGCTTTAGCTAGAGAGAACTGACTGGCCTTGACTTTGGGCCTGGCTCATGGGAGCTCTGGGGACCAGGCTGGGGCAGTGAGGGGGACAAGAGAGCAAGTGTCTCTGGGGCAGGAACACGAACGCAGGCTGGACTTTCTCTGGGGCGTTGGCTTAGTCCCCAGAGCTCACGCTCTCCCGGTTCTTCCTGAAGCCATCCCTGCCCACCTCAGATTTCTGGAGTGTCATCTCCTTTTCTCCTCCTTCCCTTTTCCTCTCCTCTCCTTGCCCAGGTGCTAAGGGTGAGGGTACCTTGTGCCTTCAAAAGCAAGTACTTCTATTTATAGCTTCCAGATGATCCAACCCACACTTTCCTGTCAATTAAACCTGCTCTGGAGCCTGGCACCTCTAAATTAACCCGTGGGCTGCCTGGGTGGCAGGCACAGGGTGACGGATGTGAGTGACGGCCTTCATCTGTCCCAGGGTGTCACCTGAGTCCTTGTTTCATCTTAGCTTTCCACCCTAAAGCATGTGACTCCCTGTTGTGAACTTCAGCCAAATGCCAGTGGCTTCGTCTACAGGGAGTCCTATGGTAGATAAGCATGAGGGTGCTACCAGGTCCACCCCAAAATAAAACAGGATGGGATCAGGTGTCTAGAAACAACTATATGATAATAAATCAGTTTGTAATTCATGGGGACCAGTGTGGAGCAGTGGGGAGTCGCCATCCCGCGGGCTCCCAGTGAAGAGCTCCCTAGGGAGACACATGTGTGTTCTCCACATGTACACACACAAATGCACCCACTCACACCAGCACAGACACATTCCCCCCCAGAGAGAGCCTGAGCAGCCGCCTTCCACCCACATGTACACACACAAATGCACCCACTCACACCAGCACAGACACATTCCCCCCCAGAGAGAGCCTGAGCAGCCGCCTTCCACCCACATGGGGTGCAGTCTATGCCTACCCCACGGGTGGGCACCTCTTCCTGCCTTAATACTCTTCTCAAAGGCTTCCCAGGGACAAGGGCAGCCGTCGTTGGTGGTGGGGTCCCCAGGACCTGGCTCACTCTTCCCTCCCTACAGTTCAGGGGGACTGCAAGTCCTCCCCCATGCTAGTTTGGGGGAGCAGCAGTGAGTGAGCCTGGGAGAACAGTAAAACCCGGGTGGGCAAGGATGGGTGTGAACCCCGCCTCTCCAAGCCAGGTGATCGGGGAAGGGCAGGGTGTGAGGGACAGGTTGAGGCAACACCTGAAAAACACCCACACTCTTTTGTGAATCCACTCGAGACAAGCATTTACACACCCCCACACAGGCAGGCACACCCCCCACATGCACACACGCACCAAGTATGCCCACTCACACCCTGCCACCCATGGGCTGCACACACCTCCTCAGACATTCTCGCTCCCACACTCACCTACGCACTCAGGTACCTTCCACCACCTGCCACTCTCTAAGAACATCCCACAATGTTCCCCCCACAAGCTGTCACCTCCACACAGATCAACACATGTTCACGTCCACAGGCTCACGCACACACATACGCACGCACACCTTCTCACAAGCCATATTTGGGGGAAAAAGGAAGCCACAGGCACCAACATGCATGCGTGCCACCTCCATAGAAGGCATGCAACCCACATACCTGCTTGTGCACACATGCCCATCTGCATACACGTAACCCTGCCCATGTTCCAGTATTCTCCCTCAAGTCTTCTCCAGGCTCAAAGACACAGACTTTGGAAACGTGTTTGCCTCTAGCCACACTCTGCCAGCCCAAATCCTGCACATGCCAACAGGTCTGCGCCCCTCTCCAGGTCCGCCCGCAGACAGTGGCTTCTGCCCACACTCTCCACCTACCTGCCCCCTTCTGCTCTGGAGTTGCGCCTCCCCACACAGAAACCCTCAACATGTACTCCCACACCCATGACAAGTGAAATGTCCACCCCGTAAACATGCTGCCTCACACTGCCCTCGCTTACATCCACGCACAGGCTGCTCAGACAAGTGATCCCTCCACACATGTACCTCACGTGAGCAAGAAACATATGTTTCTAGACATGCCACACAGCAGTCCAAACCCACACATGAGCACAAGTGCATGCAGACAGAACTATCTACGCAAGCAAAGCTCCAGTCTCCTTGCGAACATGCACACATGTCGTACACACAGACACCCCTTGTTCGAGCCCATTCGGAAAAGCCACCTGCATGCCAGAGGGAAAGCTGCCCCCACCCCGCTGTCCTGTTGGCATCACTGACTGCAGCAGAATGGTCACGGGGTGACTGGTGCCCTGGGGACCAGACCCAGCTGTTAACCCGTTGGCCAAGGGCCTGGGGGAAAGCAGACAAGGTTGTCAGCCCTGGCAATCCAGGTGAGCACAGCAGGCAGCGGCAGGACCCTGGTGCCCCCCAGCTCCTAGCCCCTGGCCACCCGAGTCCCTCTTGGGATTGCCAGCAGGATGCTCCAGGGAGGAAGGGCACCCACCTGGCTCCACCGGGCTCTGCAGAAGAAAGACCTGGGAGGGAGAGAAGAGCGAGACTTCTGTGTGGATGGGCTCCCCAGGCGGAGGGCAGCACTGGACGCCTGGTCACGGGCAGCGGCGCTCGCTCCCTCCTCTCACTCTTCTCACAGCTGCCCAGGAGGCTTCTTCCATGCCCCGCAGGCAGCTCCTGCCTGGCTTTGCAGTGAGCTGCTGCTGCCCCCCGGAGAGGCGACGTTCTCAGCGCAAGGAGAGAGGCAAGAGCGAAATCAAAGCGGCGAGGAGGAGAGAGAGGCAGAGAAGGCAAGAAACGACGAGAGAGCCAGACCGAATCTGGCTCCACCAATGGGATCAGCGGCTGCCCAGCGTCAGGTGACAAGAAGCAAGCTTGGTCCCTGCTTGCCTGGGCTGGTGGGAGGGAGAAAGGGCAGAGGGTCTCCCAGGGACTCCACAATGTCCTCAGAGACAGCAGCAGTGGCTGCCACCTTTCCCTCGTTCTTCCAGGACAAGCAGCCCTCAGAAGAAGTCCCTCCAACACACCCGTACTTGGAAATCCCTCACTTGAGTGCAGCCCCCAAACTTTAGGATGTCGGGAGAGGGGTGGGGCTTAGCCCAGGGGCTGGGGAGCCCGAAGCAAGGATTCTGACTGGGGGAAGGAGAGAGGGGCTGTGAGGGGAAGGGCCCAGGTGGGGTATGGGAGCTGGTGGGGGAGGGGAGGGTCTGTCTTCAGTCTGGATTCTCTCCTCGGGGCCTTGTGCTGATCCTTGGCCCTGTTTTCTTACCAACTCTATCAAGAGATATCAGACCTGCAGCCCCAGGGAAGCCTGCTCATCTAGGAAGAACCCCTGGCTGCTTAGGTGTCTCCAGAGAAAGGGGCAAGAGAGAGAGGCTGTAGGGCCATGAAGGGTGTACAGAGGCAAGAAAGCGGGGCTGGGAAGGACATACAGAGCTTGGAGTGTTCACATCCCAGACAAACATCTGGGTTCAGAGGAGCCAAGCCCTGAACACTTCACCCAGGGTGAGTGTTATCTGCTCTCTTATCCATAGGAGGCTTCCTACCACAAAGACATGAGGACCCCGTGGACTCCATGGTGAAGAACACTCAAGGAAATCTGAATCAAGCAGCAACAGTAGCAAAGAGTGTGAGCAGTGTGGAAAAGCATGGGCTTTGCAGTCAGACAGATATGGTTAAAATTCTTGCTCTATTACTTTCTAGCTAGATGACCTTGGCCAAGTTACTCGACCTCTCAGAGCTTCAGGTTCATCTGTCAAATGGGATAATAACGCAGGTTTATTGTCATCATTGAATGAGAAATTATGTAAATCACTAAGCTCTGGGCTTGGTACACAAGTGCCCACTCACCCATCAGAGCTATTACTGCCATCATTATTGACAGTGTCTGCCTGCAAGGAGCGCACCCTCTTCTAGGGGAGAAAAGGTGGACATTTAGAGATGCAGTTAGAGAACAAAGAGTGTACAGCTAAATAGCAAGGTTCGGATAAGAATTCAGAGAAGGAGGGGTCAGGACCAGCTCCAGAGCACAGGTGGAACTCAGCCAAGAGGAGACCGTGGGAGCAGAAGTGTGGTGGGGGCAGGGCAGACTTAGCCCGGGGACAGAGGACAGACCACACAGGCCCTGGCGAGCCCCTCAGAGAGCCACAGAAGGCATGAGATGAGGACAAGGGACAGTCAGTAAGAGGGACTCAGGGGCTGCAGACATTGGAGCAAAGGTTAGAGGAGGCGACAGTGGACAGAAAGAGAACAGTTCACAGAAAGCAAAGACAAGCAGAAGCCAATCCTCCCCTCACTGGGTGTGGAGAACCCAAGCAAGTTTGGTCAGATCCTGAACGAGAGAATGAGGCGCAGCATGTTACACTGAGGCAGGATTAAGCACTCCTTTGGCCAAACATAAGCAGATCCCACCCTTCACACACCTACACTGAGATGTTGAAATTCTGAAGAGAAGCAAAACGTAATCTCATAGTTATGACCAGTGCCAGACATCTGGACCAAAGCCTGTCCCCACCACCACGCTGAGGGGTGGCGTGAGGAAAAGTCAGGTTGTCTGCCACTCAGCTCCCCTCTCTGTAAAAAGAAAACTAGTCCCAGAACACTCTGCCTCTACCTTCTCAGGCTGGCCCATGGAGACCACATGAGATCACGTCCCAAGCAGTGAACAACATCCCCTGAATGCGCTTTCGTGGAGCCACGTGCTAGCGTCAGAGAAGGCAGAAATCCTCCCTGGCCTCTGCCTCTTCTCCCCTCAGACAGATCACATGAGAAAACACATGGTGAGAAGAAAGCACAACGTGCCAAACAGAACTAACTCCATGTGAAACCAAACCGCCGCCAAGATGCACTTCTGCTGCATTTTTATTTTTAATGACTTCTATTACACAAGCAATACATGCTCATTGTAGAAAGATGAGAAGAGTTAATTTGAAAATTTAAGAGAGAATTAAAATCGCTTGTATCCCCACCATTCAGAAATAGGCAGATGGGATGCTTGCACACTTTAACAAAAATAGAAAGAAAGTATAAATACTGTTTATAACCTACTTTTTTCAATTACCAGCACCTTTTCTGCTCCTTACACAGTCTTTCTACAGTATTGCGTTAAATTGCCGTATCCGTTCTATTGTCAGGTCATACACCCTTTTTTTGGGAGCCAATCCCCTACTCGTCTATGATTATTTTACTTTTCCTCCATTCTAAACAATACTGCAATAAACATTCTTACAGCAAAATCTCTTCCCACACCTTAATTATATTTCCAATAAAATATCAAAGGGTATGGACCTTATCTGGATACTGATTTAAACAAACTGTTAAAAAAAGAATTCCATGTGACAATTGGAAAATGTGAATACTAACTGAATGTTTGACAACACTTAGGCATTATTAGTTCTGATAATGATATTTTATGGTTATTCTTTTAAAAGAATATCCTTCAGAGGTAGACATGATAATATTTATGGATGAATGACATGATATCTGTGATTTCCTTCAAAATCATCTGGGGGTGAGTGGGTGGGGGGATCAAGGAAACAACGTTGACAGTGGATAATTGTTGGAGCTGGTGCTTGGAGATTCAGTAAGCCATTTTCTCCACTTTCATGCATGCTTGGAAGTTTCCATATTAAACATTATGTCCAAGCTGTGATTATAATATTAACGAAAGCAGTTATTAAGCTCCAAGACACAGTGCAAGGCGTGCAATTTTCACAACAATTTTGAGAGATGGCTCCATCAACCCCATCTTAAGAAGGTGGATGGATGGAACTGAGACGTAGTTCATAAGAAGGAAAACTAGATTCAAATTCAGCTCTGAGTACAAAGGCTGCATTCTTCACAGTAGAAGGACACAGAGCGAATACAGTTTGAGGTAACAGAGAATCAGGCTGTAAGTGAAAACCATCTCCAGTCTTAATGTCGCTTATGTACTTTATAGACTCGAAATGTTGACGTGCTTCCCTGTGGTTGACCCATGTGGCGATCTCATGGGTCAATGAATGCATACACATCCAGAGGGCCCACGAAAGCATTCACTCACATGTGCTGACAATGACAGGAGGGGCAACGACTGTTCATCAGAACTGCATGGATTTCTCGGCGTTTATTTATCTTTTTGAAATTATGTTTAGACCTCCTATAACCTTCACCCGTCACCTATTTTGAACTTACTAAAGAGCATTACAGTGATTCTAAAAATTGGACACATTTTTGAGTATTCACTCAACTAAAGAATATAGTAAGTTTTTTGGCTTTATTTTTTTTACTTAAATATTTAACAATTAAAATTGTTAAAATTAAAAGACATGGGAAAATGCTGAATTATATTTAAGGACTCTGAAAAACTATGGGAGATACACTAAGGAAATGTTGGAGGGGCAAAAGAAACTCCAAGGGAAGAAGACTGAGAACAATGAAGAAAGAATCACAAGTGAAATGAGAAGTGGACTAACATGATGGAAGCCTCGTGCTGGAGTGGTCACTAAGTCATACCTGCAGTGGAAGAGCATTATGTAGGAAGAGTGGAATACCATGGCGCACTGCATGGCAAAACCCCGGGGAGAAGACTCAGACCTGGTGAATCCACAAACTGCTGCCGTGCTAGGAAGGCTTCCCTCCACTCACTCAGCATTTGACACACTTCACTCTATTATTAAGAGAGCTGCCTGCAGAAGAACCTATGGAGAAGACATATGCAAATACAACGCAAAGGATAAAAACGCTGACTGAAGGGAGGAGGGAGCCATGAAAATCATGTGGGGGAAGAGCATTCCAGGTAGCTGGTGCAGAGGCCCTGAAGCGGCAGCATGCCAGATTGTTCCAGAAACAGCAAGGGGACCAGTGCAGCTGGAGTAGAGTGAGTGAGGGCAACACGGTAGGCTGAGGACTGAGTGTGGGTGAGTGGAGGGAGAGATTATGCAGGGCTGCATAGGCCACTCTGAAGCCTCTGGTTTTTGCTCTGAAAGGGGAAGCCACTGGCAGGTTAAAGCAGGGGCATGATGTGGTGTGAAATATGTTAATTATGCTATGTTGAGACTAGACTGAGGGGCCCAGGGGGAAGCAGGGAGGCGAGTTAGGCTATTATAATATTCACAGCAAAGAATGATGGTGGCCTGGACCACCTGGGATGTGAGTGAAGGCGGTGAGGAGTGGTAAGGTTCTGGATATATCTGGAAGAGCTGACACGTTAGACGTACCGCATGAGAAAAAGAGAGGAGTCAAGAATAACTTTTGACTTGAACAACTGAAAATTTTTGACTTGAACAACTAGAGGGATGGAGTTGTCATTCACTGAGATGGGGAATACTTTGGAGGAGTAGTTTGAGGAGGAAGATCGAAAGTCTGGATGTGGACCTAGGTTTGAGATGCCTAGAAGACATCCAAGCAGAAGTGTGGGATAAGCAGAGATATACACATGTGGAGTTCAGAGAGATCCAGACTGAGACAAGCACTGAGGAGTCATCAGCACACAGCACATGGTTTGAAACCAAGAAACTGGACCATTGCCAAGAGAGTAGGTATAAAGGAAAAAGGGAAGAGTTCCGAGGACTGAATCTTAGATCTCTCCACTGTTTAGAGGCCAAGGAGATGAGGAAGAACAAGCAAATAAATGATCTGCAAAATGATGCAAACAAATTAGGATAAATTACTGGTAGAGAACATGTACTAGCTTGAACTTGGATAGCATTCTCATACAACACATTCCATTTATTCTACTGATACATATTCAAAACAGTTCCTTATTCATTTAGTATTGCCAACGCCCATCAAGAATTCACAGGAACGGGCTTTTGGCAGAATCTATTTATACCTTCCGCAACCTACATTTAGACCCAAAAAACTATATTTGTTCTTAAGAGTTTGATTATTAGTTTCACTAAATTATCAGAAAATAATGAGAGTATTGTCTTTACTATGAAATATGTAAAAATAAAATGCAGTAAAATGTAATTAATAACAAATTAAGATCTGCTAGCACCACAGATGTGATTACATGGGGTTCAGCTAGCAATGATTTACAAGTTTCTTTTGAGGCTAGATAAAAGAATGAACACTCTTCAGGAGAAAATGAAGAGGGAGGTATTAGAGCAAATAAAGAAAGAAAGGTGCCGAAAGTATCTTAGCCTAGTTAGAGGCAAAGTTGGAGAATACCCTTAAAGGGAAATTATAATTTAATTGTTGTTAGGAAGTAAGCCCCAAAATATTAAAGGTGGAAGGCTTGATTTAAGCCTTTTCTCTTCTCATCCTTTTGGGGTAAAAAATGCTGTGGAAACCCAGTAAGCATTGCAGGAAGGAAATTGGGTAAATAAATTATAGTGCAAGATAACAATGTGGAGTACTATTTAGCCACTAACAATCATAATTTAGAAGCATACCTAATAACTCAGAAAAATGTTTATAAGTATATTGTTAAGAGAAAAAAGTATCATATAACCATACGTAAAACATGTCAATTTTCAAAAATCCACATACATAGAAAAACAACTTCAAGTATATAGAACAGTTGATGGGATATATAATGGATGATTTTCCTTTTCTTCTGGATGCTTTTTAAAATCTTCCAGATTTTCTATAACGGATAACTATCTTGTAAAAAACAAGACAAAACAAAAACCTAGGAGCTGCTAAAGGCCGGTAGACCTCAATGCGCACAGAATGAAATCAAAGCAATTTCATTTAGTGCCCCGGTCAGAAGCTAAGGGCTGCTCTGTGTAGCCCTGTAAGGGACAGGAAGGATTTTTCTTTGGTTAGGCTTGGTTACCATAAAACCAGCATGGAGAAAAGAAGTCGAAAAAAGTCTGGGTAGAAACCAACATAACGAATTATTAATATATTACTAAGTTGGCAAAAACGTTAAAATTTTAAGAGCCAATACTCAAAAGCACGTGGCAAAATATTATACACACATACACTTCTTATCTACTACGTCCATTCGTATCTACTTGTGGTGATGCATGTTTGCACATCCCTTTCTGAAAGCAACTTACCAATATGGATGAAGAACCAGAAAAACGTATGTTCAGAATGGTACAGCCACCGTGCAAAACAGTTTGGCAGTTTCTTATAAAACTAAGCAGACAACTACCATTCGAACCAACAATTGCACTTGTGAGCATTTATCCCAGAGAAATGAAAACTTATGTTTACACAAAAACCTGTACATGTATGTTCACAGCAGCCTCATTCGTAACAGCCCCAAACTGGAAACAACCTAGTTGTCATTCAAAGGGTGAATGATTAAACAAACCATGGATATTTAGCAATAAAAGGAACAAACTAGTGATACACACAACAACTTGGATCATCTCCAGGAAATTATGCTGAGCGAAAAAGCAGTCCCAAGAAGTCATGTACTGTATGATTCCATTTTCGAGTGATTTCCACTTTTTTTTTAAAGATCTTATTTTTCCTTTTTCTCCCCAAAGCCCCTCAGCACACAGTTGTATATCTGCAGTTGTGGGTCCTTCCATTTGTGGTATGCGGGATGCCACCTCAGCATGGCGTGAAGAGCGGTGCCAAGCCCATGGCCAGGATCCAAACCGGAGAAACCCTGGGCCGCCAAGCGGCAGCTTAACCACTCGCCACGAGGCCGGCCCCTGATTTCCACTTTTGAAATAGGAAAGTATCGAAACGCAGAACAGATTAGTGGTTGCCAAGGGTGAGTGGGAGGGAAGGAGGTGTGGCTATAAAAGGCCATCAAGAGGGATCCTTGTAGTGATGGAAATGTCTTGTTTTTTGACTGTATCAATGTCAATATTCTGGTTGTGATATTGCACCAGAGTTTTGCAATGTTACTATTGGGAGAAACTGAGTAAAGGGTACTTATGATCTCTGCATTATTTCTTACAACTGCGTGTGTATCCATAATTATCTCAAAATAAAAAATTTACTTAAAAAATGTACTTCTTTTGGCCAGTTGTCACAAATCTCGAAGTCTGTCCTAAGAATATAACCCAAAAGAAGAAAAACGTTAAATGCACCAGATGTTCACTACAACGGGGAAAGAAACCACCTCAGTGTCATGACGTAGCCACTCTAGAATTACGCAGCCGTTTGATGCAGCAACAAAGAAATGTTATTTGAAAAGAGAGGATTCTAAATTGTGGTACAGTATGACAGCTCTGTGAAGGGGACTGGAATATACCACAAAAGTTTTAGTTGTAGTATTCTACGTGGAATTCTAGCAGAAATGTTTTCCTTCCCTCAAGCTTTCCGTAACGTTGTCACATGGTTTGGAGTGTGGGGAGAACAAGAGTAAAGAACATTTTTTATGTTAAGTTACAAAGGTCAGAGTCACAATAAAAGTTCTCTAAATTCGTCTCCCAGGAGAGCAAACTTCGTTTTTCGGGTTCCAGGCTCGGAACAGGAGCGCACACCAAGCGCCGCTGCCATGAGCCCAGGGCGGTCCCCCTGGGCCCCGGTGGGTCCGCGGCAGCTGCTCCCGCGCTGCGCCCACAGCCCACCCCAGGTCGCCCCCAGGAGCCCAGGGAAGAGACCCCGAGCACGGGCGCCGCCGCGCCCGGAGGGGCAGTGACCACTCCAAGGTCACCACAGAGGCCGCCGCCGCGGCCCGCCCGCCCTGGGGCCCCCGAATGAGGCCGGGTCTTGCTCTCCGCCCCCGCCCCAAGACCCGCTCGGAGCCGCGCCCCCACCGCTGCCAGAGCCCCCGCCGCAGCGAAGCCCCGCACTGCGCCGGGGGCCGCAAAGGCCGCCGACCCCGAGCTGGGCGCCGGCGCCGGGCCAAGACGCGCGAGCACGGCACCGCGGCGGAACACAGACAGCGCCCGCTTCCTTTTTCGCCCTCTCAACCCAGCTTTTCCCGACTCCGGGAAGAACCGGGAAGAGAAGGCGGAGGGCCGCGCGGCGCCGCCGGATAAATACTGTGGCCGGCCCCGCCCCCCCGACCTCACTTCCGCCTCGCGGCAAGATGGCGGCGCCCGAGCCCTGCCACGCAGACTTCCGCCTGGCGCCGGGGCCGAGGGCCGGCTGCGGGCCGCGTGGGAGGTGAAGTCGGGGCGCGCGTGGTGCGGGCCGTAGCCCGGGTGCGCTGGGTGCGTCCCTGCCCCTTTCTGGCCGGGGGCCTGGGGAGAGCGAGCCGAGCGTCTGGCCGGCGCGGTCCGAGAAGTCTCGCCACGTGGGAGGGGAGGAGCTGGGACGCTGCGGGAGGGACGCGCTGACGGGGGCGGGAGGCCACGTGGGTGCGGTTCCGCCCAGGGTCCGCGTGGCCGTCCCCTCGAGTGACTCCGTGGCCCCTTTGCCCTTTCTCTCCCAGGCAACATGTCGGAAGGAAACGCCGCGGGCGAGCCCAGCGCTCCGGGAGGGCCCCGACCTCTCCTCTCGGGGGCCCGGGGGCTCATCGGACGGCGGCCGGCGCCTCCCCTCACGCCGGGCCGCCTTCCCTCCATCCGCTCCAGGGACCTCACCCTCGGGGGAGTCAAGAAGGTACCCGACGGCACCTTTCAAAAGAAACCAAACTACCTTGAGTTTCAGGCTCCCGGGTTGCAATAACGTTCATGGAGGGCCTGCCGTGTGCCAGGCGTGGTGTTGGGCCTCACGAATCTCGTCCCCAGATTCCGCCTACAAAATCTGGGAGCCTGACCTACCTTTAAGTTCAGATGCTGGGTGCAAGCTGTTGACGTGGTTCTCAGATGGCTGAAGGGCAGAGAATCCTAATTAGTTCAAAAGCAACTTGAGCAGTGTTTATTTTTGTGTGTGTGTTTTGCATACCTTTAAGAAACCCGTGAAAGCCACGCAGGCATAAACTTTATCTGCCATCTTAGAGAGTTCTGAATTCGCTACGGATCCCAGTGTGCAAACCACTGATCTGGAGTGCAGTGAATTCTGGGCATGGCCTTAGAGGCTCTGCATCCTCTCCCGTTACGTTGATGACTGTAGATGTCAAGGGTGGCCCTGACAGGGGGGCGGGGATGACAGAAGCATCAATCAGCCAGTTTTTAAAGACTTCACTTCGCTTTGGGGCATTCTGGTTGCGGTCTGGTGTATCTGTGAGTGCTGGCAGATGTCTTCCCTCCTAGACCCTTGCGGCTAGAGCTCTTTTCTTGTGATACTGGCTGGTCTCCATAGCAGTTTGAAAACGGGGTGGGATTAGATAAATTCCTTTGCCTTTACAAGTCCTGAGGGCTCTCCTTTTTAGAGGGCAGAAGCTGAGCTGTTAGTTTAAATGGGTCTTGGTGCCCCTTTCTTCCGTGTGTAACTCCATTGCCACCATGACATGACCTTCCTCCTTGTCAAGTACATGTCTGTCTAAATCTTTGGCAACAGTGTGGAATGTGCAGAAGAGAGTCGTGGTGGTCTTGGTCCACAGAAGATGCCTTTGGGAATCTTTATTTTCCTCTGTAGTTTGGGATGAGAACTTACTAAATCAGTGATTCCTGTATTTTACTTTCAGAAAACCTTCACCCCAAACATCATCAGTCGGAAGATCAAGGAAGAGTAAGTAGCTAGGTCTTCTGAATACTTGCACCTTATTTACTTGCTCTGAGTTTGGGCCTTTGGGGAAATAACTAGGTATGTGGCTCAGAAATTTAAATTTGTGTATTTAGTTCTTTTCATTAGTGATTTTCAACCCTGGCCCCCAGATAATTCTAATGGGCAAACTATAAAAAAATACCAATGCCTGGGACTCCATCCCTAGAAACTGTGATTTAACTTATTTGCAGCGAAACCAAGTGATTATCTTTTACATCCAGGGTTGAGAGTCACTAGACTAAAATGTATCAAGTTTTCCCTCAAGTTTTTTTGCGTTACAGCCTTCCTGCTTTCAGGCAATACAAAAAAACCCACATTTGGGGGCAGTCTCTGTAATTCAATTTTGGGTTATAGTTCTAATATATACTCTCAAACAGGGTAAAGTAAAGCAAACCGAAAGGACTCTGCCCCATCAAGGAAGTGGAAAGATGCTAGACTTAGGACTGGGGTCTGCTTCTCATGACGTCGTTATTGGCTCATAAGCTTGCCACTGGTGTGGGAGAGTAAGACCTGTTCTCTGAGGCAGGGCAAGTGAGTGGTTTTCCTTGATCCAATCTCTTTTCCAGGCCCAAGGAAGAAGTAACCATCAAGAAGGAGAAGCGTGAAAGGGATAGAGACCGACAGCGAGAGGGGCATGGGCGGGGCCGGGGTCGCCCAGAAGTGATCCAGTCCCACTCCATCTTTGAGCAGGGCCCAGCTGAAATGATGAAGAAAAAGGGTACAAAGCTGTCCGGGCTGCGGGAGGAAGGAATCAGTGGACTTCAGTTCAGACTGTCCAGAGAAGGGCAAGGGCAGTGAGGTCCCCCTGCTCGCAGCTCAGTTTTCCTTGCTGTTGGCCTCTTCCTTTCCCCTAGTGAACTGGGTGATTTCCCACAGGGAACTGGGATAAGACAGTGGATGTCTCGGACATTGGGCCCTCTCACATCATCAACATCAAAAAAGAGAAGAGGGAGACAGATGAAGAAACAAAACAGATCTTGCGCATGCTGGAGAAGGATGATGTAGGTACCAGCAGCCGGGGGGGAAGGGGCTTCCAGGGAGCCAGGGTCGGGGGCAGAAGAGCTCTCATGTCCTGGAAGCCTGGTAAGCAGCAGGAAGCTTCGGTTAGAAAGGGCGAAGGTGGGCTGCAATCCAGGTGTGTGTGTATGCTGGTTCGGCTCTGTGACCCATTGACTCTTTGGCAGTTCATCGATGACCCTGGGCTGAGGAATGACACTCGAAACATGCCTGTGCAGCTGCCGCTGGCTCACTCAGGGTGGCTTTTTAAGGAAGAGAGTGAAGAACCGGATGTTAAGCCTTCGTTGGCTGGCCCCAAGGAGGAGGACATGGAGGTGGATGTGCCTGTTGTGAAAGGTACTGTGTGTCGGTTCACGTCCCGTCTCCTTTTCTATGGCTGCCCCTCAGCAATCACCCCAGGAATGAGCTTCCCAGACTCTGCTCATAAGCTGCTCCTCTGCCATTGCAGCTGTAAAATACATGACCTGCACAGAGATGCTAAATTCTCACTCTCAGGGTTTGTGCTGGTGTGGGTCAGTGGGCCCGCCCTCAGATACCCCTTTTTAGATAAGTCATGCAACTCCTGGATCCCTCTTCATAACTGGTGTTTTCCTCCAGCTTCCTGGCTGAGTGACAGTGGAGCAGATGGGGACGAAGGGATGGGTACAGTGAAATGGTATGAAGGGTGGCCACTTGATAGCCCCTCCATTTGTATTACCTCGGGCAGTGAAAGAGGAGCCACGAGACGAGGAGGAGGAGGCCAAGGTGAAGGCTCCTCCCAGAGCAGCCAGGAAGACCCCAGGCCTCCCGAAGGATGTCTCTGTGGCAGAGCTACTCAGGGAGCTGAGCCTCGCCCAGGAGGAAGAGCTGCTGTTCCTCCAGCTGCCGGACACGCTCCCTGGCCAGCCACCTACTCAGGACATCAAGCCTATCAAGACAGAGGTGCAGAGCGAGGATGGACAGATGGTGGTTATAAAGCAGGAGAAAGACCGGGTATGCTCAGGTTTGAGTCCTGTGAAAATTGGGGGTGGGCCAGGGAGGGAAGCAGCAATCTGGGGGGGAACACAAATGTGTGCCACCCAAGCTGGAACGCGAAAATAATGTGCGTTTGTTCTTGCTGCCCACAGGAGTTTGGGCTTTGTACTTCAACCCGATTATACGTGTGGTTCTTTTCACAGTGAAGTATTTTGAACACGGACAAGCAAGAGAACATAAACGCTCACGTACCATCACTCAGCTCCAGCACTTACCAGTATTTTGTGCATTTGTTTATTTTTTTGCTGAGAGTTTTGTTTTAACTGATGGCAGGCAGCCCTAGGAAAGGCCCTCTTTGGGAAGCTCATTCTACCCTCTGTTGCTGCTGCCTGCCTTTGGGAAAGGGCTCGTTCATGAAGGGTGGAGGAAACGGCTCCCTACCAGTTTCTGCCTGCTGATTCTCTTTACAGGAAGCCAGGCTGGCGGAGAATGCTTGTACCCTGGCTGACCTGACAGAGGGCCAGGTTGGCAAGTTGCTCATCCGCAGGTCGGGGAAGGTGCAGCTCCTCCTGGGCAAGGTGACTCTGGATGTGACCGTGGGGACCGCCTGCTCTTTCCTGCAGGTGAGAGCCTGGAGGGCCAGGCAGAGGCTCTCTCTGAGGCGGAGGAGTGTCGAGGAATCAGTGCCACGTGCGGGAGAAGGGTTCTTGGGATTATCACATTAGAATCACGGGGCTGAGTGACAGGCTGTATGCTTTGGTTCTCATCGCTGTCTCTGTCAATTGGCAGGAGCTGGTGTCTGTGGGCCTTGGAGACAGTAGGACAGGTGAAATGACAGTCCTGGGACATGTAAAGCACAAACTTGTGTGTTCCCCCGATTTTGAATCCCTCTTGGATCACAAACACCGGTAAAATGAGCAGATGGAGGATGATGGTGACTGTGCCCACGGCTGCTGCCTTCTCCAGACGTTGTGTTCTCAAATCTGCGCGACCCAGAAGGGGCCCGTTTAGCCCACCCACTCGAGCCTTTGGCAGCCGTTGTCCCAGTTTTCCCCACCGGGCCCACGTGGCTCCCTCCAACAACAGCGGTGAACGGCACAGTGACCTTCTCACAGCGTGGATACTGCACATCCCTGGCTGCTGGGGGACTTGTCCCTTCTATTTATTTTTATATTTATGTCTTCTCTCTTCAACTGCCTGCCTCCTCCCCAGGTAGAGAGAGGAGGGTCTGTGGAAAAGTACAGGCTCCTTTTCTTGGTGACTGTTTTGGTTCTCAGGATAGGAGGTGTGTGGACTGTCGCTGCTGCTTTTGCTCCCGTCTTCCTCCCAAGATGCAGTGTCGGAGAGAGAGCAGGGAATTTTTGAGTCCAGCTCCATCAGTTACTAGTTGTATGACCTTGGACAAACTACCTAACCTTTCTGAGCCTCGTATTCCTCATCTGACAAAAATGAGGATAATACCTACCTCACAGGGTTGGTGTGAGGATTAAGTGGAATATCGTAGATGAAAACTCCTTGCACAAGGCCAGACATGCACAGTAGGCGCTCAATAAATGTTAGTTTCCCTTCCCTTTGCTTGAGTCTATTTTCAGTCAAAATAGAGATTTCAAGAATCTCTCAGAAGTGAGTAGAGATGCTTTGTCCCTGCCTTCTTACTCCACGTGCCGCCCCCTCCAGGCCCGATGCTCTGAGGGTGCCGATCCAGGCTCTTCCGTGCCCTTTTTCTCCTGAGCACTCCTAGTCAAGTGCTTCCTGTTCCTCCCTGGGAGGCACTAGCTGTAGGTTCTGTCAGAAGTGAAGGAGTCAGAGACTCCTCCCAGCAGCCTACAGGTGCCTTTGGTGACGTGGTGGTCCCAGGACTCGGCCCCCACCCTCACCCCTACAATAAATAGCTGTGTCCTCCTAGCTTCCGTTTAAACACTTCTCAGCAGAAACCTGTGAGCGCCAGAATTATCACCACACTAAGGCAAATACTGCTGAAAACCAGCCCTTGGTATGATTGAAATTAGAGATTTGTTGAATGATGGCATCTTTGGCACTTGACAGATGACCTCCCGCTTCAAATCTCTGAATTTGAGAGGCACTCCTTTCCTGTCGTAGCACCCTCACGGTCACCCTCTCTGCTTGGATCCCAGTCCCAACTGGCCACACGGGCGTTTTGCTTCATTGGTCTGTGATCTTCCTTTCACCGGGTCGTCACACTCTTGATCCTCTCAACTTGTAGTCCCTGGTGGAGCAGCTTCTCTTCCCTCGCCTCTTGTCCACAGGGCTGGGTTTTTCCCTGGTTCAGCGTGGGGAGACATCTTCGAGGCTAGTATGGAAAGCCTCCTGCAGTAATGCATGTGGGTGTTAGATGCCAGTGTCACAGAGTCCTTTGCTGTGAGCTGAGCAGGCTTCCTCTGGAACAGGAAAGAACCGCACAGGGTCACTAAGAACTGCCTCCTGACTTCTAGTGGTCCCGGAGGTTTTGGATGGATATGCCTGCCTTTAGTCTCACCTCTCTCCCTCAAGCCTCTTTTTTATTCATCACAGCTGGGGCTTTTCCTACACTGAGCCCCTCAAGCTGCCTAGCTAGCAGTATGAGGGGGCATTGACTATTTAGTGACCACATTGCCCCTTGTGTAGCTAAGAGCTCCCGTGAGCTCTGGATCTCTCCTCCTTGTGGAGGTCTGGAGCAGAAAGGCTTCCTGGGAGACACGCACTGCCAGGTCTGAGGCTGAGCTTTGATGAGCAACTGCATTTTGTTGGGGCTTCAGTGCTTTCCTCTCCGTTAAAATAGCTAATGCACTGCGGGGGGGTCTCCATTGTAATCCTCTCTTTCTCTTCTGTTTCTTTGGTTCAAAAACGCTTCTGCTTTTCTGGGCTAACTCAGTTCCTGCCTTGTTAGATGTTTGGTATTTTGCAGTTTACTTTTTTGACTCTTCTAAGTAAGCTTTAAGTTCACCGTTTCACCATTTCAAGTATCTTCGGGTTTGAATATTAGGACCCTGGGTCAAAGTCCCATGACCTGTCTCTCTATCCCTGATACACAGGTCAGATGTCATCTGTAAAAGTGGAAAAAAGACAGGCAAGTCTGCTTTTTGGGCCGAGCCTCTGAAGCATACATTTCTACAACAAATAAATGCAAATAATGGGAGTAAAAAGATCAAAGCCAAATTCATATAGGAGTGCAAATGGATGCAAATTTATTACTATCTGCATCTGTGTGTACGCACTTTGTTAAGATTCTGAAAGAGAGAACTAGAGCCTTGTTCTCCTTTTAACTGTAGTGTGGGTTTTAGTCAGGACTGGGTGTGGATCTAACTCCACCAGGAACTTTGGGGAAAATTACTTACCCTCCCTAAGCTTGGTTTTATTTGCTATAAAAATGAGAGAATAGCTTTTTAATAGGATTGCTTTTAAATTAGAATGGACATAAAGCATTTATTTGGTGCCAGACACAAAGTGCTTCTATCAGGATGTGATCAGCACAAGCAGTAGGAAACTAGACTGACAGTGATGTGAGCAATAAGATGTTTAATTATCCCGCATAACGAGAAGTCTGGAGATAAATGGTTCCAGAGTTGGGTGGCAGCCAAAATGTCATCAAGATTTTCTTGGATCTATTTGTTCTGTCCTCTTCATTGTTGCAAAGTGGCTGCTATAGCTCAGCATCATTTCTTCAAATGACGTGCAAAGTCGAAGCAGAAAGCAAAGTAGACAGCAGTGGAGGAACTTTCTCCTCATGCTGCTCTTACCAGGGGCGAATATCCTTCAGACTTGCCCCGGGTCTCTTTGATAGAGCTGAGCCATGTCCCCACCCTTGGACCGGGTACTGGCAGTGGGATGAGTGGACTGGTTTGTCCCCTGGCACTGGACAGCCTGTTGCCTGAGACAGGGTTTTGTTAGTAGGGAAGAAGCAAGAATGACAGGTAGACAGTCTGTAAAAACAATACTGTCTATTGTAGTAAAGTCATAAAGTGTATCTGGTAGAAGTTTTTAATGTTCAGTTACCTTTTATTCTAAATGAGCCAATTTTAACATTTTAGTACATATTCTTTCAGACTCCAAAATTATATATCTTATATATAATGACAAATATTATGCTGTTTTATGTGCTTATCTCAAAAATATACAGTTCATCTGTGTTAATGAGCATCTTGTACTTCAGATACTTCTGAGCTAGCTGAAAGATAAAGACAGCGTTCCTTAATCCTTCCAGACCTACCCACATGATCCAATTGAATTGATCACTCAACAGTTGGCTCTTTAAAGGAAAAAATGCTGCTTTCTTTTTTTTAAGATTTTATTTTTCCTTTTTCTCCCCAAAGCCCCCCAGTACATAGTTATGTATTTTTAGTTGTGGGTCCTTCTAGTTGTGGCATGTGGGATGCCACCTCAGCATGGCCTGATGAGTGGTGCCATGTCTGCACCTAGGATCCGAACTGGCGAAACCCTGGGCCACTGCAGCAGAGCACATGAGCTTAACCACTCAGCCATGGGGCCAGCCCCTCTTTTTTTTTTTTTTTTTTTTTTTTTTTTTGAGGAAGATTAGCCCTAATCTAATACCTGCGGCAATCTTCCTCTTTTTGTTGAAGAAGACTGGTCCTGAGCTAACATCCATGCCCGTCTTCCTCTGTTTTATATGTGGGATGCCTGCCACAGTTTGGCTTGATAAATGGTGTGTTGGTCTGTGCCTGGGATCCAAACCAGCAAACCCTGGGCCACCAAAGTGGAGTGCACGATCTTAACTGCTATGCCACTGGGCCAGTCCCAACTTATTACTTAGATAGAGTGCACATTGGAAAAGGTGGCATTCACTGCCTACTCATCCTGTGCTGGCAGTCCCATCCTAGTGCAAGAATATTTTCACAGTTGGAGCTTTCCCCTCCTAAGATGGCTGTGGCGAGTGACAGAGGTGATGTTAATGGCTACTCTTGGACTGGTTCAGCTGCCAAAGTTCTAGCAGTGGAGGGTGGGGATTGGAGTGGGGTGGGTCTCGGGTATCATCTGAAAAAATGGAGCTGGAATACCACCTATAGTAACCCCTCTTTGTGGCCAACTTCTGACAACTCTTCTGAAGCACTTTTTCTTTTCCCTTCCATTGCAACAGTCACTGGTCCAGCTCCCCAGAAGCTGAGGCAGGGGGTGGACTTTCTTCTGTTTGGCTCATTTGCACTTAATGCCCAGTCAGTCAGGAAAGATGCAGTCTTGATCATCGTTGGCCTGACAACTTTACCTTGTTTATTTCTCAGGGTTCAGTGGAAAAATAGAAACCATTCTAGATATTCTAAGCAAAAAAGTTTAATAGAGGAAAATAAGTGTTGTTAGACTCATTGGGAGCTGGAAGAGTGAGCATAGGTTGAGCCTGCAGGATTCGGAATGCCGGAGAACTGCTCCATCAGGGAGCTACCACCCCCACTGTGATCAGGAAGTTGCAGCGTCAGGATAGAGCTCTGGATGCAGACACGGCGGAGCTGCAATCCAGGGCTCAGGAAATCACCACAGTTTCAACTGCCTTTGGAGAGCCACCAAGCTACAGAGTGGACCCTGGAACACTTGAGGAAAAAACCCCACACAGACTGAGTGCCTACTATGTGCTAGGCACAGTTCCAGTTTAGGATATGTCAGTGACAAAACAAGGGTCTCTGTCCTGGTGGAACTTTAGTGAGGGAGACAGACAAGAAGCCTAAGTAAGTTATATAGTAGTGAGAAGGTGACAGGTGCTTGGGAATTGTTTTAAAAGGGCAAGGGTGGGGACGGATCTGGGTGATAGTGGGCGTGTGACAGTAAGTAGGGCAGGCCTTGTTGAGAAAGTATTTGAAGATGTGAACCAGAAGGATCAGAAACTGCCCGGAGACTGGCTGGAGATGAAGCAGTGAGGGCGGAGGAGGTGTGGGGATGGGCGGTCCCCTACAGGTAGGACTTTTAGGCCAGTGCAAGGACTTTGGCTTTATTCTAAGTGAAAGAATTAGCTGTCACGAGGTTAGGTAGGTTTTAAAAGGCTCACTGTAGCTGCTGTCTTGAGGCCAGGGTAGAGGCAGAGGCCCCAGTTTGGAGGCTGTTACGTTAATCCAGGCAACAGATGGTAGTGGACCAGGTTGGTGGTAGTGGAGGTGTTGAGCAGCGCTTGCGTTCTAGATGCTTATTTCAGATGTGGAGCCAGCTTGATCTGCAGATAAAGTAGATGTGGGGTGTGAGAAAAAGAGAAGGATCACGCTGACTCCACAGCTTTGGTAGCAGCAAACAGCCAAAGTGGTAGGAAGATGGCCTGTACTTCCACCTTTCAAGTCTCAATTGGCAGAACCTAATTCAGATCCAGAACCCTAGCACAAGAGGTTTTGGAAAATGTAATATTCCCTGTCTAGCCCCAGTAATCCAGGCTGGCGCTTTTTGAAGTGGCAGGTGATGAGTGCTGGTCAACTGTTTTCACTACAGTTGGCTTAAGGGTCCACGATTTGAATGTAAAGCTTTCTGTGACCATGTCATGCTGCCAATGCAAAGCTCTCTCTGCTTCATTCCCTCGTGACAGTATATTCCACATGAAAACACACTCAGTACCTGAAACTAACCGTAGTCAGTGTGACTCTCAAAGCTTTCCCCAGGGCAACACAATCATGGGAATTCTTTAGAACATGTCTCTTGCACTGTACAACATAACATTAATGGCTATAGTAGAATCCATCTTTGGACTATCAAAATTCACCCAAACAATCCCCAATTCCTGGACATTTTGATTTTTCCAATTTTTCATTATTTAAAAAAATGATGTGATCAGCAATCTTCTGGTTAAATTGTCGCCAATATCCTCAATTATTTCTTTAGGATTCTTTACTAAAAGTGGCTTTGCTGAGTCAAATTCTGTGACATTTTTAAGGCTTTTGGTAGACACTGCCTCCAAATGTTTGCACCTGTTCACGTGCCCATCAACAGTGTGTAAGAGTTGCTTGTGCATTTGTAAAGGTAAATGTGTCATCAGTAGTCCATTTTAAACGATATAAATGTAAAAAGATGCTAAGTAGGAGACCTGACCTATACTCAGCTGACCTTCTGGAGAGAGAACTAGTGTTCTCTCCTCCCTACATTGAACATCAGAGGGCTGACCTCGAAGAACACACTGTTCCACAGTTGGTTACGTGCTTCCCAGACGTCAGCTGTGTTTTTCCCGAGCTTGCAGTTGTGTTCGCTATTGTAATTACATAATTCAATCAAACATTGTGTCAACTAATAAAATATGAGAGCTAGAAGAAAGTATTTCTGATGAAAAGGTAAATACATAATTTAATTAAATATTATATAAACTGATGGCATGGATGTGCTAAAAGAAAGTTCTTAGTTCTATGGAAACTAAGGTAAATGCTTTGGAAAGACAATAAAGATATCACTAAAAACTGCTGTTGAATTAAGTTTAGGCAAGATAAATGTAAAGATGGGGGACATCGTAAACATCCAGGGGGATTCTGCACTCAGACTGCATCACAGGTTCACTGATGCTTTGACTTCTCATCTGCTTTTGATGAAACCAGAGCTGGCGATCTCAGCAGCGCATCATGGTGCGTGTGGTCTCCATGGAATGCTAACTGGGGGGGTCCACACTCAGAAAAGGACTCATCCCTCTGCCAAAAGACTGGTGGACGAGTGTCCACTTATAAGTGTTAAGCTAAAATATTTATTTATTTATTATTTTATTTTATTTTATTTTTTATAAGATTTTATTTTTCCTTTTTCTCCCCAAAGCCCTCCAGTACATAGTTGCATATTTTTAGGTGTAGGGGTACTTCTGTTGTGGCCTGTGGGATGCTGCCTCAGCATGACTTGAGTGGTGCCATGTCTGCACCCAGGATCCAAACTGGTGAAACCCTGGGCCACTGAAATGGAGCATGCAAGCTTAACCACTCAGCCATGGGGCTGGCCCCTAAAATAAAATATGTAAAGGAGTGATGTCAGTGTCATGGCAGAGTGAATTCTCCCAGCAATCTCTCCCGTCCACGATACAATGAAAAAGACATTCATACTCCAACAGAGGACATCCACACAACACAAAAGACGTCTGAGAGACGCACACAGCCACACATTGGAGGGTAGAGAGGCTGGAGTCCCCCCTCAGAGGAGGTGGAAAGGGGCAAGAGAAAACTTCGCTCCCTCCCCGAAAGACTGTGATCCAGGACTCCACGTGGCCTCTGAGAGGGAAGCAAGTGGGGAGGGGACACTCATTCACAGGAACATCAAAGATCCCCAAGGGCCCTCACAGCCTAGGGGAAAGCCCATCTCAAGGTGAAAGTTAATGCAGGGGTGACCTCATCAAGCCAACATCCCAGGAGAGCAGATAGTGAGAGCAGAGTGAGAAAACCCCAAGAGCATGCAGAAAAAAGCGCCCCTATCCCCACCCACCCAGCACTGGCTCCAGTGCCTGGGATCTCGGCTGAAGGCGGAGGGCTCAGAATACGTGGTTCTTGGCCCCTACCCAGTGGTGATAGGTGGTAACTGTAACCAAATAATACCACAATGTGAAAGAACAAAGCCACACCCTCTAGTAGTATCAAAAATTATATTAAACCTCCAGCCCAAAGAGAAAATGACAAGAACCCAGAAATCAGTCCTAAAAACACAGAAACGTGTAACCTAAATGACAGAATTCAAAACAGCTATCATCAAAAAACTCAACAAGTTAAACGAGAAAGCAGAGAAATAATTCAACGAGTTCAGGAGCTACTTCACAAAAGAGATTGAAACTATAAAGAAGAATCAATCAGAAATATTGGAGAGGAAAGACAATCAATGAGATAAAACAATACGATTCCCTGAACGCTGGAGCGAACATCATAGAGGAGGAAATCAGCATAATCGAGGAAAGACATGTTGAAATACTCCAGATAGAGGAGGAGAGAGAACTAAGACTAAAAAGAAATGAGGAAAGTCTCCTAGAAATATTTGACTCAATTAGGAAATGCAAGATGAGAATTATACATATTCAAGAAGGAGAATGGAGCAGAAAGCTTGTTCAAAGAAATAATAGCAGAGAACTTCCCAAATCTAGGGAAGGAGATAGAAATCCATGCAGAAGAGGCTACCAGATTTCCTGAATATGTCAATGTAAAAAGACCTACTGGAAGGCATATAGTAGTGAAACTGGCAAAAGTGAATGACAAAGAAAGATTAAGAAGTGCAGCAAGGCAGAAGAAAATAACCTACAAAGGGAACCCTATCAGGCTTTCAGCAGATTTCTCTGCTGAAACCTTACAGGCTAGGAGAGACTGGAACAACATTTTCAAATCTTTAAAGGACAAAAACTTTCAGCCAAGAATACTCTATCCAGCAAAAATATCCTTCAGATATGATGGAGAAATAAAAACTTTCCAAGATAGGGGCAGGCCAGGTGGCACAGCGGTTAAGTGCACACATTCCGCTTTGGTGGCCCGAGGTTCATCAGTTCAGATCCCGGGTGCAGACATGGCACTGCTTGGCAAGCCATGCTGTGGTAGGCGTCCCACATATAAAATAGAGGAAGATGGGCACGGATGTTAGCTCAGGGCCAGTCTTCCTCAGCAAAAAGAGGAGGATTGGCAGCAGATGTTAGCTCAAGGCTAATCTTCCTCAAAAAAAGAAACTTTCCAATATAGACAAAAGCTAAGGGAGTTCACAAGACCGCCCCCCCCCCCCGACAAGAAATCCTCAAGAAGGCCCTCATACCTGAAAAAAAAAAAAAGGCAGGGGGAGGGTGTTACAAAGCATGCAGTAAGGAGATAAATGGGTAGACAAAATCCGAAAATTGTAGCTATACATCAGAACAGGTTAACAGATACTCAAGTATAACATTAAAGATAAAGGGAGGAAAACACCAAGAACAAAGATAATCTTGTCATTTTAACCACAAACTCACAACACAAGATGGAATAAGATGTGAGAGAAACAACTTAGGAGGGGAAGAGGAAAGGGACTGAATTGACTTAGTCTAAGGAAATTAGAGGCCATCAGAAAAGGGACTATCTTATCTATGAGATTTTGAATACAAATCTCATGGTAATCACTGAACAAAAAAGCAGAACAGAGACACAGATAATAAATAATGAAAAAATAAACACAACATCAAAAAACTACATAACTCAATTGGTAGATCAAAACATACAGGATGAGAAACAAAGGAAATACAGGAGAACCGGAAAATGAGTGATAAAATGGCAGTATTAAGCCCTCATATATTGATAATCACCCAAATGTAAAGGGTTTGAATTCTCCAATAAAAAGACACAGAGTGGCAAGATGGATTAAAGAACAAGATGCAACAATATGCTGCCTCCAGGAAACACATCTCAGCTCCAATGACAAATACAGGCTCAGAGTGAAGCAATGGAAGATGATACCCCAAGCAAATGGCAAACAAAAGAAAGCAAGTGTCACAATACTTATATCCGACAAAGTAGACTTCAAGATAAGACAGGTCAAGAGAGACAAAGAGGGGCAGTACATAATGATCAAAGGGACACTCCATCAAGAATACATAACACTTATAAATATCTATGCACCCAACACAGGAGCACCAAAGTACGTAAAGCAACTGTTAACAAACTTAAAAGGAGATATTAATAACAACACAATAGTAGTAGGAGACCTCAATGCTCTACTCACATCAATAGATACATCATCCAGACAGAAAATCAACAAGGAAACAGTGGAATTACATGAAAAGCTAGACCAGTTGGACTTAATAAACATATATAGAACACTCCATCTAAAAACAGCACGATACACCTTCTTCTCAAGTGCACACAGAACATTCTCAAGGATAGACCATATGTTGGGAAACAAGGCAAGCCTCAATAAATTTAATAAGATTGACATAATAACAAACGTCTTTTCCAATCACAATGCTATGAAGCTAGAAATTAATTACAAGAAAAAAGCTGAGAAAGGGACAAAGATGTGGCGACTAAACAAAATGCTATTGAACAACCAATGGATCATTGAAGAAATTAAAGGAGAAATCAGAAAATATCTGGAGGGGCCTGCTCCATGGCCGAGTGGTTAAGTTCACGTGCTCTGCTGCAGCGGCCCAGGGTTCAGATCCTGGGTGCGGACATCAGGCCACATTGAAGCGGCGTCCCATATCCCACAACTAGAAGAACCTGCAACTGAGATATACAAACTCTCACTGTTTGCGGGGGGGGGGGGGGGTTGGGGAAATAAATCAGAAAAAAAAAAAAGATTGGCAACAGTTGTCAGCCCAGGTGCCAATCTTTAAAAAGAAAAAAAAGAAAAGAAAATATCTGGAGACAAATGAAAATGAAAACATACCATACTAACTCATATGGATGCAGCAAAAGCCATATTAAGAGGGAAATTCATCGCAATACAGGCTCACCTTAACAAACAAGAAAAATCCCAAATAAGCAATCTCAAACTACACCTAACTGAAATAGATAAAGAAGAACAAACGAAGCCCATAGTCAGCAGGAGACAAATCATAAAAATCAGAGCAGAAATAAATGCAGTTGGAACAAAAAAGGCAACAGAAAGGATCAGTGAAACAAAGAGCTGGTTCTTTGAGAAGATAAACAAAATTGACAGACTCCAAGCCACACTTACAGAGAAAAAAAGAGAGAAAGCTCAGATAAATAAAATTAGAAATGAAAGAGGAGTAATAACAACAAATACGACAGAAATACAAAGGATTATAAGAGCATACTATGAAAAACTATATGCCAACAAAATGGACAATCTAGAAGAAATAGATGAATTCTTAGACTCTTGCCACCTCCCAAAGCTGAATCAAGCAGAAATAGATAATCTGAATAGACAAATCACACAAGTAAAGAGATTGAAACAGCCATCAAAAGCATCCCAAAAAATAAAAGCACAGGACCAGATGGCTTCTTGGGGGAATTCTACCAAACTTTCAGAGAGGATCTAATATCTATTCTTCTCAAACTATTCCAAAAAATCAGGGAAGATGGAACACTTCCTAACACATTCCACAAAGCTAACATCACTCTGATACCAAAGCCCGACAAGGAAAACACAAAAAAGGAAAACTACAGGCCAATATCACTGATGAACATAGATGTAAAAATCCTCAACAAAATATTGGCAACCTGAATACAGCAATACGTCAAAACATCATACATCATGATCAAGTGAGATTTATACCAGGCACACAGGGATGGTTCAACATCCACAAATCAATCAATGTGATACACCACATTAACAAAATGAGGAATAAAAACCACATGATCATCTCAATAGATGCAGAGAAAGTGTTTGACAAGATCCAACAGCCATTTATGATAAAAACTCTTAAGAAAATGGGCATAGAAGGAAATTGGTTCAACATAATAAAGGCCAAATATGACAAATCCACAGCCAACATCATACTCAATGGGCAAAAACTGAACACCATCCCTCTGAGAACAAGAACAAGACAAGGATGCCCACTATCACCACTCTTATTCAGCATGGTACTGGAGGTTTTGGCCAGAGCAATTAGGCAAGAGAAAGGAAGAAAAGGAATCCAAATAGGGAGTGAAGAAGTGAAACTCTCACTGTTTGCAGATGACATGATCTTATATATAGAGAACGCTAAAGAATCCATTGGAAAACTAATAGAAATAATTAACAACTACAGTAAAGTTGCAGGGTACAAAATCAACTTGCAAAAATTAGTTGCATTTCTGTACTCTAATAATGAACTTACAGAAAGAGAACTCAAGAATACAATTCCATTTACAATTGCAACAAAAAGAACAGAATATCTAGGAATAAATTTAACCAAAGAGGTGAAGGACTTATACAGTGAAAAATATAAGGCATTATTGAAAGAAATAGATGATGACATAAAGAGATGGAAAGAGATTCCAGGCACATGGATTGGAAGAATAAACATAGTTAAAATGACCATACTACCCAAAGCAATCTAGAGATTCAACGCAATCCCAATTAAAATCCCAATGACATTCTTCATGGAAATAGAACAAAGAATCCTAAAATTCATAGAGGGCAACCAAAGACCCTGAATTGCTGAAGCAATCCTGAGAAAAAAGAACAAAGCTGGAGGCATCACAATCCCTGATTTCAAAATGTACTACAATGACACAGTAATCAAAACAGCATGGTACTGGTACAAAAACAGGCACACAGATCAATGGAACAGAACTGAAAGCCCAGAAATAAAACCGCACGTCTACAGACAGCTCATCTTCGACAAAGGTGCCAAGAACATACAATGGAGAAAAGATAGCCTCTTTAATAAATGGTGTTGGGAAAACTGGACAACCACATGTAAAAGAATGAAAGCAGACCATTATCTCACAGCATACACAAAAATAAACTCAAAATGGATTAAAGATTTGAAGATAAGTCCTTAAACCGTAAAACTTCTGGAAGATAATACAGGTAGTACACTCTCTGACAGTGACTTCAAAAGGATCTTTTCGAATACCATGTGTCCTCAGACAAGGGAAACGAAAGAATAAATAAACAAGTGGGACTTCATCAGACTAAAGAGCTTCTGCAAGGCAAAAGAAACTAGGATAAAAAAAAGACAACCCGAGAAGGGGCGGAGAAAAATGGTGGGGTGAGCTGACCCGGGATTCTCTCCCCTCCAAATGCAACAAAGGATTGGAAAAACTGAATTTCAGAGAATAAATCTAATGCCAACACATTAGAGACCTACAATACCAAGAAGGTGGAGAACATAGACCTTGCTGACAGCCTCGGAGGCACTGGAACAGTAGGAGAGAACGTTGCTACCTCCCCTAGAGTCTGCGATCCCTGCTGCGTTGGTCCAGGAAAGAGCGAGAGAGGGGCCGCGCCACTGGGGGATCATCCAGGACTCCTGCCACCGGTTCAGTGGAAACCCGCTGATGGGGGAAAGCTTCCATGCGTGGGGACCCCATAAACCCAGGGCCTTGGGAGACCAGAGAACAGAACTGATCCGAATCCAGATCAGCCCGGGAGAATAGCAGCCCCTCCCTCACAGAAAAGTGCACTGGGCACCGCCATCTTGCCCAAAGGCAGAGCGCTCAGAACACGTGGCTCTCAACCTCATCTAGTGGCGACAGGCTGTAACTGCAACCGAATTCTACCACCAAGCAAAAAAACCGCTCCTCTACCATCCAGCAATTTATAAAAGCCCCAGACCAGAAGGAAAACAATAAAAACATAGAATTAAGTCCTGAGGACTTGGAATTAGGTAAACTAACTGACAATGAGTTCAGAGCAGCTATAATCAAAAAACTCAATGAGGTAGAGAGAAAGATAGAGAAACAAGCCAATGAGTTCTGGAGTTACTTCACAAAAGAGATTGAAATTATAAAGAAGAATCAAACAGAATTACTAGAGATGAAAAACACAATGGACCAGGTAAAACAGAATACAGATTCCCTGAATGCATGTGTAGACACCATAGAAGAGCAAATTAACATAATTGAAGATAGACAGGCTGAATGGCTCCAGACAGAGGAAGAAAGAGAACTAAGAATTTAAAAAAAACGAGGAAAATCTCTGAGAGATAGTGGATTCAATGAGGAGTAAGAACTTAAGGATCATAGGAATTCCCGAGAACGTGGAAAAGGAAAATGGAGCAGAAAGTGTGCTTAATGAAATTATAGAAGAGAACTTCCCAAATATAGGGATTGACAGAGAAATGTGTGTAGAGGAAGATTTCAGATCTCCTAGATTTGTCAGTGTAAAAAGACCTGCTGCAAGGCACATAGTAGTACAAATGGCAAGAAGGAAAGATAAAGAAAGAATACTCAGGGAAGTAAGAAAAAAGAAGAGAATAACCTACAAAGGAGTTCCTATCAGACTTTCAGTGGATTTCTCTAAAGAAACCTTACAAGCTAGGAGAGAATGGAGTGACATATTCAAAGCTTTAAAAGATAAAAATCTTCAGCCAAGAATACTCTATCCAGCAAGAATTTCCTTCAGATATGAGGGAGAAATGAAATCTTTTCCAGACAAACAAAAGTTAAGGGAATTTGTAACTAAAAGCCCTCCACTACAAGAAATCCTCAAGAAGGCTCTCATACCTGAAAAAAGAAAAAAGGGAGAAAGGGGTCACAAACCACAGAGTAGGGAGACCGATGGATAGAACCAGAACAGGATAACAAATATTCAACTATAGCATTAGGGTAAAGGTAAGGAAACTACCAAAGCAAGGACGATCTTATCACTCTAACTACAAATTCATAACACGAGTTGGAATTAGAAATGAAAATAATTATTTAGGAGGGCAAGAGCAAAGGGTCTAAATCAGTCTAGGCAAAGTAAGTAAGAGACCACCAGAGAATAGACTATATTATACACAAGATTCTAAATACAAACTTCAAGGTAGCCACTAAACTACAAAAACAGAACAGAATCACAAAACATAAATAAGGAAAAATCTAAGAAACCCAGCATAAGAAATTGCAGGCTTAAATGGGTAGGCTAAAGCACATAGGAAAAGAATCGCAGGAAAACAAGATAATGAGTGACAGATTGACAGCATTAAGTCCACATGCATCCATAATCACTCTCAATGTAAATGGATTGAACTCTCCAATAAAAAGACACAGAATGGCAAAATGGATTAAAGAACAAGATCCAACAATTTGTAGCCTCCAGGAAACACACCTCAGCTCCAAGGACAAACACAGGCTCAGAGTGAAGGGGTGGAGGACAATACTTCAAGCAAATAGCAAGCAAAAAAAGGCAGGTGTTGCAATTCTTATATCAGACAAAGTGGATTTCAAAATAAGACAGGTAAAGATAGACACAGAGGAACAATATATAATGATCAAAGGGACACTTCATCAAGAAGAAATAATGCTTATAAATATCTATGCACCCAACATAGGGGCACCAAGATTCATAAAGCAACTATTAACAGACCTAAAGAAAGATGTTAAAAACAACACAATAATAGTAGGGGACCTCAACACCCCACTCACATCAATGGACAAATCATCCAGACAGAAAATCAACAAGGAAATAGTGGAGCTAAACGAAAAACTAAAACAATTGGACTTAATGGACATATATAGATCACTTCATCCTAAAACAGGAGAACACACATTCTTCACAAGTGCGCATGGAACATCCTCAAGGATAGACCATCTGTTGGGAAACAAGGCAAGCCTCTACAAATTTAAAAAAATTGAAATAATAACAAGCATCTTCTCTGATCATAATGCTATAAGACTAGAAATTAATTACAAGAAAAAAACTGAGAAAGGCACAAAGATGTGGAGACTAAACAACACACTACTGAACAAGCAATGGATCATTGAAGAAATTAAAGAAGAAATCAAAAAATACCTGGAAACAAATGAAAATGATAACATGCCATACCAACTCATATGGGATACAGCAAAGGCTGTATTAAGAGGAAAATTCATCGCAATACAGGCACATCTTAACAAAGAAGAAAAATCCCAAATAAGCAATCTTAAACTACACCTAACTGAACTAGAGAAAAAAGAACAAATAAAGCCCAAAGTCAGCAGAAGGAGAGAAATAATAAAAATCAGAGCAGAAATAAATACTATTGAAACGAAAAAGGCAGTAGAAAGGATCAATGAAACAAAGAGCTGGTTTTTTGAGAAGATAAATAAAATTGACAAAGCCCTAGCCAGACTTACAAAGAAAAAGAGAAAGCTCAAATAAACAAAATCAGAAATGAAAGAGGAGAAATAACAACAGATTCTGCAGAAATACAACGGATTATAAGAGATTAGTATGAAAAACTATATGCCAACAGAATGGATAACCTAGAGGAAATGGATAAATTCTTGGACTCCTACAATCTCCCAAAGCTCACTCAAGAAGAGGCAGACAATTTGAACAGACCAATCACAAGGAAAGAGATTGAAACAGCAATCAAAAACATCCCAAAGAATAAAACCCCAGGACCAGATGGCTTTCCTGGGGAATTCTACCAAACTTTCAGAGAGGATTTAATACCTATCCTTTTCAAGCTATTCCAAAAAATTAGGGAAGATGGAACACTTCCTAACACATTCTATGAGGCCAACATCACGCTGATACCAAAACCTGACAAGGACACCACGAAAAAAGAGAACTACAGGCCAATATCACTGATGAACATAGATGCAAAAATTCTAAACAAAATTTTGGCAACCAGAATTCAGCAATTCAACCAAAGGATCATACATCATGATCAGGTGGGATTCATACCAGGGACACAGGAATGGTTCAACATCCGCAAATCAATCAACGTGATACACCACATCAACAAACTGAGGAACAAAAACCACATGATCATCTCAATAGATGCAGAGAAGGCATTTGACAAGATCCAACAGCCATTTATGATAAAAACTCTTAACAAAATGGGCACAGAAGGAAACTACCTCAACATAATAAAGGCCATATATGACAAACCCATAGCCAACATCATACTCAATGGGCAAAAACTGAACGCCATCCCCCTGAAAACAGGAACGAAACAAGGATGCCCTCTATCACCACTCTTATTTAACGTAGTACTGGAGGTCCTGGCTAGAGCAATCAGGCAAGAAAAAGGAATCCAAATAGGAAGGGAAGAAGTGAAACTCTTGCTGTTTGCAGACTACATGATCTTATATATAGAAAACCCCCAAAGAATCCATTGGAAAACTCTTAGAAGTAATCAACAACTACAGCAAAGTTGCAGGGTACAAAATCAATTTGCACAAATCAGTAGCATTTCTATACTCTGATAACAAACTAACAGAAAAAGAACTCAAGAACACAATACCATTCACAATCGCAACAAAAAGAATAAAATACCTCGGGGTAAATTTAAGGAAGTGAAGGACCTATATAATGAAAATTACAAGGACTTTCTGAGAGAATTGGATGACGACATAAGGAGATGGAAAGACATTCCATGTACATGAATTGAAAGAATAAACATAGTTAAAATGTCCGTTCTACCTAAAGCAATCTACAGATTCAACGCCATCCCAATCAGAATCCCAATGACATTCTTTACAGAATTAGAACAAAGAACCCTAAAATTCATATGGGGCAACAAAAGACCCCAAATTTCTAAAGCAATCCTGAGAAAAAAGAACAAAACGGGAGGCATCACACTCCCTGACTTCAAAACATACTACAAAGCTACAGTAATCAAAACAGCATGGTACTGGTACAAAAACAGGTGCACAGATCAATGGAACAGAATTGAAAGCCCAGAAACAAAACCACACATCTATGGACAGCTTATCTTCGACAAAGGAGCTGAGGGCATACAATGGAGAAAAGAAAGTCTTTTCAACAACTGGTGCTTGGAAAACTGGACAGCCACATGTAAAAGAATGAAAATTGACCATTCTTTTTCACCATTCACCAAAATAAACTCAAAATGGATCAAAGACCTAAAGGTGAGACCTGAAACCATAAGGCTTCTGTAAGAAAACATAGGCAGTACACTCTTTGACATCAGTATTAAAAGGATCTTTTCGGACACCATGTCTTCTCAGAGAAGGGAAACAATAGAAAGAATAAACAAATGGGACTTCATCAGACTAAAGAGCTTCTTCAAGGCAAATGAAAACAGGATTGAAACAAAAAAACAACCCACTAGTTGGGAAAAAATATTTGCAAGTCATATATCTGACAAAGGCTTAATATCCATAATATATGAAGAACTCTCACAACTCAGCAACAAAAAATCAAACAACCCGATCAAAAAATGGGCTGGAGACATGAACAGACATTTCTCCAAAGAAGATATACTGATGGCCAATAGGCACATGAAAAGATGCTCATCATCGCTGATCATCAGGGAAATGCAAATCAAAACTACACTAAGATATCACCTTACACCTGTTAGAATGACAAAAATATCTAAAACTAATAGTAAGAAATGTTGGAGAGGTTGTGGAGAAAAAGGAACCCTCATACACTGCTGGTGGGAATGCAAACTGGTGCAGCCACTATGGAAAACAGTATAGAGATTCCTCAAAAAATTAAAAATAGAACTACCATACGATCCAGCCACCCCACTACTGGGTATTTATCCAAAGAGCTTGAAGTCAGCAATCTCAAAAGTCCTATGCACCCCAATGTTCACTGCAGCATTAATTACAATAGCCAAGACATGGAAGCAACCTAAGTGCCCATCAACAGATGAATGGATAAAGAAGATGTGGTACATATATACAATGGGATACTACTCAGCTGCAAAACAGAACAAAATCATTCCATTTGCAATGACATGGATGGACCTTGAGGGAATTATGTTAAGTGAAATAAGCCAGCTAGAGAAGGATAATCTGTGTATGACTCCACTCATATGAGGAATTTAAAAATGTGGACTAAGAACAGTTTAGTAGATACCAGGGGAAAGGTGGGGTGGGGGGTGGGCACAAAGGGTGAAGTGGTGCACCTACAACATGACTGACAAACATTAATGTACAGCTCAAATTTCACAAGATTGTAACCTATCATTAACTCAATAAAAAAAAAAAGACAACCCACCAATAGGGAGAAAATATTTGCAAATCATATATCCTACAAGGGGTTAATCTCCAAAATATATAAGGAACTCACACAACTTAACAACAAAAAAACAAACACCCCGATCAAAACATGGGCAGAGGATATGCACAGACGTTTTTCCAAAGAAGATATACAGATGGCCAATAAATACATGAAAAGATGTTCATCATCACTAATTATCAGGGAAATGCAGATCAAAATTACGCTAAGTTACCCCTAACACACATTAAAATGGCTATAATCTCTAAGACTAAAAATAACAAATGTTGGAGAGGGTGTGGAGAAAGGGGAACCCTCATACCCTGCCAGTGGGAATGCAAACTGGTGCAGCCATTGTGGAAAACAGCATGGAGATTGCTCAAGAAACTAAAAATAGAACTACCATATGACCCAGCTATCCCACTACTGTGTATCTACCCAAACAACTTGAAATCAACAATCCAGAGTAACATATGCACCCCTACGTTCATTGCAGCACTGTTCACAATAGCCAAGACATGGAAGCAATCCAAGTGCCCATCGACTGATGAGTGGATAAAGAAGATGTGATATGTATATACAACGAAATACTACTCAGCCATAAAAAAAGACAAAATCATCCCATTTGCAACAACATGGAAGGACCTGGAGGGAATTATGCTAAGTGAAATAAGCTAGACTGAGAAAGACAAACACCATATGATTTCACTCATACGTGGAATATAAGGAAACACATAGACAAAACAGTTCAGTGATTACCAGGGGAGGGGGGGCGGGGAGTGGGCACAGGGTGTGAAGGGGAGCACTTATGTGGTGTTGGAGAAGAAATAGTACACAACTGAAATTTCACAATGATTAAACTATTAGGAACTCAATAAAAAAAGAAAAATATAAATAAAATATTTAAGATATGTATGTTTCTTTTATTAAAAATTTTCCCCAAAATATCAGTTAAGATTAAATTCAGCTGTGAAAAATAGAGCCCCAAAATAGGAGTGGCTTAATCAAATAGAATTGTATTTCTCTCTTGTAAAAATCTAAAGATGCACAGCCTGAGCCGGCATGGCAGCTGTGCTCCACAGAGCCCCAAGGTTCTCAAGTTCCTTCCAGCTTATCTTCCCATGGTGTCTAGAGTGTGGCCCTCATCCTCCAGTTCTAAGTTGAAGACCAGAGCTCCAATCATTGCATCCCCACCCCAGGCAGCCAGATGAATGAAAGATTCACGCATCTGAGTGTGACCCCCCAGCCCTTACCAAGTGACAGGGCTTGTATCATATCTCCTTTAAGATGGTTTCTCGGGGGCTGGCCAGGTGGACTTAGTGGTTAAGTTTGCACACTACACTTCAGCAGCCTGGGGTTTGCAGGCCCAGATCCTGGGCAGGGACCTAGCACCATTCGTCAAGCCATGCTGTGGCTGTGTCCCATATAAAATAGAGGAGGATTGGCACGGATGTTAGTTGAGCAACAATCTTCCTCAAGCAAAAAGAGGAAGATTGGCAATGGATGTTAGCTCAGGCCAATCTTCCTCACAAAAGCAAAATAAAAGAAAGGTTCCTAGAAGCTGTCCCATAACATTTATGATTCCATGCCATTGTCCAGAAAGTAGTGGCATAGTCACTCCTGGCCTCGAAGGGGGCTGAGAAATGTGGTGTTTATCTTGAATGAGCATGTACCCTCCTGAAAGTCAAGCTTCATTATCGTGGAAGAAAAAACAGTGGATACTGAGGAAGAACCAGCAGCCTCTGTCACATATATTTAACTTACTTTAAGAATAACTGAACAGGGGCCGGCCTCATGGTGAGTGGTTAGGTTTGCATGCTCCACTCTGGTGCCCCAGGGTTTTGCCAGTTCAGATCCCAGGTGCAGATGTACACACTACTTATCAAGCCATGCTGTGGTGGCATCCCATATATAAAGTAGAGGAAGATGGGTATGGGTGTTAGCTCAGGGCTAGTCTTCCTCAGCAAAAAGAGGAGGATTGGCAGCAGATGTTAGCTCAGGGCTAATCTTCCTAAAAAACAAACTAACAAACAAAAAACACAGGGCTGGACCCGTGGCCGAGTGGTTAAGTTCGCGTACCCTGCTTCAGTGGCCCAGGGTTTCACCGGTTCAAATCCTGGGCATGGACGTGGCACCGCTCATCAGGCCACACTGAAGCAGTGTCCCACATGCCACAACTAGAAAGACCTACAACTGAAAATACGCAGCTATGTACCGGGGGGCTTTGGGAGAAAAAGGAAGAATGAAAAATAAAAAATAAAACAAAGAATAACTGAACAACTATTGGTCCCAACTGCGACAGAAAAGAGCTTCCAATGTACCTCACGTAAGCAAACCCTCAACTGCCAGCATAGATATCATGTCTGTTGTTACAACCACTTCTCTGCGGCTACTCACGGTGCCCTTGCCCCCTTTCCTGTCTTATTTATCAGACAATAGCCCACTTTGGCTGAATCTAAGTCTCTGCCTTCTCTGCATCTGCCCTGAGGGCTTAAACTGGTCTGGAGAAACACACACACTCAAGCTGAAGGTCTCACTTTAAGACCAGTAATCCACTTTTTCCTTGTCCATTTACTCTCCCCACTCCCCAGAGAGTACTAATACCTTTTCCTTGTCAGATCTCCAGCTCCTCTCCCCTTCTCACGCTCAGCTGATGACCCTGCTTCTTACTGCATTAAGAAAATAGAAACACCAGAGAGAACTCCACCTCTTCCCACTACTGCATCTAGAGTCTGTTTGTGTCAGGGTCCAGGTGTGCAGTCTTGCCTCCTGTGCCTCCTGTGAATGACCTGTCTGACTCCTCCCTGAGACCAGACCCTTCACCGGGGCCATAGATCCATCCCCTCTATCTATTCAGAGGATATGGCTCCAGCACGCCCCCCAACACACACACATCAATTTCTCCCTCTATTAGATCAGTCTCACAGGATACAAATCTGCTTTTATGGATACATCTTGAAAACAACAAATTTTCCTTCAAGGTTGCATTGGCCTCCAGTTATCACCTCTTTTCTCTGCTGGCTTTTGCAGCAAAACTTCTTGAAAGAGTTGTCTTTGTCTCCACTTCCTCTCATACGTTCTCTCGTGAACCCATTCCATTCAGCCTTTCACTTCTCCACCCAGCAGCTCTTCTCAAGGTCACCGGTGACATCTTTACCAAACTCAATGCTGAATCAGCAGTCCTTATTTTACTGAACCTGTTAGCACAACTGACAGCCGATCGTCCTTCTTTCCTTCAGTACCCTCTTCTCTTGGCTTCAGCGTCGCTGTCCTGGCTGCCCCTTCTTCTTCTGCTGGCTGTACCTCTCATCTCGTTTCCTGGCACTTCCCCATCTCCCCAACTCTCAACACTGGAGGCCCCGGGGTTCAGGCCTTAGAGCGTTTCTCTTGTCTGTCTACTCTTATTCTCTCAGCGATTTCACCCAGAATCATGGCTTTAAATTCACTATGTCTGTGACTCCCAATTTATTATCTCCGGTCTGGACCTCTCTCCTGTCTCCCAGACTTATATCCAACTACTGAAACCAGCAAACAGTTAGCCATTGATGATTAAGTAGCCAGGAACTAAAGTTTTTTTCCTTTTTGTAATTACTGATTATAGCTTTTAGCTGTTTAACCCACTCATTGTTAACTGTGCTGTGTAGGCAATATGCTATCTGACTCCCACTAGGCTCCTATAGATAACACCCCCCTGGAGCCTGGGTCACCATGGTAACGGGTGTGTGAGCTGTTTTTTAGGAATTAGAACTCCTTGTCCACTTCAGGCTCTTTGAGACCACCAACTCATCAACTGGGCCTGCGCAGGTGTCCCATAGGCGACCTTATGACGTCAAGAGGCTCAAAATTCCACCCTCAGATCATGCTAATGTCACCATTTTGTGAACATGGGTCCTATGAAGAGGCATGAAGTCTGACTACACTTGTGCAGGTCATCAATTACCTCACCTCTCCTCACCTCCAATCACCTCTCTCCACATTTCAGACCACCTTGCCCCCATCCCATAAATATCCCTGAGTCCCTATTTTCGAAGAAGCGAATTTGAGGCTCATGCTCTCGCTTCCTCATGTGGCTGCCTTGTGATTAAACACTCTCTCTGCTGCAATCTCATTGTCTCAGTGTTTGGCTTTCCAGGCAAAAGCGAACCTGGTTTGGTAACAAATGGCGAGCCAGCCCGGAGCTGAGTCCAGACGGACCCTTTGCCTGAAACTCGTCAGCCCCTTGCCAGTGTGGAGAACCTGTGGACAAGGACAGAAGCTGCCGGGAGCATTTCTCTTGGGACTGTTCTGGGATTCTTTCCTGGCTTGGTGCTGCCAACTCCTTGGCACACATTCTCACTTTGCAGTAAAGAGTTGGTTTCTTGGTTTGGAAGATGTCTTTCTGGTGAGTAACTTTGGTACAAGTGACCGGATTCTTATTTCTTCTTCCTTTGGTCTGACTTCTGAAAAGGAAGCCTTGGTTTGGCCTTCATTGTGAGGATCTTGGTTTTGGAGACACTCAATATTAAGGAAGAATTAGGGGATCCGCTCACAGAAGTTCTCTTGGCTTGGCTTGCCTTGGTTTTGGTTTGGTTTTGGTTCCAGCTGCAGCATTAGTATACTTTGACCGGCCATGTCTAAATTCTGAAACAATGGGTAATGGTAATTCAGTTCCCACCTACAGTCCCCTAGGCTGCCTTCTTCAAAATTGGGCAACTTTCAGTTATGAGTCCATGAAAAAGAAAAAGATGGTATTTTTCTGTAATACCATGTGGCCACAATCAGAGCTCTCACAATGACTAGTCTTAAGAGCTTAATCAAATTTGGAATCTCAGCTTCCTCTCATGGTCTTACAGATGCTGATGAAAGCTCCACAGCCCACCCCCACCCCCGGGGAGCTCTCTCCTGCCTGATCTCAGAGAGTCCTCATTCCACCCCGGGGAGCCCTCCTCTGGTTTTGGGGCACCTGGAGTGATTCCAGGTTGACCCCTTGGTCAGTTATTTGACTGACAATCTGGAACCCTGTTTTGTCTCCTGTCAAGAATTTGTTGAGTATTTTAGGCACCTACTGAGTCAGTGATGGGAAAAGAAGACCTGTAATTTATTCTGTAAACCCTGTTGCCCAGGAACTGTTGTTTGTGTGACTTTTATCTTGATAATCCTTGGGAAGAGGCTGGGACGGCAAGGCCTGATCACCTCTTTCCCTTCCTTGTCTGTCTCGTTTGTCACCTCCTCTGTTGTCACCAAGGCAGGGTTAAGTTCAGGCTGGACCTGAGAAGAACCTAGACCTTCTGTGAAATAGAAACTTGAAAAACTTTCTGCCAACCTTGGGTTGGGAGCCCTGGCCCCGGCCCACTCCAGGCCTTTGCCTCTTGACTCCCTGACTTGCATTGTGCTGGCTCAGGGACTAAGTGCCTGGGCTGCATGAGAATTGACTAAATCTTATGAGTATATTGACACCTGCAGTTGGGCTCTGCACCCTTCTCCAGCCTGCTGTCAGTTGGACACCAGCTTTACCACCATGGAGAACGCCCCAAACATCCCGGGAGATTCATCCCTCAGGTGCATTTTAACTAATTGGAAACACTTTCAATTGGGTGGTTTATGCCCCAGAAACTCCCTCTTGGAGAAAACTTGAGTGGTTTCTCTGTGCCTCTGTGATGTAGTTGGACAGGTAGATTGACCTATAATGTCATTTGAGTTACAACCCAATTTCTGAGAAATCAAGAGCAACTGTCCTTAGAAAATCCTTGCAAGCCTGAAAAAGCAGTTCAGATTCCACCTAGTTCCTTTATCTGAAAAAGGATTATCATCCGCCTTTCTAGGAACTGCTATCTAGCCCATCACTAATTCCTAAGACTTAAGAAAAAAGAAAAAAAACGGGGGGCTGGCCCCGTGGCCGAGTGGTTAGGTTCGCGCGCTCCGCTGCAGGCGGCCCAGTGTTTCGTTGGTTGGAATCCTGGGCGCGGACGTGGCACTGCTCATCGGACCACACTGAGGCAGCGTCCCACATGCCACAACTAGAAGAACCCACAACGAAGAATACACAACTATGTACCGGGGGGCTTTGGGGAGAAAAAGGAAAAAATAAAATCTTTAAAAAAAAAAAGAAAAAAAACGGCCATAAGAGCACCCGTGCCAAAAATCCAACATCTTAAATGTCTTCTCCACAAATATTAGTAAAAAGGCTCAAACAAAATTTGGATTCATAACTAGTGTGTTACTGCACATAATTCTTGGCAGTAATTTTAAAACAAATGCTGTGGAGTCTCTAACTATGTGTGCCTATATGTACGTTATGTGTGTGATATTTTTACCTCCGAATGGTATGGCCAAAAATTAAGAACTCTATTTAATTGGCTTAAAGTAAGTGCTTACCTAAATTATTTCTAAATGGAAAATAAATTAACCCAAATGCCATTCAAGTTAACATGATAAAGTTAATCTTTGGTAACAGAAGGCTTATTTAAGATTGTTGGTTTGATTAAAATGGACAGGTCCTCAGAATTACCAGCATTGGATATGATGCAGACATACAGCCTGGGCTTACTAGTCAAGCAAGCCCATGTTATCCCTGTTACAAACTTGTCAGCAAAATAATAGCTCAGAATGATAACTGATTTTGTCTAATGTCTCATCAAGTTTTGTAGGCAAGCTAAATAACTATTGGGAACGAGTAAATTAGATGTGAAAAAGATAAAAGTATTAGGTGAACTTTTTAACAATAATTATGTGTTATGACATGTTTATTTAAGATAACTTCCAAAATTGTTCCGGTAACTTGAAACTTTGAAGTTTTGCTAGGTGAAATTAAATGATAAAAACTCATTGAATATCTGGGTCATTTTTCAAATAAGATAAAATGCTGAAACATTATTGCTATACATGTCTAAGTTTATCTACTTTTAGCTTCTTATTACAAAGAAACTAAAAGATTTTTGGGTCTATTATTAAACATGTATTTTATTAAAAATTGTACTATAAAGTAGCATGTTTCTAGAAATTATGAAAAGTATTCATAAGTTTGCCACACCACAGAATGCTAATGTAAAAGCTCACAATTGCTCGATTTTTATTAAGGTCTGTAAGGGTTAAAAATTCTAATTAATATAAGTAAATAAGTTTTAACACAAAAAGTAAGCTGTTGCAAAAATTTAAATTTGATTTTCTTTCTTTTAAGAGGAATAATTTTCTTAAACCCATAGTCTGCTCTTGATAAAGAGGTTATCAAAGATTTTTCTTTATTCTTGAGTAAGTTTATATAAGACAGAAGATCTATGTTTTGTTAAAATAATTTCCTATGTTCAAAAAGACTGAGGTCTCTCTAAGATTTTTTTTTACTATTTTAACTCTGTTTTCCCTTGACTGTGTCTGCTGTCCCTTTGAATGGATAAAAGCATTATTTCACAGTGAGCATTGTTTCCTATTTGACCAAGTGTTTTAAAACCTTTTGATATTTTTGACAAGCTCCTACCCCCAAAATATATGTATATTCAAATCCTGAATGCAGTTTTTCTTTTGGCCTGGAAGAGGGAAGACAATTTCTCTGAGGATTTTTAGAGGGCCCCTGAGACTTCTCAGAGAAGTCTCTCTCTTCCTATAAAGAAGATACTAAACTAATTAGGCTTACATGGTATGTTAAATTACATGGGAAGCATTGTCAAATAAGTGATGATAAACCTTCTTAGGTGGTGTTATGTGGGTAAATGTTATTGATATAAATGTTTTTAAAAAATTATATAACACTAGTAAAATTCTGATCTGTCCTGGCTGTCAGCCATAATCCTAGTTATTATCATGAAGTGTTGTATGTCACAGAAGTTGCCAAGTTTCTTTGTCAATTGCTCTTTTGAATCTTTTTTCATTTGCAGATAGTTGCTGTTTTACTCTGATGCTTTTTGCTTTTGCAAACATGTTTCATCTTCAGAGAGATTCATGGAAAGGACTCTGGCAATTGCTTTAGAATGCAGGTTTCTGATAAACTTTTGGATTATGAAACTGAGCTGGGTGAGGCATTACAGAACTCTAACAGAGAAACTGATGGCTTCATGAAACTGCTGGCAGAAGACTAAGATCAAGAATCGATTACATAGGACTGAATGAACTGATGAGGATGATTATAATTTATATGACTTTTCATTTGAGATATTGCTGCATTTTTTTGATGTTTTGTTTCCAGACTTAAGGAAATCTTTTTCTCTTTTCTTTCAAGCTAACTATGACTTATAACAATTTGGTAAAATTATACCTTTGTAAGCAGAATTGAGACATTTATTTATCTTTTTTTCTCTACCTGACCCTTCCAGAATTTGGAAACTCTTAGTGAGTAAATATTGTTTTCATGGCAATATACCTATTTGCATAAGTTCAATAAAAATCTGTTCTCCTGATAACAGGACACATTTGGAAACATTGGTTATATTACCAAGGCTTTGACTGGAATGTCTTATTTTAGAGAAACATACAGACCCAGATATGACAAAACAGCTTTTGAGGTATAAAGGTAGACTTTCCGGAATAAAGCCACTATGAAATATTGGCCTGGTACCTTGTTTATATAGATTCCAGCAATCTTACGCAGTAAGTAAGGAAGGTCACTTATCTGGCAGGTGCCTGGAACCTTGAAATATTTGGGGGGACCTCGAGAAGAGAGGAATCCACCCAAATATGTAGGTATTGCAGGCAAAATCTGATGACAAATCCTTGGCTTGGCTTTCCTGGCCTTGAGAGGCCTTTAGTTCAATCTAAGATTCCTCATAAAAAGTTCCAGCAAAGTTGATTTAAAAGAGCCTATATGACCAATGGCTATTCTTGCTGTACGTATGTAAATAATTGGGCCAAGTTTATTGAAATTAAACTTATTTTACAAACCAGTTAGTCTTAATTTGGCTATTTTTTATAAAAATGAGGGTGATTTTAGAGAGAAAAATTAGGTTTCAATAATAACTATGGTGCACATTCATGGATATTAGGTTCTAGTTCTGATAGTTGTCTTTGAGGTTTTTGTTTTATATTTGTTAACTGGACTGGATCCTGAATTCTAGTCTCTTGAAATATCTGGCTACAAATCTCCAAACTAATGTTTTCAACTTTTTTTTAACTTTTTATTAAGACTATGATAGTTTACAACCTTGTGAAGTTTCAGTTGTACATTATTGTTAGTCATGTTGTAGGTGCACCACTTCACCCTTTGTGCCCTACCCCCACCCCCCCTTTCTCCTGGTAACCACCAATAGTTCTCTTTGTCTCTATGTTTAACTTCCACCTATGAGTGGAGTCATACAGAGTTCGTCTTTCTCTATCTGGCTTATTTCACTTAACATAATAACTTCAAGGTCCGTCCATGTTTTTGTAAATGGGACGATTTTATCTTTTTTTATGCCTGAGTAGTATTCCATTGTATATATATACCATATCTTCTTTATCCAATCATCAGTTGATGGACATTTAGGTTGCTTCCACGTCTTGGCTATTGTAAATAATGCTGCAATGAACATAGGGGTGCATGGGACTTTTGGAATTGCTGATTTCAAGTTCTTTAGATAGATACCCAGTAGTGGGATGGCTGGGCCATAAGGTAGCTCTAGTTTTAATTTTTTGAGGAATCTCCACACTGTTTTCCATAGTGGCTGCACTAGTTTGCATTCCCACCAGCAGTGTATAAGGGTTCCTTTTTCTCCACAACCTCTCCAACATTTGTCACTTTTTGTTTTGGTTATTTTTGCCATTCTAACAGGTGTAAGGTGATATCTTAGTGTAGTTTTGATTTGCATTTCCCTGATGATTAGTGATGGTGAGCATCTTTTCATGTGTCTATTGACCATCCGTATATCTTCTTTGGAGAAATGTCTGTTCATGTCCCCTGCCCATTTTTTTATCAGGTTGTTTGATTTTTTTGTTGTTGAGTTGTGTGAGTTCTTTATATATTATGGAGATTAACCCTTTGTCAGGTAAATAACTTGTAAATATTTTTTCCCAACTAGTCGGTTGTTTTTTTGTTTCGATCTTGTTTTCCCTTGACTTGAAGAAGCTCTTTAGTCTGATGAAGTCCCATTTGTTTATTCTTTCTATTGTTTCCCTCGTCTGAGGAGTTATGGTGTCTGAAAAGATCCTTTTGATACTGATGTCAAAGAGTATACTGCCTATATTCTCTTTTAGAAGACATTGTTTCAGGTCTAATCTTTAGGTCTTTGATCCATTTTGAGTTTATTTTTGTGAATGGTGAAAAAGAATGGTCAATTTTCATTCTTTTACATATGGCTGTCCAGTTTTCCCAGCACCATTTGTTGAAGAGGCTTTCTTTTCTCCACTGTAGGCCCTCAGCTCCTTTGTCAAAGATTAGTTGTCCATAGATGCATGGATCTATTTCTGGGCTTTCAATTCTGTTCCATTGATCTGTGCATCTGTTTTTGTACCAGTACCATGCTGTTTTGATTGCTGTAGCTTTGTAGTATGCTTTGAAGTCAGGGATTGTGAGGCCTCCATCTTTGTTCTTCTTTCTCAGGATTGCTTTAGCAATTTGGGGTCTTTTGTTGCCCCATATGAATTTTAGGGTTCTTTGTTCTATTTCTGTAAAGAATGTCACTGGGATTCTGATTGGGATAGCATTGAATCTGTAGATTGCTTTAGGTAGTATGGACATTTTAACTATGTTTATTCTTCCAATCCATGTGCATGAAATGTCTTTCCATCTCATTATGTCGTCATCAATTTCTTTCAGGAAAGTCTTGTAGTTTTCATTGTATAGGTCTTTCACTTCCTTGGTTAAATTTACCCCAAGGTATTTTATTTTTTTTGTTGCGATTGTGAATAGGATTCAGTTCTTTTTCTGTTAGTTCATTGTTAGAGTATAGAAATGCTACTGATTTATGTATGTTGATTTTATATCCTGCAACTTTGCTGTAGCTGTTGATTATTTCTGATAGTTTTCTTATGGATTCTTTGGGGGTTTTCTATATATAAGATCATGACGTCTGCTAACAGCGAGAGTTTCACTTCTTCATTGCCTATTTGGATTCCTTTTATTTCTTTTTCCTGCTGAATTGCTCTGGCCAACACCTCCAGTACTATGTTGAATAAGAGTGGTGAGAGTGGACACCCTTGTCTTGTTCCTATTCTCAGAGGGATGGCTTTCACTTTTTGCCCATTGAGTATGATGTTACCTGTGGGTTTGTCATATGTGGCCTTTATTGTGTTGAGGTACTTTCCTTCTATACCCATTTTATTGAGGGTTTTTATCACAAATGGATGTTGCGTCTTGTCGAATGCTTTCTCTGCATCTATTGAGATGATCATGTGGTTTTTGTTTCTCATTTTGTTAAGTTAGTATATCACGTTGATTGACTTGCGGATGTTGAACCATCCCTGTGTCCCTGGTATAAATCCCACTTGATCGTGGTGTATAATCTTTTTGATGTATTGCTGTATTCGCTTTGCCAAAATTTTGCTGAGGATTTTTGCATCTATATTCATCAGGGATATTGGCCTGTGGTTTTCTTTCTTTGTGTTGTCCTTGTCAGTTTTTGGGATCAGGGTGATTTTGGCTTCATAGAATGTGTTAGGGAGTGCTCCATCTTCCTCAATTTTCCGGAACAGTTTGAGCAGGATAGGTATTAAATCTTCTTTGAATGTTTGGTAGAATTCTCCAGAGAAGCCGTCTGGTCCTGGACTTTTATTTTTGGGGAGGTTTTGGATTACTGTTTTGATTTCTTTACTTGTGATTGGTTTATTCAGATTCTCTATTTCTTCCTGCTTCAGTTTTGGGAGGTTGTAAGAGTCTAATAATTTATCCATTTCTTCTAGGTTGTCAAATTTGTTGGCATGTAGTTTTTCATAGTATTCTCTTATGATCCTTTGTATTTCTGTAGTATCCATTGTGATTTCTATTCTCTCATTTCTAATTTTATTTATTTGAGTCTTCTCTCTTTTTTTCTTGGTGAGTCTGGCTAAGGGTTTGTCAATTTTGTTTATTTTTTCGAAGATAATGTTTTCAACCTTTTCCCATCACTTTCATTTGGAACCATTGAGAACTGAACCTGCCATTTTTCCTGAAGCCTTGTAAAGTGAAGCTGGACAGCTTGATTTAAACTACTGTCGGTAGTTTTGGAATGAAGTCTGCTTTCACCACTTTAATTAATATCCAGCTCTGTTTATCTTTGACGTTTCTAACAAAGTGTCAAAAAAATCGTGAGGCAATCAGGGATATTTGTATATTGACTAGATATTTGATAATATTAGTTATTGTTAGTTTTGTTAGCTGTGCTAATGGTGTTGTAGCTATATTTTTCAAAATAATAATTTAAAAAATCTGTGCAGAATGTTATCACTTCTCAACACTTCCAGCATTGTCACTCTTGACCCAACTAACATCCTTTCCTGTGGGATTTTTACAATTGCTTCTTTTTTTTTTTTTTTTGAGGAAGATTAGCCCTGAGCTAACATCTGCTGCCAATCCTCCTCTTTTTGCTGAGGAAGACTGGCCCTGAGCTAACATCTATGCCCATCTTCCTCTACTTTATATGTGGGACGCCTACCACAGCATGGCATGCCAAGCGGTGCCATGTCCACACCCGGGATCCAAACTGGTGAACCACGGGCCACTGAAGTGGAACATGCGAACTTAACCACTGTGCCACCAGGCCGGCTCCCAACAATTGCTTCTTAAATGGTCTGCCTGCTTCTACACCCGCTCTCAGGGCCCCCCAACCCCAGCCTGTTCTCAACACAGCCGCCAGAGAGATGCTGGTAGAATGTGCCTGCCATGCCACTTCCCATCTTATTCAGAGTAAAAGCCAAGTCTGTTCATCTGCAAGATCTCATGGGGTCCTCCCATGACCTCTGTGACCTCGTCTCCCACTCTCCCGGGTTGTTCCTCTCCAGCACACAGGCCTTGCTGCCTTTGTAATAGAACAGGCGGGCTCCAGCTTTAGGGTTTTTGCATTATTTTCCCCCTGCCTAGAACCCACTTCCCCAGATATCTTCCTGTCTTGTTTCTTCACTAGTTCCAGTCTCTGAGGCGTTTGCTGCCTACCTGTGTGGATTAGCACAGTCCCATCCCTAACAGTCCTTCCACCCCTTTTCCCGCTTGCTTTCTCTCCACAGCCTTTATCACGATCTGACATGTTATCTATTTCCTTTTTTGGGATATTCCCACTGGATATTCTGATATTCCCACTAGAACAGCAGCTGTGTGGGAGTAGAGGCTGTTTTGTTCATTACTGTACCCCCAGAACTTAAAATAGTTCCTTGCACATAACAGGCACCAAATAAATGTTGGTTGAAAAAATGACTGTTGTGTGAAGCTTGTGTGTGCTAAAGATTTGATAGCCACATTTCTGAGCGAGTGCAAAAACGACTTTCCAAGTCTTCCAGCTTCTTCCCACGGGAAGAACGTTCCTCACTTTTCCAGGAGAAGAAAGGTTCTAGCTGACCTTGTGGGCAGGGCTTTAGGCCGATTCGGTGGACTGTCCGCGTGACTCTGCTGCTGAATGTGTCGCTGGCACTGGTGTCTCCATAAAGGCACTATGAACGCTCACAGATGCCCGAGGGATTCCGCCAATGGGGCACTGCTGCATGCAGACAAGTGCTGGTGCCTTGGGACCACACGACCCTGTGACCCCTTGAGCTAAAAATCTCTCTGATTGATCATTTTCCTGACTGGAGCATTTGGCAAAGGGAGCCAGCCTCCACCTGGAGGCGCCCCTTGCCGGCGTGTGGGGTATGTTGCCTCCCTGATGTGCCTCTTTCAAAAAGCAGCTCTTAGCTTGCTGTTGGGCTCTTATCAAAACTGAACACCTTGTGTCCGGCCCCGTGGCTGAGTAGTTAAGTTCACGCTCTGCTTAGGTGGCCCAGGATTCTGCCGGTTCGGATCCTGGGTGTGGACTTGGCATCGCTCATCGGGCCACGTTGAGGCGGCGTCCCACGTGCCACAACTAGAAGGACCCACAACTAAAAATACACAACTATGTACCCGGGGGCTTTGGGGAGAAAAAGGAAAAGTAAAAAAAATCTTAACAAAGAATACAAAAGGCTGAACACCTGAGAGTGTTAACACACACACCCATAAATGCCTCGTGATGATATTTGGGGAGGAGGTTAGCTTGGACTGACAACTAACAACGTGGGGAGAGACAAACAAGCCTCGTTTGTCAGATGGAAATGGTGTATTTAAGTCCGCAGCTGGCCTGGTCCCAGTGGCATTTTCAGCTTTATGTGAAAAAAAGGCAGCGAGCCCTTTGGGGAAACATTATCCTCCACTCCACAGCTTGAGGCAAAGCCACTGTCTCAATGGGGCTCCCAGTTCACAGAGGTTTCCCTAAATGCCTGGGCCCGGTTCACTGACGGTTAGGCCAAGCCGAAAGCCCTGGTGTCCACTGGGCTGCTGTGGCTGCTCGGCATCAGCGCCAGCTACGTGGAATAGAAAACAGGTGTGGCTGCTCCGCTCAGTAGGCAGAACGCAAAGCCGTCCTCACAGCTCCAGCCAATACTCCTTTACGAAATGTTATATTTTTACTGACTCTTGGGCGGCTGACAATGGCCTAGCTGTTTGGTCGCCATTTGGAAAACTACAGACTGGCAGATTAAGGACTTACCTCTTTGGGGCCACGAACCATGGAAACAAATCATGGCTGCTGATGGAACCATCCAGGTCACTCATGTAGCAGCCCATGGAGAGGGTCCATTCTCTGACGAGACTGACTGGAATCAAGCTGTGAACTGAGCCTGAGCTTCTCAGCCAGCCACTTTGCTGCCTGCACCCATCATTAAACCAGACATGCAACACACTCACCACCCACCGAGTAAAGGACTCTGTGTCAGATGCACCAGCTAGCACTGCGTGCCAGGCCTGTGCCTCCTAGTAAAAGTTGAACTGTTTGTCTCTCAGTGAGGGAGGCCCATCGAACAGGGCGAGGCAGTTCAGTACATCAAATCTTAGACCTCCTCTCTGGCTACTGGTGGTAGCTTTCCACTGTTGACATTTTCTCAGGTTGCAGAGTCGCTGTCTCAGTCCAATCAGCTGACTCCGGCTGGACCAATGTGGCCCTTGAAACTAATCCTTGTTACATTTCTGGCTTTCCGGACATTTGCAGTCTGACGGTGATACACCTCGGATCACGATGGGCTCTCAAGTCACTCAAGGTGTTTGAAGGCCCTTCCGCCCTGTCCACCATCCACAGGCATCTGGGATTGTTGGGCATTGGAATGGCCTCCTCAAAAATCAACTCAAAATGATTTCTGATCCTCCTCCATTGCCTCTTCCTAGTCCATGCATGTTAGTGAGGCGAAGGGGTCCCCAAATATGACTGTAGTCAGAAAGCAATCATTTCTTCTTGGCCGCTCCCCGGGTACCACAGGATGAAAAGGTGGGGTGTTGTAAAGACCTACTTTGAGAATTTGGGATTCCCTTCTGGGCATGATGTTTCTGTTTTTCTCCTAATGGCAACCCCAGCAGGCCTGGTTGTTTCACCTTCTGGTGGCTGCCCAGCCAAGAGGGGGCCTCAGGGATTCAAACTTAATGCTGACTGTTTTTAAAAAAAATATTAACTCCTTATACGATCTGTTAACATTCACACTATTAAGTAATAGCAAGTGTGACAATCTGATTTTGAATTCTTTTCCCCCAAATGGATTAACAATTCTGTGTTAGATCCACTGTTCCCAGACTGTGTCCTGTGGCTCCCTGGGGTGCCGAAGCAGCAAGCCTATGGAGCACCATGGAATATTTTAAATGAGACCATAATATTGTACTATAATTACGTAATGTGATAAATATTGCTATGTCAACAATCATATTGCAATATAGAAATGTATCAAAGTAACACTTGTACACCTTAAACGTACACAATTTGCATGTCAAATTTATTCAATAAAAAATATTGTCAGTGTTCAGTGATACTCGCCACCTGTAGGACACTATGCGAACCGCTAGTACGAGGTAGTTCATGCTTTCAACATTAGGTGATTATCCATTTTATTTTTGAGGAAGATTAGCCCTGAGCTAACTGCTGCCAATCCTCCTCTTTTTGCTGAGGAAGACTGGCCCTGAGCTAACATCCGTGCCCATCTTCCTCCACTTTATATGTGGGACGCCTACCACAGCATGGTGTGCCAAGCGGTGCCATGTCCACACCCGGGATCCGAACCATTGAACCACGGTCCGCCAAAGCAGAACGTGTGCACTTAACCCGCTGCGCCACCGGGCCGGCCCCGCAACTGATTAAATTTTATAAAAATACTCTTGTCCTTCTTCTACTTGACCCTTCTGGACAAAAGGTCTGGTTGTGACAAATGGTAAATTTATAGTTACTAGAATGGGACACAGTGAAGGGAGAGAAATGACTTAGGCACCAGGAGGGACCACTTCAGTCCCCTGCGGCATGGAGAGGGAGGGACGTTGGTGATCTTTGTCTGTCAGAACTCCCTCTGGAGCCTCCACACAAAGGAAACGCCCTGGTTCTCTCCAACTGTTGCAAGCTCTTGAAACTGAACTGACTGCTGCGTTGGCCATCCCCTGCAAGATGACTCTGACCTCAGCTTGATCACCAGTCTCTTCAGCCTAGTTAGGAGTCTTTTGGAAACAGCATGGCTGGTCCTTGCTCCTGCCCCTTCCACACAAAACACCCATGAGCCCCTCTGGATCTCACCGGCATTCTCCCGGTCATCGTTCAGTCATTCCATTGGGTGGATGAATGCCGCTTGGCTGGTGCTGTGGACAGACAGAGCGGGGTGAACTGACCGCCCTCTAGCAGCCCCTCCCAAACTCTGAACTGCACCAGGAGCCCTAAGGGTTACAAGCCTGCTGGAAGGCCACGTTGGAGACACTGTTACCCTGTGCCCCCTCGACTGATGTAAGGTCCTAATTGGGGGCCCAGCAATTGCCAGCCATGCCTTTTTTCTTTCCAGGAGCACCATGAGCACCCCTGGTGCACGGAAGCCAGGCGTTAATTTGCCTGCCTCCTAAAATCATGGTGACCTGCACTTTAGGGTGAGTAAAAAGAGACCATAAGAAAATACCACCAGTAGATTATGCAGCCCTCAGACAATGCAGAAATCTCTTCAAAATGAAGCTGTCCTTAACGACTCAGACATAACTGACTTGTTATTTGTGTGCTCTCTGTGGTGAGTTATCTTTATGACGGGAGTCACCCTGTTGGAAAAATGTGTTATGAAATTTTTTCCTGAATTTAGCTGAAACGATCAGTGATACCACCTTGACTCCAGAAGGTGTTCAGCTCAGAAGGCTTTCCAGTTCTTGACAGAAGTTCTTAGAATAGTGCCTGCTACATAATAAACCCTATATGAATGTTCATTAAACAAGCAATAAGCAATAAAATCAATAAAGCATGTTATCTGCGTGACTCAAATCTTCCCTAACCTTACTAATTTTTTTGGTTTGCTTGATCAATTACTGAGACAGGGTACGTTTTCATCTCCCAGTATGTTGGTGGATTTTTCTATTTCTCTTTGTATTCATCAATTTTTCTTTATATATTTTGATGTTGTTATTAGATGTATGTACATTTAGAATTGTTATAACTCCTTGAAACTTCTGTCATTATTGTGACCCTCTTTTTCTCTAATAATTCTTTTTGCTTTAAGATTATTTTGTCTGATGTTGATACAGAAGCACTAGCTTTTCTTTCTTTTTCTTGAGGGGTTGGGGGGTTGATGTTTACCTGGTCCTTTTTTTTTTCAATCATTTGACTTTCAACCTTTCTCTATTATGATGTTTTATGTCTGTCTCTATCTATTAAACTCCATAGTTGGATTTTGTTTTTTAAAATCTAGTCTGATAATCTTTACCTTTTATCCAGAAAGTTCAACCCATTTATATTTATTTATTTTTCATTTTTTTGTATTTATTGTAATTGATTTTTTATTGCACTTGCTAGCACAGTTGGATTTATTTCTACCACTTATTTTGTGCTTTCTCTTTGTCCAGATTTTTCTGTGATTTGCTTTTCTTCTTCTTTGCCTCTCTGTTTGGATTGATTGAGTTTTTCTCATTTTATTTTTTTCCTCTACTGATTGGAAATATATGCATTTTATTTCTTAAAAAAAATTTTAAAATAGAACTACCAAATGATCCAGCAATTCTACTTCTGGGTATTTATCTGAAGAAAATGAAAACTAACTCGAAAAGACATATTTACCCCCATGTTCATTGCAGTGTTATTTACAATAGTCAAGATATGGAAACAACCTAAGTGTTCATTGATAGATAAACAGATTAAAAAAATGTGGCATATATGTGCAATAGAATATCATTCAGCCATAAAAAACAAGGAAATCTTGCCATTTGTGACAACATGGATGGGCCTCAAGGGCATTATGCTAAGTGAAATAAGTTGGACAGAGTAAGACAAATACCATATGATCTCACTTATATGTGAAATCTAAACAAACAGACAAAAACAAAAAATCAAGCTTATTGATACAGAGAACAGATTGGTGGTTGCCAGAGGTGGGGGGTGGGGAGTGAGAGAAATGGGTGAAGGTGATCAAAGGTATAAACTTCTAGTTATAAAATAAATAAGTCATGAGGATGTAATGTATTGCATGGCGACTATTGTTAACGATACTGTATTGCATATTTGAAAGTTGCTAAGAGAGTATATCTTAAAAGTTCTCATCACAAGAAAAAAAATTTTTTTGTAACTATGTAAGGTGACAGATCCTAATTAGACCTATTGTGGTGATCATTTCGCAATATATACAAATATCAAATTAGTATGTTGTACGTCTAAAACTAATATATGTCAATTATACCTCAGTTAAAATATTTTTAAATATTTAAAAAAATTTTAATATGCATACTTGGAGAATGTAGACTTAATCATTATTACCCTCGTCCAGAACCTTATGCTTTTATTCTGATTACTTCCCTCCTGACTTACATGCTATTTTTCTTAACCTCTTGGCTTTATCTTTTTTTTTCAACTTCACAGTATTGGACAGCTCTTACCCCTCATTATGGTCAGTCTTACCTGTCTCTTTATATAGCCAGCACTGTGGTGAGCACTTCTCTGTGGGCACTCACCAGGTCTGCACAGATACAACACGATACTGTCTAGCCTCAGGCTTGCCCTGTGCATCTCCTGCCTTCTGCCCTGAAGCTTCTGTATTGGTGCCAAGTCATGGAACACCACGGTGCACCTAGAAAGTATAAGGGGTTAACACTCCTTGAGGTGAGGCTTTGACCAAGGGAGAGGAGAAACTCAATGGATACACGCACTCCCTTTCTCCCCCAGGATGAGTAGTCTTGACATGTACTTCATAGGGCTTCTCAAATGACCCTGAGGGATGAGCAACCAGACCTTTGTGGCAGTGGCCAAATTAATAATGCATCCCCGAACGAGCTCTCTCTCCCTGCCTGCATCATTCCTCCATCCCTCACTCCTGTTCCCTGAGATCACACTCCCCAGTAAAATACTTGCCCTAAACCTTTGTCTCAGGATCTGCCTTCTGAGGAATATAGGCTAAGCCACCCACCTATTGGATATTATTATTATTACTTCATTCAGTCAACTACTTTTTTTTTTTAAGATTAGCACCTGAGCTAACAACTGTTGCCAATCTTTTTTTTCTTCTCAAAGGCCCCTGGTACATAGTTGTGTATTTTTAGCTGTGGGTCCTTCTAATTGTGGCATGTGGGATGCCACCTTAGCATGGTGTGATCATTGGTGCCATTGATGAGGATTTTTAGGCTGCTTAATTTTAAAATGGCTTATGATGAGGATTTTAGGCTGGTTACTTTTAAAACTGCACATGAGAAGCAGGCTCTGAGGACTGGAATTTTGCTTGCCCTTTTGAGAGACATTTGCACTTGTGAAGGAAGGGGGGGATGACCTTGTAGGGACCTGAAATTGGCCACCCCAGGATATGTCTCTTTGGCATCGGGATTGTTTGGGGCTGATGGCTTTTGATAAACTGGGACAGGGAAGGAGGCTCTGAGGAATGGAACTTGCCCTTGTTGGGACACATTTACATTTGCAAGGTAAATCTCTGTCTGTAAAAGGTGCCTCCCTCTCTGTACCAGGAAGAAGAAGAGAGATGACCTTATCCCTAGAAATTCTTAATGGGGAAGGCAAGAACTTAAGTTGGTTGCTGTCTGGCAATCTCATGTAACTGTTTTAGGGTGGTGGCGTCTAACCTTTCTAACCTTTACTTAATCTGGTTTGATTCTTGTCTAAAAGTCATGGGATCACCCAATGACCAGACCCCACCTGCACTGATACCATTTTAACTTTTTTTCATGTTCTTTCCTTTGTCTTGTAAAGAGATGAATCATATACCTATGCCTTAAATTTAGCCCTAACCCTCAACTCGGGGCAGCAGCAGGAGCTCTGCTTGCCCATGGGTCCTGTCCCCATGCCAGCGGGGGCAGCAGCAGCAGCCCTGCCTGCCCATGGGCCCTGTCCCCATGCCAGCGGGGGCAGCAGAAGCAGCAGCAGCAGAAGCTCTGACTGCCCATGGGTCCTGTCCCCATGCTATTCTATACTATTCTCTAAATAAAAGAGCACTACTGCCAGATCTTAAGAGTCTAAGAAATCTTTCTTTCGACGACTCGGCTCACTGACCCCGCATCACCATGTCCGCGCCCAGGATCCAAACCGGCGAAACCCTAGGCCGCCGAAGCTGAGCGTGCGAACTTAACCACTCGGCCACAGGGCCGGCCCCAGCCAACTACTTATGATTCCTTTTTCATCTCAGAGTTTCCTTCTGGGCTCATTTTTCTTCATTTTAGTTTTAAGAAATTCCTTTAGAGAGGGTTTGTTGGAGGTAAATCTCTCAGTTTGTGTTTATCTGAAAACGTTTTACTCTTGTTCTGGAAAGAAAATTTCATTGGATGTGCAACGTCCAGATTGACAGGTATTTTCCCCTTAACGTTTCAGGCCTGTGGATACGGTATACCACTGTCTTCCAGGCTTCTTTCATTGAGCCAATTTTCCTTCATCTATAGCTAACGTGTGTTTTCTCTCTGACTGCTTTTTAGATCTCTTCTTTGGCCTCGGTATTCTGCAACACAACTATGATGTGCTAAGTGTAGATTTCTTTCTACTTTTCTGTTTGAGATGCATTGGGCTTCCTGATTCTAAAGATTTGTATTTTCCATCAATTTTGAAAAATTCTCAGCCATTAACTCTTTAAATATTTTCTTTCCTCTTTTCTCCATATTATCTCCTTCTCAAACTCTGTCGTACCTTCTAGTCTAGCTGCTCTCCGTGTCTCTCCAACTCTCGTATTTTCCATCTCTTTGTCTCTCTGTGCTACATTCTGGGTAATTACTTCATATTTATCTTCTAATTCATGATATCTCCCTTAAGGCATGTCTATTCTCCTGTGTAATTTTTCCTTTGAATATTAAATTTCAATTTTTATATTATTCATTTTTAGAATTTCTATTTTGGTTCTTTTTCAAATCTATCTAGTTAGTTTTGATAGCTTTTGCTCTTTACTCATAGTTTTAATTGCCACCTTTATTTCTTAAAACACATTAAATTTTTTTTTTTTTGGAAGTTTAGCTCTGAGCTAACATCTGCCACCAATCCTCCTCTTTTTGCTGAGGAACACTGGCCCTGAGCTAACATCCATGCCCATCATCCTCTACTTTATATGTGGGACGCCTACCACAGCATGGCTTACCAAGCAGTGCCATGTCCGCACCTGGTATCTGCACCAGCGAACCCTGGGCCGCCGAAGCAGAACGTGCGAACTTAACCACTGCGCCACCGTGCTGGCCCCTCTTAAAACATACTAAAAATTTATTTATATTGTATGTCCAGTGATTCTTTTATTTATTTATTTATTTTTTTTTTGAGGAAGATTAGCCCTGAGCTAACATCTGCCACCAATCCTCCTCTTTTTGCTGAGGAAGCCTGGCCCTGAGCTAACATCCATGCCCATCTTCCTCTACTTTATATGTGGGATGCCTGTCACAGCATGGCATGCCAAGCGGTGCCATGTATGCACCCGGGATCCGAACCGGTGAACCCCGAGCTGCCGAAGTAGAATGTGCGAACTTAACCACTGAGCCACCGGGCTAGCCCCCAGTGATTCTTTTTTTTGAAATCTTTATGGGTCTGGTTCTGTTCCTTGTAGTTACTGCTTGTTTCCTAATGTGTGTTGTTAAAAATACTTTTATTAAGGTGCATTTTATATATCATAAAATTGACCCTATTTAAGTATACAATTCAATACTTTTTTAGTAAATTTAGTGAGTTGTACACACCTCACCAGAAGTCAGGTTTAGAGCATGTTCATCACTCAAATAAGATCCCTCAGGTCCATTAACAGTTCTGGCGATGACTCTTCCACGTTCTTTCTCTATACATTTGTGCTTTCTAGACTTTTCATACAAACGGAATCATACAATATATGGTCTTGTGTCTGGCTTCACTCACTTAATATAATGTTTTTGAGATTCATCCATGGCATAGTCGCCCCTTATCTGCAGGGGTACCTTCCAAGAGCCCCAGTGCCTGCCTGAAACCACAGATAGTACTGAACCCTCTATATGCTGTTGTTTCCTATACGAACAAACCTATGATAGAGCTTAATTTATAAATTAGTCACAGTAAGAGATTAACAACAATAACTAACAGTAAAATAGAACAATTATAACAATATACTGTAATGAAAGTTACCATAGCTCTTAACAACCATAACATATGATTTTTTTCTTTCCTTGTTAAGCCAAGAACTTTAATCTTTTTACGTAATGGAAGCACTTGATGGCTTCTCCTTGGCATATCCCAATTGCCAGCATCACTACTCTTGCACTCTGGGGTCATTATCAAGTAAAATAAAGGTTACTTGAACACAAGCACTGCAATAACCTGACAGTTGATTTGATAACCAGATGGCTACTAAGCGCTAACCGGCAGGTAGTGTATTTAGCCTGGATATGCCGGACGAAGGGATGACTCATGTCCTGGGCAGGACAGAGTGGGATGGCCCAAGATTTCATCAGACTACTCAGAAGGGCACACAGTTTAAAACTTACGAATTGCTTATTTCTGGAATTTTCCATGTAATATCTTTGGGCCACAGTTGACGTGGGTAACTGAAACTGCAGACAGTGAAACCACAGATAAGGTGGGGAGGGGGGGTCTACCGTAGTTTGTTCCTTTTTATGGCTGAATCTATCCATTGCATGGATATACTACATTTTGTTTACCTATAAACCAGTTGATGGACATTTAGGATGTTTATAGGTTTTGACTCTAACCAATAATGCTGCTATGAACACTTGCATGCAAATTTTGTGTGGACATATGTTTTCAATTCTCTTAGGTAGTTACCAAGAAGTGGATTTGGTTCTTATAGTAACATTTTTATTTAACTTTTTAGGAAACTGCCGAATGTTTTCCAAGGTGGCTGCACTGTTTACATTCGCACTAGCAACGCATCAGGGTTCTGGCTTTGCCACATCTGTTTTGTGTTGGTCTTAGCCTGTTAATAGTGATGCCCCAGGCATGGCTGGGGGCACTCACCTGAGCCTGTACTACTTGTGGCCAGCGCTCACAGACATTTCCCTGATGAGAGCCAGCGTTGTGGCTGGACTGACTCTTGTGGCTCTTAGAATCACAAGACGCACCTCAGCAACAGCCCTCAGGGAACTTTGAAAAAGCCAGGTTTGTGACTCACAGGTTCTGGAGAGTAGCTGGCATGCCTGAAGGCCATGCAGCAAGGTCAGGGAGAGAGAAAGAGAGAGCGTGACCGCACGGACCTGGGGCTCTGCCTTTCTTAGTGTCAAGGGTGGGGTGCCTAGGGTTTGTGGGTTCACTCTTTATTTTAATTTAAAACATAAGGGCAGGAACTAGGGTGCGAGAAGGGAAAAGCAGGGGCACTCAAGAGGTCAGAGTTCCCCAGGGCTTTCTAAAGCCATGGGTGGGTGTGGCCTGGTTCTTTATCTAGTTGTTTAGCTGGCGACATGTTTACTCTGGATGGATGTCTTTGAAATGGGTGCCTTAGCCATCAAAAGCTTAATGTCCTGCACTTACACTACACCATCTTTGCTGATATTTACTATTGTATTAGTCAGCTGGGGTTGCCATAACAAAATACCGTGGATGAGGTGGCTTAAACAGACATTTATTTTCTACCGTTCTGGGCGCTAGAAGTCCATGATCAAGATGCTGGCAAACTCAGTTTCTGGTGAGAGCTCTCTTCTGGCTTGTAGACAGCCAGTTTCTTGCTGTGTCCTCACCTGGCTTTTCCTCTTTGCTCACGTAGAGAGAAAGAGAGATCTCTTGGATCTCTTCCTCTTGTTATAAAGACATCAATCCTATTGGAGTAGGGCCTTACCCTTATGACCTCATTTAATCTGAATTAGCTCCCTATAGGCCCTGTCACCAAATGCAGTCACATTGGGGGTTAGGCTTCAACATATGAACTGGGAGGGGGACAAAATTCAGTCTATCACATCCCACCCTCTGGTCCCCCAAAATTCACGTCCTTCTCGCATGCAAAATACATTTACCCCATCCCAATAGCCCTGAAGCTTGAACCCATCCCAGCATTAGATCCAAGTCCAAAGTGCCATCCAGACAACAGCTAAATCAGGTCTGGGTTAGACTTGAGTGTGATTCATCCTGAGGCAATGTTCCTCTCTAGCTGCAAATCTGTGAAGAGGAAACAGCTTTGCTTCCTGGGTTTGTGGTGGGAGTGGCAGCTCTGACGATCTCTGAATCATCTTTGGGGTTATTCTTCCCTTTTCTTTAGGGTTGAAAGATGTTGAATAGTTCTACTGTCCTGTCCTATAGAATCCCAGAAATCCAAAGCTTTCTTTTAGAAAGGCTTCCTTTATTTCATCCAGTCTCTGCTCCCTTTGGTCCCTTTGCTGGTATAATCCCATCTTTACTCCTAGCTTCTGCTGACATGACCCATTGGCTCCATTAGTTAATCATGGACAATCTCTGAATGGAGTGATTGTCCAGCCACACACTTGGTGTTCTCTCCAGAACAAGCTTTCTCATTTTTGCAATATGGGATAGGCTGAGAATTTCCCAAATCTTTAAGTTCTGGTTTCTTTTTGCTTGATCTTTCCTTCAATTTCTCTCTCTCTCCTGTTGCATTTTACTATAAGCAATAAGGAGAAGCCAGGTCACACTTTCAACACTTTGCTTAGAAATCTCCTCACTTAGATATCCAAGTTCATCGCTTGTGAATTCTACCTTCCAGAAAACACTAGACCACAATTCAGCCAGGTTCTTTGCCACTTTATAACGAGAATCACCTTTCCTCCAGTTTCCAATAACATCTTCCTCATTTCAGTCTGAGACCTCCCGAGAAGCCAATCAAAGCAATCTTTGTATTGGATTTTAAGTTAATTGGATTTTAAGATTGGATGTGCCAATCTTAAAAAGAAAACTCTTCCAGTCTATACCCATCATCCAGTTCCAAAGCCCCTTTCTCATTTTTGTGTATTTGTTACATCAGCACCCCACTTCATGGTACCAAAATCTGTATTAGTGTTCTCCAGAGAAACAGAACCATTAGGAGATATCTATCTAACTATGTATCTATATCTATATCTAGCTAGCTAGCTTTTTTTTTTTTCAAAGATTGGCACGTGAGCTAACAACTGTTGCCAATCTTCTTTTTTCTCTCTGCTTTTTCTCCCCAAATACCCCTAGTACATAGTTGTATAGTCTAGTTGTGGGTCCTTCTAGTTGTGGCACGTGGGACGCCGCCTCAACATGGCCTGATGAGCAGTGTCATGTCCGCGCCCAGGATCCAAACCAGTGAAACCCTGGCCCAAGCCGAGCTCGTGAACTTAATCACCCGGCCACGGGGCCGGCCCCTATTGATGCTTTTTACATGGGAACTTTGGGGGCCAGGTTGAGGGTGTATTTCGACTGGAAGGATCTGTATTTATTTCTGCCTGGAACCCAGAGGTACTACAGACATAGGTCCACTTCAATTAAATCCTCCCTGTAGTTTCTAGTAATGTAGTTTTCTGGCCTTAATCTTTCTGTGGCTCTGATGACCTTATTTTCTGAACAACAACAACAAAAATTCAGGATATATGATGAGAATAGAAGTACTTATGGGGACAAAAGGCCAGAGCATTTTAAGTCATGACTTCCTGGGAAAATCCAAATTGTATATAGTTACAGGGCCATCCTCATCCTGAGTTTTAGAGCCTGGCAGGGCCAAGTGGACAGAACTGAATGTTATGAAAATATCATCTGTAATTTAACTGTAAATACTTTAAACAGTATGACATGTGTGTGCTATTTTTAATCGATATCCTAGGGATGGTTAATTAACCATTGAAGTGCCCTGATGGGGGATATAAACTCCAGGAGAGGTTGATTAGCTTTTGAAAGATTCTAAGCAGATGTCCACACGTCAGAGAGCTTCAACCATCGTTATCTCCGATCAACACTGAGACTATATGTATTTTCCTTTGGTGAAATAAGTAGTATTCATGATGTATGGATTGGCTAGAAATACTGTACAGAGGCCGCCTACTCTTGCATGACAGGATATAGACATCCAGGGAACTCAATGCATTTACCCTTCATAACGGTGCTCTTGATTTAGATTCCAAAGCCAAGAGCTTCAGAAAATTATCTGAGAATTGCTGCTGTGAAGATCTGTTGACTCCTGCCCCTAAAATATTGTTTCCTGGGTGTGGAATTAATCTTTCATGCAAGGTTTGGTCAGAATACCTAAAAGGACAGGGAGCTGGGACTTTGTCAAGTTTGCAAAACAGTTTGTATAACTGTTTTTGAGTGCACTTGCTACTAAACGTTTGCATGGGCAACAGAATTCTGACTATATGTCATTATAACATAACTTTGTAACATTCTAAGGTAGGGAGATTATGGGGTAGAAAAACTTATAACGTTAAACAAATAACATCTACAGAGAGTGACAGGATATCCTGTCAATTAGATTCCTGCTTTAGAAATCCTCCCCTCCAATGATTTTCAAACTCTTTCCTGATTTGGGAAGGAGAGGAGAGTCCTTGAATGTATAGATTAAAACAAGGTATGAGCTATTTGAGGCTTGGAAAAGCCTTCTGTAGTCCTATTCTATGCAAAGCATTCGCATGTCTCTACAGCACCAGCCAACGTCTCTCGAAGCTTGACCCCAACCACCTCGAAAAACCTGGGGCTGGAGTGGGGTGCAGTTATTTGCCAAAATGGTTGGAGAAGAGCAGAAATCTTTACTTCCTTGGGTGAAAATATTCTCTAATTGCAGAATTAACCACCAATATTTTTGTATAGTTTGAAGAAAGCTCTTCTTTGCTCACAGATTTAGGCATCAATAAATAACGATAGGCAACATTTATTGCAGGCTATCTTCTTCTTGTGCTAAATATTTTACATACATCATCTCATTAATGTATGTACATTTCCGTACAACCACATTAATGGATGCTTTCATTCCTATTTTATATATGAGGAAAGTGAGGCACAGAGGTCACACAACTCTATGTTTGAACGTAAACTCAAGCTTACTCTTTCCTTTTCACCGTGTATATCCCCTATATCCTGTAACGGGGAAGGATGGGGCAAGTCAGTTTCAACATGAGAATGCAAGCTAAATCTGTTTACAGGAATTGCCACAGAAAGGGAGTCGGGATCTTAAAAAGGTAACATGGTAACGTTTAGGTCCCCTCCTACCTTCTGGATGCCATTCCGCGTAGCCCTTGGGGATGAATCTCTTTGTCGAGCCAGGCTGCTAGAAGGGGAGAGGCTCTTTTTGCAGACAGCCAATGAGACGGCTGAATCTTGTGAGCGGCACGTCGTTTGGCCAATGGGTTCAGCCCCTGGGGCGCAGAGGACCGGAAGTTGGGGTTGGAGCACGTGGGCCCTTGGGCGTGGCGGGGGCTGTCCCGAGGCCCGGCAGAGCCGGCCAGGGCTGGAGCCCCGTGAGTGGTCGGGCGTGGTGTGCAGGTCGGGGAGGCCCAGATTGCCGCGTGGCCGGCCAGGTGGGCTTCCGCCTGAGCTGTGGTGGCGAGCGGGGCCCTCTGGCCCTCTGCGGACCCGCCCCCTCCACCAGGCGCGAGGGGCCGGGGCCCGGTGGGATGGGGCGGGGAAAAGAAGTCGTTATTCGAGGCGGGGTGTGTAGGAGGAACGCAGGCCCTCGACCAGGTGGGAGGTTGTGGCCCCGGGAGACAGGGACTCACACGCACTTTGGGGTGGGGGGTGTTATCGGGACGGACAGAGTGGGTAGGACCCCCAGCAGAGCTGTTGGCTTTTGGAATGGTACTCTTGCAGGTGGGAGGAGGATAGGGTTTGCCTTGGGCGCCAGCCTGCTGCTTAGGCTCTGGTCCTAGTGCCCCAGCCTGGAGCACGCGCCCGGAGAGGCAGGGAAGGTAGGCCGTGCGGGTCCTGGGACCCGTGCCCGTGCCTGTCGGACCTTATAGTCAGCCAACTGTCTGGTAACTAATCTAAGGAGAAAATCCACATCCAGGGAAAGCCTTCTGGAGGAGGTGCCTGAATCTATAGAAGTGATGATGGAGGTGAGGGAGAGGTGGAGAAAGGAAGATTCCAGAAAGCTTGTAATTGGTGGGTGTTATAGTGAACCAGTTGGGCCACGGATTCTGGGTTCTTCGGGTGGTGTTGGGAAGGCGTGAGCAGGAAGTCCAGGCTAACTGAAAAGTAGTTTAAGCAGTTGGAGGGGACGACTGCTGTCGCCTTTGAGGGATGGAGGCACGATGGGCCATTATAGTGTAGAGGGTAATTTATTAAAAGATGTTGTCAGCTCCTCAACTGCCTCCTCCTATAGGGTTCATTTATGACTTGTGTGTCAGTTAGTCAACGCGTGGCCTGATTTCTCTGTAGCTAATACTTAAGTGAGGTTTGCAAAAGTTAAGAAGAGGCTTACTTAACTCTTCAGTTAAGAAGGTTTCATCAGTGGTCAGTGCTGGGTCAGGAGAGTGAAGAGGAGTCCTGAAATGGATAGGTTATAAAGTGATTTTGAAGAGGCCCAGGGGACCTGACATGTGGAGGGCGTGAGGAGCCTCACCCCTGGTAACTGGGGGGGTGGGGGGGCGGGGGGGGGGAAGGGTGTTAAATGTTGCCTGAGAGGCTGCAGGTATTGTAGGCTCAAAGCAGAAAGGGTCTGTACCCTGGAGACCTCAGTTCTGGTGGAGTTTGAAAGAAGAGTTTTATAGAAAGGAATTGGATAGAGATTCAGAGAAGCAGCGAAGGAGGTGGAATAGTGAAATGCAGTAATGGACTGGAAAAGGTTAGGACTCTGGTAGGGGATAGAGAGGCCAAAACCAAAGCAAAATCCGTAAATCTTTATTGACAATAATTTTATGACATGGCTATATTAAATATAAACTTACTTATAAACCAAAATCATGCCCATAGATAAAAAGTGCCTCCTTCTACAACAGGTGATTGTCTTACAGGACTGAGTTCTCAGAGAGGCTGTTTGGGTAGGAAATGTAAGTACTTCAAGGAGGTCTTGGCATGTAAGGGATTGCTCATGGACAGTGTTTAGGATATTCTGGGGTAATTAGAAGCTTTTGAAGTGAGTATGATATAGGAGCTTGGTTGTATCACTAGTCTGACCCAAAGTAACTATTTTTTTTAGTGCTTCGTGAGTCTGTCTTAAAGGAAAAGGAAAGCAATTGGGAATCTTTAATCTTTATAAAATAAAATGCTGGCAGGTAATTAACGAGAACAGGATCAACACCTCTGTCCTCCGCAGCCTTTCAATGGATCCTGTCCGACCACCCTTCAGGGGCCCTTCTCCTCTGCACCCATCTCAGCGTGTTCAGATGCCAGGCGCTTGGCCACAAGCTCCTAAACCTTTGGACTCGGCTCTGGGCAGGGCAAGACCTACAGGTAGAGGCCATGTATTTGGAAAGCCAGAGGAACCAAGCCCACAGGGTGGGCCAGCACAAAGGGTAAGACCATATCTGGAAGTGTGATAGCAGATGACAGCTTATCATCAGAGGAAATAATGGATTCCAGAGTGCTTAGCAAACTGTGAAGCCCTGTACGAAAACAAGAGTTGGTTTTCATTTGTTTGTTTCCTTTAATAAGTAGTTACATCTTCTGGGCGTATATTTCAAGTCTTAAGAGCTGTGAGTCTAGAAAAAGTGCCTCATAACGAATGCTAGATGGACTTGGGTTAATGCCTTATTTCTCCAGCTTCTATAAACATAAATATAAATACATTTATATGTAAATGGTAGGTTTAAAGATACAGCTTTTTTTTTCTGAGTGTTTAGATTTTCTCTCTGGGTTTGGCTCTGTGGTATTAGCAGCCACTCCTGCCCCTCAGGTAATAATTGTTAAGAATGGTTCCTTTCAGAAGGCTCTGCCCAAATCATTAAAGAAAATGATGGGCCAGCCTGGTGGTGCAGTGGTTAAGTGCACACGTTCCGCGTTGGTGGCCCGGGGTTCACCAGTTTGGATCCTGGGTGCCGACCTGGCACCACTTGGCAAGCCATGCTATGGTGGGTGTCCCACATGTAAAGTAGAGGAAGATGGGCATGGAGGTTAGCTCAGGGCCAGTCATCCTCAGAAAAAAAAAGATCAGGATTGGCAGCACTTAGCTCAGGGCTAGTCTTCCTTTAAAAAAAAAAAAAGAAAATGATGATCTTCAGCTATTGCTTCTGCTGTGTGTACACTTGCATGTATGTGCATTGTTAATCTCCTAATTATACATAGTTTTAAGAATTGTGTTTGTCTATAATTAATAAATCACAAAGAATAAAGAGTTAGCAAATATAGGAAGAACCTAGAAATGCATTTATGACAATTTTAAGTAGAGTTGACAGTGTCAACTGTAATGTGTGAAAAGAAAAATCGATGACAGTAATACTGTACTTTTACTCAGATGAATTGCTGCAGTCTGTCTGTGGCAGCTGTAACTGGTGGAACAGCAGTAAACTTTCAAGACTGCTACAGGAAAACAGTAGCAAGTTTTTTTGGAGATTGTTAAAAAAAAAAAAACAAACCCCAAACCTCTAATAGTCTTAAATGATCCAGCTTTTTTGAAAATTTATTAACCAGAACGCTTGTTCCCTCTTACTTTGGGTGTACAGGAAATAAACTACAAAAATAGGAAAGTTAATTCTGTTCTCTTGCATTCTGTCGTAAGTGTACATCAAATCATGGACTATAACTATACTTAGAAACCTAATGTGACATAGTTAAGTGTTTTTTAAAAACTATAAGTATTTAAACAACTTTTTATGAGATATTTTTATCCTTTATTATAACAGTAATAGAGTTTGAAAAAGGCGATTTTTATTATTTACCAAGACTTTTAAGAAAACCATCAGTGTTTCTGGGTTTATCAACTATATCTTAGAATGATTTTGCTCTTTGACTTTCGATAGGAATCTGTGGGTTTGGTCTCCATGTTCCGAGGACTGGGCCTTGAAACGGTGTCCCAGACCCCTCTGAAACGGGGAATGCCTCCTTTAGGTATGTGGAAAACTAACTTGAAAAAAATGTGGTGGTATGCATGATTGCTTTGTTCTTAAATTCCTGCTGTTTATCTTCAGAAAAATAATTGTACTTTACAACATGTTTAACTCACAGTTATAGCTGGGGTTTGGCCCTTCCATTTAGGTAGAGGCATTTTAGGTCGAGGCTTGTCTACCCGTATGGTGCACGAGGACAGAGACGAACCCCATCCCACTTTTCCGGATCCTTCGGTGTTGGCAGCTGGGGATAGCAAGATGGCAGAGGCCTCCATTGGTTGGAATAGGTGGGTAAAGTTGCCTCCTCGAATTACTGTCAGAGTCACATGAAACATCTTGGTGAGTCCAAAGAAAAACTCTCAAAAGGGTTGTATTATGTCACAAACAAACAGTTCATGGTTTTATATTAAAGAATGGATATTTTCCAAGAGTAGTCAGGAGCTAGTAATCCAGTCATTAGAAAAGGATAAAAACTAATTGTCCACTGAGCAGTTCACAACTTCCTTTGCCCTCTGAAGAAGTCAAGCTGAGGTGCCGGCCTGGTGGTGCAGTGGTTAAGTTCACGTGTTTCACTTTGGAGGCCTGGGGTTCACCAGTTTGGATCCTGGGTACGGACCTACATACTGCTTGTCAAGCCATGCTGTGGCAGGCGTCCCACATATAAAGTAGAGGAAGATGGGCATGGATGTTAGCTCAGGGCCAGTCTTCCTCAGCAAAAAAAGAGGAGGATTGGCGGCAGATGTTAGCTCAGGGCTAATCTTCCTCAAAAAAAAAAAAGAAGTCAAGCTGATTGTGATGATTTTCTAACCCGGTGAGTTAAACTTCCACCCCAATTCTGCTATGGAAGTTGGCCCTGAGAGTCAGTATTAATAGCAGTTGGTGAATGAGTCGTGTTGGCGTCTTGGATTTGGAGAGAATCTGAGGCCTGGGTCCGTTTTGTTGAGTCCTGCAGGAAGAGAATGTAGACTTGAGGGAATCATTTAGCTGGGGCATAGACATAAGCATGACTGAGAGAGTCCTCATTTGCCCCCCTTGTCAACATTTCAGAATGCTTGGAAGAGGGAATGCGGATGTGTCTTTGTTCCCGTTGGGAAGAGCAGCTGGTGGTATAGGCAGAGGAGTGTCTAAGACCCCCGGGGGGCTCAGCCCCACTCCTCCAGATCCCGCCCCGCCACCCCTGCCTCCGCCCTCGCTGTGCTCTCTGGATCGCCCTGCCCTAGGGACTGCGGAACACAAGGAAAAGTAAGTCAGGATGCTGCCTTCTCTGCTTGGTGAGGATGTGGCAGGAGGCCTTCTCGGAGTATTGTGAATGCTGTTTCTCTTCTGTCTAAAGTCTCCGTGGGTGGTACGACTGCGGCTTGTTTGTTTTTTGTTTTTTTGCCCGTGGCGAAAATGACAAAGAGGTGGGACGGTTCTTGGTGAAGTGAAATGGGGTTAATGACGTATAGTGTGTACCAGGGAGTGGACTCCGGACTTTTCATTTCCTTCCCAATTCAGACGTAGACAATTCTTTGTCATGTTGAAGACACGGAAATCATTTAGGAGAAACGTTGCAGCAGTTTGTCTTTCTCTCTAGAACTATGCTGTGTTCTCAGTTAGCTGGCCTGGTCTTTCCCAGTGATATTACAAGGACAAATGGGGTGACCTTGCTTCTCTAATTAGAAATTGCTGGGGCCACTCTGTGGCCGAGTGGTTTGGCCTTTGGTGGCCCGGGGTTTGGCCCACATGCTACAGCTAGAATATACAGCTGTGTACTGGGGCGGGGGAGGGATGGGGGGGTGTCCTTTGGGAAGAAGAAGAAGAAGGAAAAAAAAGGAAGATTGACAACAGATGTTAGCTCTCAGGTGCCAGTCTTTAAAAAAAAAAATTGGTAAGAGTTTATCTTCTGGTCCTCCAAGCTTGCTTTTGTGTGCCTTGGTTTGTGCACTTGTAAGCAAAGTGTGAAATACCACTTCCTCGAATCTTTTTTTGTGGTGTGGGTTGTTTGTTTTTTTGTTTTTGGTACATGTAGATGCTTTTGTTTTTTACTTTCCAGAGAGCTTTTTGTGAAGCAAGGATCCAAAGGAACACCTCAGTCTTTGGGATTAAACCTTATCAAGATACAGTGTCATAACGAGGCAGTTTATCAGTATCACGTGACTTTCAGGTATTGTTCACTGTTTAGAGAGCAGTAATGAAACAGTTCCTGTGGACATACTGAATATTTTTCTATATAATTCCTGATGCACCTCCTCCCACGGTCATGCGTATACTCAGATCCTTACAGTAAGTTTAAAGTTAACATTTGTTTTGTATTTAGCTGTATTAGCAGTTCAGATTTTTAACTCCATAGGTACAGTTTTGTGTATGAAGTTAGAATAGATTTATTCTGAAGTTTGTGAAGCTTAAGGTCAGGGTCTTTTACTTGCACAGACCCCTTCCGTGACCTTTTAACTTACTTTCCATCTGTAATTTTATATTCTTCTTCTTAAAGAGAGCCCCCTCTCCCCCAATGATATAAGATCCACACCCCACAAAACCTGGATCCTCCCTGCGTGACTCTCATACTGACATTTGATGGCTCTCCAGTGACAGTCTAGGGTTAAATTTTAGCATAAAGGACCTTAATTTTATATCAACTTTTGGATTTATCATACCTTTAAAAAATTAAGAATTCATAGTAGTTTGTATTCTTTTAAAAAATCTCAGGAGAGTCATTAGCTGGAGGTTATTAGCTGGAATTGTGAAAATGAATGAGTATTTTGGAATATCTATGGACAAAATAGTAAGATGGAAGACTGAGGGGCCAGTCCTGTGGCCAAGTGGTTAGGTTTGCCACACTCCGCTTTGGTGGCCCAGGGTTCACTGGTTTGGATCCACTCATCAAGCCATGCTGTGGCAACATCCCACACAGAACTCGAAGGACGTACAACTAGGATATACAGCTATGTACTGGGGCTTTGGGGAGGAAAAAAAGAAGATTGGCAACAGATGTTAGCTGGGTCCAATCTTCCTCAAAAAAAAAAAAAACATGGAAGACTGAATTTCTAAAGGACAGCTACTAATTGGTACATGAGGAAGAAGTGGAGTGAAAGAAGGAAGGAACAGTTATGGGAAAAATACCCTAGAGAAAGGTCATGAAGACAAAGGAGGAGCCAGTCCGGTAGCTCAGCAGTAAAGTGCACACGTTCCGCTTTGGCGGCCAGGTGTTCACTGTTTCGGATCCCAGGTGCGGACATGGCACTGCTTGGCAAGCCATGCTGTGGTAGGCATCCCACGTATAAAGTAGAGGAAGATGGGCACAGATGTTAGCTCAGGGCCAGGCTTCCTCAGCAAAAAGAGGAGGATTGGCAGCAGATGTTAGCTCAGGGCTAATCTTCCTCAAAAAAAAAAAAAGACAAAGGAAGGGCCCAGTTTGAATGAGGAGGAGGGGATTGACTTTGGCCACAGGGAAAAACGTTACCCCATTTGCTTTCCAGAGCACCCTTGGTGATCTTCTAGTAGCTTTGTTAAGAGTTATGGAGAAAAAGACACTCAACATCACTGATCATTAGGGAAATGCAAATCAAAATAACAGTGAAATACTACCTTACACCTATTAGGATGGCTACTATCAAAAAGAGAAAAGGAAAAGAAAAACAGAAAAGAAGAGAGCAGTCTTCCTTAGCAAAAAAAGAGGAGGATTGGAGGCAGATGTTAGCTCAGGGCCAATCTTCCTCAAAAAAATAAATAAATAAAAATTTTTAAAAAGAAAAAAAAAGTTATGGAGAAACAACTAGACTAAAAGAACAAAGGAGAGCTTAGGATGTGAGAAATAGCCAGTGAATTGGCCACTTAAACAGAGCAGGAGAAATGAGAAAGGGCGTGATAAAAGAAAGTGGTGGGCTTACCCTAAAGCTCTGTGCCCACTGAGAAAGCAGAGCTGAGAATGGAGGACAAGTGAAGAGAAGAGGCCGGAAAAGAGGGTGAATTGGAACCCCTGAGCGGGAAGGATAGTGGGAATGGGCCTCTTCGGGAACGTCAGGGAAGGAGGTGGGCGTTAACAAGAGAGAAGAACCTTTTCTCTGGAAATGGATGGACAAGCGTCAGCGAGACGGAGGGGAGAGTGAGTGCCCACAGGGCTCTGCGTGGGCCGGGCCTGGAGGAGCCGCAGAGGCTGTAGGTTTTGAGGTTGCAAAGCTGGGCTGTGCAAGCCACCATGCGAAGACGATGCCAGGCCATGAGAAGGTACCGAGAGGATGGATTCCGGTGGACTGGTCATCCTGTCGGGAGCCTAGAAAGACTAATGCAGATACTGTGTTTAGGACACAGTGCCCCGTATGTATGTGGGAACTTTTTGAAGAAGCGTTTTGAAATGTGATGTTAACATGTGAGTGTGGTTTTGGGACAACTGTATTAGATATCACTTGATTTTTTTTTAATGTTTCTTCATGTGCTTGAACACGTTTGACCCTTTTTAGTCTTGGATTTGTTTAAACTTTGCAGCTATAGAATGAGGTTCTGTGTCACTGTGATGGAATGAGACAATCATTGTACAAAGTTGCTACTGGAGTTTTTCAAGCTGTAGCATTTATGACAGTGAATTAATAAAAAGTTGAAATTTCCGTGAGTGGAAACAGGGTTAGAGTAAAATCCTATTTTTTTTTTTATTTATGTTATGATATATTACAACCTTGTGAGATTTCAGTTGTACATTTTTGTTAGTTATGTTGTGGGTACACCACTTCCCCCTTTGTGCCCTCCCCCCACCCCCCCTTTTCCCTGGTAACCACTGATCAGATCTCCTTATCAATATACTACCTTCCACCTATGAGTGGAGTCATATAGAGTTCGTCTTTCTCTGACTGGCTTATTTCGCTTAACATAATACCCTCGAGGTCCATCCACGTTGCTGTGAATGGGCCAATTTTGTCTTTTTTATGGCTGAGTAGTATTCCATTGTGTATATTTTTAAAAACAGTGTGTATCTCTGCAGACTCGAGAGCAGGGATGGGCGTGCTGTGGCTGGCCTGCGGGTCACGTCTGGCCCACCGTCCGTTTTTGTGATGAAGCGGTGCTGGAATACAGTCGTGCTTGTGGGTTTACATACTGTCTCTGGTGCTTTTGTGTGATGTTGGCAGAGTCGGGTTGTTGGAACAGGGACTATATGACCTGTAAAGCCTAACATGTTTACTGTCTGACCCTTTACAGAAGATGAGTAACCCTCTGGTCTGAATTCTGGAAGAATGTACACTGGCGTGGTTAAGGCAGTTGTCTTTGGGTGGTGGAATTAATGGGTTTCTATTTTCTGTGGGCAAGTATCCCCAGTTGGGTCCAAGTTCTTTTTTCAGTCCTGTATAGCTGCGTATTTAATATGACCACTAGATGGAGCAGTAGTTACAGGTGACTGCTCCTCACACAATCCTGTTGCCCAGCTGTAGCAGAGAAGCTGCTGTTGGAGTCAAATTGAAGTGAGATCCTCTCTATTATTTTCTAGCCCGAATGTGGAGTGCAAAAGCATGAGGTTTGGCATGTTGAAGGACCACCAAGCTGTCACTGGCAACGTCACTGCTTTCGATGGAGCCATTCTCTATCTGCCTGTAAAGCTTCAACAAGTGAGACGAATAGGAAATGGACTTGGGGTGAAACCTGAGGGTGTCTGGTGCTTTGAGTGGTGGGAAATCATGGACTCCCTGAACATTTGAGTTGTACTTTCCTCTTAGAGGGAAGGCAGACTTCTCCCTAACAAAGAAATGACAAACTGAGAAACTTACATTTGAGTTCTTCAGGAAGTCCCTTCTCACATAAGAGGAGTGATTGGCAGCCTTTGACCTCAGTGACACAGAATGGTTTAATATTTCAGATTCAAATTCGCATCTATTGCTAGTTCTCCCTTGGGTTTCTCTTACCAAATCCTTTCTTTTTTTTTTTGAGGAAGATTAGCCCTGAGCTAACATCTGCTGCCAGTCCTCCTCTTTTTGCTGAGGAAGGCTGGCCCTGAGCTAACACCTGGCCCATCTTCCTCTACTTTATAAGTGGGACGCCTACCACAGCATGGCATCCCAAGCGGTGCCGTGTCTGCACCTGGGATCCAAACCTGCGAACCCAGGGCCACCAAAGCGGAACGTGTGCACTTAACCACTGTGCCACCGGGTGGGCCCCACCAAATCCTTTCTTAAAACCTAGTTGTCATGCTGTATTTTGTCAGTGGGGTAGAAAGTGAGGGGACAGTACAAAATATGTTGGAGATATTTTAGTGTTCTCTAGAACGCCATTGGTTTAGATGAGGGCTTGGTAGTTTTGTCATTTCTTTTTACTTGTATATATTTATTTGAAGCTTCTTGAGTTAAAAAGTCAAAGGAAAACTGATGGTGCAGAGATCAGCATTAAGATCCAGTTGACGAAGATCCTGGAGCCCTGTTCTGACTTGTGCATTCCCTTCTACAATGTTGTTTTCCGTCGGTAAGAAAATGGCCGACGTCTTACTTTCTTTAACCTATCTTGTTTTTGTAGCAATGCTCTTCAAAACACAGTGCATCTTATGTTTATAACAATGTGGTGTTATACTGCAGTGTGTATGTAGATGAGTTTGGAAACATTTAATAAATAAATGCGATTGAGTCTAACTTACTCAAAAATTACTTCCAATGGTTGCTCAGATTCGGGTCTGTGAAAGTGGGTTGAGGCAGCTGGACGGGGGATGGGTGCCTTTGGATTCATTCGGGAACTTGAAAAGCAGATGTTTATAGTGCATATTTAATGGTGTCAGTGATGGGGCTACTTGAAGAGGTAGAGTGCAAAAAATTTTGCTGGAAGAATGTTTTCCCAGTCCCTTGAATTTTTGGATACAAATAGCTCGTAATTTTTTTTGACTTTTTTTTAAGACTCCGTAATTTTCATAGAACTGTTATTCCCAAACACACAACCTAATTCCTACCTAGTAAAGTGAACTGCCAGCAACAAACATAACTTCCTATGCCAGACTGACATTCACAAACTTAGAAATTGACTCTCTTGTGTTCTTTTTAGTTAATGGTGAAAAGGAATATAAATTGAACCTGGGAAATCAACTCGATTTTGGTTACCTAGTAAGTTGAAAAAGCTGCAGTGAGTTGCTTATACGCCAAGATAAATGCTTTGGTAGTGTTTATTTTTCTTCTGGCAAGCGTGTTCTCAGCATAAAAACTGTATTGTGCGAAGATGGCCCATGTTTCCGCAGGGAAATGTCACTAGGAGTAGTGGGGCTCGATGTTCTGATTCTTCTGCTAGAAAGCCCTTTCTTGCTCTTTATTTCAGGGCAATGAAACTTTTAGACATGAAGCTTGTGGGAAGAAACTTCTATGACCCTGCAAGTGCTATGGTGCTACAGCAACACAGGTCGGCGGTGTTTTCCTGTTTCCCACTTTTGAATGTTCTGGAAAGCAATTTCTCATTGCCATCACCCTCTTTAGGACAAAAATCTCAGCAGTATTTTATGATAGTGAATACAATTTATCAGTTAAATCACTTCCATAGTTTAGTTTTTTAGTAAATTCACAATGATGATTTAATTTAATTTGTTTCCTGACACTTTCTCATTCTTATTAGGGAGGGGCAGTATCTGCCCAAAGTATTGTTTCAAGTGGGGGTGTGGAAGTATCTGGGGTTCTTTTAGAACTTTAAGGTAAAGCCCATCTATCTCTTCAGATTGCAGATCTGGCCAGGCTATGCAGCTAGCATCCGGAGGACAGATGGAGGCCTTTTTTTGCTAGCCGATGTCTCCCATAAGGTCATTCGGAACGATTCTGTGCTGGATGTCATGTGAGTGAATGGTGGGATCTACCTTTAAAGATTTTATTTTTCCTTTTTCTCCCCAAAGGCCCCCGGTACATAGTTGTATATTTTCACTTGTGGGCCCTTCCCACTGTGGCATGTGGGACGCTGCCTCAGCATGGCCTGATGAGCGGTGCCATGTCCACACCCAGGGTCCGAACTGGTGAAACCCTGGGCCGCCGAAGCAGAGCACGCGAACTTAACCACTCGGCAACGGGGCCCGCCCCTTTTATTAAAAGATTTTATTTTTGGGATCTACCTTTAACAAGCTAATAATTTTCTGAAAAGTTCAGTAATAACTGGTAATAAATACAGATTAGCCATTGTTCTGTTTGGGCTTTAAATTTTAGAACAGACTAAGAATACTGAATGGATGTGCTCTGTTCCGTCAGTCCTGGCAAGATAGCGACCTGCTGTACTCTGAGGAGGAGTTGTATTCAGATCTCTAGTTAAGAAGACTTGGTTTAATACACACACGCTCTTTAGTTTTTGTTTAAATGTGTTACTATAGTAAATGTAAACGTGTATCATTCGTAATGGCTCCATGAAATCCCACCTTATAGATAAACTTGTGTGCATCTCTGATTCCTTTTTTAGGCTAGGTACTTAAAAGTGGGATTATTTAATGAAAGGGCTGAACATTTTAAAGACTTTACATATTTCATGTAATAACATATTTAAATATATACTGACAAATTACCATCTCCTCTAGTAGATTTATTCAGTTTATTTTCTCACCAGCTATGTACAAGTGCTGGGTGTTAGTGGGCTTATCAGTCTTTGCTTGTCTGATAAATTCATTCATTCCTTCAACATATATTTATTGAGCTCCACTTGTGTACCAGAGTCTTGGGACATGTCAGTTAGCAAAACAAAGAAAGATTTCTCTCCTCATGGAGTTTACAGTGTCATCAAGTGAGATAAACAATGGATAATAAACACAATCAGTAAATTGTATAGTTTACTAGGAGTGATAAGAGCCGTGGAAGAAAGAAGCAGTGGAACGTGGGTGGGAGGGATGGGGAGTAGAGCTGGGTGGAGAGCTGGGGTGGAGCTGGGTGGAGAGCTGGAGTGTTACGTCGTGGAGCTCATTTGAGCCACCACTTGCAAGAGGTGAGGACATCAGCTAGGTGGAGATCTGGGCAAAGGGAATTCTTGGCAGAGGGACAGCTGGGGGAAAGGCCTTAAGCGGGAAATACGCCTGGCTCATTCAAGGAGCGGCAGGAAGCCAGGGTGGCTAGAGCAGAGTGAGGTAAGAGTGGTGAAAGAATGGAGTAGAGGGAGGGGCTAAGGATATCAGGTTTTGTAAGGCTGTTGTAAGGAATTTAGCTTTTGCTCTGAGTGAAATGCAGGACTTGGAGCGGAGGAGTGACAGGATGTGACTTGAGCTGTACAAGGATCCCTCCCATTACTGCATGGAGAATAGACTTGGTAGATGGGGATGGAAGTGGGGAGACTAACCAGGAGGCTAGTGTGGTGATCCAGTGTGGTGATCCAGTGTAGTGATCCAGTGTGGTGATCCAGTGGAGAAGTGAGGATGGCAGCAGAGGAGGTGATGAGAAGTAGTCAGTCGGCTTCTGGATGTGTTTTGAAAGTAGCACTCAGTCAATTTTCTGATCGCATGTGGGGTGTGAGGGGAAGAGAGGGGTTGAAGATGGCTCAAACTTTTTTGGATAAATTTTTGATTACTTATTCTCTCTCTCCTAGACTCTCTCTGCCTGATGGTGGGGGCCATATCTCTTTCTCTTACACAGTACCCCCAGCCCTAGTTTATTACCAGCATGTAGTAAGTGTTCAGGAATATTTATTAAGTAAAAATAGATGTCTTCAGGGCTGGCCCGGTGGCACAGCAGTTAAGTTCGCACGTTCTGCTTCGGTGGCCCGCTGTTCCTGGGTTTGAATCTCAGGTGTGGACATGGCACTGCATATTAAGCCATGCTGTGGCAGGCGTCCCACATATAACGTAGAGGAAGATGGGCATGGATATTAGCTCAGGGCCAGTCTTCCTCAGCAAAAAGAGGAGGATTGGCGGCAGATGTTAGCTCAGTGCTAATCTTCCTCAAAAAAAAAAAAAGTCTTCAAATGCACTCTTTCTTTATTTATGGTTTCTGCCTTTGCATTTCTGCTTAGAAAGGTCTGCTTATTTTATGTTTTATTTTTTCCAATGTTCTGAAGCTTATAGAATTTATCTTGCTGTGGTTTGGGGATCATCATGGTTGTCTTGGTACTATTACACAATTTATTGGAAAACATTTTTCTTTAGATGTGAATCACTACCTTTACCATATGCTAAAATACTTGGATTTATTTCTCAATATTTCATTTTGATCCACTGGGTGAAACCAATGTGAGGGGCTGGCCCCGTGGACGAGTGGTTAAGTTCGTGTCCTCCACTTCAGTGGCCTGGGGTTTCGCTGGTTCGGATCCTGGGCACAGACATGGCACCACTCATCAAGCCACGCTGAGGCGACGTCCCACATGCCACAACTAGAAGGACCCACAACGACAAAAATATACAACTGTGTACCAGGGGGCTTTGGGGAGAAAAAGCAGGAAAAAAAAAAAACCAAACCAAAAACAACGTGATACTATTTTAATTCTTGTAATTTTATTAGGTTTTAGTATTTGTCAAGGAATTCTGTTTTCAGAGTTTTCATAGTGAATTTCCACCTGCCTGTTCTTTCGTGTGATCCTTTGAATAATTTAGTGGAAATAAGAAAAAAAGTGAATTCGCATTGACTGGTGAGAATATTCAGTGAGTCTTCCTAGTCAAAAATATGGTGTGTCTTTCCATTTATTGAAATTTATTCTCAGTAAAGTTTTACTTTTATAAAAGTTTCAGTTATTTTATTACGACTATGCAGAAGCTACGTATGGGTAAGCTATCTAGTATATACTATGAGTATTTTTGTTTTCTGCACAGTTGTTCGTTAAGTACATAATTTTATATATACTTACCACTAATTCAACTTCAAATTCACACCCATCTGTGTAGTCTTACTATACATTCAAACATTAGGTATTTTGTCAATTTCATCCTCCCTCCCCCTGAAAATCATGTTTCTTGGATTATCTAAATCAAATTAGATCTAACTTTGATCTCCTTATCTCCGAGATAGTAAGAAGTCCTGTGTCATGCATCACCCCATCATATCACACACATGAACCCTGGGGTGTTGGTGATGCTGTCCTTAGTCCAGCTGCAGTGCCCAAGCAGGCAGCCACAGAGAGTGCTGTCAGGGTGGAGCTCTGCTCGTCTTACTCCTCCCTCGTATCCTTACAACACTTACAGACTTGGGGTTCTTCTGCCCTTCTTCCCCCCGTGCCCTTTATGTTCTGATGAACCACTGGAAACCACAAAAGAGCAGTTATTTTCCTGGAGATAAGAAGGGCTTGTTCTTGAGAAACGCAGCAAGCTTTTATCCTCATCAGAAATGGTTTGCATCCTTCTCAAAGAGTAGTGAGCCGACTGTGGTTTGCCAAATAAGGTTAAGATTCACATGTTGCTATTAAGTTCTCAATAATTAATTTAATAACCCATCCCCACAGACTTCAGTATCATCCTAGAAATCTCTGTTAAAACCTAATTGACTTCCATGTGGGTGGGTTGCTCTCCGGGCTGGCTGGACAACCATTGTCTTGGGGGTTCCCCTTCATTGCAGTGGGGACTCCTTTTCCCTCTTTCTGCAAATCTTTTGTAGCTCACATCCCATGACTTCTTCCTTCTTTGTTTATTCTCTTGTTCTCGTGTAGAGCATGTCTTCCAGTATTTTCCTGAGGAAGGGTACATTGGAGGAAATGTTCTTGGATCTTACGTGTTTGAAATGGCTTTATTTTCTGTTAGTTTGGTTGGGCGTAAAATTCTAGGTTGGAGATAATTTTCACTCAGAATTTTAAAAGCATTGCTCCATTGTCTTTTTTTTTTTTATATAATCTTTATTCACATTCATGTATTTCACAATCAGACTATTTCCTTATTTAAATTTAACTCTCTGGTCTTCTCATAGTAATGCTCTATTTGAATACACCTTATTTCTGCATTTTCCCGCGTTTTCTTCCTGTGTGTGAGTAAACAGCATCTCCTACACCACCACTATATCTTTTTTACCTCATTTGTACCTTTTGGGCAAGCCCAAAACTTGCTTTCGAAATTGCTTCATCCCTTCTTTTTTGTCCATATTGTTATTTCTGAGTTGATCTGTCCGTTAAATGCTGTGTATGTACTAGACTTTTTAAAATTTATTATGATTTAGTAATGTATTTTAATATTGGTAAGGCAATCCTTCCTCCTTGCTCTTATTTCCACTGCCTTCCGTTGTCTTTCCTATGACTATTTTCACATTTATTTTTCCAGATTAATTTCAGAGTATTTTTGTTGAGCTTCTCAAAAGTGCCGTTGCAATTTTGCTCTGTTGTCTTTTTGCTTTCCAATTTGCGATTGAAAAAATCTGAAGCCATTCTGATTTCTGATTCCAGAGGCTGTGTTTCTCCCCCACGAACCCTTGGAAGATTTGCGAGCTTGTCTTTACTCCAGTCTTGTGACATTTTATTCACTCTTCATTTTTTCCACATTTCTTAGGATTCTAACTGATTATTTTCCCTTTGCTTGAACACCCCCCTGTTTCCTTTAGTGTGGAATCTGCTGGTGACATATTCTCTCAGTTTTTGTTTATTTAGAAATAGAGCTAAGTTTTATGTTGCCTTTAACTTAGAATTCTAGGTTTGATAGTTATTTTCTTTAAGCACTTTGAAAATGTCCTGTTATATTCTGGTTTACAATGTTTCTATTAACAAATCAACTACCAGTGTTACTTTTTTCCTTTTTTTAAGGTATAATGCCTTTTTTGTTTTTGGCTTCCGTTTTCAACAGTTTTACTATAATGTGTCTAGATGTGGTTTCCCTATATTTATGCTGCTTGGCCCTTATGTAACCCTCTCCCCTTGAGTGTGGACTGGGTTTATTGACTTGTTTCTAGTGAATAGAATATGGCAAAAGTGGTGGGCTGTCACTTCTTTTTTTTCCTTATTGTTTTATTGAGGTCATAATAGTTTATAACATTGTGTAATGTGAAGTGTACATTATTATTTATCACTTTCTGTATAGACTGCATCGTGCTCACCACCAATAGTATAATTTTATCCATCACCATATATACATGCCCCTTTACCCCTTTCTCCCACCCCCCCAACCTCCTTCCCCTCTGGTAACCACTAATCTGTTCTCTTTATTCATGTCTTTGTTCATCTTCCAGATATGAGTGAAACCATATGGTGTTTGTCTTTCTCTGACTGGCTTATTTCACTTAACATAATACCCTCAGGGTCCATCCATGTTGCAATTAGAACGATTTTGTCTTTTTTCATGGCTGAGTACTATTCCATTGTGCATATACACCACATCTTCTATATCCATTCGTCAGTTGATGGGCACCCGGGTTGCTTCCATCTCTTGGCTATTGTGAATAATGTTGCAGTGAACATATGGCTGCATAAGTCCCTTTGCATTGTTGATTTCAAGGTCTTTGGGTAAATACCCAGTAGTGAGCTAGCTGGATCATATGATATTTCTACTTTCAATTTTTTGAGAGATCACTATACTGTTTTCCATAGTGGTTGCAACAGTTTGCATTCCCACCAGCAGTGCATGAGGGTTCCCTTTTCTCCACATCCTTTCCAGTGTTTGTTATTTTTTGTTTTGGTAATTATAGCCATTCTGACAGGTGTAAGATGTTATCTCATTGTAGTTTTGATTTGCATTTCCCTAATAATTAGTGATGTTGAACATCTTTTCATGTGCCTCTTGACCATCTGTATATCTTCTTTGGAAAAATGTCTATTCTTACCCTCTGCCCATTTTTTGATCTGGTGTTTTGATTTTTTGTTGTTGAGTTGTATGAGTTCTTTATATATTTTGGAAATTAACCCCCTGTCCAATATACAATTTGAAAATACTTTCTCCCAGTTGGTGGGTTGTCTTTTTGTTTTGTTTCTGGTTTCCTTGGCCTTGCAGAAGCTCTTTAGTCTGATGTAGTCCCCTTTGTTTATTTTCTCTTTTGTTTCCCATCTCTCAGCAGACATGGTATTCGAAAAGATGTCACTAAGACCAACGTCAAAGAGTGTACTGCCTGTATTTTCTTCTAGGAGTTTTATGGTTTCAGATCCTACATTCAAGTCTTTAATCCATTTTCAGTTAATTTTTGTGTGTGGTATAAGATAATGGTCTACTTTCATTCTTTTGCATGTGGCTGTCCAGTTTTCCCAGCACCATTTGTTGAAGAGACTTTCCTTTCTCCGTTGGATGTTCTTGGCTCCTTTGTCAAAGATCGGCTGTCTATAGATGTGTAGTTTTATTTCTGGGCTTTCAATTTCTGCTCCATCGATCTGTGTGTCTGTTTTTGTGCCAGTACCATACTATTTTTCTCTTTCAATAAGTAGCAATAGCACCATCCATCTTTGTTTTTTTTCTTTTTTTTTGAGGAAGATTAGCCTTGAGCTAACATCTGCCACCAATACTCCTCTTTTTGCTGAGGAAGACTGGCCCTGAGCCAACATCGGTGTCCATCTTCCTCCACCTTATTTGTGGGACGCCTACCATAGCATGGTTTGCCAAGTGGTGCCATGTTTGCACCTAGGATCCAAACTGGTGAACCCCAGGCCGCCGAAGCAGAACGTGTGAACTTATCCGCTGCACCACCAAGCCAGCCCCCATCATGGGATTTTTTGTTCCTCATCTTGTTAATGTAGTGTATCACATTAATTGACTTGTGGAGGTTGAACCATCCCCATGTCCCTTGTGTAAATCCTGCTTGATCGTGGTGTATGATCCTTTTAATGTATTACTGTATTTGGTTTGCCACTATTTTGTTGAGAATTTTTGCATCTGTGTTCATCAGCAATATTGATCTGTAATTTTCCTTCTTTGTGTTGTCCTTGTCTGGTTTTAGGGTCAGGGTGACGTTGGCCTCATAGAACGTGTTAGGAAGTGTTCCATCTTCCTGAATTTTTTGAAATGGTTTGAGAAGGATTGGTATTAAATCTTCTTTGAATGTTTGGTGGAATTCTCTAGAGAAGCCATCTGGTCCTGGACTTTTGTTTTATTTTATTTTGATTACTGTTTCAATCTCTTTACTTGTGATTAGTCTGTTCAGATTCTCTATTTCTTCTTGGTTCAGTTTTGGGAGGTTTTATGAGTCTTAAGAATTTATCCATTTCTTCTAGGTTGCCCAATTTATTGGCATATAGTTTTTCATAGTATTCTCTTATAATCCCTTGTATTTCTGTAGTATATGTTGTAATTTCTCCTCTTTCATTTCTAATTTTATTTATTTGAGGCTTCTCTCTTTTTTTCTTAGTGAATCTGGCTAAGGGTTTGTCAGTTTTATCTTCTCAAAGAACAAGTTCTTAGTTTTATTGATTCTTTCTACTTTTTTTTAGTCTCTATTTCATTTATTTCTGCTCCAGTTTTTGTTATTTCCCTCCTTCTGCTGGCTTGGGGCTTTGTTTGTTCTTGTTTTTCTAGTTTTGTGAGGTGTGGTTTGAAATTACTTATTTGAGATTTCTCTTGTTTGTTGAGGGGGCCTGTATTGCTGCGAATTTCCTTCTTAGGACCACTTTTGCTGCACCCCTAGGAGTTGGTGTGGTGTGTGTTCATTGTGTCCAGGTATTTTTTATTTCTGCTTTGATTCTTCACTGATCTAATAGTTGTTTAGTAGCATGTTGTTTAGTCTCCCCACATTTGTGACTTTCCTAGCTTCTTTCTTGTAGTTGATTTCTAGTTTCATAGCACTGTGGTTGGAGAAGATGCTTGATGCGATTTCAATCTTCTTAAGTTTATTGAGGCTTGCCTTGTTTCCCAGCATATGGTCTATCTTTGAGAATGTTCCATGTGCACTTGAGAAGACTGTGTATTTTACTGTTTTTGGATGGGGTGTTCTGTATATGTCTGTTAAGTCCATCTGGTCTAGTTTTTTGTTTCGCTCCAGTGTCTCCTTGGTGACTTTCTGTCTGGATGATATATCCATTGATGTAATTGGGGTATTAAGGTCTTCTACTATTATTGTGTTGCTGTTATTTCTCCCTTTAGGTCTGTTAATAGTTGCTTTATGTACTTTGGTGTTCCTGTGTTAGGTGCATATATATTTATAAGTGTTATGTCCTCTTGGTGGAATGCCCCTTTTATCATTATATACTACCCCTCTTTGTCTCTCACTGCCTTTTTTATCTTGAAGTCTACTTTGTCTGACATAAGTATGGCAAGACTTGCTTTCTTTTGCTTCCCATTTGCTTGGAATATTGTCTGCCATCCCTTCACTCTGTGTTTCCTGATGGAAGCATATTGTTGGGTCTTGTTTTTTAATCCATCCCTCCACTCTGTGTCTTTTGATTGGAGAACTCAATCCATTTACATTTAGAGTGATTATTTATGTATGAGGGCTTACTATGACCATTTTATCAATTGTTTTCCAGTGGCTCTATATTTCCCTTGTTTCTCTTCCCTTGTGTTTCTGACTGCCATTTCAGAATGGCAGATTTTCTGTGGTGGTTTATGTGGTGGTTTTCTCTTTATTTATGATTTGTGTCTCTGCTCTGATTTTTCATTTAGTGGTTACCATGAGGTTTGTATAAAAGATCTTGTGGATGAGATAATCCATCTTCTGATACCCTCTTATCTCCATTAGCCTAAGCTGATTCCATGCCTTTCCTCTTCCCCAAGTTGGTGTTATCACAGATTATTCTGTTTAGTGTTTGTGAGTCGATGATTTAAATGAAGTGGTTATAGTTATTTTTGATGCTTTCCTTCCCTTTATCTTTTATGTTATAATTGTTTGCTAACCTGTTCTGAAAGAGAGCTGCAATTTTCTGATTTTGTCTGTCTCTTTATCTCCTTGCTCAAGGCTCTGTAAACCTTAGCCTTTTTGTTTCAGGTATGAGGGCACCCTTGATCATTTCTTGTAAGGGAGGTCTAGTGGCTATGAACTCCCTCATCTTTTGTTTATCTGGGAAAGGTTTTATTTCTCCATCATATTTGAAGGATAGTTTTGCTGGATAGAGTATTCTTGGCTGGAATTTTTTGTCTTTGAGTATTTTGAATATATCATTCCAGTCTCTCCTAACTTGTAAGGTTTCTGCTGAGAGATCTGCTGAAAGCCTGATAGAGGTTCCTTTGTAGATTATTCTCTTCTGCCTTGCTGCCCTTAACATTTTTTCTTTGTCTTTCACTTTTGCCGGTTTTAATAGTATGTGCTTTGGAGAAAGTCTTTTTTGCATTGATGTAATTAGGAGTTTGGTTGACTTCATATACCTGTAAGCCCAGTTCCTTCCCCAGGTTTGGGAAGTTCTCAGCTGTTGTTTCTCTGAAGAAGCTCTCTGTTCCTTTCTCCCTCTGGAATACCTGTAATCCTTATGTTGCATTTTCTAATTGAATGGCATATTTCTCAAAGAATTTCTTCCTTTTTTTAAAAGTCTTTGTTCTATCTCCTCCTTTACCTGAAGTATATCTATATTTCTGTCCTCTAAATTACTAATTCTGTCCTCCGTAACATCAGCTCTGATTTTTAAGGTTTCTAGATTGTTTTTTATTCCATTCATGGTGTTCTTCATCTCTAGAATTTCTGTTTGGTTTTTTTGAGAGTTTCAATCTCCTTTGTGAAGAGTTCCTTCTGCTCATTAGTTTTAAAACTGAGTTCATTGAATTGTCTTTCTGAGTTTTCTTGTAACTTGAGTTTTTTTCTGACAACTGTTTTTAATTCTCTGTCATTTAGATTGTGAACTTCTGTGACTTCAGGATTGGTCTCTAGAGAGCTGTCATTTTCCTTCTGCTCTGGAGTGTTAATGTAGTTCTTCATGGTGTTTGATGAAGTGAAGTTTTGCTGGCGCGTAGTGGCAGTTTCGGGTCGCAGATTCCATCTGTCACCATGTGGAGGGGCAGGAGCTGTGTTTTCTGGACTCACTACCTCTGCTGGCAGATGTGCTGATAGGGCTTGTCTGCATTTGCCCACTGGCCACACCCACTTGGTGGGTCATGTAGACACATGCACATGTGGCTCTGATGCAAATCCACTGCCTTGGATGGGGACCAGCCGAGCTGGTGGGCTAGGCAGGAGGAAGAGGAGGGATGCTTGCTTTCACACGTATACGGGCCCACTCTGCACTCACAGGCAGTTCACCCGGGCTGCTGCACTTGGTGGGGGTGGCCACGCAGTGGCTCAGCCATGCCACTCAGTGTAGAGCACTTCCCTGGTACGAGGTACAACTCTGAAAGCGAAAGCATTTGCATGCTGGCCTGTCTGCTCCCCACCTCCTCTTACAGTCACACGCTAGCTGCTGCATGAGAACCTGCGACCTAGATTGCTGCTGCTGGGGGATGGGAGTGAATCCATTCACCTCCTTCCCCTGCTTCCTGGGGATCCAGTACCCCCACCTTCAGATGTATGGCTGCGTGGATCTCTCAGATGTCCTCTTGTGCTTTATAGGGAATCCTCTGTTGATTAATGAATGTCTGTTTGGTTGTACCTTAGCGGGAAGAGAGGGAACAGCTCATTCTGCCATGATGTTGACAGCGCTCATTTCTTTTTTTTTTTCAATTGAGATACCTTTGACATATAACGTCATATTAGTTTGAGATGTACAACATAACAACTTGACATATGTATATATTGTGAAATGATCATTACAATGAGTTTAGTTAACATCCATTACCACACATAGTTACAATTCTTTTTTCTTCTGATTAGTACTTTTAAGATCTATTCTCTAAGCAGTTTTCAAATACGTGATACAGTTGTGCATCACTTAATGAGTGGAATGTGTTTTGAGAAATGCATCGTTAGGTGATTTTGTCATTGCGCGAACATCATAGAGTGTACTTACACAAACCTAGATGGTATAGCTTCCTACTTACCTAGGCTATATGGTACTAATCTTATGGGACCACTGGCGTATATGCAGTCTGCTGTTGAGTGAAATGGTGTTACGTGGTGCATGACTGTACAGTGTTATTAACCATAGTCACCATGCTGTACACTACATCCCCAGGACTCACTTATTTTATAACTGGAAGTTTTGTACCTATTGACCACCTTCACCCTTTTCGCCCACCTCCCATCTCTGCCTGTGGCAACTAGCAATCTGTTCTCTATATCTATGAGTTCAGGTTGATCTTTTCTTTTTTGGTTTCCACATAGAAATGAGTGGAACTTATTTCACTTAGCATAATACCCTTGAGGTCTGTCCAAGTTGTTCCAAATGGCAGAATTTCCTCCTTTATTATAGGTGAATTATATTCCTCTGTGTGTGTGTGTGGGGGGGGGGTGGGTGGTTGGGTGTCTGTGTATACACACCACATTTTCTTTATCCATTCATTTGTTAATGGACACTTAGGTTGTTTCCATGTCTTGGCTCTTGTAAATGATGCTGCAGTGAACATGAATGTGCATACATCTTTTCAAGTTACTCTTGTCATTTCCTTCGGATGAGTACCCAGAAGTGGAATTGCTGGATGATATTGAAGTTCTATTTTTAATTTTGTGAGGAACTGCCATACTATTTTCCATAGTTGCTGCACCAATTTACATTCCCACCAGCAGTGCACAAGGGTTCCCTTTCTGTACATCCTTGCCAACAGTTGTTATTCCTTGTCTTTGTGATAATAGCCATTCTAACAGAGGTGAGGTGATATCTCATTATGGTTTTGGTTTGCATTTCCCTGATGATTAGTGATATTAGAGTACCTTTTCATGTACCTGTTGGCCATCTTTATGTCTTCTTTGGAAAATGACTGTTCATATACTTTGCTCATTTTTTAATTGGATTGGTTTTTTTTTTGCCATTGAGTTGTATGAGTTCTTTACATACTTTGCATATTAACCTCTTATCAATAGATGATTTGCAAATATTTCCTCCCATTTGGTAGTTGCCTTTTCATTTTGTTAATGGACCTTTGCTGTGCAGAAGCTTTGATGTAGTCCCACTTGTTTGGGTTTTTTTTTTTGTTCCTTTTGCTTTTGGTGTCAAGGGTGTCACTTGAGGTGAGATTATAAAAAGATTATGACTTCCCTCTTGAGTGCTCTCTCTTGCTGTTTCTTGGGTTGCTGATTCTGGGGGAAGCCACTGTCATGTTGTGAGCTTAGAACCAGGTCCTCCATCAGTTGAGGCTGGGGATGTCTGCAGCCCTGACTGACACCTTGCATATAGCCTTTTGAAAGACCATGAACCAGAGGCACCCAACCAATCCACAGTCGAATTCTTGACCCACAAAAACTGAGAGATAATAAATATGTGTGATCCTTCTTAATAGCTTTATTGAGATACAATTCACCCATTTTAAGTGTGGGTTAATATATTCACAGAGTTGTACATCCATTATTACAGGCAATTTCAGAACATTTTCATCACCTCAGAAAAACCCCTCTCCCCTTAACCATCCCTCCCCAATTCCCTCATCCTCCCCCAGACCTAGGCAACCACTAATATACTTTGTATAGTTATAGATTGGCTTATTCTGACCATTTTGTATAAATGGAATCACACAATATTTGTATAGTAATCTTTCATGTTGCGTGTTTTCAGGGTTCATCTATATTGTAGAATGTATTAGTACTTCATTCCTCTTTAATGGTGAATAATGTTCCATTGAATGGTTGTACCTTATTTTGTTTATCCATTCATCAGTTGACAGACATTTGGGTTATTTTCACCTTTGGGCTGTTAAAAATAATGCTGCTATGACCATTTGTGTACAAGTTTTTGTGTGGACATATGTTTTCATTTCTTTTGTGTAGGTACCTGTGAGTGAAATTGCTGCATCAAATGGTAGCTTTGTGTTTAACCATTTGAGAAACTGCCAAACTGTTTTCCAAAGCAGCTATACCATTTTACGCTCCCACCAGCAGTGTGTGAGGGTTCTGGTTTGTCCACATTTTCACCGATACTTGTGGTTATCTATGTTTATGATTCTGGCTTCCAAGGGGATGGGAAGTGATGTGATTTTGATTTGCACTTCCCTGATGATTAATGATGTTGAAAATCTTTTTATCTTATCGGCCATTTGTATATCTTTGAAGGAACATCTGTTTAGATCCTGTGCCCACTTTTTAAGTTGGGTCATTTTTCTCATTATTATTGAGTTGTAAGATTTCTTTATATATTCAAGCTACAAGTATCATATCAGATATCTATAAGATTGGAAGTTTTCTCTCATCCTGTAGGTTTTCTTCACTTTCTTGATAGTGTCCTTTGAAGCACAAAAGTTTTAAATTTCATGAAGCCCATGTTATCTGTTTTTTCTTTTGTTGTGTGTGCTTTTGGTGTTATATAAAATTCCATTGCAAAATCTGAGGTCATAAAGATTTACCCCTATGTTTTCTTCTAAGAGTTTTATAGTTTTAGCTCTTACATTTAGGTATATGATCCATTTTGAATTACTTTTTGTTACATGGTATGAGGTAAGGTCCAACTTCATTCTTTTGCATGTGGATATGCAGTTATCTCAACACCATTTATTGAAAAGACTGTTCTTTCCCCATAGAATCGTCTTGGTGTCATTGGTCTTGTTGAAAATCAGTTGATCATAGGCATACAGGTTTATTTCTAGACTGTCAATTCTGTCCCATTGATCTATATGACTCTCCTTAAGCTAGTGCCACACCATCTTATTACTGTTGCTTTGTAGTAAGTTTCAAAATTGGGAAACAAGTCTTCCAACCTTATTTTCTTTTTTAAGGTTGTTTTGGCTGTTCTGGATTCCCTGCAACTCCTTAACAATTTTAGAATCAACTTGTCAAGGAATTTTAGAATTCCTTGAATTCTAAAAATTCTGAAGGAATTTTAGAATCAAATTGTCAAGCTGCCAGGAAGGCAGCTGGGATTCTGATAAGGATGTGTTGAATCTGTAGATTAATTTGAAGAGTATTGCTATCTCAACAATAGTCTTCTTTTTTTTTCCTTCTCCCCAAAGCCCTGCAGTACATAGCTGTGTATTCTAGTTGCAGGTCCTTCTGGCTCTGCTCTGTGGGACGCTGCCTCAGCATGGCTTGGTGAGTGGTGCTAGGTCTGCGCCCAGGATCCAAACCGGTGAAACCCTGGGCCACCGAAGCGGAGCGTGTGAACTTAACCACTCAGCCACAGGGCTGGCCCAATATTAAGTCTTCTGATCTGTGAACACAAGATTTTTTCCATTTATTTAGATCTTCATTAATTGATTTTGACAAAGTTTTATTCATTTTAGAGTATAAGTTTTGCATTTATTCCTAAATATTTTATTCTTCTTGATGCTTTTGTAAATGGAAGTTTTTACAGTTTCGTTTTGGAGCCAGCCCTGATGGCCTAGCAGTTAAAGTTTGGCACACTCCCCTTCAGCAGCCTGGGTTCTGTTCCCGGGCATGGAACCCCAACATTTGTCTGTCAGTAGCCATGCTGTGGCAGCGGCTCACATAGCAGAACCAGAAGGACCTACAACTAGAATATACAACTATGTACTGGGGCTTTGGGGAGGAAAAAAAGGAAGATTGGCATCAGACCTTAGCTCAGAGTGAATCTTTCCCAGCAAAACAAAAAATTTCATTTTGGATTGTTCTTTGCACGTGTATTGAAATACAATTGATTTTTGTATATTGATCTTGTATCCTGCAACCCCGTTGAACTCATTTACTGGTTCTAATAGCTTTTTCCTGGATTCCTTGGGATTTTCTCTATAGGAGATCATGTCCTCTGTGAACAGAGGTACTTTTACTTCTTCCTTTCCAACCTGGGTGTCTCTTATTTCTTTTTATTGCTGAATTGCCCTGTTAGGACGTCTGGTACAATGTTGAATAGAAGTGGTGAAAGTGGTCATCCTTGTCCTGTTGCTGATTTTAGGGGGAAAGCATCCAATCTTTCACCATTAAGTATGGTGTTAGTTGTGGATTTTTATAGATGCCTTTTATCAGGTTGAAGAAGTTCCATTCTGTTCCTAGTTTCTTGAGTGTTTTTATCATTAAAGGCTATTGGAGTTTGTCGATTACTTTTTCTGCTTCTATTGAGATGACCATTTTTTTAAAAAACGTCCAATCTGCTTTTTACATTGATTTTTGGATGTTCAATCAACCTTGCATTCCTGTGATAAATTTCACTCGGTCACGATGTATAATTCTTTTTATATGTTGCTGGATTTGGTTTGCTTGTATTTCGTTGAGGACTTTTGTGTTTATATTCACAAGAGTTATTGACCTGTACTTTTCTTTTTATTTTTTTAAAGATTTTACTTTTCTTTTTTCTCCCCAAAGCCCCCTGATACATAGTTGTGTGTTTTTAGTTGTGGGTCCTTCTAGTTGTGGCATATGGGATGCCACCTCAGCATGGCCTGATGAGCTGTGGCATGTCCACGCCCAGGATCCAAACTGGCAAACCCCTGGGCTGCTGAAACAGAGAGTGAGAACTTAACCACTCGGCCACAGGGCCAGCCCCCTGACCTGTACTTTTCTTATGGTGTCTTTGTTTGGTTTTGATATCTTGGTAATACTGGCTTTCTAGAAAAAGTTGGGGAGTATTCCCTCCCTCTTCTACTTTTTGGAAGAGTTTGTGAAGGATTGGCATTCATTTTTCTTTGACCGTTTAGTAGAAATTCAACAATGAATCCATTTGGGCTTGGGTTTTTCTTTGTGTGCAGCTTTTAAGTTACTGATTCAATTCCTGTACTTATTAGAGGTTTGTTCAGATTTTCTGTTTCTTCTTGGGTTTGTGTTTGGTAGTTTGTGTCTTTCTAGGAATTTGTCCATTTCATTTAGGTTGTCTAATTTGTTGGCATACTGCTGTTCAAAGTGTTCCTGTATAACACTTTTTATTTCTGTGAGGCCAGTAGTGACATCCCCTCTTTCATTCCTGATTTTAGGAATCTTAGGCTCCTTTTATTTATAGGTGGTCTAGCTAAAGATTTGTCACTGTCATTGGCAATTTCGAAAAAACCAGTGCTTGATTTTGTTGATTTTCTCTGTTATTTTTATGTTTTCTGTTTCATTAATTTCCACTCATATCTTTATTATTTCCTTCCTTCTGCCTGCTTTAGGTTTAGTTTGCACTTCTTTTTCCATTATTTTAAGATGGAAGGTTAGATTATTTATTTGAGATATTTTTTCTTTTTAACATAGGCTTTCACAGCTATGAATTTCTCTCTCTCATTGCTTTAGCTGTAACCCGTAAGTTTTCGTATGTTGTGTCTTCTTTTTCATCTAACTCAAAGTGTTTTCTAATTTGCCTTGTAAATTCTTGTTTGACTCAGTGATTATTTAGGGGAATGTATTGTTTAATTTCCATGTATTTGTGAGTTTCCCCAATTTCTTTCTGTTATTGATTTCTAATTTCATTCTGTTGTGGTCCGAGGACTGACTTTGTATTATTTCTATCCTTTATACTTGTTGAGGTTTGTTTCATGACCTAGCAGACGATCCAAACTGAGAGATGTTCCATGTGCTTTTGGGCATTGTAATTTTAACTCAAAAATTGTTTTGCCATTTACCAAGGAGAGTGCAAGAGTTAGGATTATAGCGTGCCTTTATATCAGAAGAGTTAGGATTATAGCGTGCCTTTATATCAGAAGAGTTAGGATTATAGTGTGCTTTTATATCAGAAGCAGAAATTTTTTTGAGGGAGAGGTTGAGGCTTTGGCATAGGCAAACCCATGACAGATGAGAGAGAAGCACCAGGGTTGTTTCAGGGTGTGTGTTTGTGAACTGTACCTCAGGTTTCCACCACAGATAGGGAGGGGCCATGAGATCAGTGACCCAACTATCATTGACCCTGGAATTTTGACTAAATAAACAAAGTGACTTTCTTTCCCAAATGGACAAGACAAGGAGTGCCTGCATGATTTTTGACCAGTTGTTTTCTTACAGGTTGGTTGCTGGTGTAACGAGCCTGCAGTCGTGCTCTCTCAGGAGCAGGTTGGCTTGGTTTGGAGACTTTCCTGACTTGTGCCTCCATCTGTTCCCTATAGAGCACTCCTTTGTACATTTAACAGAGACAAGGGAATCCAGGACAAACAGAAACATGAAAGAAGACGTTATGCATATAGACAAATGACAGCAAAAGCAGAGTAATCAAATGAAGAATGATCAAGTTAATGGCAAAAATATCTTCAAGTGGCATACCTTCAGAACAGAAAGCCCGAAGACCTTCTACAAAGACCTAGGTCTAATTATATACCAAGTAATGCATTTCTAAACAAAAGGTCTTCATTATACAAGCAGCTAGAGCCTCATGAAACTAGTCAGACTTCAGGTGGTTGTTGGGATTGACTCACTAGGCAGCAGATCTGAAGGACGAATGGAGTCAAGCCCAGGGAGTGCCTCTGTTGGTCTGAGACTCCCTGGAGTGTTGCCCAGGAGGACTTTTCACAGTTATCTTGGTGAAACCTGCTGAATTCTTAAAGGATGATGAGCCCTGTATTTTTTCTGAAATAAAGAGAAAGCCAATTTACTACTTGCTACAGTAAGGGACTGCTGATCTTATGTAGAGTATTTGAGCAATGTGTAGTTCAGGACTGTAGACTGGCCGAGGGGCAAGTAGGTCAACATCATCCAAAGAAGCATTGTTGCTCAGGTGAGACTGTTGTTGATTGGTTAACACTCGGATGCTTATTGAATTAAGTCATTCCCTGACTGGCTGATTTACAGAAACAAGGGAATGACACTGGTTGGTTGGCTTGCAAAAGTGCATTTGCTGGTGCCAGCCCCATGGCCTAGTGGTTAAGTTTGGTGCGCTCCACTTTGGCAGCCTGGGTTCACAGGTTCAGATCCCAGGCACAGACCTACACCACTTATCAGCCATGCTGTGGCTGTGACCCACATAGAAAATAGAGGAAGACTAGCACAGATGTTAGCTCAGGGCTAATCTTCCTCAGCCAAAAAAAAAAAAAAAGTGTTTGCTGAGATGAGTTGATGTAGATTGATTAAACAGGTTTAGAACTAGTTCTTACAGATACTTTTTATCATGGCTAAAGTACAATCCATCTTTTCCAAAGTTTGTGTTGATTTTTTTTTATTCCCAGGAGGGTATGAATGTTTGTTTTCATCTAGTTTTATTGTTGAGTTTCTTATATATTAATCTTAAATTCATAACAAGTTTATTTTTTAAATGTTTACCAAGATATCCTGTCCACTTTTTAGTAATCCTTTTTTCCCATTAATTTGAAATGCCACCGGTAATTACTGTACACTCAATCCTAATCTCTGTTTCAGTCTAGTTCTGGATTATTCATCGTGTTCTGTTAATTTCTTTCTCTGTCCAGATTTATTAAGGCACAATTGACAAACAGTAAATCACACACATTGAAAGTGTACAATCTGATGAGTTTTGACATTTATTTACCTATGAAACGGCACAGTGAAGAACACGAACATATCCATTGCCCTCCCAAAATTTACTCGTGTCTCTGAAACCGCCTCCCAGCTCTGTCCCTCCTCTGTCCCCCGCGGGCAGTCAACACTGATCTACTTCCTGTCAGTAGAGATTGGTTTGCATTTTCTAGAATTTTATATAAATGGAATCGTACAGTCGTACCTTGCTATCTGCCGGGGATTGGTTCCAGGACCCACTGCAGATGCCAATATGCAGATGCTCAAGGTCCTTGATGTAGAATTGCGTAGTACTTGCATAGAACCTACATGCGTCCTCCAGTGTACCGTAAGTCACTTCTGGATTACTTATGTTACTTTATGCAATGTAAATGCCGTGTAAAGAGTTGTTATACTGTTGAGGGAATAATGACAAGAAAAAGAAGTCTGTGCGTGTTCAGTGCAAAGGCAACCATTGTAGGCCTTCCAGTCTGAGGTTGGTTGAACCCACAGATGCAGAACCCACAGATACGGATGGCCCACTGTAGACTCATTTTTGCTTTTTTGTTTTTCAGTCTGGCTTCTTTCACTCAGCCTGATCATTTTGAGGTCATTTACATAGTTGTATGTTGAAAACTTTGTTCCTTCTTATTACTGAGCAATGTTCCATTGTATGAATATACCACAGTTTTTTTAATCTGTTCACTTGTTTCCAGATTGTTTACACTTGCTTGTTGGCGAATACATGTAAAGCTGCTGTAAATATTAGTGTACCAATCTTTCATGGATACATACTGTCATTTCTCTTGGTTAGTAAGTACCTGGGAATGGGATGGTGGGTCATATGGCAGGTAAATATTTAACTTTCTAAGAAATTGTTTTCCAAAGTGGCTGTACCGTTTTACATTTCCACCAGCAATGTATGGGAATTCAGTTTGCTCCACGTTCTCACTAACACTTGGTATAGTCAGTCTTTTTAATTTTAGAAATTTTAGTCAATGTTAGTGGCATCTTGATGTGGTTTTAATTTGGATTTTCCTAATAACTAATGATATTGCGCACCTTTTCCTGTCTTTGTTTGCCATTCGTGTATCTGCTTTGGTAAAGTGTCTATTCACATCTTTTGCCTATTTTTTTTACTTGGATTATCTTTTCATTGAGTTGTGCAAGAATTCTTTATATGTAAGAAATATAAATCCTTTATCAGATACATGATCTACAGATATTTTCTCCCAGTGTGTGGCTTATCTTTTATTTTTATTAATGATATCTTTTAAGGAGCAAACATTTTTATTTTTCTGAAGTCTAATTTGTCAGTTTTTTCTTTCCTGGATTGTGTTTTGGTGTTGCATCTAAGAAATTGTTGCCTAACTCAAGGTCAGATTTTCTGTGTTTCTTTCAGGAGGTTTATAGTTTGAGCTCTAACATTTAGGCCTGTGGTCTCTTTTAAGTTAACTTTTGTGGACAGTGTGAGGTAATGATCTAAATTCATTTTATTGCATCTGAATATGCAATTATCACAACAATATTTCTTGAAAAGACTGTCCTTGCTTACTGATTCACTTCGACATCTTTGTCATAAATGTGGGAGTTTATTTCTATTTTTCTTTCTCATATAATTTAAAGCCATAGATTTCCCTCTGACAACTGCTTTAGCTACATCTCCTGATTTTTTAATATACTGGTTTGTTTTCTTTCAAGATATTTTCTAATTTCGCTTATGCTGTTTTCTTTGGATTATTTGGAGTGTGCTGTTTCATTTCCAAATATTTGGAAATTTGCCGTTTTTCTTTCTGGTTTTGGTTTCTAGTCTTGTTCTGACGTGGTTGGAGGAGTGTCTTGTGTTGTCTTCTGATTTGATTGAGACCTGCTTTTAACCTGGCACAGACCCTGTCCTGGAGAAAGCTCCGTGTTATTGAAAAGGATGTGCATTCTGCTGCTGTTGGATGGTGTATTTTATACACGTCAGTTCAGTTCAGTTGGTGTAATAATGTTATTCAAGTCTTATATATCCTTCCTGATTTTCTCCTTGCTGCATCGGTTACTAAGAAAGGAATATCGAAATATCCAACTATAATTGTCAAATCGTTGGTTTCCTCTTTTCATTCTGTCACTTTTTCCTTCAGATATTTTCCTTTAGACACATATATTTATATTTACATGAATATCTTCCTGATGTATTAAGCCTTTTATCATTATGAATAATGATCTTGTCTGAAAGTCTCTTTTGTCTGACATTAGTGTAGCCAATCCAGCTTTTTTATTGTTACCGTTTGCCTGGTATATATTTTTCTCTTCTTCTATTTTCAGTGTCTTTGAATATAAAATCTGTGTCTTGTAGACAGCATGTAACTAGATCTTCCATTTTTTATCCAGTCTGATAAAAATGTTTTCTTGGCATGTTTAATCTGTTCATATTAAACACCAGTATTTATATTGTTGTCTATATGTCTGATGTTTTGCTGTTTGTTTTCTGTGTATCTCCTGTCTTTTTCCCCCTTATCCCTTCTTCATTGCCTTCTTCTGTGTTACATGTTTTTTAGTGCACATTTAAATTCCCCTGCTGAGTGTGCATTTGCGTGTGTGTGTTCGTTCGAGGGATTTCAGTAAGCATCCTTCACGTATCATAATCTACTTCAGGTTAATACATACTTAGGTCCAGTAAAATATAGAAATTTTGTTCTACTGTAACTCTCCCCTCCTTTATTCTGATATATATGTGTGTGTGTGTCTGTGTATTTTTTTCTCTGTATGTCATAAACCCGACAATAGTGTTTGTTATTGTTTTAAACAATCTTATAATTTTTAAAGAAATGAAGATAAGAAAAAATATGTATACAGCCTTTTATGTTTACCCACATATATATCATTTCCATTATTCTTCCTTTCTGTGCATTTAAGTTGCCATCTGGTATCATTTTCTTTTGGCCTGAGGGACTTCCTTTAGTATTTCTTGTAGAGCAGATCTTTCAGCAACAAATTCTCTCAGTGTTTGTTTACCTGGGAATGACTTTATATCACCTTCATTTTTTTTTTAACAGCTTTGATCATATACCATACAATTCAGTCATTTAAAGTATACCATTAATGGCTTTTAGTATATCCAGAGTTAGACATCCATCACCACAATCAATTTTAGAAGATTTCCATTACGCCGAAAAGAAATCCTACACCCCTTACCCATTACGCGCCCTTACCGCTCCCCCTGCCACCAAACTCCCCTCCCCAGCTCTAGGACACCACTAACCTACTTTTTATCTCTATAGATTTACCTGTTTTGGACATTTCATATAAATGGAATCATACAATATGTGCTCCTTTCTGACTGGCTTCTTCATTTTCATTTTTGAAGGATAGTTTCACTGGATAAAGAGTTTTGCTTGCCAGTTTATTTTTTTCCTGCACTTTGAGCACGTCATTACACTGCCTTCTGGCCTCCCTTGTTTCTGATGAGAAGTAGGTTTTTCACCATGTTGTTGTCCTCTCCTGTAGATGATGAATCATTTTTCTCTAACTGCCGTCGAGATTTTCTCTTTGGCTTTGGATTTTGGCTGTTTGTCCATGGTGTGTCCAGTTCTCGTTGTGTTTATCGTGTTTGGTGTTCACTGAGGTGCTTGGATATATAGGATATATAGGTGAATGGTTTTTTATTAAATTTGGGAAGTTTTAGACCATTGTTGTCTTTTTTTTTCTTCAATATTTTTCTTTTCTCTTTTGTCCTCCTTCTGGGACTCTCAGTACTTGTATTTTGCTCTTGTCTCACAGGATTTTGAGACTCTTCGTTTGTCTTTAATCTTTTTCTCTGTCTTCTTTGGATTAGATACTTTCCATTCCTCTGTCTTTATGTCAGTGGTTATTTATTCTGTTTCAGGTCTGCTGGTGAGCTCATCTTATTAGTTTTTCATTTTGGTTATTGCACAACTCTACGATTTCTGTTTGTTTTGTTTTGCTTTTTAGCTTCTGTTTCTCTATTGAGATCCCCTGTTTGTTGACTCATCATCGTCGTGTTTTCCTTTGGTTATTTGAACATGTTTATAGCAGCTGCTGTGAATTCTTTGTGTGCGGGTCCAACATCTGAGCCTTCTCAGAATAAGTTTCTATTGACTGCTCTTTTACATTATTACACTTTCCTGTTTCTTTGCCTATCTAATAATTTGTAGTTGAAAACTAAACATTTCAGTTAATCTCTTGTAGTAAGTCTGGATTCTGCTTTACTTTTTTGAGTTTTTAAAAATTCTCACCTGGCATCCAAACCCACAAATCCTGGGCCACTGAAGCACAGTGAGCATACTTAACCTCTACACCACCAGGCCAGCCGCTGAAATTCACTATTGAATTTTAAGTGTATAATTCACTGGTTTTTAGAATATTCACAAATCATTGCATGTAAAAAATGGTCGAAGATAAGTAGAATCACTATCTAATTCAAGAACATTTTCATCATCCCCAAAAGAACCCCCTAACTTACGCCTTTTTATATTTGCAATGTAAAGTTTTTCTAACTTTCAGATTCAGGTCCTTTTTGTTAGTTTACCAGTTGTTTTTTGAGCTCTTTCTGTTGGACCCAACTATTCAGCTTAATTATTTTCTTTTATTTCTTTGATTATTTCTCTTCTGTAAATTATTTTATATGTATCTTTTATCTCTTGGACTTGTCTTCTCTGTCTGGTTATCGTTTGTTTTATCAGACTCATCTCTTTATTTCCTCAGATACTGAAACAGTTCTTAAGCTCGTTTTTAAATTCACAAATTTGATTATCCAGGCTGAGATTTGCTGCCTTGATTATCTTTGCTAAGATTTCTAAAAGTTCGTGGTCGTACTTTATTTTTCCTTAAAAGAGTCTCTTTTGCTCTCAAGTTATTGTGCTTTCATAGATTCGGTAATCTTTTGAATATCCTTGAAAATAAGAATTACGGAGTGTAATATTTTCCATTTTATATGTGCTAAAACTTTTCTAGAATTAGAAAACCTAGTTATTGGATTTCTTTATTTTTTCCCTCTTTTTCCAGAGTGTTTGGATTTATGTTTTAATTATTGTATATTTTTTTAGTTTTAAAAGTTTAGTTATTATGAAAAATTTGAAATATTTGCAGAAGTAGAATAGTATAAAAACCCTCCTCATTCCCATTTTTTTAGATTCAACAATTATCAATTCATAAACAGCCTTGTTTCATCTGGTCTTCTGCAATTCCCCCCCAAAACTGAATTATTTTGAAGCAAATGCCCGATGATGTCTTATTTGTTTCACAAATATTTCAGTATATATCTCCTAAATTGACTCTTATTTGAAAACTTAACCATAATGTCATTCTTATGCCTGAATTTTTAATTCATTTCGATCATTACTACACTGAGAAATCCATAGGTTTTTCTTGTACCGAGTTCTCTTTCATAAATCAAAGCCAAGGGGCTGGCCCCGTGGCCGAGTGGTTAAGTTCGCGCGCTCCGCTGCAGGCGGCCCAGTGTTTCGTTGGTTCGAGTCCTGGGCGCGGACATGGCACTGCTCATCAGACCATGCTGAGGCAGCGTCCCACATGCCACAACTAGAAGAACCCACACCGAAGAATACACAACTATGTACTGGGGGGCTTTGGGGAGAAAAAGGAAAAAAATAAAATCTTAAAAAACAAACAAACAAAAAAATCAAAGCCAAAGCTGGCAAATTTCAGTTACCTGTTTGAAATTAGTCTTTTGTTCTAGGAACCTTCTGTATTTGTGTTAACATGAAAGACTGTCCAGACTACATTGTTAAGTTAAAAACAAGTTGCAAAACAGTGTGTGTGGTATGATTACACATTTTGTTGCAAATTATTAATATTCACAAATTTAAGAAAAGCTGAGGGAAAGTAGGTCTCTATCAAGAATGGCTTAGAAGCCATGTTCAATTTCTGTATTTTATAATTGTTTTTTTATTTTACAATGAACATGTAACACTTTTTAAGTAAAACCATAGTAAAGTTTCAAGAAAAACGACAGTACGATAAGAAAATGGTCAAAAGATATGAACAGATATTTCACTACAGAGATGATATGGAAGGTAAATGATCACAGGAAAAGATGTTTACCTTCATTGTCATTAGGGAAATGCAAATCATAACTACAGTGGGATATCAGTACACTCCTATTAGAGTGGCTAAAGTAAAAAATAGTGAAAATACAAAATGCTGGTAAGGATGTAGAGAAACACACGCTGTGAGTATACCCATATACTGTGGATGGGAATGTGAAGTGGTTCAGCCACTCTAGAGAAATTTTTGGTAGTTTCTTAGAAACTAAGTATGCACTTAACAACAGGACCCCACAGTCGCACTTTTGGGCATTTTTCCCAGAAAAATGAAGACTTAGGTTCACACAAAAACTGGTACACAAATGTTCATAAGAGCTTTATTTGTAATAACAAAAAATGGAAACAACCAAAATGTCCTTCAGTAGGTTAATGGTTGAACAAACTCCGGTACCTCCATGCGATGGAGTACAACTCAGCAGGAGAGACCGATGAGCTGCTGATACACAGCAACCTGTGGGCATCTCAGGGACACTATACTTAGGGACAGATGTCTATCTCAAAAGGTTCTATAATAAAGTTCCATTTATATAGATTCTCAAAATGACAACACTATAGAGACAGAAAGCAGATTCATGGTTGTCAGGTGATAGGGAAAGGGGAGGAGTGCGACTGTGATGAGGGAGCAGGAAATAGTTCCTTTATAGAAATGTCTGGAACGCTTCTGTGGCTGATTGTGGTGTTAGCTGTGCAAACCTGTAAATGAGATAAAATGGCATAGAACTACACACACACAAATCAATGTATGCAAAACATGGTGAAAACTGAATAAGGTCTCTAGTTAACAATATTGTACCAGCGTCAATTCCATACGTGCGATTCTGTGCATAAATTTTGCAACTTTCTTTGAGTTTATAATTATTTCAAAGTAAGAAATTAAAAAAAGATAACTTTTAATGCTGCTAGATCCTGCATCACAAGAAACTTAAAGTTCTAACTGTTAATGTAGTGATTCCACTTGTAGGAAATCCGTCTCAAAGAAACAATTGTAAATATAGAAGAATCTTTATAAAAGATGTTCATCCAGAATTTTTAAGAGTGAAACAATAGAACATTACTCAAAAAATTGTGGACCAACAAACTAAGGTACCCTCCACTCAGTGCAATAGTGTTATGCAACCATTAACATAGTTGGATTTGATTAAAAAATACTTTTGTTTTTACAACAGTGCATGCATTTTATACACAATGGTGAGTTCGACATAAACATGAAATGTGATTAAAACTCATGATTAAAACTATGTAAATAGAAAGCAAAAATTCATAAAATGATCTGGAATAAAATCTCTAACCTTATTTTAATAGGCAACTTTTATGTCCTTACTGCTTCTCTATGTAATGTGTATTTGAATAATACTCCCATTAGTGTTTAATATTTAATAATAACATTATAAATAAATATTTAATAACATTAGGTATTCTGTAATAAAAGTCATAATTTTAATGCTTATAATTATTGGCAAGAAAATAAATTACTCACAGTGCATGACTGATTTAGAAAAAATTTTTGACAAGTTATATATACTTTGGTCACTTGAAAAATAGTTTTTGTCAGTGACGTCTCTTTTAAAATTTTTAAAAATTGTGTGCATTTAAAAATGTTTAAATTATGTTATATATATAACATAAAATTTACCATTTCAACCATTTTTAAGTATTCACTGGCATTAAGTGCATTCACAGTGTTGTGCAACCATCACCACTATCCATTTCCAGAACTTTTTTATCATCCCATGCAGAAACTCTGTACCTATTTGCAGTACCTCCCAACGATGTCTCCTTTGATAGTTTGCTTATTTCAAAATTTATATGTATGCTTATTACAGAAAATTTTAAAAATACAAACAAGACCCAAGACTAAGCTACCCATAATCCCACCACCCAGAAGAAAACGTTATTGCTATTTGGCAAAACATTTGTGTTTTGGCATTCTTTGAATGAAAATATGTGAGATGTTTAAGCAAGTAACATTTTGCCATTAAACCCCACTTATATTTTTTGGATGTCAAAGTGAAATAGGTGCTGTTAAAAATCATAGACTTTTATCTATTCTCCAATATTGAATATTGGAGTAACAAGATATGGAACTATATTCTTTATCTCCTGTGATCCTCCATCCCTTTTTAACTTTTTCTTGATTTTGCCTTCCTCCAACCTCCTTCCTCACCTCCCTTTTTTGATGCAAAAGACAATAATTAGGGAAACAGCATTTGGTGAGAGAAAATTGAAAATTGTCTTAAGGGTTCTGAAAACAAATTTCAATTTGAAAAGTGTTTAAATATGGGTTCTATGGTTACCTTTGACTTCCACAACTACTTGTATATGTTGTGAACTATCTTTATAGCCATCTCTCCTCTGTTTTCAAACTAGCTGACAGAATGAGGCCACATGTTTATGTGGCCCTTGTTACTCAGTTCTAGTGATCCATTCACTTAGCAACATCAAAGATGCACACACAGGGGCTGGCCCCGTGGCCGAGTGGCTAAGTTCGCGCGCTCCGCTGCAGGCGGCCCAGTGTTTTGTTGGTTCGAATCCTGGGTGTGGACATGGCACTGCTCATCAGACCACGCTGAGGCAGCGTCCCACATGCTACAACTAGAAGGACCCACAACGAAGAATATTCAACTGTGTACTGGGGTGCTTTGGGGAGAAAAAGGAAAAAATAAAATCTTAAAAAAAAAAAAGATGCTCACACACACAGCAGCATCTGGTACGTATTAAGCATGAGTGATGATGATGGAGATGATATTTGCAAACACAGTTCTGAGTGCTTCCTATGTATAAAGTCACTGAGTTCTCTCAACAACACTCTGAGTAAGTTGCTCTTACTCACCCTGCCTTCACTTGAGGAAACTGAGGCACAAAGTGGTTAAATAAATCGCTCAAAGTCTCACAGGCTGGTAAGTGGCAGAGCCAAGGTTTGAGCCAAGGTTTGAACCCAGGATTTTGGCTCCAGGGTCTGCCGTCAGTGTTGAACTGTTTCAAGTCTCTGATGGTTTTTCATCACTTATTATAGTCTTTCTTAAGGCGAGTTCTGCAGGATACTAATTGCCCTGAATGGTTATAGATGTTTGGTGAGGTAAGAATGAAAAAGGCAGAAGGAATCTGTGGTTAAATAAATTGGAGGCAAATACAGCTCAGTATGTTTTCCTCCTTTAGCAGTATGTGTGGAATGTATGCTGTGAACCTCTAGGGAGGGGTTATAACATGCAGAATGGACTTGGCTCTTGACTGTGGAACTTTTTTCACCGCCTCATGACCTCTCAAGGGACCAGTGTTCCTGAAGAATTTACCTGGGTGACATTGGCCCATAGAAAAAAGTCCCAGTTCTGATCCTTGACTTACAAGGGAATTTGTATCTGGTCCCGCCATCTTCAGCTTATGCTTACTGTCTTCTGTTCCTCTTTCACTTCCTCACTCTCCCCAGTCCCAGATCCCTGATTGTCCCCTGTGTACCGCTGCCTCTGTCTGGCTGAAGTGCCCCTCATTGCCCTGCCCCAGTGTTTCTGCCTGGGAGATTGCTCCTTCAAGGAGCAGCTGCTTCTGTAAACTTTCCTTGACTCCCTGGGCATATTCAGACATGCTTTCTGAGAGTTTCCCATGTTGTCTTGTTCACGGCACTCTTGGAGAGGTTACCAGGAGAGTACATCTGTCTGGTGAGCCTTTTCATCTCTGCATCTTTAGCATCTTCACCAGTGCCGTCTTGTGATAGGTACTTGTAATTTCTTCCTTCAGCTAGAAAGGGAAAATATAGTTTAAAGAATGTTTTATTGTTCCTCTGTATACTCTGTCTTAATAATGATGACAAAAAAATAATTATTTTGATAAAGTCCCTTATTTTAAGGAATACAGTGAGTTTATTAATTTGTAGTTACAGTTTTCAGTTTTTATCCTTTCATTATTTTTTGTTGATTTCTTTGGGGGCGGGTAATGCTAAAAAGGAAAGAGATGAAAGGCCCATCTCTTAAAAGAGATAGCTGGAGCCTTCTGGTGCTGTGTAGTTGTGATCATACCCCCAGAGTACTTATCTGTGTCTCCTGTCCCTTGTATATTGCTCTGTGTATACAAATATGATCCTAAAATCTTTTGTCTCTTTCCAAAGGCATGCCATGTATCAGCAGAACAAAGAAAACTTCCAGGATGAGTGTACTAAGCATCTGGTTGGCAATATTGTTATAACCCGATACAACAATCGTACCTATCGTATTGATGATGTGGACTGGAATAAGACTCCAAAAGATAGCTTCACAATGTCTGATGGGAAGGAGATCACATTCTTGGAATACTACAGGTAGAAAGAAGAGACTGGACTGGAGCCTGCGGCGGGGGTGGGACGTAGTCTGCCATTCTCCAGCAAGATATTGAGTTCCACAGTGGCATACAATGGGAGACTAAAAATAAGAGGATTGGTAATGCGCCTGTGATGGAATGATCTGGTGTGTGGGATTTGACCAGAATACTACCCTTAAAGCTTCATTTCTTTTAGTACTTTTGGAAGTGACTTCGTAAATTAATCTCAGGTCTTTGAATTATATTTCCTTTGCTGGTTTGGTTAGCAGTCTGAGTGGAGAGGTTAAATCTAAGTCATTAATCATTTGACTGTCATTTTGCCTTTCTAGTTGCCTAAGCCCTTTAGCCTGATGCAGTTTTAAACAAATTCTTTCCTGGACTGTTAGCCTATTTCTCCTCCATTTAATTGCAACGTTAACTTGAGCCTGCTTTTTCCAGTTATAAATATGCCATGGTGAGTTTCCGATGGATCCTGGACAAGGGTATTATGCAAATTATGTACCTCAGTCCTGGTTAAGAGACTCAGATTATGTTGCTATAAGAGTAGTGATATGTTTCTGAAATTTTTTCCTGCCTCTGCCCTGCTGTAGCAAAAACTATGGAATCACAGTTAAGGAAGAGGACCAGCCACTGCTGATCCACAGGCCCAGTGAGAGACAGAATAACCAAGGGATGGTGAGTGGGGGTGTCAGGCTTGCACTTCCACCTTCAGGGCTTCATCCCGTCAGCTGCTCTTCGCCATCGTCACAGCTCTGGGAACCGTGGAGCAATGATTACAGTGTGTTTAGGGAAAGCTATGCAGGGTTTTGTCTCTGATCTAGCCAGAGGTGGCACTTCATACTGTAGGATTTGCTTTTGAAGTCCCCATCATGAAGAGCTAAATATCCATGTGAGCAAGTTAGGTTAAGGAATAAGGATAATTTGCTGCTAAAGATTAAAACAATGGACCCATTGGGGAAGTTATAGACATTTTAACAGGGCTAGGGGCTGGGGGAAGCGCATTGATGCCTGGCTTCTCTGTCTTAAGTATGAAGAGTGAAGATCGACAGGCTAAGATGAACTGGAGGCACCAGCTGGGTGGGATGTGTTGTCTTAGTTTGTCTGGAGGCCTGAGAGAAACAGAATCGTTTTGTTTTTCTGTTTTTTCCTTTCCTTTTGACGGTTTGAATATTTTTCCCTCTGTGTAATACAACAGGCTGTGTGTGTTGTCACTGAGGGAAGAAAGGGTGAGATGTGTGTAGTGTCTCCCGACCCTCTCCTCTGGGGTTGTGTATTCCTTAGGGCGCCACTGAGTCCCTGCAGCACCCTGCACGGCATGTCTGGTGCAGGTCAGCGCAGCAGGGTCCTCTTCTGCTGCCTTAGTTTCCCTCTCCATTCTCTCTTCACAGCTGCTCAAAGGTGAAATCCTGCTGCTGCCGGAGCTCTCCTTCATGACGGGAATCCCTGAGAAGATGAAGAAGGACTTCAGAGCCATGAAGGTGAGAAATGCCTGTCTGGAGTGGGAGACCTTCGCGATAGCAGATGGAGCCTCAACCAGGCCAGGCTTGCGTCATTACCTGGGCAGGTCCGTTTGTCCAGGCTGCAGTTTTCCTTTCTGTAAAACATGATCCAGGTCCCTTCCCACACACTGTGAGAAAGCCAATCAGAGCTGCTTTTTGAAGGTTGTTAGAACAGTGGAGCAACTGGATCATAAGGTAAAAGGAAACAAATGATTCCGTCTTCACCCTCACCAATCAGGTGAATGACTGTAAACTGGTCACATGATCCTAAAAGAGGTTCCCTGAGAGCAATGAATGTTTTTAACATTTCTATAAGCCTTTCGTTTATTTGAAGGGGTGGAGGACATAATGTAACAAAAAGTCAACAAATCAGAGGGTGAGGTAAAAGGATAAAAGTTCATATTGTGAGGCTTGGAGTGCCCTGGACGTGCTGGGCTCTGTCCCATAGGAAATAGCCGAGAAGCAGGGGTGTGTGCAGCGTGAGGCCGGACCCCGAGTGCTTCGCCTCCACGCGCTGGGACCTATGCTTGAGCCACTCTGCTGCCTCACCTTCCCAGTCCTTGTCTGTCCTACTTGGACTTCTGCTTGTCTCAGATGCCACATATTATTTTTAGTAACGTCATTAGGAGCCTGAAGTGAAGCTCGAAATTACTGTAAAAGATTTCTTTCATGTTTATCTTCTGAGGCTTCTGTTTTTAACATGCAGGTCAAGGCTCCTTCCTTACAACTCCCAGTTGCCTAATGACTTTACGATCACAGAGCTATCTGTACAGCCCCATAGACTCACTGACCCTGAGGACTGCCTGGCAGGGAGCAACAGCTGTGCAGTTCATTAGACCCAGAAGAAGGAACTCACTTATGTGATTCAGAATCTTCATACACACCTGTTAGGTATTCATTCAACAATAAATATGGAGAACGCACCTACTATGGGCCAAACACTGGAGAAAAAAAGTGTCTCAACGGTAACATTAAATGGCTCGTACAGTATGACCTCAGGTATAAGGCTGGCTGTGGTTTTCTGTTCTGTTCTGTTTGGTTGTGTATCTAGCACAGGGCGTTTTTTCCCCTCTATTTTTCCTAAATATTAAATAGGTGTAATCAAGCCCCCTCTGCCCCTATTTTGTAGAATCTCTTAGGAATTTTAAAATCAGAACATGGCTTTGAGAAAGAGATAAGATTTAGATGTCATGAGGGAGGAAGAAACAGTAACATTTAAAATTCTTACTTTATGGTTAAGATTTTAACTTTATACCTTTTGCACAGTCCTGAGAGATGTTTATTAGAGTCCTTGGAGGTAGGTGAACATTTCTACAGATTTCGGGGCAGAGCTTCTCATGGAATTGTTTTAGACGCCTTGGGGTTTATTTAACCTCATATTGGTGAAAGTGATACTTACAACTTATTATCTCCGTTTTGATTCTGTTTAGGACTTGACCCAGCAGATCAACTTGAGCCCCAAACAGCACCATAATGCATTGGAATGCTTGCTACAGAGAATTTCAAAGAATGAGACAGCTAGCAAGGAACTGACGCGCTGGGGACTCTGTTTGCAGAAGGATGTGCATAAGGTAAGTCAGGAGGTGGGATGGGAGAGGAAGCAGCTTTAACCAAAGGTTTGAGAGCTTTGTGAGACTGGGTTATAACTTTCTGTCTTGTCTTTATTTTGGAGTTTTGCTTTATTTTTATATTCTTTTTTTTTCAGTCATAATACTTTAATTTCCTTGACAATTTGCTAATATTTCTTACAGATTTTTCCTCTGTGTTTCCCAGGGATCCAAGCCATTAATTTCCAGTCAAATAGATGACAAAAGGAATATTGACTTAAAATTTACCTCATTTTCAGTTTTCCAACTCAAATTATTTCTAAAGTTCTGTATGTATTTTTCATTCTTCTCAAGTTTTCTCTCCCAATAATTAACTTGTCTCTTTGAATGTACTACTGTCATTCTTCCGTAGGCACAAGGAGCCTCAGGTTTGCACAGTCTGATTTTCTTGCGGCCCTTTCTGCCTTCATTTGCCCGAGTGTGCTGTGTTGTATTTTCTGTGGCGTGATCCACGGTGCAGAGGTGCTGTGACGTGGTGGTGGGGCCCTGGGCCTTTGGTGTCAGCTTATGTGGCTTTGAATCTCAGTTCTACCGCTTGCCATCTTGGTTATTTTGAACAAATTACTTAGCATGTCTTAGTTTCTTTATCTGAAAAATGAGGATAATAATTGAGTTAAAAGAATTAAATGGTAAAATCTTTAGCATAATATCTGACACACAGCAAGTGCTCAATAAATATTAGCTATTATTGCTTTTCACCTTTCTTTTGAGGTTATACCAAAATAATTATTTCTGTCCTCCAGTTCTTTTGCACTCAGGACTGCCTCCTTGTAAAAAATTCTGTTTTTCTTTTTTATGGAAGTAAAGGATAGTCAATAAGGAAAATATGGAAACTTTAGAAAATATAAAGAAGGAAATAAAAACATCAATAATTTCATCACCCAAAGATAAGAGCTCAGTGATTTATTTTAGATGTATATAAAGGACAACATTTGCGATGTATTTCTTTCCCCTAAATTTTTTTCCTGTGAAAATAAATCTTATAAAATTTTGACTATACTGTGTATGGTTTTGCATCTTCTTTTTCATTTAATATTATAGCTTGAACATGTTTTCATGTCATTAAATATTATTTGAAGGTGCAGAAAACTTCAGTCAAAGAAGAGAAAAGTTCATCCATAATCTTCCTGTATCAGAATAACTACTGTTAACATTTTGGTACATATCCTTCAGTGTTTTGTGTATGTACATGCACACATATAGTATGTATTCATATGGATTCTTTTCTTTCCCTTAATATATTTTGGTTGTTTTTCCATGTCATTTAATATTTTTTTCCTAAATATTTTTAATGGCTACTGGATATTTCATTTTATTAATTTCCTAGTCTTTACATTCAAATTCAATTTAGTATTTTCCCATTATAAACAGTGATTCAGTGAACATCCTTGTAACTAAATCTTTGCATGTGTTATTATTTTCATAGTCAAATTTATGGAAATGAAATTATTAGGTCAGGGGGCATTTATGTTTTTAGTACTTTTATTAAGTATTGCCAATTGTCCTCGAGAAAGTTTAAACAATTTTTTGCTTTTATAAGCATAAGATGAGTCTGATTCCTTACACTCTTGCCAATGTGGGTATTGTTATTTTTTTTTTAGACTTTTATAAAGAAAATTATTTTAAAAAATTTTTATTGTAGATAAAGTATTTGTTACTTTTTAAGAAAAGCAAACAGTAGAGGTCATAGAAAGTAAAAACCCTCCATAATTACACTTCCCCCAGAGATAATCATTACTAGGTATGGACTTATTCAGATTTTGTGATACATACATTGCTATTTGTTTTTTGAAAAAACAGGATCATGTTACATGTAGTTAGAAGGTGATTTTAATGACTGCAAAATAGTCCATCATATTGATATATCATCAGATCAGCTTAGTTATCGTCCTGTTCTTGGATCTAACTGATTTACCATTCTTAACTTTAATTTGTTCTTCAGTTGTATTTATGCCTTTTTCTTCCAGCTGTCCTTTTATATAAAGTATAGTAGTAGTTTATGTTCAGCTTTATTAAGAAATTTTACCTTGAATTTTATACTTCCAATTTTTCCCTTAAAATATTTTTAAAGATTATTTTCCTCTTCACCTTGAAATTGTAGTAGTTTTACACGCATTCTCTGGTTCTAAAGAGACAATGTTTTTAATCCCTTTCTTGGGAGACCCTGTTGGAAGCTTTACCAGTTAAAGAGCAGTGCCTATAAAAATTTTACCTGCGTGTTTATGTTGAGGGTCTTCCTGACATCCCCTCTCACTACCAGCAGTTTCATTTTCCTGCCACTTCCAGAAGTTATAACAGCCACAAGTCTGTATAGGGGAACTGACCAGGCCTCACAGAGAAGAGTATCAGTGTTTTTCTAAATAGCGTTTGCACATGGGTCATGTCAGAGGTACCTTATTTTCTGTTTAGATTGAAGGACGTGTTCTGCCACTGGAAAGAATTAACTTAAGAAATACTTCATTTGTCACATCTCAGGAGCTAAACTGGATTAAAGAAGTAACCAGAGACCCTTCCATCTTGACTGTAAGTGATTTTTGAGGTGGTAAAGAGAGGACCAGTACTTTTAAAAGTGTAGAAATTGGGAGGCAGGAATGATTTAGTGTCCTCTTTTTGAGAGAAAGTACCAACTGAATTCCCGTCCTGAATTGTCTGCTAACAGGGGTCCTTCAAACAGAGCAGCTGGCGAGTTGTTAGAGGTAGGCCCTCGCTTGACCGTGGCCTTAGGAAGGGGGAGTAAACTGCTGTGGTAATGCGTACTGTGCGAGCCCATTACCCACTCTCCCTTTTCCTTCCTTCTTCCTTTCTCCTTCCTCCCTCTCCCCCCAGGGCTTCCTGGAAGGTGTTTTTATCCATGAGAGAAGTAAAATTAAAGGAGCCCCACAAGGCAACTAGAGATCAAAGTGGTATATGATTATTGTTGGTTTTGGCCAACCTGATCTTTGTGGGCATGCATAAAGGACTCACATCTGTTTCTAAAGCTTTTTATTGAAATATAATATATTTGAAGAAAAAGTACACTTACAAGCCTATAGCTTGATGATTTTTTCACAAGTTGGATAAACCTGTGTAATCAGCATCAAGGGTTAGAAAACAGAACTTTGCCAGTGCCCCATGCTCCTAGATACTACCTAGCATAATTGGAAAATCTTTATTAGTTGTGTGTCACACCCTTACACACCCCAAGAATAGTTGCTATCCTGGCTTCTAACAGCATAGATTCATTTCAGCCGTTCTTGTACTTGATGTTTACATGAAACCAGACAGCGTGTGTTCTCTTACGTCTGGCTTCGTTTCTTCAGCCTTGTATTGGTGAGTTTCATCCGTCTTGTTAGGTATGGTTATAGAGTTTCCATTCTCATTGCTGTGTAGTATTCTATTGACACTATACCACCATTTACTTATCACACGCATCTTTATCAGTAATAGGAATTAGATAAGACAAGACTCAAGAAGAGAGAGTGAACAGTTTATTCTCTGGAATAACATTTCCCGGGTGTGAGTTTGGAGTAGTCAAGTTGTGCAAAGTACTGAAAATAGCTTGTGGTTGTTCCTAGGTCCCCATGCATTTCTGGGCACTGTTTTACCCAAAGAGAGCAGTGGATCAGGCCCGAGAACTGGTTAACATGTTAGAGAAGATAGCTGGCCCCATTGGCATGCGCCTGAGCCCACCAGCCTGGGTTGAACTGAAGGATGATCGAATAGAGACCTATATCAGGACCATTCAGTCCATGCTGGGAGTTGAGGTAATAAATTAATTTGAATAAATTTATAGAATGCCTATTATAAAATGTCTGAGTACTTGATTTTAAATTATCTTGATTATTAGTCTGGCAGTGATGATGTCCAGGAACCTGTGCCCTACTCATGTGCACGTAAGTACTAAACTAGGAAAATAGTCCTTATGCCCTTTGGTTAATTTTGCTTCTTTCATTACGTGTTGGCACTCACTCTGGTGTTCTGTTCCTCACGTAATTGGCTGAGGGAATAGCTCACTTAACATTAGTTTGTTATCTATATGGAACATATCATGCTCAGAAAGTGACTTCCTGGGCCAGGTGCCTACTTGCATGATTCAGTACTGAGCTATCACAGTCCACTCTGGCTCAAGATTCAGATTGTTCTGTTGATGAACTTGGCAGGTGGCCCATCACCTTGGCCCTGAGAGCTGATCGGGACCCTTGGAGCTGAGCAGACCGTAGCCCTCAGGACTCACTCGTTCAGGCCTGTAGTTCTCATCTGTTTGTATATAAAACAGAGGAAGAGGATTAGGGAGGGAACGCAAGCAGAGGGAACTTTTGGGCAATAATTAGCCCTTAAATCCAAGAGTCAGTTCTTGTGAGATCGTCATAGATTTGGGTTGTCGTGGCCTTGTAGCTTTCTCTTTCCATCCACCACTCAGCAGCAGCACGCTTGTGTTCTCTCTCCACAGTTTCCTCCGAACTTCTCATGTCTCTCGTACTCCCGTGGGCTTCCCCAGGCCTGATCATTGCTCAATTCTGCTCTGGTTTCAAAAGAATAGCCCAGTCTAGTACATCATCCCGCACTTTCACGGTGCCTCATTTCTCTGTCTGAGCGCTGCCAGCAGTGTTCATGCAGCGTGGGGGTGAGTTTCGTTCCTGATGTTCACCAGACCTCACTCATGTTGGCCTTGCTGTCTCTCTGCTATCTTTAGGGCAGTCTGTTTTATTATTCTCTTTGTTAAGGATCACAGACTCAGAGGTCTACAGGAGCCAGACGAGTACCAGGAGGGCACTGTAGTGAACTGAAGAGAGTGGCCCCATGACTGCAGATAAACGCCCAGCCTTGTCAAATTGATTGTTAATTTGTTTGCTTTTCGGTTGAAGCCAAAAATCTGGATTTGCGTATATGTACACCTCCCTATGTTTAAATGTTAATTTTTTTAAAAATAAAAAGCCTTGTAAATCATTATAGGCACTAAAACAGCACATCTGTTTGCTAGATCCAGCCCATAAGCTCCCCGTGTGCAGCCTGTGTTCTACGTGACTTTGGAAGCTCTTTGGTGTGGTTGCTGGAACATGTGTCCTGCGAGAAGTCTTAATCTAATGCTGATCTTGATTTGGAGGAGTGCACTATTGATTTACCGTTTATAGCCCTTTCTGGCATACAGGGTTGGCAACTTTATTTCACTTGAGTGCCCCTTTTCTTTATTCAGACTTTGAAAGATCCTCTGTTTTTAATGTTAGGTCTCTTCGGCAGTGAGGGTAGAGGATGCTGATATGAAATAGCCTCCTGGCAGTGTCATTCCCTCTCCTGACCAGAGAGGTGGGGAGAGCCACTGGTTATTTGCCGGCAGCTTCATTTCCTCCTGCGCTTGGCTCTGAACCCGTTCTTGTGGTGTTGCCTTGCATGTTTCCTCAGTTCAGTTCTGAGGTATGACTGTAATAAGGTGCTTAGTCTACTAGAGAGAGTGGTAAGAAACGTTATAGGGAGTTGACAGCAGCAGATAGTAAGTAACCTTTGCACGTTTTCAATCCTAATCCTTTTCCAGGCATCTTAAGTCTCATAAATAAATCGGGTAGTGAATCAGGACCAGCTGTACGTAATTTATGGTAACATACTATCTATCTGTGCAAAGAAGCCCTGGACCCAACAAATGTTCTTTCAGGTTCAAAGACCTTTTTCTGTGTTGGCATGTCCATCCTCTCTGTTTCAGTTCCCTCTCTACCTTAAAGGTCCTCTGGCTTTGCAGACTCTCAGACTGCCCCTGACTGGAGCCCTATCAAGGTCCCTTGAGAGTTCCAAAGCCTGACTTATATATACTTTATTTTCTCAAGGGGAAGATACAGATGGTTGTTTGCATCATCGTGGGCACACGTGACGATCTCTATGGGGCCATTAAAAAGCTGTGCTGTGTGCAGGCTCCCGTGCCCTCGCAGGTGAGTGGGAGCTGGGCAGGAGGCACAGATGGAAACGCTGGCCTCCCTTGAGGCTTGGAAAGAGGGTACATGTATTCAAGAAGACTGAAGTAACTCTTAGAAGCCAGCGTGTGTAGACCCGTCTGGTGACATATTTCCCTTATTAGAGTAACCTGGTGAACAGCAGGTGCTCTTCGTAAATGCTGCCTTCGTGTTCCCAAATGAGTGCTTTTGCTTGTTCAGAGAGCGTGTCCAGGGGCTTTCACATGATGGGTTCTGAGAGTATGGGGTTCTCTCTGAAAGGGGAAAACTGGTGTTCCTATCGAGGTTAAAAAAAATTTACTCTGCATGGCATCCTGTTGAAAGTTTTGGTTTGTCAGTTGTTTTCTTGGTTTGTGTTTGTGTTGTGTGTGTGCGCGTGCATTTGCCTGCCTAGAAACCCTAGGATATAGAACTGTGAAGGCAAAGTGAATTAATTGCTAACTGGAGTTTCGTAAACAAATGGAATGTTTACTTTAGAGTTGTTTACATTGTCTGAGAGGCTGATAGTGTCCTCTTTCCCATATCTTTTTGGTCCCTTTATTATAGGTCATCAATGTCCGAACCATTGGTCAGCCCACCAGGCTTCGGAGTGTGGCCCAGAAAATTTTACTTCAGATTAACTGTAAACTGGGTGGTGAGCTCTGGGGAGTGGATATTCCTCTGGTGAGTGATGCCAACATATGCCTTCATTCACTTCAGCTCTCAGAGAATCCTACCCAGCTATTCTCTAGTTTTGCTCACAGTTACCCTTGCTTGCAGCGCTTAGTAGTCTAAGTGGTTTGTTGCCCACAAGCTAAGAACGGTTTTTATATTTGTAAATGACTGAAAAAATGAAAATATGACTCATATCTCCTGACACATGAAAAGTATATGAAATTTAGTTTTCAATGTCTTTAAGTGGAATTTTATTGAAACGTAGCCTTACTATGTACTCTGTACTCTCTGTGGCTGCTTTCATGCTGCAGTGGCAGAGTAGAAGGTTCCCACATAGACTGTGCCTCACAAGGCCTAAGATATTTGCTCTTGAGTCTTTCACAGAGGAAGTTTGCTGACCCTTGGTCCAGATCTCTGGCTTTGTCCATAGTGTTTTAAAAAGGTCAAATGGGTCGCTGTCTTTCTCTTCCTTTCCCAGAACTTATTTTCATATATTGCTTTGGGGTTCAGATTATAATTAAAGATGGGGTGATGGGTTGCTTGGGGGTTTTTGGTGTGTTTTTTTGTTTTCTCACCCAGAAACAACTCATGGTGATTGGGATGGATGTCTACCATGACCCCAGCAGGGGCATGAGGTCCGTGGTTGGCTTCGTTGCGAGCATCAATCTGTGAGTAGTACTCAGAGTTCCATTTTAATGCCTAGTCTTATTATAAATCCAGAAAGTATTTTTTTAATATTTTGTGTAATATAATACTCAAAAAAGTATACTTTTATTTATTAAGTAAAAGTATACTAAACTCCTTCCTCCATCTTCCTGTGATATTTCTGGAATCTATTTACCAAATTTGTTCCCCGGCTGCAGAGTAGCTTCCTTCAGAATGGGGCCTGTGTCTTGGTGGGTTTTTTGTTTGTTTCTTCTGATTGTAAAAATTAGACATGCTCATGCAAATATCTGCAGCAATTTAGAAAGTGAAAGTTTTTCCTGGTCCATCGTTTATTAACCACCATCAGAGGTTTGATATATACATACTTTCAGATTCTATTTTATTCACATGTTAACACATATATGTGGTGTATAGATGTATACACAGATGGCATATTACTGTGTATACTGATCCTGAGCTTGTTTTGTGTACTTAAATTATACATTTTGGGCATTTTCCTATATCAGTACAATCTCAAACGATTGTTTTTAGCTCTGTGTGGAATTGATCGTCTGCTACAGCACTGTTTATTTAACTCGTCCTCTGTTGCTGGACATCTAGGTAGTTAAATGTTTTAATTGGAAACAGTTTTGTAGCAAATATCCACAATTCTGTCTTTATTTTTTACATTCTGTATATGGCTTGCATATATCTTTTCCCCACATCACTGTGTGTTTTTACAGGTAGTGTAAGTGCATTTACTAGGTGCTTGTGGTTGGATTGGTGCTTAGAGAAGCCTGTGTGCTGACAGTTGGACTGTGGCCTTCCTCTGAGAGTGTGTCCTCATCTCTCTCTCTCTTTACTGCCTCCACCCCAGCACCCTCACAAAATGGTATTCACGAGTGGTGTTCCAGATGCCTCACCAGGAGATCGTGGATAGCCTGAAGCTGTGCCTGGTGGGCTCCTTAAAAAAGTTCTATGAGGTGAGGAGAACAGAAATTGTAAAGTTTCAGGGTTTTTAAGGATTGCCCACCTGACCACTGTAAGAGGAAGTCTGATTTAGTGGGAGGGATCCCAAATTGAAGGTGAGTCTCCTAAACAGACTGAAAGGTGAGTCATGCTGAGCGCGCAGCTCACAGGCACTGCTTTCAGGCCTCGACTTATACAGAGCACCTTAAAGAGCTAAAGTGCTTTGATTTGGGTTGGTAAGTAGTGGTTATTCCCCAGGTCGTTAGCCTGATCCACCTGGACATAGTCTTTATGCCCTTTCCAGGCAAGTTGGGGGTAAATTTCAGCAATTAAAGCAGCTTATGAATTTACTCAGCTTTTTATGACTGTTATTAGGTGCTGGCTCTTTTCATTTTGGTTCAAGACAAATGCTTCCCTGTAAATCACCTCTAGAACGCCAAAGAATGCTAACCGTGGGGAATTGCTGTCGTTGAGCTGATATTGGGTCTGGAACAGTGAGCAAGCGAAGTACTGGTTTTTGCCTTGGCCAGCACATCAAAGGAAGAACTAATGAGTGGCTTTTGTTTCTTAGGGTTAGAGTTAGCCCTTTGCATAGAGATTAAACTGCAAGAAATTTAGTAATTTCATATGATTAAAGCCAGTCTCCAGAACTTCACCTTGTTTCTTTTTAGACTGTTTCCTGCAGTGTCCTTCAAATAGTTTGATATTGTTTCAGTATTAGAGATTATGCAAAAAAGAAGTTGACTTTTTGTCTCTACGGAGGTCCATGTGATAGGCTACTTTGTTCCCAGGTTCCACCGTGCCTTCCTTTCTCTTGTTATCGTTGCTATTGTTTGGCCTCAAAGGCCCGTCTCTCTTTTAGGCCTTAGTTCAAAGATGACTTCCGTGAAGCCTTTCCCATTTTTTCCCCCGCTGCTCCATCCCTTAGCTAGACTTATTTCTTTATGTTCCTCTCTCAAGTCTCTTTGTTTATATTCTATGTAGTGGTTATAACATCCTGCCTTATATTAGATATTTGTATCCTTATGTTTCTCTCCCTCTGGGTTGTAAATTACTTAAGCACTGTTTGGTTATTCATGGCTGTGTAACAAATTACGCTAAAACTGAGTGGCATCCAGTGAGCATTTATGATGTTCACGGTTGTAAGGTTGGTCAGGGCACAGTGAGCTCTGGTTCCTCTCCATGTGGGCCTCTTATAATGTGATCTTTCCATATGGGCTGTTTGGGCTTCCTCACAGCATGGTGACTGGGTTCAAAGCATGAGCATTCCAAGAGACTGAGAAAGCCAGGTGGAAGACGTTACCTTTTATACTTAGCCTTGATAGTCATGCAGTATCATTTCCACTGCATGCTATTTGTTGAGTAGCATCCTTGTGAATATGCCTGATGTTTGGAGGAGCCAGCATGGGAGATGGATAGATTTAAAGAAACAACTAATCTCTATAAAGCCATTACATACATTTTTATATTTTTGTACGAATTTAATTACTCTTTTTCCCCTTGATCTACCACTGTTTGTACCTTACAATAAACTTGGGCAGAACTATTTAGCATAGAAGTTAGCTGGTGGTTAGTTAATCCACTTCTTCCTCAGGCCAGTCATTTTTCCATTAGTATTACATCCTGAGGAGGCTTTAACCCAATTTCCCAATATATTTGATTATCAATATTAGTATTATCATAAGACTTGTTTACATGATATAGTTGAATCTTACCCAACAAGGTTAGTGTCACACCACATTGCAGCATGGTGATAGATATAACCTGACATATGAGTCAAAAAATACGGGCACATTACTAGAGTCCCACTTAGGCATGAATAATTAGTGCAGTTCATCATAATATTATATGACCAAAATGTCTCCCTGAGCTATGCCACTCAAGTTTGTAGGCTTCCGTTCGACATTGTCAGTTTCCAAAAGCAGGAGTAGTTTTGGTAACGTGGCTTCACCCCTTCAGGCATCTAGTATACTTGAGCCAACAGACACTATCATCTCTTGCTCTGAGCCTTTTTTTTAGGGACCGATGTAACATTGGATTTCCCTCATTGCATAACCATTTATCACTCCTTTATCCTCAGCTATCAGCTCCCGTTCTTGTTTCTCTCTATTCTAGCTGAACCTTTCCACCTTTGGAAGGGACGTTAGGTTTGGCCACTGTACTGGTTCTAGGTTGCTGACAGCAGTGCTATTCTAGAAGTGCTTCCCCTCAGTCCGCTCCCATTCGTATGAGGTACGGAACTAGTGGGCCAGCTCATCTACTTTAAGGAACCACCAAACCATTTTCCAGAGCTTTGCACCATTTTACATTCCTAGCAGCAATGTAGGAGGGTTCCAGTTTCTCCACATCCTTGCCAACACGTTTATTTTCCATGTTTTAAAATGATGGCCGTTGTGAAGTGGTATTTCATTGTGGTTTTAGCTTTATGTCCTTGATGTCCAGTGATGTTGAACATCTTTTCATGTGTTTGTTATCCATTTGTGTATCTCCTTTGAAGTAGTCCTTTCGAATCCTCTCTCCATTATAATTAATCTGTCTTTTTGTGGTTGAGTTGTAAGAGTGTTTTTACATATTTTGGATACAGAACCCTTGTCTCATATATGATTTGCAAATATTTTCTTCCATTCTGTAGAGTATCTTCACTTTCTTGATAGTTACTTGATGCACAGAAGTTTTAAATTTGGGTAAAGTCCAATTTATCTATTTTTTTCTTTTGCTCCTTGTGCTTTTGGTGTCAAATCTTAAGAATCTGTTGCCAAATCTGAAGTCCTGAAGGTTTGCCTGTCTGTTTTCTTCTAACAGTTTTATAGCTTTAGCTCTTATATTTAGGTCATTGATCCATTTTGAATTACGTTTTGTATATGGCGTGAGGTAGGGGTCCAGCTTTATTCTTTTGCGTGTGGTTATCGACTTGTGCCAGCACCATTTGTCGGAGAGACTGTATTTCTCCATAGAGTGGTGCTGGCACTCTTGTTAAACTTCAGTTGGCCATAGATGTTTAGATTTATTTCTGGACCTTCAGTTCTGTTCCGTTGGTCTATATGTCATCCTTGTGTAAGTATAACACTGTTCTGGTTACTCTTTCTTTGTAATTAGTTTTGAAATTGGAAAGTGTGAGTGTTCCAGATTTGTTTTTCTTTTTCAATATTGTTTTGGCTATTCATGGCTCCTGGGAGTTCCATTTGAATATGAGAGTAGGCATTTCCATTTCTGCAAAAAAGGCCATGGGACTTTTGACAGGGTCTGCCTTGAATTTGTAGATCACTTTTAAAGTATTGCCATCTTAATAATATTTAGTCTTGCAGCATGTGGACACACGATGTCTTTCCATTTATTTAGGTCTTCCTTAATTTCTTTTAGCAATGTTTTGTAGTTTTCACATACAAGTATTTCACCTCCTTGGTTAAATTTATTCTTAGGTATTTTATTCTTTTGGATGCTGTTGAAAATGGAGTAGGTTTCTTAATTTTATTTTTGATTGTTAATTGCTCCTGTATAAAAACATAAGTCGGGGGCCAGCCCCGTGGTATAGTGGTTAAGTTTGGCGCACTCTGCTTTGGTGGCCCAGGTTCACGGGTTTGGATCCCAAGCACAGACCTGCACCACTAGTCAGTCATGCTGTGGCGGTGACGCACATATAAAGTGGATGAGGATTGGCAACAACAGGTTAGCTGAGGGCTAATCTTCCTCAGCAAAAAATAAATAAAAATAAAAACATAACTAGTTTTTATGTGTCAGTCTTTAATCCTGGAACTGTTCTGAATTTATTAGCTTTAGTAAGTTTTTAAAAAATTCTTTGGGATTTTCTATATGTAGAATGATGTCATCTGCAAATAGAGATAGTTATACTTCTTCCTTTTCAGTTGGGATGCCTTTTACTTATTTTTCTTGTTTAGTTGCTGTGGCTGGAACTTCCAGTACAATGTTAAATAGCAGCAGTGAAAACAGGCATTTTTGTCTTTTTCTTGATCTTAGGAGGATAAAGTCTTTCACCCTTGAGTATGATGCTAGCTAGTGGGTTTTTCATAAACTCCCTTTATCATGTTAAGGAAGTTTCCTCCTGTTCCTAATTTGCTGAGTGTTTTTATAATGAAAGTGTGTTGGATTTTATAAAATGCTTTTTCTGCATATTAATTTATAACAGTCTGTTTCATATTTTCAATAGTATACAAAAACTTTGTTCCTATGTGGTTCTAGTCTCTTCCTCTTTCTTTATGCTAAGTGTATGTTAGGGTTCTCCGAGAAACAGAAGCAGTAGGGGTGTGTGTGTGTGTGTGTGTGTTTGTGTTCACTTACTTAGGAATTGTGTCATGTGACTTATGGAGGCTGGGAGTCCAGAGTCTGCAGAGTGGGCCAGCAGGCTGGAGACCCAGGGAAGAACTGATGTTGCACATCAAGTTTGAGATTTTCGTACTTGATATTCTTTAGGCTTCTTGAATGTCAGTTAATTTTTTCATCAAATTTGGGAATTTGGGGTCCACTATTTCTTCAGATATTATTTTTGCTCCTCCCTCTCTCATTTCCTGCTGAGACTCTGATTGTACGTTGGTGTGCTGAATGGTGTCTCACAGTCTCAGAAGCTGCATTCATGTTTCTTCTTTGATTTTTCTTTCTTTTTCTCATGCCAGATGATCTCGATTGACCTGTCTCCTAGTTTGCTGATTATTTCTTCTGCCTGATTAAATCTGCTGTTAAACCCCTCTAATGAGTTTTTAATTTCAGTTATTGTACTTTGCAACTCCAAAATTTCTATTTGGTCCGTTCTTATAATTTCTGTATCTATTATTGACAGTCTTTATTTGGTGAAACACATTCTTATACTTCCCTAAGGTCTTTAGGTGTAGTTTCCTTTAGTTCTTTGAACAGTATTTAAAATAGCTGGTTTAGAGGCCACCCCGTGGCTGAGTGGTTAAGTTCATGTGCTCTGCTGCAGTGGCCCAGGGTTTCGCCAGTTCAGATCCTGGGCACAGACATGGCATTGCTCGTCAGGCCACGCTGAGGCGGCGTCCCACATGCCACAACTAGAAGGACCCAAAACTAAAATACGTAACTATGTACTGGGGGGAATTGGGGAGAAGAAGGAAAAATAAAAACTAAAATCTTAAAAAAAAAAAAAAACATATACATGGGGCTGGCCCCGTGGCTGAGTGGTTAAGTTCGCGCGCTCCGCTGCAGGCGGCCCAGTGTTTCGTTGGTTCGAATCCTGGGCACGGGCATGGCACTGCTCATCAAACCACGCTGAGGCGGCATCCCACATGCCACAACTAGAAGGACCCACAACGAAGAATATACAACTATGTACCGGGGGGCTTTGGGGAGAAAAAGGAAAAAATAAAATCTTTAAAAAAAAAAAAAGACATACAGATGACAAATAAACATATGAAAAGGTACCCAATAGAATATAACATAAGGTATTTACAAATTAGAATGAGACACTACTACACATCTATTAGAATGGCCAAAAGCCAAAAGGCCACCAACAGCAAATGCTGGTGAGAATGTGGAGCAACAGCAGCTCTCATTCATCATTGTTTGAAGGAATGCAAAATGGTACAGCTACTTTGGAAGACAGTTTGGCAGTTTCTTAGAAAACTACACATACTCTTAGATACAATCCAGCTCACTATTTACCCAAATGAGTTGAAAACGTAAATCCACACAAAAACCCACGCAAAGATGTTTAAAGCAGTTTTATCCAAAATTGGGAAAACTTGCAAGCCACCAAGATGTCCTTCAGTGGGTGAATGGAACAATAAACTGTGGTGCATCCAGACAATGAAATATTCAGCAGTAAAAAGAAATGACATACGAAGCCCTGAAAAGACATTAAATGTATATTACTAAGTGAAAGAAGCTAATCTGAAAAGGCCAAATACTGTATGATTCCAACTATAGGACATTCTGGAAAAGGTAAAATTATGGAGATAGTAAGAAGATCAGTGGTTGCCAGAGGTTTGGGAGGGTGAGGAAGAGAAGGGTAAATAGATAGAGCACAGGGGATTTTTAGGGCTGTAAAACTTATGTATGATACTGTAATGGTGCATTTGTCAAAGCCTACAGAATGTACCAAAGAGTGAACCCTAATGTAAACTATGAGCCTTAGTTAATCATTATCAATATCTGCTCATCTCTTGTAACAAATGTACCACCCTAATGTCATATAGTAACGATGGAAAAACGACTGTATGTGTGTAGGCTGGTGGGGAGGGGCTAAAACAGAATCCTACTCTATCGCTTCAGTTTTTTTTATACTTAAAACTGGTCGAGGGGCTGGCCTGGTGGCGCAGTGGTTAGGTTCGCACATTCCGCTTCAGCAGCCCAGGGTTCCCTGGTTCAGATCCTGGGTGCAGACATGGCACCGCTTGGCAAGCCATGCTGTGGCAGGCGTCCCACTTATAAAGTAGAGGAAGGTGGGCGTGGATGTTAGCTCAGGGCCAGTCTTCCTCAGCAAAAAGAGGAGGATTGGCAGCAGATGTTAGCTCAGGGCTAATCTTCCAAAAAAAAAAAATCTAAGAAATAAAGTCTCTTAATTTAAAAACATACACGCAATGAGATATCACCTCATACGCACTAGGATGGCTAAAATAAAAAAGATGGATAATAAGGGTGTTGTTGAGGATGTGGAGAAATTGAAAACACTCCTACATTGCTGGTGGGATTGTAAAATGGTAGCGCTACTTTGGAAAACAGTTTCGCACTCTCTCAGCATGTTAAACGTAAAGATACCATATGACCCTGTAATTCTAGGTGTATAGCCTAGACAACTGAAAACATATGTCCACACAAAAACTTGTGCACAAATGTTCATAGCAGTATTATTCATAATAGCACAAAATGGAAGCAATCCAAATGTCCATGACCTGATGAGTGGACCACAAATTGTGATAAATCCTGTAATGGAATATTATTTGGCAACATAAAGGAATGAAGGGCTGATACGCACTACAGCACGGAGGAGCTGTGGAAACGTTATGCTAAGTGAAATTATTTAGTCGCAAAAGACCACACATTATGTGATTCTGTTTGTCCAGAATAGGCCTTTCCAAAGAAACAAAGCACATTAGTGCGTTCTGGGTGGGGATGGGGAGTGACTGCTAATGGGCATGAGATTACCTTTGGGGATAAGGAATATGTTCTAAAACTAGTTAATGGTGATGGTTGCAACATTCTATAATGTAAAATCATTTGAATTTTATACCTTAAAAAGGTGACTTTTATAGTATAGCAAATTATAGCTTCATAAAGCTGTTAAAAAAAAAAGCAGTCTGGAACCTCCTAGCCTTTTAGGTACCCTTGGGGAATCAGCAAAATCAGCAAATGCTGCCAAGGGAAAAACAGATTCAAAAGCCTGCATTCATTCCCTGGGTCCCCTTCTTCCTCTGATGCTGCCTGGATCTTCTGCCTTCACCGAGATCTTTTTTATTTTGTCCAGCTTTTCCAGTTTTCCTCAGGTGCAGGGTTTCTCAGAATTCATCACCTGAAGCCTCAAAGGCAAGTTTAATCTCATCCATGGCTTTATTTAATATCTGTATTTAAATTTGTATCTCTAGTCCAGCAGTTCTCAGATATTTTGGTCTAAGGAACTCTTTATATTCTGAAATATCATTGAGTTCTTGTTTATATGGGTATATATCTATCAACAATTACCATATTAGAAGTTAAAACAGAAAATTTTTAATGTTTCTTAATTTACTTAAAAATAATAAACTCAGTAGGTGTTAATGACATAAATAATATTTTTAATTAAAAATAATTAGTTCCAAAATGTGTGAAGAAGTGAGAAGAGTGCCATTGTTTTACATTTTGGCAAGTGGGTTTAATGTTTGTGTTAGTAAAAGGTAAGTAAATATTCTATATTTAGGCTGCTACAATGTTGCACGTCATTTACTGTCTGGAAAGTTCTACTGTATATTTGTGAAAGAATTAGAGTGAAAATGGTAAGTAATGTGGTAGTAGTATGAAAATAGCTTTGACCCTGTGGACTCCCCAAAATGTCTCGGGGACTCCCAGGTGGGGAAGGATGGGATCGTGAGCACACGTTGGGAGTCACAGCTGTAGTTCATTCCGTGTCTGAGCTGTCTGCTTGGTCTCTCAACTCGGATGTCTCATGGGCCGCTGAAACCTAACGAGGTCTCCTCCCACTCACGTGTGAAAATCAGAACCGCGCTACTCTCTGGGCTCTTGCCGCCGTTACCTCTCTTACGGTAAGTAACCAACAGATGTTGAGCTGGTCTCCTGCTTGGCCTGAGCTCTGAGAAGATTGAACTCAGCTCTGATTACTCCAGCCCTTTGCTGCTGCTGTGGCTGCGGCTGCGACTGCGACTGTGACTGCATCGGGCCAGGCTGGTTTTGACTGGTGTTGACCTAGAGCTGGAAGGGAGAGGGCCAAGGTATTGCCTTTGGAATCGGAAGTCGCAGGCAGCTGTAGAATGTGTGGGAGTATGAATTCTTGCTGCTTCTCAGTCCCGCCCTTACTTCCCTGTTCACAGCAGAGTTGGAGGAGATTGGGGTGGAGAGTTATCTTGAGCAGCTGGTTGTCGTTTTGAGGAGTTTTCCAGGCTTCAGCCTGCCCTTTCTGCACCCACCCTTGCCAGTAGCTTGCCTGGCCTCTTCTTCCTGTTTTTTTCCAACTTTTATTTCATTGACTAAAATACACATAACATAAAATCTACTGTCTTAACTGTGTCTAAGTATCCAGTTCAGTGGTACTAAATACATTCATAATGTTGTGCACTTATCATGACCATTCATCTCCGTAACTCTGTGCATCTTGTAAAACTGAAACTCTATACCCATTCAACAGTAACTCCCCATTCTCCCCTCCCCTCAGCCCCTGGCCACCACCACCATTCTTTCTGTCTCTATTATTTTGACTAAGTACCTCACATAAGTGGATTTATACAATATTTGTCTTTGTGACTTATTTCACCTAGCATAATGTCTTCAAAGTTTATCTGTGTTGTGGTATATTAAAGAATTTCCTCCCTTTTTAAGGCTGAATAATATTCCATTGTATGTACATACCACATTTTGCTTATCCATTCATCTCTTGATGGACACTTGGGTTGCTTCTGTGTTTTAGCTGTTGTGAATAATGCTGCTGTGAACATGGGTGTACAAATATCTTCTTGAGACCCTACTTTCAATTCTTTAGGGTATGTACCCAGAAGTGGAATTGCTCAATCATATGGTAAGTCTATTTTTAATTTTTTGAAGAACTGCCTCAAATTTCTCTACAGGGGCTGGCCCGGTGGTGCAGCAGTTAAGTGTTCATGTTCTGCTTTGGCGGTCCGGGGTTCACTGGTTCCGATTCCAGGTGCAGACGTGGCACTGCTTGGCAAGCCATGCTGTGGCAGATGTCCCACATATAAAGTAGAGGAAGATGGGCACGGATGTTAGCTCAGGGCCAGTCTTCCTGAGCAAAAAGAGGAGGATTGGTGGCATATGTTAGCTCAGGGCTAATCTTCCTCAAAAAGTAAAAAAAAATAAAATTGAGGGGCTGGCCCCCTGGCCGAGTGGTTAAGTTTGTGCGCTCCACTTCGGCGGCCCAGGGTTTTGCCAGTTTGGATCCTGGGCGTGGACATGGCACCACTCGTCAGACCACGTTGAGGCGGCATCCCACATGCCACAACTAGAAAGACCCACAACTAAAATATCCAACTATGTACCAGGAGGCTTTGGGCAGAAAGAAAAAATAAAATCTTCAAAAATAAAAACAAAACTAGCCAAATTATCTAACAAATGTGAGAGTAAAATAAAGATATTAAAAAAAAATTTGTTTTCCTACAGAGGCTCTACCATTTTACATTCCCAACAGTTTACAAGGGTTCCAACTTCTCCACGTCCTTGCTGACACTTGTTTTCTGTTGTTTGTTTTATATTAACCATCCTAATGGGTGTGAGGTAGCATCTCCTTGTAGTTTTGATTAGTATTTCCCTAATGATTCTCCTGTAAATGCTGTCAGGTTTTGCTTCTTACATTTTGAAGCAAAACGTCATTAACTGTGTAAATGTTTATAATTGTTACTTCTTGCTGTATTGAACCTTTTATTAATGTATAATGTCCTTTGTCTCTTGTAACCTTTTTTGATTTAAAGTCTAATTTGTTTGATATTAACATAGCCACCCTGCTCTCTTTTCATTACTATTTGCGTGGCATATCTTTGTCCATTCTTTCACTTTCAACCTATTTATGTCTTTGGATGTAAAGTGAGTCTCTTGTAGACAGCATATCGTTGGATCGAGTGTTTTTATCTACTCTGACAATCTCTATCTTTTGATTGCAGAGTTTAATCCATTTAAATTTAAAGCAATTACTGATAAGGAAGGACTTCTGTCATTTTGCTATTTGTTTTTATATGCCTTACAGCTTTTTTGTTCCTCATTTGCTGCAATACTGTCTTCTTTTGTGTTTAGTTGATTTTTTAGAGTGGAATGGTTAAATTCTTTCCTCATTTCCTTTTATGTATGTTCAATAGCTGTTTTCTTTGTGGTTACCTTGGAGATTACATTTAACATCCTAAACTTATAGCACTCTAATTTGAATTTATAGCAGTTTAACTTCAATAACATACAAACACTGCTCCTTTACAGGTCCCTCCCCCCTCTTCAGTTGTTGTCATGAAATTACATCTCTATACATTACGTGCCCCAAAACATACACTAATAATTTTTTTTTTAAGATTTTATTTTTTTCCTTTTTCTCCCCAAAGCCCCCCAGTACATAGTTGTATATTCTTCGTTGTGGGTCCTTCTAGTTGTGGCATGAGGGACGCTGCCTCAGCATGGTTTGATGAGCAGTGCCATGTCCGCACCCAGGATTCGAACCAGCGAAGCACTGGGCCGCCTGCAGCAGAGTGCGTGAACTTAACCAACTCGGCCACAGGGCCAGCCCCTAATTCTTTTAAATTCATTTGTCTCTTCAATTATGTAAAAAACAAGATTTGGATTTACAAACCAAAGTTAGAGTAATGCTGTGTTTTAGACTAATAATTGTTTTTTTCTTTAAACCTGCTAGTCTCTTAAATCATATAGAAAACAATAAGTATAGTTACACACCATTGTTACAATAATACTAGCTTTTATAATTACCCATGTATTTACCTTTTTTGAGATCTTTATTTGTCCACATAGTTTCACGTTGCTGTCTAGTGTTCTTAATTCCATCCTACAGGACTCCGTCGAGTATTTCCTGCATAGGCTATCTGTTGGTAACAAACTCCCTCAGGTTTTGTTTATCTGAGAATGTCTTAATTTATTCCTCACTTTTGAAGAAAAGTGACCTCCAAATTTCTGATGCGCAGTCTGCTGATAATCTTGTTAAGGATACCTTGTAGGTGATGATTTCCTTCTATCTTGGCTGCTTTCAAGATTCTCTGTGTTTTGAAAATTTGATTATAATCTGTCTCAGTGTGGATCTCTTTGAATTCATCTTACGTGGAGTTCGTTGAGCTTCTTGAATGTTTATATTCATGTCTTTCATCAAATTTGGAAAGTTTTCAGCCATTGTTTCTTCAAATATTCTCTGCTCCTTTCTTTCTTCTCCTTCTGGGATTCCCACACTGTACATGTTGGTCCACTGGATGGTGTCCCACAGGTCTCTTAGTTCTTCCCTGTTCTTCAGTGTTTTTTCTTTCTGTTCCTCAGACTCAATAATTCCATTGTCTGATCTTCAAGTTTGCTGATTCTTCTCCCTGCTCAAATCTGCTTCTGAACCCATCTAGTGAATTTTTTATTTTAGCTGTTGTACTTTTCAACTCCAGAATTTCTTTTTTTGGTTATGTTGTAGGTTTTCTCTTTGTTGATATTTCCATTTTTCAATACATTGCTTTCTTTATTTTCTCCATATCTTTCTTTAGTTCCTTAAACATCTTTAGATGGTTGAAGTCTTTGGTTAGTAGATCTGCCATTGGGTCTCTTTCAGTAACAGTTTCTGTTGATTTAATTTTTTCCTTTGGGTCATACTTTCCTATTTCTTTGTATGTGTTGTGACTTTTTGTTGAAAACTGGACATTTGGATCTAATAATGTGTTAACTTTGTATCAGATTTTCCCCCATCCCCAGAGTTTGCTGGGGTTTTTTTACACTTTTTTGGGGGGTGGAGGGGGGAGATTACCCCTGATTTAACATCCATCCTCCTCTTTTTTTGCTGAGGAAGGCTGGCCCTGAGCTAACGTCCATGCCCGTCTTCCTCTACTTTGTATGTGGGACGCCTGCCACAGCATGGCTTGATAAGCAGTGAGTAGGTTCACACCTGTGATCCAAACCAGCGAACCCTGGGCCACTGAAGCAGAGCACGCAAACTTGACCACTGTGCCACCGGGCCGGCCCTGAGTTTGCTGTTTTTTGTTTTTGTGTGTGGTTTCGTTTTGTGTTGGTGGTTGTGGGCTGTGTCCATGCTGGGCTCAGCCTGCAGTGTGAACTGAAGGTTTTCTCGGGCCTCTTCTGAGCCTTTCCTGGGCGTGTGTGGTCACTTTCTAACTTTCCCCATACGTGCAGTTGTGTTTGAACGTCCTAGTCTTTAGTGTCTGATTCCTGAAAGAGGAAAAAAGTGGTAGGGGGTGGCACTGGCCTATTAAATCCCCTGGAAGTCACTTCAGACAAAGAAGGAGTTGCAACAACAATGACCACCAGTCTTTTTGTCTGCACTTCTGTGGTCAGAAGCAGCAGTGAGCAATCAGAGCACAGATCCCCATATTTGCAGGACAGGGTCCTGCAGTGAGGCTGAGGGTGGCGGATGGGTAACTGCTGTTGTGCCAAGAGCTGAAATTAACTGCAATTTACTGTCCAAGTCTCTCCATGGAAGTTGCAAGCCTTCAAAAGACTCCAGAATTCCAAAATAGTTCCATTATTTTGTAATCATCAGACTCTGGCAGCGCAGTTGTTACCTAGGTGGGGAGGCAGATTCCAGGCGGAGCAGGTGCTCCCTATCCCACCATTTTCCCAGAATTCTGTCTGGCTGCTTCTCGACCTGGTAAAATTTCTCAGACCTCAGGCCTCCTCTCCCTGCTGTCTGTGCTCACTCCTTCCCTTGGAAGCTTCAGAAATTTACTGCTCACCTGTGAAGGCTCCCCTCTCTCTGGAAAACAGTTTATCAAGGCTTCCTTGCATCAGCTGATCTTTGATGGTCCCATATATATGTGTGATTTTTATATTATCTTTATTTTTCTGGTGTTACCATGGGAATGAAGGTTTTCTCTGTCTTTTGGCATTCTGAACTGGAAGTGATCTTCTAATATCCATTCTTAATCTTCTTCAGTCTATTTTGGGGATTCTTGGCCAGAGTAATCCTTTAAACGTGAGATTGATCGTATAGGTTGGTCTCCAGTCGTTACTTACCCCTTGTCCAGGCACACTCTGGGCCTTTGCTCATGTTCTTCCTGGAATTCTTTACACTTCATTGCTGACTGAATTGTCTGCTAATTCTTTCATCATGTCTTTTCCTGAGATATAATATTCACTTCTCCCTCCAGAGAACCAGTGTCATACTTCTCTGTCCATGTAGGTTTTCCTTATATTTTTATTATGTTATTTGTAATGTATTCAGAGCATTTGCTTTACATGTCGATCTCCTCAGTTCTAATCTTAGTTCCATGAATATTTGGAAGGTAACAAAATAATTTTTTAGTTTTCTTAGACTAGCACAATGGCTCATATCGAGTGGGCATTAAGTCTTTGTTTATGAATGAATGGAACTACACATAAAAAAACATCTCAAACTTCCAGCAGATATTTATTTTCTACTTGACCCTTGCCACTGTGCTCAGTGCTGGGGATAGCAAGCCGAATAGAGCCCAGTCCTGCTTTCAAGGTCCTTGTTAGTTTGTTGTTTCATGTGTTTACCCTCGTACTGACGTGGCTTAATAACATACATTTAGCACTTGGGTTTCAGGATTGTGATTTATCTCATATCCTGACCCCTACCTAGAGGGGTCATGATTTATGAAATGAGGGCAATAGACTAGATGACCTGGAGAAGTTACCACTGTTGAGTGTTAGCAGGTATTTAAGCTCCTTGATAACAGGGATCACGTCTTTCACTTCTACTGGAAGCTTACGTAGGGCTAAGTTTAGCGTCCCTCACTCAGTGGTTGGTTAACGAATTTTAAAGTAAGAGATGATGTTAGTGACACTTCAGACGAATTTGGTTCTACTTTTTACTCCATTGATCTCATGTCCCTTCTCTCTGCTTCAGAATATCTGTATTTCTTTGATCTAGCTCGTTCTCAATTTTTATGTATAGCTTTAAAAAAATTATATGTATATATTTACTTTATCCCTCTTAACAACCCAGAGAAGAAGATAAGGCATCATTTACCCCCATTTTTCAACTGAGGAAACTGAATCTTCAAGATCATAGCTGAGGAGCGGCAGAGTCAGTCAGACCTTGTCCCCAGGTCTCTGCCCTCAGATCTAGTGTACGTCCTCATCTGTGAGATGGGAGTTTCTTCCGGATGGAAATGCCTGTGTTAGTCACGCTTTAACACAGTGTATCAGTTAGGGATCTCTGGGAAGGCGCAGAAATATGCTAACTTTGGCAAAAGGAGAATTAATTGGGTAGATCATGAAGAGTCTCAGAGGATTGGTGAGAAAGTTGAGTCCCAAACTGGGAAAGGGGCAGGAGCCAGGGAAGTTCCTGCAGTTCCAGAAGCAGGGACCTGAAGAGGCACCATCACAGAGGGACCAAAATCCAAGTGTTTTTCATTCTCTGCTAAGATTCAGAGTGAGAGGAGCTTTCTGTTGGTACAGGTGAGTCATGTCATTCCTGTGTCCTGTGGTTGGTGCAGTGGTTCTCAGCTGAGGGCAGTTTTGTCCTCCTAGTGGGCAGCCTGGAGATATTTTTGGTTATAACTGGGGAAGATGGCTGCTGGCATCTAGTGGGTAGAGGCTAAGAATGCTGCTAAGCATCTTATAGTGTCAGCCTCCAATAGCAAAGAATTAACTAGCTCCACATGTCAGTAGTGCTGAGGTTGAGAAACCCTGGACTAGGGGGAGGCACCTCAATTACTAGTTCCACCAACCCACACGTCTTTGGACAGCTGATCTTCAACACAGGAGCCAAGAACATGCAATGAGAAAGGAGGGTCTCTTCAGTAAATGGTGTCAGAAAAACTGGACAGCCACATGCGAAAGAATGAAAGTAGACCATTATCTTACACCATGCACAAAAGTTAACTCAAAATGGATTAAAGACTTGAATGTAGGACCTGAAACCGTGAAAATTCTAGAAGAAAACATAGGCAGTATGCTCTTTGACATCAGTCTTAGCAGCATATTTTCAAGTACCATGTCTGATCAGGCAAGGGAAACAACAGAAAAACAAATGGGACTACATCAAACTAAAAAGCTTCTGCACAGCAAAGGAAACCATCTACAAAATGAAAAAACAACCTAACAATTGGAAGAAGATATTTGCAAACCATATATTTCATAAGGGGTTAGTATCCAAAATATACAAAGAACTCATAAATCTCAACAACAAAAAAACTAACAACCCAATTTAAAATGGGCAAAAGATCTGAAGAGACATTTCTCCAAAGAAGATATACAAATGGCCAACAGGCACATGAAAGGATATTCAACATCATTAACTATGAGGGAAATGCAAATCAAAACTACAATGAGATATCACTTCACTCCCATCAGAATGGCTACAATTAACAAGACAGGAAACAACAAATGTTGGAGAGGGTGTGGAGAGAAGGGAACTCTCATACACTGCTGGTGGGAGTGCAAACTGGTGCAGCCACTATGGAAAACAGTATGCAGATTCCTCAGAAAATTAAGAATAGAACTACCATACGATCCAGCTATTCCACTGCTGGGTATTTATCCAAAGAACTTGAAAACACGAGTGTGTAACAATGCACGCACCCCTAGGTTCATTGCAGCATTATTCACAATAGCCAAGACTTGGAACCAGACTAGGTGCCCATCAAGGGACAAATGGATAAAGAAGATGTGGTATATATACACAATGGAATACTACTCAGCCATTAGAAATGATGAAATCCAGCCATTTGTGACAACATGGATGGACCTTGAGGGTATTATGCTGAGTGAAATAAGCCAGAGGGAGAAAGTCAAATACCGTATGATCTCACTCATAAGTAGAAGATAAAAACAACAAACAATCACAGAGAGACGGAGATTGGGTTGGTGGTTACCAGAAGGGAAGCAGGAGGGAGGAGGGCGAAAGGGGTGTTTAGGCACATGTGTGTGGTGATGGATGGTAATTAGTCTTTGGGTGGTGAACATGATGTAGTTTACACAGGAATTGAAATATAATGGTGTACACCTGAAATTTATGTTATAAGCCAGTGTTATGGCAATTAAAAAAAAATTAGATAGCAACAACAATGAAAAATTGGTCCCACCAAACTGTATCCTATTGGAGACAAGAGGACACTAAAACGCTCTTACCAAAAAAGGTGGAATAGATGCTAGACAGCCAAAATCAGCACAAAAGTGAAAAAGAACTGCAAACTGGGGCAATAATTTCAATTTTGGAATGTGAAGATGAATTACATGTCTGTGAATATAGTACTTGAGGTGTCTCAGAAGAAGGGGACATTTATAAAATATTTGCAATTCTGACTTAAACTCCAGAAAGATTCTAGATGATTATTTACAGTATTTTAAAAAAGAGTTCTTTGAAATGAAACTTAAATTTTCATGTAGAGTAACTACTGTAAAGAATATATAGTATGTGCATGTTTAATTCATTGATAATTGAGGTTTTTGAGAGGAATTGTGAACAAAACCTAGAGTGAACCACGCTCAGTTAGAATCAAACTGTCACTTACTAAATGTGGATTAAACCAAGTGCTTTTTTTTTTTTTTTTAAAGATTTTATTTTTTCCTTTTTCTCCCCAAAGCACACATAGTTGTGTATTCTTCGTTGTGGGTTCTTCTAGTTGTGGCATGTGGGACGCTGCCTCAGCATGGTCTGATGAGCAGTGCCATGTCCGCGCCCAGGATTCGAACCAACGAAACACTGGGCCGCCTGCAGCAGAGCGCGCGAACTTAACCACTCGGCCACGGGGCCAGCCCCTAAACCAAGTGCTTTTAAGAGAACTTCTAGTTTAAAATGAAACAGCTTATTCTCTTGAACTATTGAAGTTGAACACAACTAGAACATAATTATGTTGTCCAAATGGGGAACAAATTATTCTTCAACCTGATTCAAGTGATGTTAAATTTGATTTGGATCCGTGGACAGTTTACCGTGACTGTTCGCTAATTATTTAGTTACAGTAGGAATGTTTCACACTGTACCCGATTGTAGGATAATATTTAGTGAAGGACCCTCTCACTTGTTACCAAGTTTGGATGTTGCTGTGCGTGAGACTGTGAGGGTGGTGGGTCCATGGGGTGTGTGGTCATGTTAGAATTTCTCTAACAGTTCACCTTGTTCTTTGCCTAAACAGTAATTAGTGTTAATCCGAGTAGAAGGAAGATTGATTCAACCCATAATTTTCATAACATTCCTCTTAACTTTGTTCACACCATTTCAGTATAAGCCTTATGTAGGTGACTCATAACGTGCTTATTTTGCTTTCATATTTTATAACACATTTGCTGTACCAGGCCTGTTTTACCAGCCTGAGGAAGTCTAGAAATGACTAGAAAGTTTCCCCCTTGTCCTTCCCACACAGTGGCTCTGGGTTTATTGTCTCGTCAGAGGGATCTACTGCCATGTGTCCAGGTTAAGCGTTGAGTGAGCTGCTCGCTGCCTGTGGTCGTTAGCCCCAGGGCCCCACTGTTTACCTCAGTAGGGTGTCGTTGCAGGTAAACCACTGTCTCCCAGAGAAGATTGTGGTGTACCGTGATGGAGTATCTGATGGCCAACTAAAGACAGTTGCCAACTATGAGATTCCTCAGCTACAGAAGTGTTTTGAAGCTTTTGAGAATTATCAGCCCAAGATGGTGGTATTTGTAGTTCAGAAGAAAATCAGCACCAATCTGTACCTGGCTGCCACTGAGCACTTTGTGACTCCCTCCCCTGGGACTGTGGTAGATCATACGATAACAAGCTGTGAGTGGTAAGTGGGCAAAACATGATGTTTCATCAAGAATAGGTTGGAGAAGTTATCTGTTCCCTCGGTATTAGAATGGGGAGGTTATCTGGAGAGATGTGTAATGGAATCCTCAGAGATTTTACTGTTAAAAAAAATAAAGCTTTAGAAAACTATTTAAAAAACAAACCAACAATAAGTTGGTATTAAATATAGAATATTGAACATACATTCTTTTCGTAAGATTGCGCATGCTTAACCTTCTGCATACAGATAGGGTAATTTCTACTACCATTCTTAAATAGCTTATTGAGTCAGGAGACCTGAGTTCTAATCCTGGTTTGATCCCTGTGTGTGCTTGAGACAGTCATTTGACCTCTCGGAGCATTAGATGATCTTCAAGATCTTTTCCAGCTCTCTTTGGCCAGAGCTGACCATACCATTACTTTGTACTGTTTCGTTGCTAGGGTGGACTTCTACCTTCTTGCCCATCACGTACGGCAGGGTTGTGGCATTCCTACCCATTATGTCTGTGTTCTCAACACTGCAAACCTGAGCCCTGATCATATGCAGAGGTGAGCTGACCTGTAACTGACTCTTTCTCGTAAATAATTCTAGCCAGCTAGCTAAGCTGGAGTCACTGCCCGCTCCCAGGAGTAGTTACCCTTGAGTTTCGTCCTGTCTTTCAAAACGATAGAATCTTTGTGAGGAGTGATCGGTAACCCTTGATGTACATTAAAATTCCTGGAAAAGCTTTAGGAAAATCCCTGACCCCCAGGTTTCGCCCCCAGGCCTTCTGAGGCGTTTGTATTTTTCAAGACTGTTCCTGATGATTACGATGTACCACCAGATTGGAGAGCAACGCCCCTGAGCTCAGATTATATGAATACTTTGCTGGAGTACTAAACTTTCTGCAGTCTTTTCTTGAGGGAAAAAAGGTACTCCTTGTTGTTTTCCTTGTTTTAGTGTAAAAACAGGGACACCTAAAGAGAGGGAATTTACCCATATCCTCGACAAATAGTGGAAATAGAAACAATTTCACTTAAAAACAAAGATTGCAAAAAGTTGCATCATGTATTCCACAGTCTCCCAGCTTGCTGGGAAGTATGCTGTGTGTCACACTCCTGTGAAGTCCCTAATCATGCCCAGGTTGAAGGAGGAGAGTAATAAGATTGTATTTTCTTCTTGGCCTACAGGTTGACTTTCAAACTATGCCACATGTACTGGAATTGGCCTGGTACCATCAGAGTTCCAGCTCCTTGCAAGTATGCCCACAAGCTGGCTTTCCTGTCGGGACAAATATTGCATCATGAACCAGCCATCCAGCTGTGTGAGAACCTCTTCTTCCTGTGACGGGACAGCCAGGATGTAGGCTAGTTAGAGGAAGCAGACTTCTGGACGCAGCCGTGACTCATGCGGGGTCAGCAGAGACTGACGGAGTTTTGTGTTGGTGTTTTCCCTTTTGCCAACCCAGTCGAATAAGATTTCTGTTTTTTTCTCTTTAATACATAGCACCAAGAAGCGAGTTCCATTCTAAGTGTGAGCTGGAAATTGCCTTGTTGTTGCCTTTGTAGAGCAAATGGGGGTAGTACTGCCACTGCATAGGTGGGAGTGGGTGAATACAGGAGAACCTTTAAGAGCCTCCAAGCCAACAGGAGCTGTAGAAACCTGCCAAAGCAGCAATTACACCTCTAAACGTTGCTTACTAAGCAGTTCCCATTTCTGGCACCAGAGGTGATAATGAATGAAGTCATGCAAGTTTCTTAAAGTAGAGTTACTTTACTTGGGCAACTGGGAAAGGGAATAAAAAGGCCTGTGAGGCAAAGTTTTTAAGATATTGCTGTTGCTGGCAAGTGTGAAAGTCATATAGTAAAACCAGCTGGTGGCATAATCAGGCCCCTCCTGCCCTGATCTCTGGGGACTGAGTTTCTGACACTGGTGACTTGAGCTGGCTTTGAAAGGGTGTTTAGCTATTGCTTGGCCTCCTGAGAGAGGTTGGATGCAATTTTTTCTGTATATTCCAGTTGCTTTACAGTATACCATGTTGATTTCTTCCAACACACCCCACCCCTGCAAACATGCAGGCACATTCACATACACACCCCTTTGCTCTTTGTTACTGAGCTTTAGTAAGTTTCAGTTTCTACATTAAGAATCACAACACGTGAAATCCAACAGCTAGGAAGGTTCATGAATGGGTGTTTTTCTTGAACTGTTCTCCCAGGTGTGTGGCTTTCTTGTCTGTTGATATATATATGTTTGTAAATTGAATCATTCATTTCCCTTGCTCAATAACCTCTTCCCGGCTGTTGGCTCATTTTGTTAGGAATTTTTCTGAATCCAGGTTAAGATTTCCAGAAGTCAGCTTTGGAAAATCTGACACCTCTTCCAAAGTCCAGACATTTCAGTTTAGAAAGTTGTCACCACGCCGGTAGGTTTCAGTGTTTTGGGGAAGCGCTGTTTTTTTGCGTTTATTTTTCCCCATTTTAAAATCTTCTTCCAGTCCCTTCAGAGTTAATTCAGTCTTGTTTTGCCTTAACTGGGTTTCAAAAGCCAGTTTTATTTAACCTTTTCAAATTTGTATGTATTTATTTATTTTTTGGTGTGACGGCAGGGAGGGGACGAAGCAGAAATTCCCATTTTGTGTGACAGTGTGTGAGAAGAGAAACTTTAGCTTAAAACTCCTTAGAAGACAGCGCCCAGCAGAGGTTGAGGAGCTCTGAGGCTGCTGGTCCTCAGTGTGTACTTCTGGTTTCGTCTGGAGTGCGGGACACAGGGTAAGGCTCAGACCTGGGATTTAAAAACCACTGAATCAACCAGATTGGATCACTGGCCCCTGGCTTAACAGATCAGTTTTCTGATTCTCTTTGGCAGTATTTTGAACTTCTCTTTTGAAGTTGGATTTCCTAATAGTCGTTTTCTCTTATATAATCAGAAAAGACAAATACTTGAATATAATACAAAAATTTCTTCGCTGTTTATTCCTAGTTTTCTTGCCTTGTTTTTTGGTCTTATTGTGAAATGATTGGGTCACAGGGTGGGAAATAAAAACAATCTGTATAAATGTGTAGTTGTGTTTGAGATAGTTCGTTGATATGTTGATATGGTTCTTCTCCTTCACAGAGCCGCAACGCTTGTTAGAATTACTGATTTCTTACTTGGCATGCAAGACACAGCTCCACTCTTAGTAGCTGGGTAATTTCACTGTAACCTGGGTAGTGAGATTTCTTGGAAAAGACACTAACAGTCTTACTTCTGGGACAAATGAGGCCTGTGTGCGCGCACGTGCATATGTGTTTTGTCTCATTTTTAAAAATTTCTTTTCCCATCCAACAATTTCTATTATCCTGTGTGAGAGCCATCTCCCAAGGGTGGCCTTCCCCTTTTTCTAATGCTTGCCCTTCTTTGCACATACTTCATTGGTGTGTCTATAACCCTTAAAAATATGTTCCCAAATTATCCTGGCATCTTGCATCACCACTAGATCCCTTTCCATTTATTTAGAAACTCCATTCCTAAATGATGCAGTGTGTCTTGAACTCACTCTAGAAAGAACCCAATTTCTATACAGTGTTACAGGGTCGTTTTCACTTGGGTGGCATTTTGTTGAGTGGTGTGAAAAAGGAATCAGTTTTATAACTGACTAGTGCTTTATAGCAAAAATGTTAAAATTTGTGCCTGAAATTTCTCATTGATATGAGATTATTGAATACCTACGTTCTCTTTGTTGCTCTCTACCTAGCTTTATCTGAGTTTCTTAGGAACTTTTTCTGTCTGGACTTATTTTCTTTCTTTAAAAAATGAGGAAAATCAAGAAAATGAGAAAGCAACCATAGCCTGGGAGAAAATTTTTGCAAAAGATATATCTGATAAAAGACTGTTACCCAAAATACACAACTCTAAAAACACAACAATAAGAAAACAAAGAACCTGATTAAAAATTGGGGAAAGGACCTGAATAGACTTCTCACCAAAGAAGATATACACATGGCAAATAAGCATGTTAAAAGATGCTCAAAGGGCCGACCCAGTGGCCAAGTGGTTAAGCTCATGCGCTTTGCTTTGGCGGCCCAGGGTTTTGCCAGTTCAGATCCTGGGCACGGACACGGCCACTCATTAGGCCATGCTGAGGCGGCGGCCCACATGCCACAACTGGAAGGACCCACAACTAAAACGTACAACTATGTTGTGGGGGTATTTGGGGAGAAAAAGCAGAGGAAAAAAAAAGATGCTCAACATCATATGTCATTAAAGAATTAAAAATTGAAACAAGATACCGCTACACACCTATTAAAATGGCCCAGATCCAAAACACTGACACCACCAAATGCTGGTGAGGATGTGGAGCAACAGGAGCTCCCGTTCATTGCTGGTGGGGATGCAGAATGCTACAGCCACTTTGGAAAACAATGTGGCAGTTTCTTACAAAACTAAACATATTCTTACCACAATCGCACTCCTTGGTATGTGCCCTAATGAGTTGAAAACATGTCCGTACAAAACCTGCATACGGATGTTTATAGAAGCGCTATCTGTAATTGCCAAAACTTGGAAGCAACCATGATGTCCTTCAGTAGGTGAATTGATAAACTGTGGTGCATCCAGACAATGCAGTATTATTCAGTGCTAAAAAGAAATGAGCCATCAAGCTGTGAAAAGACCTGGGGGAAACTTAAATGCATATTAGTAAGTGAAAGAAGTCAATCTGAAAAGGCTACATACTGTATGATTCAAACTATAAGACATTCTGGAAAAGGCGAAACTGTGACAGTAAAGGGATCAGGGGTTAGGGGGAGGGAGGGATGAAGAGGCAGAGCGCAGAGAATTTTTAGGGCAAGGAAGCTGTTCTGTATGATATTGTAGTGGTGGATAGACGTCATATATTTTTCCAAACCCATCGAATGTGGAACACTAAGCATGTGAGCTGTGGACTTTGGGTGATCATGATGTGACAGTGTAGGTTCATCAGTTGTAACACGTACCATCCTGGTGGAGGATTTTGATAGTGGAGGAGGCTGTGTGTGTATATGGAAAATCTCTACCTTTTGCTCTTTTTTTTTTTTTTTTTTTTGAGGAAGATTAGCCCTGAGCTAACTGCTGCCAATCCTCCTCTCTTCGCTGAGGAAGACTGGCCCTGAGCTAACATCCATGCCCATCTTCCTCTATTTGTGGGATGCCTACCATAGCATGGTGTGCCAAGTGGTGCCACGTCTGCACCCGGGATCCAAACCAGCTTGTGCACTTAACTGCTGTGCCACTGGGCTGGCCCCCTACCTTTTGCTCACTGTTGCTGTGAACCTACAACTGCTCTAAAAAGTAAAATGTTTTTTCCTTTTTTTTAATGAGTAAACTAGGGAGACTTCTGGCAACATGGCAGACTGAGGTGACCATACTGACAAACGTTGGCCACAATAGAAAAAATTTTTTGTTAAATAGCTGAATTTGGGAGAAATGGATATGAGGGAAGGAGGGGAGGGAGGGAAGAAGGAAGGAAGGAAAATATCAAGGTACAAGGAAGAAAGGGAAGCCAGAGTGGTAATAGTTGATGCCAGCATAGCTCCCAGGGTTATGGCCAAAATGCAGGGGCAAGAGCACTTGAGTTTTTCTCCAGGTAAGGATAGAAGAAGTGACCTCAGCCTCTATGAGGCACAGGATTGCTGGAGAGAAGCCTCCTGGATGAAGAGAGCTGGGCCTGGAAGGGGAATAGAGAGTCCCTGCCAACCATCCTGGGGTAGCAGCAAGGAAACTTAGGGGTAAAAAGGCATTCACAAGTATCCCCATGCCTGGGCCACGTACAGGTGTATGTAGTCTGAATCTAAATTACTAGCATGTGGAAGGACCACAAGCTGAAAAATTACCATGAAGGCTGGCTCAGACTGCTGAGAGCCCTGAGCCCTGCAGAAACAAATGCAAAGTCAATTGGATTGCAGCACAGAGAAGTATAAATGGGAGCTGTGGGGGAGAAGAAAGAGGAGACCATGAGAAGGTCCAACACCTGTCTAATAGGAGTTCTTGCAGGTTAAAATAGAATGAGTGACACAGTGTGGAAGATACAAAGACAGAATTTTCCAGAATTAGAGTCAAACACGAATCTTCCACCTGAAGAAACTCATTGAGAATAAAGCAAAGCACATGCACCCTAGATGTACTGTAGTGAAACTACAGAACACCAGACGGAGAAGAGCAGCCAGTGGTGAAAGAGATGCTGACAGGCAATCAAACTAGCAGTGGACTTCTCATCAACCACAACAGATGCTGAAGACAAAAGGAATAATAAATTGAAAATGCAGTGTCAATTTGGAATTCTGTTCTCAGCTAAACATTCATTTACATTAATGACTTTTCTACTGAAGATCAGAGCAGAAATTAATGAAAAAGAGAATAGAACAGTAGAGAAAATCAATGAAACCAAAAGTTGGTTCTTTGAAAAGATTAACAAAATGGGCAAACCTTTAGTTAGATTGGGCAAGGAAAAAAAATACTCAAATTACCAAAATCAGGAATGAAAGAGGGGACTACTGACCTTACAGAAATAAAAAGAATTCTAGGGGAAACACTAAGAATAATTGTATGCCAAAAAATTAAGTATCTTAGATGAAATGGACAAATTCCTACAGATAACTTGCGCTGAACCAAGTGTTCTTTTTCCCAGTTGTCTTCCTTGTCTGCGGACCCAGAGGATAACAGAAACACCTGACGCTTCTCAAGGTGGTCTAGCTCTGGGCTGACTGAGTGTGGGGTGCTGGTCCTCTGACATGATGTTGGGTAAACTAGAACCTTTACATTCTGGAACTCTGATCCTCTTAAATTCATTAAGCCGTGCCAAAACATGGAAAACTCATTTTTCCCTTGAAATTGTCATAGAAACCTGATCATTGGTTTCTCTCAGTCTTTCTCAAGCTGGTCCAATAGCTGGGGAGTGGAAAGGGGATCTTTGCCTCACCCTGCTGATCAAGTTGCCTACTTTGTTAACGCAAACCACAGAGGGGCTTTGATTTTCTGAGTCTGGGTCCCACCCCTTTACACGCTCAGGGCTGGGGTCTTGTTTCTCTGGCTTCTTTCCTGAGGCTGTTCCACTCAGTTCAGCTACAGGAAATCTGTCTGCAAATCTTTTGGCAGAAGGAAAATAGCAGTCACAAAAATGTCAGATTTTTGAGCTTAGTTTCCTAAATATTGCCCAACATCAAACTTTTAGTGAGCTAGTCTATTCATTCATCCAACAAACATTTATTGAGACTCTGTTATGTGTAAGATGTTCTATGGAGGATGGAGGTATATACAGAAATCTTTGGTAATCAAGATCGATTAAGGTCTAATAAGGAAGTTAGAGATAGACATGAAATAATTTTAAGGGGAAAATGCGTGTGCCATAAACCATATAAAATGTTTTAATTCTGTGGATCGTGACCTAATAAAGGGTCGTGAAATCAATTTAGTGGGTTTGTTACTACTTTTTAAAAAATTGAGGGACCGGCCCAGTGGTGCAGCAGTTAAGTTTGCACATTCCCCTTCTCGGCAGCCCGGGGTTCACTGGTTCGGATCCCAGGTGCAGACATGGCACTGCTTGGCAAAAGCCATGCTGTGGTAGGTGTCCCACGTATAAACTAGAGGAAGATGGGCACGGATGTTAGCTCAGGGCCAGTCTTCCTCAAAAGAGGAGGATTCGCAGCAGTTAGCTCAGGGCTAATCTTCCTCAAAAAAAAAAATTGAAATAGAATATAAGTATCAGTACATTGCATATACTAAGGAAATCTTGTTAAGCTGTTGTTTGCTGTATTATTTTTACTCGAGTTGCAGGGTAAAATATCTTTAATGTGGGTTACAGTCAGAGTTTGCAAGGGTAGATCAAGTGTGCTTCAGAAGAATCGAGAACCTTTCTGAAGGGAGGTGGAAATAGGGTAATACGAGGGAAAAAGGGCATATTAGCTAGAGAGAAAGATAGAATTGGGGCCCCCAAGCTGGCACGAGGCATGAAAGACTGAGTAGTACTCAGCGACATGGTAGAACTTAGTCAGGTATACCTAAAGAATTCTGTGTTGGGAGTGGATATGGACACTTAAGAGTTTTTGAGCTGTGTTAATAATTAATTGTATTCCCCTAATGGATTACTGATAGCTTATCAGCTTTGGTGGACTTTGGCAGCTCTACCCTTGGTCTGGTTGCAAACAAGTGAGAAGGCTGTGGTAGGCCCTGTGGTGGGGTGTCTTGTCCGGCCTCGCCTCCTATCTCTGACAGGTGCCTTGAGAAGCCATGGGCTTGCTTTTGGACCTCGGTTTTAAGACTAGATTAACACCTCTGTAACATGTAATTATGGGCTTCATAATTTTCAGAGCTCTATGTGTTAGAAGCACGCTTGTTTTACTTCATCTCTGAGTGAGTTTTTCTTTCCTTTTCCAGAATTGCAAGGAAAGGAAGGAGTGGTAGAAACTGGGCCTTTTCTGACAGCCCACTGGAGATGGGAGTTAAGAGTCCCAAGTGGATGACATAATGTCTGAAAAATACTCCGAGTTTAACCATGACAGACAAACATAAAGGGTTCTTACAAAGATGAAGGGGCTCTGAGGGAAGTTCCGCAAGAGATACTATTACTGCAAAGTCACTTGGAAAATGAAAGGACTGTCAGCCCACCCCTTCTCTAACTGGAGCTCTGTAATTGCAGGGTGAGGACGGGGCCCAGCTACTCTCTTCAAGAGTGGCATAAACAATCTGGCCTTCTCTGGCTTTGCATCAGTGCTGTCTTTTTCCCTCTCTACCCAGTCCTTCGGAACAAGCTGCCATTGAGCCCCCGATCCTTCCTGCCACCTGCTCCAGGATTGTCTGCTTTCCTTTCACCATTAGCGTTGCCATCATGGGCGTTCCTCTCCCCAGGACTCGCAGAGTGAGATTAAGTCCTCTTTATCTGTGCCAATTCACAGAGCCACAGTGCCAGCTGGGCACCAGTCACTGAGCTAGAACAGGGACTTGCTGGCATAGTTCTGCTCGAAGGCCCTTCCTTTGGGTCCCCTAGACTCGCTGGCAGCTGGCTTAGCTGTAAGAGGAAATAATCGTGATGTCCAGCAGAACAGAACAATGGGAGTTTAATGGGTGGCTTGTTTTCTCAAGAAATTTGCATTTCCGAGGTTTGATATCCATCTCAATAGGACTATCCCAGATCGGATTGGAAGAGACTCCTAGCACACTCCTCACGCAAAAATTAACATTTCTCCCAGTTTTGGGTTAAGAAGTATGGCTCCTTAGACATCCTGATCGTTTTGGGGGAGTAGTTCGAAAAATGAGTGTAATATGGTTTATTTGGAACTTGAACAGGAAATTTTTGTTCTTTTGGCTGGTGGAAAAAAATGCAGAAGAAACATCGTCTGTGGGTGCGTCCCCTTATAGGGTACATTTCAGAAATGAGTTGGGGAGGGAAGAAAGAAGCGTTTTCCTTAGGCAGAAGTGTTAAAATATATACATTCATATCAGGTGAGTAGCAGTCTTACTCCTAGGGGATGGAGTTGTGAGAGCTCCCCACATAAGGGGGTTAAGGTCGTAGAGGGAGGTTTCCAGAGGAAGGAGGAGCCTGTGGGGCTTCAATGAATGAAGACTGGAATTCGTGGAAGGGTTAGAAGATGGAGCCGATCGAGCTAGGCTGTGAGCTAGGATGTCTGCGAGCTAGGGTTCCAGCCTGGGGCCCGAGGCGCAATAGGCCGCTGGCTCTCCGCGCAAGGCCAGGGCAAGCCCAGCGCTGGTCCTGGTCTAGTGGCCGGCGGGCAGGCAGGGCCCCACGTGGCAGGCCCTGGTGAGCCGGGCGGGGCGAGGCGGGGCGGGGCCGGGGCCGGGGGCGGGCCTGCCGCTGACGCGCCGGGTATATAGCCGGGCATGCGCCGTGCCGGGGACGGACGCAGGCAGGGGGGCGAGGGCACGCGGCCTCCGCGCGGACGCTCCGACCGACCTGTCGCCGCCGCCGCCGCGGGCCGCCCGAGGGCCCGGCTTGTGAGGTTGCGCGGGCCCAGGTGGCGTCCGCCCGAGCGTCAGGTGAGACGCAGAGGGAACGGGAGCCGGGACCGCACAGCGCCCCCGGGATGGGGCATCGCGCGGAGGAGCGGGGCGCCTCCAGGGCTCCGGGTCACCGGGTGGGGGTGGGAGCACGGCTGCGCCGAGGACCAGGAACCCGGCCCCGGCTTCCGAAGCTTCGGGCTAGACTAGGGAGGCGCTCCCGAGGAACCGCACACGGCCCGGACGCTGGATGGAGGCGACACCTGGCCTCAGTGCCACGATGGGGGTTACTTGGTGGCAAGGGAAGGGAGGTCTCAGCCGCAGTCCCTTCGGCTGGAGAGCGCGGGCTGTGGGAGCAGGAGGAGGGTGGCCAGAACGAGGATAGCCGCGCTAAAAAGCTCAGAGAGGCTTCCCGGAGCCCATGGACATGAGGATAGAAGCAGTAGAGAGTAGATGGGCACATCTGGTGGGCAGGTCTTGGGGTGGTTCGGATGGGGCGCTGGTGTCTGGACTTTGCTTTCCAGGAACTGTGCTGCCTTCTCCATCCCGGCCAGACCACCTCCCAGCTGAAGATAAATGCACCCAAATCTCCCAGCTGACCCCGCAGCGGGAGCTGGAGAGTGGCAAGGAGGGACTAAGCCAGACACCAGCCTGGCCTTACCTGGTGGGCATGGCTTTTTAGCTGTTTTTGGTCTGTACCGGACAAGTTAGGTGGTCTGGTTCAGGCTGCCCTCCCTTGGTGGGTTAGAGCAGTGGGACAAAATAGCCGTCAAGCAGTTCACCGTGAGATCCAATTGAGCCAAAAAAATTTCCTCAGTTGTGGGTTGTGGCTTCTGTTTTGAGGATCTAGTGTCTGCCAGGGCCAGGGTGTCCAGGAGGACTGTGTGAATCTGCTCTGGCGAGGGCTGAGTGCTCTCTGGGCCTTTCAGAGGGTTGGGGGCAGGAGCAGCTTTGACCTGGCCCTGCCTCCCTGAGCCACCCAGGGCTTGGATTTGCCTTGAGTCACTCTTCCCTAGGAACCCCAGGCCACTTGGGTCAGCTGTTGGGAGTGGTGGTGGTAGCAGCATGTAGTGGGGACTCGCCTGTCTACCCTGGCTTCTGTCCCGCTCTGCTCCTGACTTGCCCTAGGACCTTGGGAAGGGGGGTTAGTGCTAAGGTCAGACTCGATCTCTGGTCTCTCATCCACAGCGTGTGGGATTAATCCTCACCTCTTAAAACAAAAGCCATAAAAACGGAGAGGAACTTGATGAAGGAAGAGGAAGAATGTCCAGAATCATAGCTTTTAGCAGCCAGAATTAAAAATCACATATTCTGTTTCTTGTTCAGAAGCTCAGAGGCGAGTTTTTCATAAATCGTGTGGTAGCCAGGGGATGGACTGGTGGTATTCTTCTTGCCCTTGGTTTGCAGGTATGACTTGAGGGCACCAGAGAATGATTGGCCTTGTCATTTAGGCAAGGAGAAGAGTAAGAACTGTGGGCTTCTGGAGGTACCAGAGCTCCGTGGCTCTCAGTAGTCATTTGTCCCTTCAGTATGTAATTATAGTGTCTGGTCTGTGCTTGGGTCTGCACTGGCCAGTGGAGAGTGCGAAGAGGGGGTGGGGCCTGGCTTCTGCAGACTCTTGTTGGGGAGAAAGAACATCCTTACGTGAAGAATAAGGTAGCACCGCAAGAGAGGTCACACTGTTGTGCTGAGTTATGTTCAGAGAGGACAGCACTCCACTAGAGATGGGGTAAGGTGGCAGAAGTCGTCCAGGCTTTTGAGCCCGATGAATCTGTGTTCGGATCCTGGCCCCGTCACTCTCCAGCAGGGACAGGTTTCCTAACCTCTGTGCGCCTGTTCTCTCTGCTGTGCGGCATGCTGTCGCTGCCTAGACCGTCGTTGTCATGCTGGAGCGGGATGGTAGTGACGGGATGGAGTGGATTATTTAGGGCTCCCAGCAGCTGGTAGAGAGGTTGGGTTGTAGGAACGGTATGAGGCCAGACTTAGGGTTGATTCACCTCCTCTGCAGGGACAGGGATGCAGTTTCCCTGCCTTTCTTGGTAGGCCTCTTTTCTATAGCCTGCCAAGGATTGTTCCACAGATTCACTGGGCAAAGGAAAAAGATTTTTTTCCACCTTTAGTTTTGTGAACTACACTGATTTCTTCAGGTAATGGAAATACTCCTTTGCTGGGCTGATAACAGGTAGGAAGTTCTGGTCAATGCGTGTGTTTGCTGCTCTGTGTGTGTGCACAGTATTTATCAGTCGTTGGGTTGGGTCTGTTTTCCAACCCTTCCCACCTTGTTTCTGTTTCCCTACCTGCTCTCACCCCACTCTATTCCAAGAGGAACGTCAGTCCATGTCCAATATGTACAAGGTCTTGGGGTCTAAGTGGGAGTGCTGTAAATAGATTGGATATATCTGGAAAATAGGTCCTCCTTCTCCCCACTCTGCCAGAATAATTCAGCCTGTTCACACTCGATGCCTAAGACAGTACCGCTTAGGCATCTTGGAGAGCCGCAGACCGTAGGATGTTGAACTGGAAGAACTGTGAGAATCTTCGAGTCTAACCGCTTTGTTTTACAAGGGAAACTGGATCTAAACAGGTTAATTGGTGTTCCCAAGTCACGTTGCTTGCTAGTGGCCAAGAGGCTTGATGGAGAAGACCGAAGAAAGGTTTGATTTTTATTCTAAAGGTGATGATGAAATTGCTGATAATCCTAGTCTTTTCCTTGAAAATGTGAAGAGGAAGGAGCCAATGTCCCTGACTCCTCTTTCTCTCTCCAGACTCCCTGGAGACGTGAGAGGGTAGGGAGGGGATGAGAGGAAGGGTCATGCTGCTGGGGCCCCAGAATGGACCCAGTGGATGTCTGCAGTGGGACTTCTCCGTCCTCGGGACTGGCGGCTGGCAGAATGCTGGTAGATAAGGAGTCCAGAGTCTGCTGCCAGCCAGGGCCTCGTGCCTTCCCAGGGGTCAAGCAGGGCAGCCTTACCACAAGGTGTCTGAGACCCAGCTGCCTTCTCTCTCCCCTTACTGTGGCCATTTATGCTCCCAGAGGTTGGGTCCGGCTGAGAGTCGGAGGCAGAGCCCTTTGTGGGCCCTCTGGGACCCTCACAAAGGCCGGAGGGAGGGCTGGCATGCCCAGCCACAGGAGACCAAACTCCCTGCCTTGAAAACTTGACATCCAACTGGTTCCCAGGCCTCCCTACCTCCGTCCTCCAGCGTCGGGCCCAGGAGAGTCCAGGGCTCAGTGGAATGAGAAGGTGACTGTCCTGAAACCTAGAGGCTCTTAGTGCACTCACTGTTAGTGGTTAATAAAAAACAGCAGCTGAAAGTTGAGGATAAAAAAAAATTGTATTTTAAGCAATTCATTTTACCTTAAAAAAGTGTGTATTGTTATATGGCAAACTTTTGATTTAAGGCTGAGGCCTTTTCTTTGAGTCTCTAGGTCCCCTAATTAGACTTGCAAAATGTTTGTGTGTAAAAATCACACCTACGTGTATCACCTGTGATTTCTTGTTTCCTTTATTAAATTTTTTTCACTAGGCTATATATTCACATAGTTCAAAAATCAAAAGGATAAAAAATCAGGTAAAAAAGCAACATACACACACAAATACACAAACCATCTATACAGTGACACATCTGACTCCTGTCCTCCTTCTTACAAATGCTACAAGTTAGCATTTAGACACATTGTTTAGCACCTTGTTTGTTTCACCTAGCAACTGTCCTAGCTTTCTCCATATCCGCATATGGATTATTGTTATCATTCTTTTATTGTAGCTGCATATCGTTCCAGAATATGGAAGTACAATAATTGTTTAACCAACATATGTTGCCTCCCTCTCTTCCCCAATTTGGGTTATTTCCAGTATTTTGTCATTATGTACATTGCTGCAGTGAATAACTTTGTATAAATGGCATTTCCTACATGTGCTAGTATGACCATAGAAGAAATTCTCAGCAGTGGGATTGCTAGGTAAAGGATATATCCATCTGTTAATTAGTTTTCATTCAAAAAAATAATAAGGTAGGAATTTAAAAGATATCTGCAAACCGGTCCATGTGCAGAATCCTCCTTTTTTATTGCACATGCCTAATTTAATCTTTTTTTTTCCTGTTTGTAACACATCTTTCTAGATGAGCAATTCCCACACTTTTTGATCCTAGGATTCTTAATATTGTCTTTTGTTTATGTGGCTGTATCTATTGATATTTACCATGTTAGGAATTAAAACATTTAAAAAGCTATTTATTCATTCATTTAAAATAATAAAAGTAAGGTCATTACATGTTAACATAAAAATATTTCTATGAAAAGTAACTTTGAAAATGAGAAAAGGAAAGAATGGCATAGTTTTTATATTTTTTCAGACATTCAGGATATCAAAATGATTTATTAGATGATAACGAGGTAACAGATTATAATGGATATAAGTTTGCTAGTAGATACTCAGTTGAAGTCCTGAGAACAAACTCATGTCATCTCTGAAAACACGTTTATATCCTAAACTTCTACCTTAGACATTTCAAGAAAACTCAAAAATGAGAGAGAAAAAGCTTTTCACTTCTTAATATTATAATAAAAATAGTTTTTACTTTACAGACCTCCTGAAGTGATCTCAGCGGCGCCAGGAGTCATCTTGGACCACAGTTTCAGAATTGCTGCTCTAGATCACTTAGTTTAATTTTTTAGAAATCAAAACTTTTTCTTTCTGCATTTATATTTCAGTTACTATTTAATAAAGTTATAATCATAGAAACAGAACTGGCATGAAGAGATTTGGGAATAGGCGCAACAGACGCTTGGCAAATGCATCCTTGACTGGCGGCCGTGGAGGGGCCTGTTTGCCGCAGGGCCGCGCAGAGGGAGAGGAGGGGATTGGCCAGGCCAGTGGAGCTCAGCTAGGAGAGCTTCCACTCCCTGCAGACAGACACAACACCGTCTCTGTTCCAAAGCTGCTTGTAGAATGTGTGTGGAGATGATCTGAGTACACGTGGAAAGTTGTATGCTATCTTGTGATGTTTGTTAAGCTCCATTGAGTGGAACAGACAAGAGACACAAGGAGGCTGGAGGAAGGTGAGGTGACTGGGGGCAGGAATGGTCTGGGAGGGCTTCCTAGAGTTCGAATTGAGCCAAGTTTTGAAAGCTAGGAAGAAAGGAGAAGGGAGAGGGGTCCTGGCAAGGAGAGTTGTGTGAATAATGGCACAAAGGTGTCTATTCCTGGGGCAGGTGGTCGACGTAGGCCAGAGTGGCTGATAGAGGGAAGAAAAGGGACCTGAATAGAAATTTAGGTTGGCACCAGCAATTCTGAAGGGTTCTGGGGTCTAAGGTGCCGATCTTCTCTGAGAACTCTTGCCTGTTTCCATGTCAAAGGCTGCTATTGCAGTGGCCCTCTGTCTTGGGGTCCAGCCAGCCCTTATCTGCAACAACTCATGGCCCCCAAATCTCCATCCTTTGCACCAGTCCACTTACTCCAGCCTCCCACGTTGATTATCAAAAGTAATGCTTACTTATTGTAAAGAGGAGTATAAAGAAGCATGGGAGGAAAAGTCTGTAATCCTGCGGCTTGAGGCACCCTCTGTTAATTTACTCAGCTGCTTATTTATTTAAAGTTTTTATTTTGAACTAATTTTAGACTTAAAAGTTGCAAAAAATATACAAGAGTTCTTTTATATCTCTCACCCTATGGTAAAATTGTGAAGAACAGGAAATCAGCATTGGCGCGATATTAGCTTAACTACAGGTCTTATTTAAATTTCACCAAAATTTTCACCTATGTCCTTTTCCTGTCCCAGGATCCGAGCTTGATCCACACTGCATTTAGTTGTTACTTCTCTTTAGTTTCCTCTAGTGTGTATCGGTTCCTCTGTCTTTCTTAAAATGAGGTCATACATTTTTGGCAAGAATATCACAAAAATGATGTTTCATCCTTTTCAGAGCATCATATCAAGGCATTCATGATATTGATATGTCTTATTACTGATGATGTTTCCTGGATCACTTGGTTACATGGGTGTCTGCTGGACTTCCACGCTGGAAAAGTTACCCTCCCTCCCATGTTGACTCCTTCCCATGCTTCAAATCCCTTTTGCCAGGAGGAGCCTAGCCCTTTTAAAGGCTCGCCTGATTAGTTCTGGCCCATGCAGGATAATTTCTCTATCTAAAAGTCAACTAAAGCCAGTAAACTCCCTTTTGCCAGGTAATGTAACATAATAACAGGAGTGATATCTTATATTTACAGGTCCTGCCCACTCGAGGGCAAGGGTCTTTGGGGTCATGCTAGAATTCTGCCAACCATAGCAACATAGCCTTACATGTGTGAGCAGGCCTTGATTCCAGCCTTAAGTGTTTGTTTCCTGTGGCTGCCATAACAAATTACCACAAAGTTGGTGGCTGAAAACAATGGGCATTTATTCCCTCACAGCTCTGGAGGCCAGGAGTTTGAAATCCAGGTGTCAGCAGGACCTCATGCCCTCCGAAGGCTCTAGAGGAGGCTCCCGCCTTGCCTCTTCAGCTGCTTGGGGCTCCAGGTGTTGGTTGCGCTGTGGCAGCATCACTCAGATCTCTTCCTCCATCTTCACATGGCCTTCTCTGTGTGTCTCTGTGTCCACATCTCCCTCTCCTTTATCTTGTAAAGATACTACTCATTGAATTGAGCCCCACCCCCCCAAGTCCAGGATGATTTTATCTCAAGATCCTTAAATAATTATATCTGCAGAGACCCTATTTCTAAATAAGGTCACATTCTGAGGTTTTCGGGTAGACATGGATTTTGGGGGCTATTATGCAGCCCCCAGTACACTCAGGATGGAGGGAAATGTCCTTTGCAAACTCTGGTTCACAGAGCTGCAAAGAAAAGGGAGGTTTCCTTTTTTTAAGATTTTATTTTTCCTTTTTCTCCCCAAAGCCCCCCAGTATGTAGTTATATATTTTTTTTAGTTGTGGGTCCTTCTAGTTGTGGCATGTGGGACGCTGCCTCAGCGTGGCCTGATGAGCGGTGCCATGTCCGCACCCAGGATCCAAACCAGTGAAACCATGGGCCACGGAAGTAGAGTGTGTGAACTTAACCACTCAGCCATGGGGCTGGCCCCCCAAGGGAGAGTTCTTTTTAGACCTAAGACAGAAAGCAAGCTTTGCTGCTCTTGAGGCCGGGGCCCAGCCTCAGGCTCCTGCTCCCTCATATTGCCACAGATCTGAGAACCAAGTGGGTATAAATTATAAAGCTGGCCTCAGAGGCCCTGTAGCCCTGGGATTCAGACATTGTAATGCCAGTAACTTGCCTCTGTTCAAGGAGCCTAACTGAGTGTTAATTTCCCTGTAGGATGGGCAGGGCAGAGATGGTGGTACCCATTTGGCAGAGAGGGGGAAGTGACTTCAAAGAATTTAGATAAATCACAGAATGTCATAGGTAGTCCATGTCTAGTCGAGCAGTTATGAAATGTTGGACCAATGCCCCAGATGAGAGTGAGGTTGACCTATCAGAACTAGATGTCCAGATGCCTGGATCTCACCCAGAAAGCTTGATTCAAGAGAACTAAGGTGAGGCCCTGCTCACTGGGGCGGCCACCTTACAGAACCATGCACAGAGGGAGTCCAGCCCAGGGCAGTTTAGGACTGGAATCCACCTCTGGACTCTATGTGGAGATTTAAGAGGAGAGAGAGAAGCCTTCCCACTTGGTCATCATTAAGCCTTTCCCGTTTCCTAATTGGACTCTAAAATGAACTTTCTTCTTGAAGTAGTACATGTTCATTGTAGAAAATACAGATGGATTGTTAAAAAGAAGAGAACAGAAGTTACCACTAAACCTACAACCTGGAGATAACAGTTTGCTGTCTATTTTTAGTCTTTTTCTGTGAATGTATATATTTTAAGGAAAGGGGGATGCTTTGCTTAGTTTTGTAGGCTCCTTTTTTTTTTTTTACCTTCACTTAACATATTATGAACATCTTTCCACGTTATTCTTCCCCCAAGTAACTGACATTTATTGAGCGTTTATTGTGCGTCAGGCACTGTATTTATATTCAGTATCTCATTTACTTTTCTTTACTGTCCTAAGGGAGGGACTGTTAGCTTTGTTTTTCTATATAAGGAAAATAAGTCTCCTTGAAGTTGTGACTTCACCCAAGCCTTGAAGCTGGTAGCTGCAGGTGCAGGATGCTCACTGAGGTCTGTCTCACTCGGAGCCTGGCCTCTTCATCTCTGGGCTGGAACGATAGATGTTTTGTTATGTGGATTATCTTGCTTTAGTGATCCCCTTCTGTTGTCCATTTAGATTGCTTGCAGCTTTTCACTGTTATGAGCACTGCAAGAATGTAGGCTACAGCCCAAGAATGTAGGGATTTTTGTCTGCTTTGTTTAAAGAATAGCCAAAAACAATTTTAAAAAGAAAGTAGTGAAGTCGGACGTGCTTTACCAGAAAAATTAATAATAAAGAGAAAATAAAATGTGCCATTGACACAGGATAGCTAAAGGGAACAAAAGAGAAGCGCCCAAAAATAGACATTAATATGCGTAGGAATTTAGCCAACAATGATATTCGTTCTTTCTAGTTGTGTGATTTTGAGCAAGTCTTAGCCTCAGTGTCCTCATCTGTAAAATGGGGATGATACCGTACTTCCTCAACTTCAAGTTGCTTTTTTTGTTTGTTTTAATGTTTCTGAAATAGGGAGGTGTCTCACTGATGTGTACATTTAATGCAGTGTCTTTTTCTACTCTGAAAAGTTGTCATTGATACTTATAATTAGGGAAGAAGTGTAGAATGTATTTAATTAAGGTTGAGAAGATTAAATGAGATGATGAAAACAGATTGCTCAGCACAGTGCCTAGGAGGCAGCAATAAATCCTGGCAATTCTCAGTATTCTAAAATTGAGGAAAAGGGGCCGGCCTGTGGCCGAGTGGTTAAGTTTGCGCGCTCTGCTCCGGGGGCCCAGGGTTTTGCTGGGAGCGGACATGGCACCGCTTACCAGGCCATGCTGAGGTGGCGTCCCACATGTCACAACTAGAAGGACCCACAACTGAAAATATACAACTATGTACTGGGGGGCTTTGGGGAGAAAAAGGAAAAATAAAATCTTTAAAATTGAGCAAGAAATGATTGTGGATGAGTTATGGGAGAGTTTAGACGCCCAGCCCATGCCGATTTGGCAGCTAGCATGTAAAGCATCCAGCTCACCCCGTGGTCCTGCTCGGTGATGCTTGTGGGAACCCAGGCACTCTTCAGTGTATCTTTCTGCTCTGCCACCCTTCACACATAAGACTTTGTTCTCGAGATTGTCACTTGCCAGCCTGTGCCTCTGAGCAGGAAGGAAGAGTAGAAAGAGTCGGCACCCACATCTGTGCTGAGACAGCCACCTGTGGCCTCTCAGTGCAAAGGGTATATTTGACTTACCTCTGTTTCTTACCTATTATAGGCTCTAGAGTTAAGGTTTACAAGGAAAATAGACTCTTAATTAAACAATATTGAGATAATTGGCTGACTATTGAAAAAAGGTTAGATTCTCTTTCTCACACTGTGCCAAATTAAATTCTAGATGAATTAGAGATGTAAATTTCCTAAATGCAAGAAAGTATAGATGTATATTTCTATAATTTGAGAATCAGAAAGGATTTTCCAAGCATGCTGCTAAAACCAGAAACCTAGTAGGGAAAAGTGTGATATATTGACTTTAACTCTATTTAAAAATTTTGTCAATAATACCAATTAACAAAATTAAAAGGCAAATGATTTATTAGTAAGATATTTGTAACATATGACAAAAGGTAAATATGTTTACCATATAGTGAACTCTTAGATACACCAATAAGAAAAAAGATGAATGTATATCAGCGAAAATAGGTAAAGGAAAGTAACAGGCAATTTGTGAAAGAAGAAATATAAATGTTAGTAAACGCGAAAATGTGTTTAGCGACACTGGTAATCAAAGCAGTGCAAATTAAAAGAATTAAAGAATGATTTTTAACCTGTTTGGCAAGGAGGGAATACTATTTTAATACTCACCGTTGGTGAAAATCTTATGCAACAGGCATCCTTTTCCATGGATAGTAGGAGTATTAAATTTAGTTAAATTTTCAGACAGGTGGTTTAGCAAATTGTGTAGTAAGTTCTCAGATATTTGTTGACTGCTGCCCTGGGGGCAGGGACTGGCCCCCAGCCAACTTGTTCCTGGCTGTCACTGATTCCTTTTCTTCTATAGCAAGATCTCCTCTACTCCAAGGTCTTTCCCTGCACCCTGCAGCCAGGTGAGGCTGAGGGAGGGGCAGCCCGCTCACCTGAAGGCCTTCTGCACTCCTTCTCTATGCCTCCCCCCGCCTGTCGCCCCACCACCCCAGGGTGCTGGGCTGTTCTCCGAAAGGGCGGGGGAGGAGAGCAGACCTGCACCCTTGGTGCTTTTCTCATTACCTTTACTGGAAGCCTGAAATGTTGGTGTGTGTGGGAGAAGGGGGGGCGTCCTGCTAGTCAAGAGAGCCCTGTAAGTCAAGGGCGGGCTGAACTGTCAGTACCTCATCCTTTCCTGGAAGCCAGAGGGCTCCCGGCCAGCCTCCAGGGACACTGTTTCCTTAGAGCAAAGAATCAGGGTGAGGTGGAGCCATGTTGGCCTGAGGGAAGCTGGCCCTGCTTCTCCGACCAGGAGGTGAGCCAGAGGTGTAAGGCCCTGGATGGAGTCCCTTCCTGCCTCTCCTTCTCTCCCCCTGCCCTCTGATGCGTGGCCTGGGCTCTGCTGTCCCAGGCTTGGGTGACATTGATTGGGGTGTATGTATTTTAATGCCGACCTTTTCCCCCATGCTGGAGCTTTCCATCTGAAAGGCCAGGCCACTTTCCAGATGCCCAGTCCCTGGGTAGTTTCCAGGGACAGTAAACCATGACTGTCCTCATCATCTTTCCCAGAAAGGTGCAAAAAGTACAAAGTCACCCACTCCCCCAGACTCAGGCCCCTAGCCAAAGGGGCCTTTGGGGCAGCCTGACCAGCCCTAGGAACAGAGATTCTGTCTGGGTTCCTGCTCCTCCCGCCTCGCTTGCCCCCTGACGCCCAGCAGGAACTGTGGAGGTACCTCCCAAGACAGAGACCTTGAACATGGGTAAACCGTGGTGTGTGCACAGCTCTGCTGGCCAGATTGTGCCTGTGACCTTGGCTTTCCTCATGCCACTCCCTCTTGGCAGCCACTCGCGAGCCCCTCCCCCCGTATTTCAGGATGTGTGCAGTTGGCGCTGCAAGAGAGGTGGTGTGCCACGGGACCGAGATTCAGCGTTTCCGTGAACAGCTGAGAAATTCTAGAAACAGCCCGTACTTGTGGGGTTTCCTTTCCTTTTCTTCCCTGCCACAGGGAAGAACTGACACGTTATTTTTGGCAGGATTATCCGGTGATTGCCCATCCTCGGCGCGTTCGTTTTTGGGACTGTAGGAAAGGGAGGCTGTCTGCCCGGGCCTCCCGCTCTCCCACCACCTTCCTTTTGGATCCCCTGCCCCACCTTATGTTTTCCTTTAATTTTTCTCCATTATGTTTTATATTCCAATTCCTGACAAACTTCTCTGGCTCTCTGGGGACCTTCAGCTCTCTTGGAGCTGCAAGAGAAGAGATCCCACCCCCTCAAGTTGCTCTTAGTTCAGCTGGGGTTAAAGACCAAAGGACAGTGAAATTCCAGACTGGGTGGCCCTGTGAAATGCACAGTGGGAAGTTCACACACGCGTTCAGCAGATGGTCTCTGGGGCTGACTTCATGCCAGGCACTCGCTCCTGCAGGCTCTGGGGCAAACTCAGGCCCAGAGTCTCCACCATTGTGGAGTATGCAGTCTAGTGGGAGAAGAGATAATAAATATGTAGACAAAACAAAAGAAAGAAGACTATTTTAGATAGTGGTTTATACTAAGAAGAAAATAGGGTGTTGAGATTGTGAATAACGGTGTGGGTACCTTTTTTGTTTGTTTTTAACCAGGTGGTCCTCGACTTTGAGTAGGTTACATTCGAACTGAGACCCGATAAGACCATCTAGGGGAAGAGCATTCTAGGTAGAGGGAACAGCAAATGCAAAAGCCCTGAGGTCAGAATGGCCTTGATGTGTTAAAGGACAGAAAGAACACTGGGGTGGATGGATCCTAGTGAATGAGAGGGCTCAATAATAACATCAGCAGGGTCAGCAAGAGCCAGATGACAGTACTTATAGACCAGGAAAAGGAGTTTAGATTTTATTCCACTTGTACTGGGAAGCCATGGGAGAGTTTAAAGCAAAGAAAGTGCTATGATCCGATTTGTAATTTAAAAGGGTGACGTTTTCATTGAGTTGTACACTTAAGATTTGGGCACTTTATATGTATATAAAAAAAGAGAGAAAGGAATCTGATAGAGGGGAGGTAGGTGCCCAGTGGAAGCTGGAAGGCTGGTTAAGAAATTCGATTATTTCAGTATTTTGTTTCGAGTAGCATTTCAGCATTTCCTCCACTTGAATTCCCTGTGCTCCATCTCCTTTAGAAGGAACACTGGCAGCGGCTCGTGTCCTCAGGGGATTTCCAGTGTGGTGTGTTCAGATTCAGACACTCCTCCCAATCTTACTGTGGGAGAGAGCTTGAACAACGAGTAGCTTCAAAAGGCAGTCGGCGTAAAAACTTGTGATGCGCACTCAGTGTTGCTGCGGCTGTAGCTCATGCACTTGGTTGTGTGCTGTTCGCCGTTGTGAGCTGTGTCAGTTTATTCGTCCACTCATCTGCTGATGGGCTTCTGGGTTGCCTCCAAGGTTTTTGTTACTGTGAATAGTTCTGCCCTAAAAATTCTTATATCCATCTTTTTGTTTTTCTATGTTTGAGGTCGAAAGTCACCCAAAATGAGCATGTCTGAGTTGCAAGCTAAAATCACAGAGACCCTTTCAGGTGGCAATCTGATTGCCCCTTGGGGTTGGGGTCTGCTGGAGAGGGTAAGCCTTTAAGACTGGTTAGAATGTTGATCCCTTTTTAATAGGCAGGCAGTGTGTAGGCCGCAGGGGAGTGGAAATACCTGCATAAGTAGTTGTGTTGTTATGGAAGTCACTTCTCTTGTACCATTTTGTCCTGCAGGTGCTGCTATACCCACAGCCTTGAGGGGCATTTTAAGCTGAGGAAGGAGTTTTTTTGCCCATGTGGGTCTTTTGTGGCCCTGATCTGTATCTGAGTGTGATAGGAGTCAGAAACCAGGTTGCCTTTGCTCTGGAATCCAGCTGTGTGTTCTTGACAGCCTCCCTCTGGAGCTCTGGCCCGGGCAGAGACGGAAGAGTCAGGAAGGCAAAGGGCCGGGGTCTTCCTGCTCTCCTTTGCACCTTTGACAAGACGCTTGTCCGCTCCTGCCCTTGACTCCATGACCTTAAATGTTGCATCTTCGGTAGTCTCTCAAGAGGGCGAGGGTATGGCTGTTTACGTATGCTTTTGCATTTACATATTCATGCAGCCAGTACTTATTTCTATCCTACCAGTCTCCTAGGATTGTTTGAAGTAAACAAGAAAGTTACCTGGAAGTATTAGAACTCTCGTTCTAAGACGTATACCATTGAGACAAAGAGTGGTAGGATGCCGAGGGAGGTGAGAATGCTTCCTAGGTGGGATGGGACTTGGGTGGGAGTATTTGGGGTGGATCAGAGATGGTGCTTTTGCCTGCAGTTCATCTTTTTTTAATTTTTTGTAGCATCCAGGCCCCTCGCACCCTGTGGAACGAGTGTTCGGAACACATGCAGACTACCTTCAGCTTTCTTTCAGAGGTTAATCGGACTTCCTAGCCCCATGGCTGGGTGTGGAGACAGGAGGTGCCCGGGTGGGGCATTCTGCGTGGAGCCCAGGGTCCAAGCAAGAGAGTGACAGCAGGGGAGGGTGAAAGGTGATGGAGCCTAGTTGAGGGACCCTCGACTACCAGGCAGAGGGACTGAACTTTGCTGCTGGATGGTAGGCAGTGATGGAAGTGTGTGTTCTAGCAGGAGACTACTGTGATCAAAGTGTGCGGAGAAGATTAGAGGGGCGGAGTGGGTGCGAGTGACCAGCAGCAGTAATGGGCTGCAGTGAAGAGAGGCACTCTGGTCACTGGGCGAGGCCCACAGTGGGCAAGCAGAGGGTATGGGAAGGCCTCTGGCCTCACTAGTCAGATGGTAATTGCTGTTGACCTTGGACCAGAGAATGAGCCACGTGGGAGACTGAGATGGTGGGAGGGGAAGTAGAGGAATTATGATTCAGGAACGTGGTTACTCAATCTCCTTCCCTTTTTGCCACCTTTCTCACTCTAGTTTGGAAATGTGGGTTTTTTTTCCCTTTTTCCCAATTTGTTGCTCATTTTCCAATTTATTACTCATTTCTTACTCTGCTGATTATTATTTACGGTCCTTGAGAAATCTGAGGCCCAAGTTGCAGCCTGTGCTTTCTACTGGGGGCCCTCCCTTGTCATGTGTTCATGAGCAGTAATTTCAGGAAGGTTGCGTGCTGGGCGGGGACGGGCCGCCACTGGACACCAGCTCTTCTTGCCCTCTTGGGTGAAGAAATCTGAAAATCTAACAAGCTCTGGGTCTTCCTCAACTAGTGGTCCTCAGATTTGAGTGGGCATCGTGATCACCAGGAGGGCTTCTGAAACGGTTTGCTGGGCCCCACCCAGAGTTTCTGATTTAGTAGGTGGGGGTGGGGCTGAGAATTTGCGCTTCCAGCAAGTCCCCAGGTGTTGGTGGTGCTGCTGGTCCATCCGGGGACCACACTTTGAGAACTACTTTCCTAGAGAAATTGTCACATAAAATTCAGCATCTCAGCTGTAGAGATTGGCGTAGTCAGAGTCTTTGAGGAGGAATGGTGGGCTTGAGCTGGCTTAAGGAGGGGAGGGTTGTAAAGGGGGAGATGGTGGTGCAGGAGGTCACTGAGGGAAGAAATGGGTGGGCTGGCCACAGGGCAAATAGAGTCTTTGCTGCAGACAGAGCAGTGGAGCTGGCCTGGGGCCTGGCTTCTAGCAGAGGTCGCTGCCCCACGAAAACCAAGCGTGCCTCTGCCCACTGTAGCTCAGTGTCTTATAAAGGCCCACTGTTCGGGAAGGGCCCACCTCACCTCCCAGAGTGGTGAGCCTGGGGCTCAGAGGACTCTTCTTAGCCATTTTGGGAAGAAGGGAGCATAAGAGACTTCCTGTGAGAGGCCCTTGGTGACAAATTCTGACCAGAGTGTTGCTGCCAGGGAGTTTTAGTTGGCATTTGTAAATGGCCCTTCTGCTACAGCAAGAGTTGAACAGACTTGTCTCAGCCTGATTTAGGCAGTGATGAGGGTAGGGTTGATCTTTTTGAACTCATTTTGATACTTTGGTTAGGAGGACGGTGATGTGGCTTGTTTGTCTCCTTGTAGCTGCTAAACAGGAGCCTATTCAGTTCTTTCATGGAAAACTGTGAGCCCAGCAGTCCCATGGGGCAGGGGAGGCAGCTCAGGCTGGGGTCAAGCTAGGAGAAAGAAGCCTTGCTCTTTAGACCAAACAGTGCTGTGTTCTCCTGTCTGGACACCAGAGAGCCTCCTCCCTGGTCTCCTGGTTTCTATTCTTGTCCACCTTGAGTCCGTTCTACACACTGCAGCCAGACTGGTATGCTAAAAGCAAATCTGATCACATTTCCTTGGGAAATGATCCCCACTGCCCTCCAGATGAAGTCCAGCCTCTTTAAGTTAGCCTTCAGCCCTGTTCCTGCCCTGGCCCCCAGCACGTCCTCTTATGTGTGCCCTGGCCACGCTGGACTCTTCAGTTCTTGGATGCGCCATCTTCTCCGAGTCTTTCCAAATGCAGTTGCATCTTCCTGGGACATTCTGGCCTGCTTTTATACGCCCTTCAGGTCTCAGCTAAAATCATGTTTCGTTTTGGAGGCCTCCCTGACCCATGAAACTAGATTTCACTGCCCTGCTCTGTTCTCCATACCTTCCTGTCCTCCACCTCGTGCCTGCCTGTGGTGGGTGGTGTGGATTGGCTTGTGCACGAGGCATCCACGCTAAATAACTGTGGCTTACTCCTGTTGTCCTCGTGTGTTTAGTAATAGTACCTCCTTTCACTGTCAAGTGCACTACTTTGGATAATAAAGTATGGTCCAACCTACTAGAAGTAGAAAATCAAAAACTATGCTTTTCAGGGGCCAGTCCAGTGGCGTAAAGTTAACAGTTCATGCGCTCTGCTTTGGTGGGCCAGGGTTCGCATGTTCAGATCCCAGGTGTGGACCTATACACCGCTTGTCAAACTATGCTGTGGCAGCATCCCACATACATATAAAATAGAGGAAGACGGGCACAGGTTTTAGCTCGGTGACCATCTTCCTCACACACACATGCACACACACAAACTATACTTTTCAGACATCCTTTCACTGACATTCCCAGTGTGACTTGGATTCTGCTAGTTAGCTGCACCTGATCCACTCTTCCTGAGGGTGGACCCCGGGACATCCATTTTGCTGCTGTGGCTCATGGCAGGGGCAGCAGCATTCTGGAGCAGGCAACTGCTTTATGCCACAGCTCCCTGATGGTGGCAGGGACAGCAGCTCCGTGGCGGTCTGGCTCTGCACTGTGATTTTGGGAGTAGCTCCTGAAAGCTCATTCTAGAGTCTCTTTCTTCAGCTCTTCCTATGATTCTCTAAGCCATTTAGTATGTTGTACAAAATCCCTTTCTGCTTAAATTGCCTAACTGAACCCTGGTCAGTACATAACCCTTGTCATCATCGTTCTTGTGGTTCCTTGTTGAATCATCTGCTTTCCCAGCTCGGTCAGGCAGGAACGTGGCGTCCCCAGTACCTAGCGTTATTCCCTGTGTGAAGGCGGTAGGCAGGGATTGTTTGCTGAGTGTTGGACTTGGACTGAGTTTGTAAAAGTCCAGTAGGTGTAATCAGCTTCTCCATCAATGAAGATAAACGAGATCAAAGGAACTGGGATTGTTCAGTCGAAAGAAGGTGAGTGATAAGTAATTGTGACACTGACTTGAGATCATGTCTGAGGGCCTTTGTGGGGTAGAATGCCTGTGAAAGGAGGCACGGAGCTCCCTGTTCCTCCTGCAGCTGTTGGGGCCGTGCAGACAGACCTCGCTGAGGAGGGAGGTTGGGCTTGCACCTTGCAGCAGGTGGTGCGGGGAGGGCCCTCCTTGCCTTCAAAGAACAAAAATCTGTTGGAAAGACTCCCTGGGAGACCAGGCAATTAGGAGTTTAAAGTAGTTGGAGAAGAGTGGTCCAAGAAGGCTTCCTGGAAGAAGAGGTAATCCAGTGCTCTGAGAATAGGCAGGATTCGGGTCTGTGTGAGAGGATTGGCCTGAGGGCTTGGAGGACAGGGAGCAGAAGGAACAGACCTACAGTGCACACTGTGCTATGACCTTTAAGCTATCTCTCATTTATCAGATGCACCTGGGCGGTTGGACGTTTCATAGCTTAATTGTGCGGGGAGGCACGTGGTAAGTTAGTGGCAGGACCCACATTTGAATGCACGTTTGCCCAACTTGTCATGCCGTCTGATGGTATAGCCACTAGATCATACATTTTACTTATTTATTTGACTCTGAATAACAAGTCCGGGAGTTTTGCTTCAACTGCGTGACGTAAGTGGTGGATGTAAGTACCGTGTTTCCTAAGCCTCATGCCAGGCGGACCCTGTGGTCTGACAAACAGGAGTGGACTGAGAGGGACAATAGGTCAGAATTTTGCAATTGCGTGTCTGGGAAATGTTGATGGATGAATGATGAGAATAGAGGTGACTCTTGTCCCGGGGGGTTCTGGGTGGGGAAGCCCTGGCTGGTTCCCGCTCAGTGGGCTGCTTGACTCAGTCAGTCAGTTTTGGAAGACTGTTTTGCTTTGCCAAGCTCAGGCTCTGGCTGGAAAGGTGGAGCTTGGCAAATGCACTCCCTCCCTCCCCCTCTCCCCTGCTGATCACCCCTCCCGGCCTGGCTGTCATTCCCCTCAGGGCTCAGCATGTGGCTAAATCAGCCATCTGCAGTGGCCAGCTGTGCTGGCTGCCCAGGGCCCTGACACCAGTCAGCTCCTCCAGCCTGCCTCCCACAGGCACTGACACACACAGTGGGGGCTCAGTAAATATTGGTCGATGAGCAGCAGCTTGCTGGTTCTAATTTTGTTCCCTGCTTCTGGGTCACTACTACCTTTTTTTTTTTTTTTCCAGTTTTGCCATCCTGCCCGTCGCAGCAAGGGGAGGTTTCATGGGGACAGTATGTGGGCCACTACCTCTAGGTAGCCCCTCCCCCTCCCCCCAGCAGCCCTCCTGCACTGTGTGTGGAAATATCCCACCCTGGGTGGCCTTTGGCTGAGCGGAAGCTTGAGGCTAAGGTTCTGGGAGTAGGAGCTGGAAGAAGAGAACACATCCTTTTAGGGAATGGAGGAGAGAACCAAAAGAGACAAGAATGGGCCAATTGAGTCCTGGACCTTTAGGCAAGGCTGAGGGCTGGCTTTCAAGCTGTAATGTTTGCAGTGGACTTGGGAGGGCTTTCAGCTTATCCAAGAGGAGAGTGGCCTCTTGGACAATGTTGATTTGGTGGGTGGGGAGGGCCATAGGCTGGGTAGTTTTTCTCAAAACTCTTTGAACTCCAGAGAGCCTGTAGGACAGTATTTACTTGAGTACCAAGCTGTTAGACTACTGGTGTTCTATGGGGTCTCTTGGGCCTTGCTCAGATGACTGTATCATTATTAGCTTGACCATGAATATTGGGAGTATACTAATTATTTGTAGACCACTTGGCGGTTTTCATAGTCAAACGTATTAAATACTGCTTTTACTGGTTCTAGATTTTGTGCCACAAATCTTGTGTCACTTAACGATGGGAACACATTCAGAGAAACGTGTGGCCAGGTGACCTCATCGCTGTGCGAACATCACAGAGTGGGCTTACTCAGACCTAGACAGTACAGCCTACACACCAGGGCTGTGGTACTGATCTCCTGGCACCACCGTCATCTGTGTCGCATGTGGTCTGTTGTTGACTGAAACGTCATTATGCGGCACACAACTGGACTTAGAAAGTTGTAACTCCTTGATTAGTTAGAAGAAGAATTACCCATGTTTTCTTATATTGCCTTACCTCCCTCCTCCCCTTCCACTAGGACACATCAATGAGTTGAAGTTAAAAAAACAAGCAAAAAGAACACTCCAGTTATCGCTAATGTTAGGTAAGCATTATTCTGGGTAATTTTCCAGGCATGCTCACAGATAAACGGATTTAGAGAAATAGATACAAATGCTCCTATAAAAAAGCATTAAAATTTACCTGAATGTAACAGAAGAAACTGTAGTAAAATTAAAGGAATTATTAAGCTTTAAAGAAGTGTGTTTTTCACAAGAGATTGTTTCCTAAAAGACCCCAAAAGGTTAAAAAAAAAGTTTGCGGATCATATTTATGATTACTTATTTACATTTTAGACAGTATTTACTGACTCTTTGGTATGAAAAATGAGGACATTAGCATTTTCACATTTTTTTCTCATCTCCTTTCTTCCCAGGAATCTCTTGATTGTGTTAATTATATTATTGTCCATTTTTATAACATTTAGATTCTGTCAACCGTCACCCCCGTAATTGGTTTTTATTTCCTATTTGAAGGGTCTTACTGCTTACCATCAGTCTTCTTGCCATGGTTTCTGCATTAACTAGCTGCATTCCGTTGTCATGTCGTTTTTCCCCCCTAGGAAGGGGGCTGTGGTCTCAACTTTTTTCATGATTCAGAATTTCTGCTTCTTGTCGCTACAAAATCTGTGTGACATCTTGGCTGGGGATAACATTCGTGATTCATATTTTCTTTCTCAGAATTGTGTAAATATTGTTGCATTTTCCTCTGATACTGAATGTTGCTATGGGGAAGGTGAGGGCAGTCTGAATTTTCTGCAACTTAAAAGAAGTTTTATTATGTTTTTGTAATAAAATATTTTGGTGAAAAAATGTTTCTTCTGGATGCCTGAAAAAGCCTTTGACTGTTCAGCAGCTTAACCAGGCAACACCTCAGTGCTGAGCATTCTGCATCAAACTTTTGTGGAATACAATGTGGTATTTTAATCTTCAGCTTCTGTTTTCCTTTCATTTCAGGGAAGTCTTGTGTTATTTACCTTTGAACATACCTTCTAGCCCATTCTCAGGTTCTCTACTTGAGGAACACCACTTATCCCTATGTTGGTACCTTTGTCTTCTCTCTGTTTGCTCTAATTTGTCTTTCCGTCTGCACTCCCTCTATATCTCAAACCTTCTTTTGTCAATGTTTCTATTTTAAATTACGTTCTAATTCATTACTTCTTCAGTGGTGTGGTTTGGTTCTGGTTCTGTGAGCCTGCACTCCCTCTGTCTCCTGTTTTATGACCTCGTCGCCGAGCCCCGGCTTTACTGCGCGCTGTTGTGAGCGAGTCTTTCTGCAGCGGGCAGCGGGCAGCGGGCAGCAGGCAGCAGGCAGCAGGCGAGGACCTGCGCACCCTGGAGGCTGCTTTTCTTTCAGTTGACATCTTCATCTTTTGCCCGGTTTGCCTGCTGTTCCTTTTCCTCATGTTCATGCTAGCATGCAGTTCTGTTGCCTCTGAAATAAGACGGTGACTTTCTTCCCACCGCATTGAGGCTGCTTTGTCCCCCACCCCAGTGACGGCCATGCCAGGGATGGGTAGTTACAGCCTGTTTTTGCCGCCTAAATGAGCAGGCGTTGTGGGGATGAGGTGGGGAGATGGGGCTGTCCTCTCTTCTGGGACTTGGGCAGTGGCCCCTGGCACGGTTCAGCCCACTTACTTTGGAGATGCTTTCCAGTCCCGTTGGAGGGGGAGGAACGCTCACTGGAATTGGGCAGTTTCCCCAATTCAGCCTGTGGCCTTGGAGCCCTGACTCCCCTCCGGGTTAGCCCATTGTTCTTGCTCCAGTTTCACCTGTCGGTTTGCTTTCCCAGGACCTTTCCCACTCTCCTCAATTGAAGAGGAAGAGCATGGGTGGCAGTTCACTTCTCCAGGTTTGGGGAGCTGTAGTGAGAATTCTCCTGCCTCTGCTCTCGTCACCGTGGCGGCGGGGCTGGGCGAGGAGCCACGTGTGGTGCCTCCTGCATTTCTTCCCTTGCCTCTGCTTTTACAGTTATTCTGCCAGATTATGCCTGATTCCTTGTTGGGTTGCTGTTGGTGATTTTTTTTGTTTGCTTTTTACTATTTTTTTGCTCAAATATTAATTATCAGGGGAAGGAAGATTGTGATGCCATTTCAATTCTTTGTCGTAACTCAGAAATCTTTATTCTTGTATAGTGTTTCAGCATACTCTGTGTTCCTTACTACTCATAAAACTCTTTGGGCTTATTTTCCTCTCTCCAAACTAAGGAAACAGATCTAGTGAGGTCAGGGAGTGGCTTAGAGCTGCCGCACGTTGGACTTCTCACATCCCATGCAGTGGTCCTTCTGTTGCCAAAGTCAGCGCTTCCTTGTTTCTCTGCTGGAGGCGGCTGCTGGGGGCTTTGGTTCCTCAAGAGCGCCGCCTCCACCATGAGGCCTGGCTTTGTCTTGTCTGCAAGTTTCAGGGTATTTACCCCTCTCTCCTAATGGAGGCTGAGGAATGTTGCCCCCTTGCCTCACCCAGAGCCACCTGCGTTTGATTACCTCTCAACAGTTCACCTTAAGCGAGGAGGGTCTGCTGGAGAGACGTTGCTACCAGGCTGACAGGTGACAGCCTTAGCGTGGGGTGGGGGTGGGGACTGGGGAAAGGCCAGCCTATTTCAAGGTCTTCTGCAGCAACGAGCTGTTGATCGGAGAGAACCCCCAGAGGGTGGAGCTGTCTGGTAGTCATTTCTCACAGCTCTGTAGGGTGTACTGAGACCACAATACCTCAGAGACCCCCTGCTGTCTGTCCCCAAGAGAAATAGACCAGAACTAGACCCCTCTGTTTACTTTCTTTGGATTTCAGGTAGGGAGGAGACAGTTAAGGGGAAAGCTTAGGATGATTCACTAAGGTCGGTCAGCAGTGGAGCCCAGGACTCTGGGGAGCCATCATTTCTATCACTATAGCTTCCTCTTTTCCCCCGCCCCTCCCCACATTCCTTATCCACCCCTCCAACCCCCATGGTCATCCTTTGGTGTGTACAGTCAGCCTTTTCTCAGTTTTAAGTAAGGTGCTTTGTAAAAACCCAGTTGAGACTCCCCTTGCCCCGATTGCTACCCCTCGGCCTGCGGCTGACTAAGACCACCGTGTGAGAGTTCTGGCCTCATAATTCGTTGTGCCCCACATAGCCAGACTTTGGGGCACAGAGTGGCATAAGTAGGGAGGTCACAAGTGCGTGCCTCTCCCCATCTTCTGTGGCGCTCTGGCTGCCTCGGAAGCAGGTGGGCCTTAGCCAAGTTTGTCTCTGGAGCATCTAGTCTGCCGCGTTTCTTTCCTCAGCCCGGAGGACTCTGGAAGTGGGAATGGTGGGCTACTTGGCCATCTGGTGGTCAGGGAAGGGAGTGGACGTTTGGAGGCCTAGCAGCTCTCAGGCCCCTAGGGGCTCTGTCGCATGTTCTTCCCACATCAGTGTCCAGCCTCTGGACCAAGCATCATGGCAAGTCACTACTTTGTCCCCAAAGAGAAGTAAATATTTGCTCCTCTGTATGAGGGAAGGGGGCATAGAAAAAATGCAGAATGGTAAATCCAACAGTAAAGTGTGTCTACAAGACAGAAGTGCTACTTCTAGGATGAGAAACTTCTGGACCAAGTGAAGGGCTGACACGCAGGTGGAATTCTGATTTAGGAGCCTCTCAGACGGTAAGGAAACTTCTGAAGTCCACAGAGGGGCCGAGAGCAAGCATTTCTTGCTGACTTTCTCACAGGTCCTTCAGTCCCCTGGGAAGGTTGGGTCTGGCACCTTGGAGACAGACCTAAGGCATGAAAATAATTGACTTCTTTGAAGCCGAGCCAGGTGAACAAAGGGTGGACAGGCTCCAGCTTCTGTGCAGTGGGAGAGCCTGGTCCTCTGAGCCAGAACTTTGTCTCCCTCCAGCTTGTTCCTTCCCTCCCCTTGTACTCTTCTTACTCCTCCAGGAAGGCGTCCTTGAGAGCAGCTGGCTCAGCTCCTTGGGAGGACTGGCGTGGCCCAGCCGGGGCCACCCGTTTCCATGGCCTTAATACAGGGGCCTTCCTCCTGCAGCTGGGGCTGTGGTGAGGACCCCTGCCCGGCCTCGCCGTCCAGCTGCACCAAGGGCTGTATGCATTTTCTTCCTCTCTTCATTCTTTCCTCCAGAGAATCTTTGATAAACTTTTTTTTCTTAGAATAGCTTGTAGGTAAGGGGAAGAAAATCTCCACTGGAGCAGAAAGCTCCCCTGTCGTGTCTGCCCGAAGGCCAGGGTCACTTGGATCTGAAGTGTGTCTAATAACTCCCCAGTACTGGGCAGGGTTCTTTACTGCCCACCGGTTGTTTTGGCACTCTGCCCTGACTCCCTGGGAGGTGGGTCGTGTCTCCAGTGTTGGCTGGGCAGGAGGGCTCCGCCTGATGAACATGCCCACCGCTGCAGGCTGCCACAGGGGCCACACGAGGGCCGAGGGGCCACTGGGTCAGTGCAGAGCAAATACTTCGTAAATGCTTACCCGGACGTGAACGCCCATCCAGGTAAAGCTAAAATGACCGTGAGTGTCTCACATTGGAAGAGTTTTTGTGTTTGTTTCTGAGTGTTCTGAAGTTGCTGCAGATAAATTTGGGAGGTACGTCTGCAGGGGGAGCGATGGTTTGCCTTGTTAAGGTGGTTCTGCAGGAGGAGCCTGTGTGGCACAGCCTGCCCTCTCAGGCACACCTGGGACTTCCCCTCACAGCTCTTCAGAGCATCTTGTACCTGGATTTGAGGTGCTTGTTGGGGCAGCAAGAAGTTGGGCAGGGCCTACCCGGAGGCGTGCAGGGTTTTGTGGGTCTCCATAGGCCCAGAGCGTGTGTTTGCTGTCTCCACACAGCGGGGACAGTGGCCAGGAGTGCGCTGACTTTCGTGTCATTCACACTTGGCTGCAGTTCGTGAAAAATACAGTTTCTGGCTTTGCTACTCTCCTGCTGGCTGTGGGTCACATCTCCCAATCTCCAAACCCCAGTTTCCTCGTTTATAAGATGGGATAAGTATCCCAACTTCTCTTCAAGGAGTCAGGGATGCCACGTGCTTAGCAGGGTTTGCACTCATCCTCCCGTGGCCTCTCCTTTTCCAAGTGCATACCGTCCCTTCCCCTTTGTTTGGCAGCACAGCACATGCCACACATGACAGATTACACTGTGGTCGGGGGGGAACAGCTTTCTTTGTACAATGAGGTTTAGCCATTTGGGTCTAAGATCCACCCTGCTCATCATAATGTTAACTTTTGGTTCTTGGTGGAGATTTGCGAGTTGTTAGTCTCAAACACTTTTATAAACCATCATTTTTGCTGAGGCCTAAGCCATTCATTTGTGTGACTCAAAGTATATTCCACTGAAGAGTGATGTTTTATGTCCCCAGATTCTGTGCGTGCCCCATGTGTGGAACCTAAAGCCTGCAGCGTCCCTGGGTATGCTTGTGGTAGGGGACTTGGGTGATGTGTGTGCTGCGGCCTGGAGTAAAGTTAGCCACATGCGTATTCCTGATAGTTCCATCAGCAGCTTAATATCTGGGCTGAGAGGGAGTCAAAGGAGAGGAACCTGCTAATTATAAAAGTCTTAAAGCAATAATAGCCGCACTTTATTGACTGCTTTCTATAGTTCAGGCACTTGGTGACTTTCCGTAGCTCATGTCATTAAATCTTCATAATAATCCAGTGAAGTAGGTGCCAGGTTTATAGATGAGAAAACTGAGGTAGAGAGAGGCTGAGTAACTTGGCTAAGGTCACTTAACTGGCGAGCAGTGGTACAGAAATTCAAGCCAGGTCTTTCTGAAACTAAAGGCCATTGGTAGGCTGCATCACTGCTCTGGGTGGTTCTGGAATGTTGACTGTGGATAAATAACTTGCCCAAGATCACATAGCTGCTAAGTGGCAGAGGCAGGATGCAAACAAGGCTGCTCTCAACCACTCAGCTGTAGTTCCTGTGTCGCAGGCAAAGGCCCAGAAGTGAGTGACCCACTGCAGGGCCTGGTGCCGGGGAGGCGTGGACGCTACTGCAGTGGTTGGATTCCAGGGTCTCCTTTAAGGAGGCTCACTTTCCCCTTCTGATATTTGTTTATTTCATTAATTAAATTATAACTATACGAAGGGAAATGATTAACAAAGAAACATCATCAGTCCTACTCAGTTAAGCTTTCATTTTTCTCCATTCCTTCTCAGTTCTTAACTGTTATATAATCGTTCTGCTGCTTTACTTAGCCTTAAACTCATGATTCTCGTTTTTTCTTAGTTGCATGCTATTCTATGAAATTGATACGTTGTGGTTCACTTGACCATAACACATCTTTCTGCCTATAGCCTTTTAATTTTTGGATTGTTTCTATAATGTAGATTCTAGAAGCAAAATTACTAATTTAAAGGATTTAAATACTTTTATTAACATGTAACTTTTCAAGTGTTGTATTATTTCTATAGCTACCAGCAGTATATTATTATATTGATTAACTTCACTAACATTGGATTTTATATATATATATATATATATGTATGTATTTAAAGATTTCTGTTTTCCTTTTTCTCCTCAAAGCTCCCCAGTACATAGTTGCATATTTGTAGTTGTGGGTCCTTCTAATTCTGGCATGTGGGATGCCGCCTCAGCATGGCTTGATGGGTGGTGCCATGTCCGCGCCCAGGATTCGAACTGGCGAAACCCTGGGCCACCGAAGTGGAGCGCATGAACTTAACCACTCGGCCATGGGGCTGGCCCCCTGTCTTTTTTTAAAAAAAAAAAAATCTGTTTTTCTCTTTTAATAAGTAGTAATAGCACCATCCATCTTTGTTTTTTTTTTTTTTTTGAGGAAGGTTAGCCATGAGCTAACATCTGCCGCCAATCCTCCTCTTTTTGCTGAGGAAGACTGGCCCTGAGCTAACATCCGTGCCCATCTTCCTCTAGTTTATATGTGGGACACCTGCCACACCATGGCTTGCCAAGAGGTGCCATGTGCACACACGGGACCCGAACCGGCGAACTCCGGGCCACTGAAGCGGAACGTGCACACTTAACTGCTGCACCACAGGGCTCGCCTCACCATCCAGCTTTTAAATTTGTATTCTCAACAAACTGGAGAGATTGAGTATTTTTCATGTTTGTTCCCTGTTTTACGCAGTGTAGAAATAAACCTTTGTCATGTTTGATGGTGTGTATTTTTCCCAGTCTTTTTTTTCCTCTTTTAGTTGTATGAATTGTTTTAGATTTTTTGGAGAATTTCAAACATGTACAAAAGTAGACAGAATATTATAATGAATTCCCATCTGTCCCTCACTCAGTTTCCACAATGATTAACTCATGCCCAGTCTTGTCTCATCTGTACTCTCATGCAGACAACCCTCCTTTGTTATTTTGAAGCAAATCTAAGATAAGATATCATTTAATCCATCATTATTTCAGTATCTCTAAAAGATAAGGGCTTTCTTTTTTAACATAACCACATAGTTTTTTACTTTTTCAGTTTAAATTTAGTCAAACATGTTGAATTTGTCCTTTTATATTGTTTATCTATGCTTTCAGAAGGGTTTTTCTCAAGCTAGGCAGGGCGTTAGAGAAGGAGTGAAGAGTCAGCTTTGATACTGACAGGCTTCACTCTGAGGAGAGACCCCTCCTGTTTAGAGTGTGGCTGTTGGGAGAGCGGGAGGAGAGGGGAGTTTCTTGAGCCTCACCCTCACCTGGCTCTTTGCTTTTCCAGGCTTGTTCGTCACCATGAAGCTGCTGCACCCGGCCTTCCCCGCCTGCTTCCTGCTGACCCTGCTCAGCTTATGGGCAGCTGCTCCCGAGGCTCACGCTGTGTCCAGGGGGACGCCAGCCATCAGTGCTGCCTCTTTCCTGCAGGACCTCATGCATCGCTATGGCGAGGGTGACAGCCTCACCCTGCAACAGCTGAAGGGCCTGCTCAACCACCTGGACGTGGGAGTGGGCCGGGACAACGTCACCGAGCCCACGCAGGGACAGAGGAACCTCTCGACGGTAAGGCTCTCCTCTGCTCGCCCTGTCTCTACCGCCCGGTCTTCACAGTCCACTTGGGCACAGGGAGCTCAGCTGCTCACGGTAGGCAGGATCAGGGCACGCAAGCCTTGACAGCAGAGCAGACACAGCTCCGCCCCGTCGTCTGGATCGGCAAGTCCGAGCCTCCAGCAGCGCCTCCGGACTTCCTGCGTGGGTGTTTTGAAGCCCTTACCAAAGGGCAGCCCTGAAGTGGGAGCTCTCAACCCTCCAGGCTCTTCCTCAGAGCTATACCGGGATTACCTGGGACTGCCAGGCAGCTGGAGCTCCGGGACAGTGAGCATTTCTAACAGGGAGGAGTTAGCAAAGCCCTTGGCCCACTTTCCCAGGTGAGCCTCGCGGCACCTCCATGTACGGGTAGACAGCCTTCATTTTGTGGGGAGGATACTGAGGTCCTGCAGTGAGCTCCTGGAGGGACTGGGAGTGAGGCCCAGGTCTTTTGGCTCCTGGGCCTCTGATTATTCCTCCATATCCTCTTGTCTAATCCGGGTCTGAGGCTATTCGTTGCAGCCAAATATAAGTCAGTCAGCAACGTCTTTCTATATCTACTTTGTTCCCTGGGCTGAGTGTTGTGAGAAATAGAGGAAAGAAGAATGAGTCACGTTCAGGGATTTTACTGTCTAGATGGGGAACTCAACCAACAGAGAACAAAGTAAGCTGATATTAAAAAGCAGCGTTAATTACTGTGGGTTGCACAGTCATTGTAGGAGTCAGAGATGAGACGGGGCTGAGTGTGTGCTAGAATCCTCAAGGAAGGTTTGTGGTCCGGTGTCCTGGAGCTTCGCCTTGAAGGAGAGTAGAGTTCAGAGAAATCTAGTGGCCTAGGGGGCTGTGTGGCATGGACGCAGAGCCACAGGAGCACGGTGAGTGTTAGAGTCAGTGAGGAGGCTGCCGGGGAGCCTGGTGCAGCTGGGGTCACCAGAGTCCAGCTCTCAGCTTTGTAGTCCCAGAAACTCTGACTGGTCGGCACAGCCAGGGGTCGACTCTCTTACAGATAGACCCACGTCAAACCAAACTCGGATAAGGACTGTGGCGTGTGAGTGTGTAGAGTCTAGGTAGAAGTGAGACTGCAGTGCTTCGCAGGAAGAGTACATGAGACCCACTTCCCTGGCGCCTCCCAGGGGGACGCAGAGCTCCTGTCCACTGGCCAGCCCACACTTGCTGTGTGGTAGACTTTGAATCTTCAGATTTTCCTTCCTTCCTTCCTTCCTTCCTAATCTCTGCCAACACCTTCTCCAGGCTGGAGACCATACTGCATGGTCAAGGAGACTAGTTCCCCTGTAGATACCAGTGCTCGTTAGCTCTGGAAAAGTATCTGTAATCTGCATTTTAATGTAATAGCTCCCTGGGCTATTGTGATATGCGGCCAGATTTGGGATCTGGGTGGAGCTGTATCCTTAGGATGCGAATAGAAACCACACCCTGGTCACAATGATTGGAATTCACTTGTTCCTAGAATTTGGGGGCAGCCCTTTACAGATGGCTGTGCATAAGGTATGTTCACTGGGGGGCTGATTTCTAAGATTACGTGTTAGTGTTGCACATTGAGGGACTAGCTCGCTCTCATCCCTGGAGATGAGTCTAGATTACCAGAAATTTGGACAGTTCTGTCTTCTTTCCCCCTCTTGGAAGGCTGAGTCGGTTGCTGCTTAGGGGCAGGGTGTGACTTTGGTTCTAAGAGGCTGTCTGCTCCTGCCTTTGTCTCAGTGCTTTAGTTCCGGGGACCTCTTTGCTGCGCACAACTTCAGCGAGCAGTCCCGGATTGGGATGAAAGAGTTCCGGGAGTTCTGCCCCACCGTCCTCCAGCAGCTGGATTCCCGGGCCTGCTCCTCCGAGAACCAGGAGAACGAGGAGAACGAGCAGACAGACGAGGGGCGGCCAAGCACGATCGAAGGTGAGCTGGGTGGGAAGGCAGGGACCTGGTCCCCGTGCTGTCTTCACGTGGCCCACTGGCCGATCAGATGGTGCTGCTCACTCAGTGTTTAATCAGTGACCAGTTACCAACGTAGGGAGGGGCGACTTAGAGGAATGATTGTAGTGGTATCTTTTGCACTCACAAGACTGGTCCAGTGCATTGTCAGACTGGGCGACATGGCTGGTGAATGTTAGAGATGGGCTTTTGGACCATCTGTAGATGCTTTTCTTGGCTGCTTTTCTATTTTGGTTTTCATTAAACTACATGGGGGCCAACGCCTTGGTTTTTCAGTTTAGCATTTGAGACCTTATTGAGTCTGCCCTCAGCCCAGTTCATCCTTTCCCCCTTCCCCGGCCCCATGATTCTGCTGCAGCCACAGAGGGCTCACTGATTTATGAGTGTACGCAGCTCCGTCAGGCCCGGATTGCCCTTCTGAAATCCCGTTGTACTAGCGCAAGCTGCCCGACACTTGGTACCTAGCACGTGCTGCTGTGTCGTGCCTCATGTTGTTTCTTGCTATCATTTAACTCCTGTGGTATTTAACCTTTCATATTGTTTTCACCTGCCTCTCTATCTAAAAGGTAAGCTTCTTTTGGATAGCAACTTTGCTGTATTTTTTTAGGCTTCTCCACAGCACCCAGCAAGAAATGGACTCAACACATATTTACTGATGGGTTGGTGGATCTCTCTCTGCCCTGATCACAGCTGAATTCAGAATGGTCCCAGGCAGCAAGAGCACCCCGCCCTCAGTAATGGGGGCCCTCGTCTGTTCTTGTTCCTCCACAGTGTGGGGCTTCGGTTTCCTCAGTGTGTCACTGATAAACCTGGCCTCTCTTCTGGGAGTCCTCGTCCTGCCGTGCACGGAGAAAGCGTTTTTCAGCCGTGTGCTCACTTACTTCATCGCCCTCTCCATTGGGACGCTGCTCTCTAACGCGCTCTTCCAGCTCATCCCAGAGGTGCAGTAGAACAGAAGTGGGCGCGTCTTCTTTCCCGGGGTGCCCCCACTCCCACCCTGTGCTCTAAGGCACCCGACAGCTGCTGCCTGAAAAATTAACTTCTCCCTCATATCATGGAAATGACTTCTGACTCGGGGTCTCAAGGGCCTTCTCTCACTCCTGGGGCACAGGTTTGTCTCTGGCCTCTTCAGGGGATGTCAGATGCAAGGCTCTTAGCATTTGCCCTCCTGCTGGGGACCTCACAGCCTCCCTTCCCCAGTCACTGCCTTTCCTAAGCTCCGTTTGCAGGGCTCAGAAGGAAGGCTTCAGCCATTGGTTGCCATCCATGCCCCTGGTACCCTGTGCCTGCTCTGTTCTAAGTGGAGGCCACCACAAGGTTATCAATCTGGAATGAGTTAGAGGGAAAAGAGGTTGCCAAGTGGAAAGTAAAATTGGCCTGAAAACCAAATGATCCTTTTTTAAAAGCAGGCCCTAATTTGTAGCATAGAGAGCCAAACTTGGAATGAAGACTAACAGAGACAAATGACGTTAAAATTACAAAATAAAGAGAAGGGGCACTCAATCCGTCATAGTTTGCATCTTGACTTCTTCCTGATAGGACTGACTTCCTGGTGCCTTTACTTGACTGTTTTGAAATGTTTGTTAATTTTGTTTTTTAATTGTGACCACTGAGGAGCTCAAAAAAATAAGACCCAAGTTGACACTGCCGACTTCTTGGCCCAGCAGGGACGTGTGTAGTAGGGTGACTACGGGCAGCCGCCTGTCCTAAAGGGCCTGTGTTGGGGCCGTCCAGCCTTCCCAGTCAAGAGACTCACCCCAAAGAGACAGCAGGCGAGTGCCCAGGCCTGGCCTGGCCTGTTCCTTCTTCATAATGAAAGAGCAGATCTGGTTTGAGCACTACCGTCCTGATACTCAATCAGAATGCCACAGAAGTCAGTAAGCACTTCTCAAGGCAGGCCTCATCTTGGGCTCTTTTTTTCAGCTCCAGAAATTGAATTTATTAATTTTTTAAAGATTTGAAATGAAATGCCTCATTGCCTATTGAATGGAAATACAGTAATTGTACATACTCCCCACTGTGGCTCACAGGGGAGTGCCTCACCCTGGCTCGGTTTTGTCCTGCCTGGGGTGTGTGACACTGGGAAATGGTGGAGGAAATATTTTTTGTGACAGGGTGGTCTTGGAACTCTGTTCTCTGTGCCAGAGCCCCCTCAAAGCAAATGGAAACCGACCAATCAACCAACAAAAAATCCCTGAGAAGTTAAGAAACAGTTTGTGGGCATAGGCCCTGACTTGTTCTCCATCCGTTCTGCCCTGCACGTCTGACTGGTTGTGTATCTTGCACAAACCCCTCCAAGTCCAGGCAGTGTTGCATGTGCCTCTGCAGTTCGGGTCGGATGTACAAAGCAGACGGGCAGCACAATGGTCAGTGTCTTTCCCTTGCTCTTATTTTCTGGTGAAGAGAGCCCTCGAGTAGTCGGCCCGGGCAGTCTCTGGGTAGGCCTGAGCACACCTCAGCTGTGTGATGAGGCAGCAGCCCGCCCCGCCACTCGCACCAGCTGGCAGGTGCAACTGGGGCCACCAACGGCAACAGGGCAGGAGCTACAAGGTTCCAAGGCCACTTTGGATTCCTCCTCATTTCCTCTGAACTGATTGAAGGAAATTTCGTCAGATTTGAATCACTAACAAATTTTCTATTTCTCTCTCCCTCCCTACTTGTCTCTCTGATTTTTCTTTTTTGTTTCCTTTGTTAATATCCACCAAAACCTTCCTTGTTGCCTCCCCTCCCTCTCCACCTTCTTCCCCTAAATGGTGGTTGCCTGCAATGGGGCGCTCGCCCTTCTCCCTGTCCTGGGTGGGACTGGCTCTTCCTGCAACGGCAGTGTGGGGATATGGTCTCCTCTGTGTGACCGTCATCTCCCTCTGCTCCCTCATGGGGGCCAGCGTGGTGCCCTTCATGAAGAAGACTTTTTACAAGAGGCTGCTGCTCTACTTCATAGCTCTGGCGATTGGAACCCTCTACTCCAACGCCCTCTTCCAGCTCATCCCCGAGGTATGGCGAGCGAGGGCTCTCGCACAGGAGCACACCAGTCTCCTGGGGACCACAGGGCACAGTGGGAGGACCCTCCATTTCAACAGAAGGCTGGAAAGGAGGCCCTTTCCTTTTGGAAAGTGAAGCTAAGACGTAGGCACGAGCAGAGGCAGCATAAAATGGGGTTGAGAGCTGGGTTCACATCCCAGCTTTACCATCGACAAGTTCTGTGGCCTTGGGCAAGTCACTTAACCACTCTGTGCCTCTGTTTCCTCATATGTAAAATGGGGAAAATAATAGGAGTGACCTCATGATGCTGTTGTGAGGGTCCCATGAGTTAATGTTTGTTGTAAGATGCCTGGTGCCTAGGGAGTGCTGTCTGCTGTGTGAAAAGGCCTAGTGTAGTTAGATCACTTTATGGCTTTCAATTTGGGGCTTTGGGCACAAGAAACCCCACATCAAGAGAATCCATAGGTCTCAATAAAAAGATCAGTTCTCCTCAGCAGGGCGTTTGGGGCAGAGGTGTGATCCGAATGAAAGCTTTGATTTCACACATGTTCATGGCACCTTTGCCCCTTTGCTTAGGTTAACGAGACTATCCCTCACCAAAGAGGAGGGAGCGCGGTCTTCGTCAGGGTTGGCGGGCAGCTTGGAGAGGCCTCAGCTGGTTTGCTGTGTTCTCTGCTGTAGACCCGCTCGCGACACTACGCTCGCAGTGATTTCGTTGTAGGTGGTCTGACAGGCCTGGACAGAGCCTGAGTGTGCAGGAAGACACGCTGCTTCTAGCACTGGATGATTTCCAGGATGGAGTTTTGAGTTTTCTTGGTTGATCCTTAGATCAACTCTGTGACATTGAGAGACGAAGCAGGTTTTATCCATTTGATGGATGCGGAATCTGACCTGCTCCAGAGCATGTATCCTGGAGGCCAGGCCCTCTAATTCTGAAAGCTGTGCTTTTGTACTCTGCCACCCTTCGTGGAGAGCTGTTAGTTGCCTGTTTTCACTCCACTTTCCCTAAAATGATTTGACTCTCCTGGAAAGTCAACCTGAATGTGCTGTTTCTACTCTAGAACTTGACCTTTGTGCCTCTTAGAAAACTGCACTGGGGGTTGAGATTGCATTTTCTCCCTTTAAAACAGAAAGGAGAAACACTTACCTTTTCAACAGCCCAGAGTTCGGGTACTTAGGATCACCTATCTCTGAGCTGTTCTCGAGAGGGCTGTTTCTTGTCAGGAAACTGAGGGGCAGATCCCTGCACACTTTCCCAAGGCCCCAGCACGGGGAGGAGCATCACTGAGAGTGGAGTTCTCCTGATTTCTGCTCTGGTCTACTTCCCAATGGATTCTTTTTTTTTTCTTCTCCATAATAAGTGAAATTTCTAGAAACAACTCAAGACGAAACCCCAGAAATTGACACATGAAGGAACAGTCTGCTTCCTTGGCTTTGTGGTCACTGGGAGGTCTGCGGTCAGGACGGTGCTGCAATTCTTACTATTTAAGTGGGGGATGGATTTCCCACTTTAGAAAGTATAATTACGCCATCTCGGTTTGTGTTTACGGGCAGATCAGCCAGGGGCACTAGATAACAATGAAAATAAACACAGTGTCTTCCCTCAAATATGGAATTTGCTGGCAGGGGCCGCCCTTGTAGCAGAGCACAGGAGAAGTGGAGACAAGAGTCCTCGTTAAAAGTAGAAAACCATATCCAAGGCTCTTCTCACTGAGGGTAACATTCTAAGGATGAGCTGTCTTTTGCATCAGAAAATAAGCTGAAGAGCACCTGCCAGGCGTGGTGATGAGCCATTAGGGAAACAGCAAGGGTTGGATTTTGCTGGAAAGGGAATGGGTAGGTGGCAGAGTGATCTCGGCGTGTCTTTCCTTTCCGAGAGTCAAGCAAGTGGTTAAGAAAGGAGAGGGAACCTTGAAGAGTGTTTTATTTTCTTAAACTCATTTTGTTTTCCTGGGTCCACAGGCTTTTGGTTTCAACCCTCTGGAGGATAATTATGTCTCCAAGTCTGCAGTGGTGTTTGGGGGCTTTTATCTTTTCTTTTTCACAGAGAAGATCTTGAAGATGCTTCTTAAGCAGAAAAACGAGGTGAGGCCTAATTGTTGGTAAGTGAAGCGCTTCTAGAGAAAGCATTGGGCTCAGAAATGTTTCTGTGTCGTCCGCTCACCACCCGTACGGTGGGCGTACCTGCACTCTTCCCACCGTGGAGTAAACCCCACAGATGTCATGAGTAGAAATCCTGTTTCACCTCATGAAGATGTGAGCAGAGGGTGAGGGCAGACCAGAAACCACATCGGGCCTGTGTGCCTTTTACTAAGCAGTAATTTATCCCCTTTGTTTTATTCTGGATTATTTCTTTAATATACCTTTTATACCTTTAGGAGATATGTGCATTCATTGTGTGTGAAGTATGACCGCAAAGAATGGGACCAATTATCGCAGTGTAGTTCCGAAAAGATAGCTTAGTGCCTGGCACTTGTCATCCCCTAAGTGGTTGCTGAATTGAATGAACGTAGCCACTGCAAAGGAGGAGCTCTGAACGTTCGGAGCACTGCTGCCTGGCAGGGATGGGTGTTGACCTGCGGTCACTGCTTTGATGCCTGTGCTACGTCAGCCAAGCCCTCTGGTCCAGCTTTCTGTGATGACTTTCCCTTGGCTCCCGTGCATATCACCTGCTTGTGTTGTCTAGTGGCAGGAACGAGGTCTTCCCAGTGCTCGAGCACAAGCTCAGAGTAGGTGCTCAGTGGGTAGTTTTGGTGAGTGTCATGCTGACCCCTGTCTGTGGTCCCTCCAGCATCATCACGGACATAGCCATTATGCCTCTGAGACACTTCCTTCCAAGAAGGACCAGGAGGAGGGGGTGACAGAGAAGCTGCAGAATGGGGATCTGGACCACATGATTCCTCAACACTGCAGCAGTGAGCTGGATGGGAAGGCCCCTGTGATGGATGAGAAGGTCATCATGGGCTCGCTGTCTGTCCAGGTTAGTGGGCCGTCTCATGCTTGGTGGGGCCTTTAAGCAGTAATGGCTTGGATGACTCAGGCCTACTTTGAAGGTCCATTGTCCACTGTTTGACTTGGGGGCTGTGGGCCTGGGCTTTCTTGTAGGACCTGCAGGCTTCCCAAAGCGCCTGTTACTGGCTGAAAGGTGTCCGCTACTCTGATATCGGCACTCTGGCATGGATGATCACCCTGAGCGATGGCCTCCACAATTTCATCGACGGCCTGGCTATCGGTGCCTCCTTCACTGTGTCTGTTTTCCAAGGCATCAGCACCTCGGTGGCCATCCTCTGTGAGGAGTTCCCACATGAGCTAGGTCAGTGTGCACGCCCCCTGCCTCTCTACTTGTGCTGCCTCAGTTATTGGCACAGGCACCCTTCCTGTGGCTAACTCCTCCCCACACTTCACAACACTGATTGTCGTTAGTGAATACGTTCTCTGTGCTACGTGAAATCTAACCACTAATTTTTAACAATTGAATTAGTAATTGAAAATTGATCTTTAAAATGATGGGAGGTTTTTACAGGGATCTTTGTTTCCCTTTAGGCCCCATATCCTGTGGCTCAGTTTCCTCAACTGTACAGTGGGGTTAATAATAGTACCTGCTTCACAGGTTTACAGTGAGGATTAAAGGGGAAGATAGTGGAAAGGACTTATGATGTGCTGTGCACTCTGCTAAGTGCTCAACATACGTTCTTACTAACATCCTATTAATCTTCCAAGGGCTGGGATGTATGTTAGAAGTCTGGTGGTGGAAGGAGTAGAGGAGTCAGGGGTTGAAGGGCCTTTGTTGTATCAGAGGGAGACTGTGAAAAGCCTGGACTTTGGAGCCTCAGAGACTCGAGGTCGAGTCTTGGCTTTGCCATTTATTGGCTTGTGATTTTGGGCAAATTAATTTCTGTCGGTTTTCTAAAAATGCTAGTCGTTGTAATTGTCAGGAAGGAAGCTCCTTCTATTCCACTGTGAAGCAAAAGAGAAATGAGGCCATTGCTAGAGGTGATTATCTATTTTGAAACTCTTTGCACTGTTTTCAGCCCTGGGCTGGAAGTACATGGCCGGTTTCACAGATGGTATCACAGCTCTGACACACGAAGGTGAAGGGGTGCCTTAGTCTTGTCACTGCCATCTCACATCTGGGGCTGTCTTGGTTTTCCCCAGACTTTATCTGTAGTTTAAGCAGTCTGTCTGCATCGTCTTCTCTGCCCACAACCTAGTGTGACTCTTGTCCACAAGCCTCCCCTCTTCTTTGCCCGTAGGAGACTTTGTCATCCTGCTCAATGCTGGGATGAGCATCCAGCAGGCTCTCTTCTTCAACTTCCTTTCTGCCTGCTGCTGTTACGTGGGTCTGGCCTTTGGCATCCTGGCGGGCAGCCACTTCTCTGCCAACTGGATCTTTGCACTGGCTGGTGGAATGTTCCTGTACATTTCTCTGGCTGATATGGTAAGTCTTCCATAGTCTATGCCTTGTGTGCCAAACTAGACTGGATTATTCAATTCATTGGATGGGAGGACAGCTAAGGAGACATGACATTAGTTAGTTTGTTTTTCATAATAGCTTTATCGAGGAATCATTCACATACCACACAAGTAAGGTGTACAATTCAGTGTTTTTTTAAGGGAACATCAGATTATAAAGGAGGAAAAGTTTGTGTTCCTATTAGCATATGTCATTAAAACAAATGATTAAACGCAACTCCAGAGTCCTTACTTTATTATAGAATAGATGTTCATAGGTAAATGAAAAGAAGAAGAGAGGGAGGGAGGGAAGGAGGAAAGAAAATTAACCATAATCATTCTCACCTCAAAGCAATAATAACAACACTTAGGTTTGTTTCTTTTTTGTCTCAATGCATTGTGTTTGTTTTTTAAAAACTATGATGATATTGCATATACCATTTTATCTTCTGATTTCTTTTTTTACTTAATATATCATGGACATTTTTCATGTTGCGCACTCTTTAGAAGCATCTTTTTCAGTGGTGGTATTATTTGGTGAGAGGATGCACCTAATTCAGAAACTAGAATTGCTGGCTCAAAAGGAATCCATGGTTTGAAGCTTTTAACATGCACTGCCAGATCGCTGTCTGTGAGGGCTTACGCTTTGTCCATCATCAGTGGTGTGTGAGAGTATGTGCGGTACTGGACCTGCGAGCGTTTGGTGTAACCAGTTAGGTGGTTTTCAGTTTGCTAGTGAAACACCTGATTTGTTGCATCTTTCGTATAACTACGGAGGTTGATTACTTTCCTGGCCTGTTGGCATGATGTGTGTTTGGAAAGTCTGCATGAGTTATTTTCCATATCCTTTGGAAATAATATTTTTGATGAGAGTATTGACCTCCACAATCCAACCTCCCTCCACAGAAACATCTTAAATTCTCTCCTCTCTCTCTTTTTAATTTTTATTTTTTATTGCAGTAACATTGGATTATAACATTATATAGCCCTCAGATGTACATCACCACATACCTCGAACTCTGTGCAGATCACATCATGTTCACCACCCAAAAACTAATGATAATCCATCACCACACATGTGTGCCCAAGCCCCCCTTCCGCCCGCCCCTCCTCTCTCCTGTGGGGAGCCCTCCCCGCGGCGGAGATATTTTTGTGCATTAGTTGAACTAGAAGATCTCATCGTCACCTGCGTCTCTGGCCAGCAGGAGGAGGCCTTGGGTCATAGCAATGTTGTAGCTCCGTTCTCTGGCCCCTCACACAAGCTGCTCACTTTCCCAAAGAGGTGACAGTGTTTTGGGAGCAAAAAGATCTTTTCAAGGTTATTAAAGATCACAGTGAGAAGTTTGTTTTATCCAAGTGGTTATTTTTAGCCAGCATCTGAACACATGCAGGGCTACAGACTTGTATCTGATTTGTTCTACCCCAGTAGCTGTAAAGTGCTGGTAGCCACCTGGGAGAACGGCTGGTGCATTCCAGTTCCAGAGGCTATTGCTGCAAATTGTCTTTGTAAACGAATTGTATATTATATGTACTTATTATATATTAACATAATATTAACCATCTATATTATATACTAATTATGTTAATATTGTGATATAAGATTAATATAATAAATATTATGGCAGTTATTAGATATACTCTCTCTCGCGCGCGCTGAATCGTCCTGGACTTACGAGGTTAGGAGAGGAACTGCAGCTCTCCTGTTTTTCTCTCCTTTCTCAGTTCCCTGAGATGAATGAGGTCTCCCAAGAGGATGAAAGGAACGGCAGTGCCTTGATCCCCTTTGCCATCCAGAACCTGGGCCTCTTGACCGGTTTCACCATCATGCTGCTCCTCACTATGTACTCAGGACAGATCCAGATCGGGTAGGGGCCTGGGCTACGCGTCCCGCACCCGAGGACTCGGCGTCTGCAAGGCACCTCGGAACAGGCGGTTCTGTTAAAAACTGTGACACGGACTGTATTCCTGCATTCAATGTCAGCTGTCTCTAAAACGCTCTGTCCTAGGAATAAGCTGCCTGGTAACCAGTCTCTAGGTAGTGCCTCTCTCCCTGTCCTCTCCCTCTTGCCCAGAGTGACTCTGGAACCTGAGTGCAGCTGAGAAGACAAGCTTAACTTTTTTCTCTGGTTGTCCTGGCCTCTTTTTCTTCGAACCAGCGCTGGGAGATTTTGAATCCTTTGCCCTACGATGCAAAAATATAGCCAGTGGTCATAACTTGGTTAGAAATATCAGGAGGTGAATCTATAATTTGGGGTCCAGAAATCTAAATGTGTTTCCTGGACCTCAAGATGACCCATTCTTAAATGGATTCACCTATTTTTACAGAAAAGGTACAGGAGACAGGAATCCCTCCTAGTTTTTCAAAGTCTGTTCAGTTGCCTGTTCTCTCAAAGAGCTGAAAGTTGGAATAGATGGATCCGGCAAGACAGGAGGCAGGGTCATCCTGAGTGAGAGGGGGCGTCGCGCCGAGGGTCTGTGCCTTCGTGACGATAACTCTCCCCACGGGGGTGCTGGGTATGGATTTTGTGGCTGCGCCTGGTGTCTCATGGCCGTCCAGGTGAGCTGGCATGTGGCGTCGGCTGCTGGACCTCCCCTTCCTCCAGATGAACACTGACAGAGTGGAAGGCAGAGAATGAAGACCTGCAAGAAATCACTTGGTTTGGTTTTGATGTGATTTCCACTCCCCTTCCCCACTCCCATCTTCTGAGAGACTTTAGCTGCCTCCCTAAAAGCACATTCTGAGCACACTTACGATGTTTGTATTAGAGGGGAGGCTGCACGAGTTTACCTCCCCGGGTTAACACTGCTGCTGCAAAGTGGCAAGTTGACTTGTAGAATTGGAATGCAGTTTATGCTCTTCTTAGACAAGGTAATCAGAAATGGAATCAGTGCAGGCAAAGTCTAGGATTTGTTGATCATTTGAATAAAAGTATGAGTAAGAGAACTCTGACACGGAAGGCCTGAAACTTGGATCAGGGCACTGCAGATGTTTGCAGAGCAGAGAACTACTGATCATACTGCCAGTGGGTTAAAGGGCACTGTCTAGCTTACCCTACCCCGTCCTCCCGCACCCTAAACGAGAAAGGGTGAATCCTGTATTGAATGAAATATTAATTGCTCTAATTCTCTTCAGAAAATGGGTTGATAGACTTGTCTGTGAGACTCTGTGGAGCCCTCTCCTCAGAACTCTGACTTCAAGGGAGCTCATCTCCAGGTTCACTAGGTGAATTGATTTATTATTATCATATTGATAATGTGAGATTCTTTAGCCACTTTGGGGAGCCAGTCTCTCCGGAAGCCTTTCTTAGTGGTGCCCACAGTTGTGGCCCAGGGGCTGTGTTCACAAACTGATGTTATGTGCGTGACTGACGAGTGCTGCTGCGTTGCCAGCACCTCTGAGTTTCTCTGTTCTTAGGAAAACTTTCCACTCTACAGTAATTAAAAGCACCATCTATTTTGGTTTTTTCTTCTTGGGAAATGTCTCTCAAACCAGGAATATTCTTGAAAAGAACATGAGCGGGAAAACTGCTGGTGATGGTTTAGACATCTTTCTCCTTGTCTTGCCTGTTGACTTTGATACATTTAAGAATGAGCTGAACAAGGAAAACTTGAGTTTTAAAATTCTAGATTAAATATCAGGACTGACTCCTGATAGGATTCTGTTCCAGTTTTACCAAAGAACCAATTCCTTGAATGTTGGAATCTAACTTTTATATTATTATTATTATTCTTCTTACTGTTTTAAAACAATTCTTTGTCTTTTCTGTTTTATTTTTCTCAAATTGCTTTCAGGAACTAGTGGAAAATAACACTCAACCTTTAAGACTTTAGAAGATTTTGCTTTCCTTAATTCACATTGATGTATTACATTTATAATTTTAGCATTCCCTATAGAGCTGTCCTTCCTTACAAATACCATTATTCTTGGAGTAGAATACTTAGAGTTAGGGTGTTTCTAGTTTTAGGAGAAGAGCTCAAAAATGTAATCTTTAACAAATTAAAAAATAAAATCTGAAACAGTAGGATGCTTTCCCTTTTCATGCATGTCTATATTAACTTAAGCTGCCTCAGAGGGAGATGATGTAAGCTGTAGCTGGTCCGGAGCCCCGTCCCGGATGCAGCGGAGGAGGGCTGGAGACACTCAGATCATGCGACTGATTGGATGTTCCCATTGGCAACAGTTTTGCCTCATGAGTTGAAAATATGGCAATTTCTTTTTGACTTTTAAGTGTTGAATTTGCCATTTTAAACATGTGTCCATATTGGGAGTCTGAGGAACAGCGAGTTGTGAGGACTTTTTCACCCCTGGCATTAGCATCTTCAACCTCTTTTTCCCCAAATGGACCAGCTCCTATTAATGTTAACAAGGAAAGTATATGTCACATGCAGAAGCAGTGGCCCAGGAGCAGGGGTTCTGCTTCTCACCTTGCCCTGGCATGCGGGTTGCCTTTTGTCCTTGTCCCCAAAGGTTTTTTTGTATCTAGTGTCAACTTGGGGCTTTCCCTCATTGGTTCTTCACCCTGGGTTTAAAAGAGAAGGTTTCTCTGCTTGGGTATCCTAAGACCTGTTTTCAGTAAGTCCTCTTCCAAAGAGATGATAGTATGCTGGAAATCTTAAAAATCAAAAAGTCTGATTTTTACAAAAGAGAGAGGTTAGGTTTTTATTGTTTATATTTCTTTTTACAGTTCTGCAATTCCATCACAGTATTTTTTTAAATAACTCAGGTGTTATGAGAAAAATTAGAAAAGAATATAACTTATGTAGACTGTAAATGTTTATTTGTAAGGTTCTATAAATAAAGCTATATTCTGTAACTGTTGAATCCCGGGTGTCATCTTTTGCAGTAATGTGGGTGTAATGAAGTCTGTTAAACACCAGGTGGCGATGGTGTCTCGCTGACTTACAAACTCACCGTTTCACTGGTCCAGCTTACTTTTTGATGAGGGGATTTTACAAGGAACCTGAGATAGCGAAACATGCTCACTTTAAAATGACCAGTTGATCTTTGCTGGAGCCTGTGACTTCATGATGTTGCATGATAGAAGAGCTGTGGGCTTTCCTAAGAAGGAGTTGCTGTCGTGCTGCTTTCACTTGATAAATCCATAATTGAAAACTCGTAGAGTGCCTTGGTTCATTTAAACCACATCTCCTGTATGTCTTACGGGGAAAAGTCCAGTCCTGAGACTTAAATTCTAAATCTGTTCTTATTCCAACTTAGTCATAGGGCTGTTGTTTTTCTTTGACAATAAAAATGAGCAATAAGGTAAAAATATTGATGCAATCTTAACCACTACATAAATTAGAGATTTCCAAATGCCTATTACTCAGTCCTTCCATTTTTTTAAAACTCAAGAATAATATATAAGGTGGCTCATATTGGTCTTTTAAATTGCATTAACTAGCTACTATATTGGACTTCCATCTGCTGAAGTTGTTCAAAATGACATTCACTCCATCCTTCGGCTTGTGCCACCTCTGGAGAGCCTCCCCAGGCTGTTGTTGATACTTCCCTTACGCACCTCACTCCCTGGACTTGCATTGTAACCGCTGTTGTTCTTTATGCACCAAGTTCCTTCTGGGTGGAGGCTGCATCTGGCTGCTTCCTGTGCTTCCAACACCGGCCACGCACAGTGAATGAAGAGACCAGACGAAATGCCTGTAAGTTCGGCGTTTGTGAACATGCTCCTTTTCCTCTGGCAGCAGCTCCTGTTGTGTTTTCCTGTCTCTAGCATTGACTTTGCTTATGCCGTGTTATCTGGTTCTTTATTTAGAAGCAAGTTTGAGCGAGGCAAATTGTGGCCCATATAGAACAGGGTAAGCAAAGTAAACAGATCATTAAGAAGATTAAAACTTTGATCTTAGCTATCTCTAATAGAACCAGCTAAGCCATTTAGGGCATTTTTTGTGGAAGGTGAATGCCCTTCTCCTGTCATGTTGCTTCTGCACACTCTTCTTTACCATTCAGTGATACTGAGATCTCATTTGAGCAAAATCCATTTCAAGAAATAAAGACATCAAATGTGGACACAGGGTTTTTGATTTGTGAGAAAACGATGCTCATCTCTTAAAGATTTTTGTCCTCTTAATGATCTAGTGTGAAATACCTAGACTTTTGAAGATTGATAGGTTCAAGTCCCAGCAGAAGTGAATCCCTTTCATTCTTCTGGAATAAGCTAAATTACATTCCATTTAAAAAAAAATCGGTGGTTGGAAAAGATCCACAAGTCCTTATCAGCCTTCAGCTAAGTACGTTTAGAGCTGCTAGCCAAGGAAACATTTTTCTTTCCAGTATCACAACCCCTTCTTGCCAGATGTCTATTCAGGGTTTATTTTAAATGAAAGGAGTTTTGAGAGACTGTCCTTTCTGTGTAACAGCAATCTTTGACCCTGGCAATGGATGGGATTCCAAGATGATAGCATCAATTATAGTTAAGGAATAGCCTGAAAGTGACCTGCAATCATAAGCCAAGGAGTAGTTCTTTCTTCCACTAGGGCTCTGGATTGTTTTCTCTGGTTTGCTTATAGATCTTTGGAACATTGAGGTTGCCTAAGAATAAACTCAGGCAGTAATCCACATGGCTTTTTATAAATACACACATGTAACAGAAAGCCATCAGGAAATTCCTAGTTAAGATCCCTGACAAGAAATCTTTATTTTTTTTGAGGAAGATTATCCCTGAGCTAACTACTGCCAATCCTCCTCTTTTTGCTGAGGAAGACTGGCCCTGAGCTAACATCCATGCCCATCTTCCTCTACTTTATATGTGGGATGCCTGCCACAGCATGGCATGCCAAGTGGTGCCATGTCTGCACCTGGGATGTGAACCGGAGAACCCCGGGCTGCCAAAGCGGAACTGTGCACTTAACCGCTGCGCCACCGTCTTTTTTTAAAGATTTTATTTTTTTCCGTTTTCTCCCCAAAGCCCCCCAGTACATAGTTGTATGTTCTTCATTGTGGGTCCTTCTAGTTGTGGCATGAGGGACGCTGCCTCAGCGTGGTTTGAAGAGCAGTGCCATTTCCGCGCCCAGGATTCGAACCAACGAAACACTGGGCCGCCTGCAGCGGAGCGCGCGAACTTAACCACTCGGCCACTGGGCCAGCTCCCCAAGAAATCTTTTGATAAAGTAATTCTAAATGTGAAATGCACTCTTAGGATCTACATCGTCCTGTGTTTGGCTTTTTTTTGTGTGTGTGAACACATCTATTTAATATGGGAAATGGGGTATCGCTGTCTCTGTCAGTGTGTATGGGGTAGTAGGGAAAGAAGCAGAGGAACTTCTGCCCTGGAGTAAGGGGCCGTTCTGGCCCCAGGCTCGGGGATGGGGAGCAGACTGAGGACGGGGGAGATGTGTAAGGCAGGGGCAGGGTGAGCTCTGCATATATCCTTGGGACCACAGTCCAGGCCCACCCAGTCACAAAAGCAAGAATCAAATGAATCAAATGCAACCCTGGGGTTGGGAGATGGGGAGAGGGAGGGCACCAGGCGCACCCATGCCCACAGCCCACATTCAGTGCTGCCAGGTCTGGCCCACCTCCCAGCCAGACCCTCCTGTCCAATCACCCCTATGTCTGTTCCTCCATGAGCCAGGCAGGGCCCCTGTGCATCTACTGAGATAGCAGAAGCCTTAAAGCAGTGGCCACCATCACATGGCCAGCTGAGGTCAGTGCCAGGCCCTTTGGGCCCTACAGTGGCTCTGCAGATGTGTTGCTATAGGACAGGAAGGAGCCAGAGCTGTCAAATACCTGGATACAGCTGTTGCTTGCCCAGTCAGCCACAATGATGTTGTCATTAGTCCACAGCTACTGCTGTGGGGGCATTGAACTGCCCATTGCCCTTGCCATGGGAGCCAAACTTGAAGAGGAACTTTGCTGGCACTATATACCTTCACTGAATGGTTATGGAAATCCGTCACTACAGTCTCATTCTTGTTCACAGCCACAAAATGGGGCCCTGCACAGTGGCAGTCAGTGGCCCCAAGTCCCTCAAAAAGGCCAACCAGCTTACCATTGGGCTGGAAGGTGAAGACACAGCAACTTGCTGTCAACCACAGTGATAAGTCCATTCAGGTCTACGGTCACTCCCTTGGGGCCCATGAGGTGGCCAGCTCCAGTCTTGGTCTTGAACTTGGCCTCAGGGGAGAAGATGCTGACCCAGTGGTTGTCATAGTCTGCCACGATAATGTCTCCACTGGTGTCCACTGCTACACCTGTGGGACGCTGCAGCTGCCCAGGAGAGCACCCTTGGACCCCAGTGCGGAACTTGAACTGGCCCTCACTGGAGAAAACCTGCATACATTGATTGCTGTGGTCTGCTACCACTATGCAGCCGCTGCTAGCTACCACACACCCTGTAAATTGGTAAATTTGTCCTTGCTTCCACAACCGCCAACGTGAAAGACGAGTCCATCTTCAAGAAGGTTTTGCTTCTGTTTGCCGCCCTGCTGTACGTAGAGCTGGGCCTACGCTCGCCTTCTGGCGCACCTGGCTGGCAGACTGGAATTGGACTATGATGCCATCAGGGGATGGTGGCAGGTCCCAGGATGCAGAGCCCTCAGGCTCCCTACTTGGCTAACATTTGTAAATACATCAAAATCTAAAAATGACACCCAAGCCAGTATTATGGAAATTTCTTCAAAAGTGTGTTAACCTTGTGGGTTTTCAGGGGAAGGAAAATAACTAATTCAATACAGGAGACTTTTTTGTTTTTTTAAATAAAGGATTAGGTCTTATAGATGCTAGTAAGGAAAGAAAAAAGTCTCTTTGATCTGTATCTTCCCAGAATAAGAGAGTCTTTCAATTGGCATGTTCTGTATAACTTCTTGAGGTTAATAAAACAAGCTCTTTTGAAGCCAGTATCTGGCTGTATCCGTAGATATGGCCCTTGAGAAGAAATCCCTTATGCTGCCAAATTCACGGGGTTTAAACATTCTGGAGTAATTCTCCAAACAATGTAGTTTTTTCCCCCTGTTGAAAATTGTGTGATCAGGGAAGAGAGAAATTAAATTTAGATTTTTCTTTCTTGTAAAAACTTATTTTATAAAATTTATAAAAATTAATTTACAAAAATTAAAATTAAAAATAAACAATAGTATTTATATTAATTATATATAAATTATATAATAAAATTAAAATTTTAAATTTTAAATAAAAATTAGTTTATAAAAATTAGGTTAAATCGATTTTTCAGTATGGATTGTTCAATTATGTATCCTAACTAAAAGGGTAGATAAAATCTAAACGTTAGTGATCTCAACATTGTTTTCATTTTGTTTTAAGCTGTGTTAGATTTATTCCTGCAAATCTGTCTCCTAATTATGCTCTACTTAGCCCAATGGAAAACTACTTTGCATTCCTTGATTCATACATTAAAATTTTGCTTGAAAACTGTCTTGATCTAGCTGATGGTAATATTTTTTCATTGAAAATTTTAATGCAGCCTTATAAGCTAGTTTAAATAAGAAAGTCCTTAGAAAAGTGTTTCAGTTTGCTGCTTTTTGAAGCAAATGAAGATAAGCAAGAACGAATACAAACCTACTAGCCCAGGGTTCTGCATTCTGTCTTTGTCTTCAGCCGACAGGATCTTGAGTCCAAAAGAATGGATTCATGTCACTTCCACCATCGACTGGCTGTGTGAACTCTGTTGTTTAACTTCTCCGCACCTCAAAGGCCTTATCTATGAGTAGGAAAGATAATTTCTATACAATCTCCGTAAACATAAGGAGACCTAAAGGTATGAGAAAGTGCTTTATAAATTAAAACTCAATTCCAGTGGTAATTAACATTTTGTTGGGATTCCTTTGAGAATCTGAAAAATATGCTTTCCCACACACCCCAAAGGTCTTACAAATATACTCAAAATCTTAATTTCCCCTACGCTTGGGAGCAGGATGGGGAGGGAATGGTTTGAAGCCCTTGCCACGAGTTAGGAACTTCTGTTCTAGACAAGAGTAAGATGGTAGTCATTCATTCAACAAATTGTTGAGCTCCACCTCTGTGCCAGATACAGCATGACATGGCAGTGAACAAAACAGACAAAGGTGCTCCCCTTAAAGAAAGAGTGGACACAGAGGAATGTGTTGCAGAGAAATTAACTCGGGGTAGTGAGGCAGAGAGCGGTAGGGGTGTGTAGCTTTAGCTACTCTGGTGGTCAGGGAAGGCCTCTCCCAGGAGACCCATTTGAGCTGAGCCCTAAGTAATGAGGAGGTAGCTTCGTGAAGATCTAGGAGAAGAATGTTCTAGGCTAATGGGAAGCAAACGTGAGAGCTCCGGAAGAGAAATGAACTTGGTCTGTTTGAGGCCGGTTTGTATAAATTGTACTATATACGGTATAAACACGGCCACTGTGTCTGAACTGTAGCAGGCATGGGGCAGAGGTTTGAGCTGAGTTTAAAGAAGTAGACAGGAGTCAGACCACTGTCAGGAAAGGAGGAGACATTTGAGGAGTTGAAGCAGAGGAATGACATATATCAGATTTAGGTTTTGAGTTAGATCTGTTGTATGGAAAAATGGACTGTAGGGGGAGTAAGTTGACAGATACGATGTGTGAGGGACAGAGCCTCCCGATCCAGCCACCCCCCAAGCCTGCCCCTAAAGTTTTGGCCCAAGCAACATGATAAAAGCCATTGCCATTTGCCTGTGGCATCTTACCTGCAGGATGCTGGAGCCCAGGTGTGGGAGAGCTATTAGATTCTATTCTTCCAGACTGTACGGTGTTAGGTAACCAGTAATGACTGCTGCCATTTTCTCCGGCTTTGTAACAGTGCAAACAAAAGTAAAAGAGAGTGATGGCAGCTTTGGGGCTCCGCAATCCTTGTCATAGTTCTGATAGTATTGGGTTCTCCCAGGAAGACCAAGGGATAACACACTGTTAAGAGGTTTGCACACTGCCCAAAAAATGAGCTGAATATCAATCTAAATATTTACCAGTCAGCAGAACTTCATTAGCATGTTTTACTTGCAAATGTCTAAAGAGATTATTAAGTTTATGTCAGGCTATTGATAGGATGTTGCTTTGGGCCATGTTTTTCCAATTACAAAAATATATATATTTTTACCTGAATTCACTAATTCTTTTAGACCTCAAGACTGGGGGCGGGGGATCCATGCCAAGGTAATTTAATCAAAATTAAATGCACTCGTAGGAAGCTATGAATAAAATAAGGTATAGTTATATGATGTCCATACAATACGTGTTACTAATAAAAACATTTATGTAGTGCTTTTCATATAATATGAGAGATTCTACACTATAAAATACCTTTTGTTGTGTGTAGCTATTTTAGGAATGTTCATTTTACCCTAGTTTTAAACTATTCTACAGTTCTCTTGACTGCATTTAACACAGAAGTTTAATATTTAATGGCTTTATACAAATAGAAGCTGAAGCCAGGTAAGTGTTATACAACAGTGGAAACTAGGATTCCCTGTGCTTCTGTTAAATTAAAAGCATTCATAATTATTTCTCAGAAGAGCTGGTCATTAATTAAGGTTTATGAAGTGCTTAGGGAGTTTCATAAGGAAATATACCGAGTCTCACAAGTCCTGTGAGAAGGAAATCTAGATTTGAAGAAATTAGTACAAATGCCGATTAAACATGAATCCTGGTAATTTCAAATATTTGCACAATTCTGACCAATGCAGAAAGTAAAAGGAAAGAGAAGCAAATCCACCAATTAGATAAAAATACTGACCCTGGCCACGTGGAAAGGTGTACAAGCTGAATGAAATAAGAGATTTCCAAGTTGCTGGGAACTGTTCATGTGCTGACTGAGAACACCACCGCCACCAATAAAGTTGTGTTACTCACTAAAGAAAAAACTGTTTGGGAAGGGAGCTTAATTAAGACTTTTCTTGGGGCCGGCCCAGTGGCACAGTGGTTACGTTCACATGTTCCAATTTGGCAGCCCAAAGTTTGGCGGTTCGGATCCCAGGCGCAGACCTATGCACCACTTGGCAAAAGCCATGCTGTGGCAGGCATCCTGCATATAAAGTAGAGGAAGGTGGGCACGGATCTTAGCTCAGGACCAGTCTTCCTCAGCAAAAAGAGGAGGATTGGCAGCAGATGTTAGCTGAGGGCTACTCTTCCTCAAGAAAAAAAAAAAAAGAGTTTTCTTATTTTACATTTTCATGAGTGGTTCTAAATGTTTTGATCAGAGCAATCAGTCAGAAATGAATGAATATTTAACGCTACTGGAAATAGGCCTGGACAATAGGCCTTTGAAAGAAAAGACTATTTTTCTTTATTTTCAGCTAGTTATAAAGTAACAATTTCTCACCACAGAAAACTGGAAAAATACAGAAAATTATTTTTTGTTTTTTATAAGTCACCCTTAATCACACCACCAAGACATGGCTATTGTTAACATTTTTTTCCTCATCATGTAATGCTTCGTGAGGGTATGAACTGTGTCAATTTTAGCTCATGACCATATCCCTACCAACTAGCAGAGTGCCTGGCACAGTTGGCATCTAATTAATATTTACTGAATGAATATATTAATATTTCCTTCTAGTCTTTCATGAATACATTTGCTTGACTGTTAACAAAACAGGGTCCATACTGTCTATGGTTATATTCTAGCTTTTTCAGTTTTCATTATTTTCTGAGGTTTTTCTCATGACATTAAATATCTTTCTAATCTAAAATATGATGGTTTTTCATAATGCATAATGTTCCATCCAGTATCATACTTCATTTAACCATTTTCCTATGCAAATGAAATCATGTAGTATATACTATTTTGTGTTGTGCTTTTTTTGCTCAACACAATGTTTTTGAGATTCATTCATATTGTTGTATGTATCGATAATCATTTCTCTTTTATTAGCTGAGTAGTATTCCATTGTTTGGATAATTATTGCTTTTGGGTAAAATACCTAAAAGTAAAATTACTGGGTCATAGAATAGGTACATATTTAACTTTACAAGAAACTTCAAAACTGTTTTCCAAAGTAGTTGCAACAATTTACTCTGCCACCAGCAACATAGGAGAGTTCAATGTGCTCCCATCCTTGCCAACACTTGGTCCTGACAGTCTTTAATTTTAGCTATTCTAGAAGGCTAGTGAAGTGGTATCTCGATATGGGTTATTTTGCATTGCACTGACGACTAACGGTGTTGACTATCTTTTCACTGGTCGTACATATGTCTTCTTTGACTGATACTTCCAAATCCCTTTCCAGAGAAGTTGCACTAATTTATAATTCTACCAACAGTGTCACTTTTTAAAAATGTTTTCCAGTTTTCTATGTGAAAAGTGGCATCTTATTTTAATTTGCATTTTTATTACTAATAAAGTTGAACATTTTTTAATGTTTAGTGCCTTACTTTTTTTTTTTTTTTTTTTGAGGAAGATCAGCCCTGAGCTAACATCTGCTGCCAATCCTCCTCGTTTTTGCTGAGGAAGATTGGCCCTGAGCTAACATCTGTGCCCATCCTCCTCTATTTTATATGTGGGAGGCCTGCCACAGCTCGGATTGATGAGCAGTGCATAGGTCTGCACCCGGGATCTGAACCGGCAAACTACAGGCCACTGAAGCCAAACGTGCGAACTTAACCACTGTGTCACCCGGCTAGCCCACATTTTATTTTATGAATTCTTTGTTCAAGGTGTTTGTCCATACTCGTATTGTAGAGTTCTTCTATTGAATAGTCAAAATTCTTTACTCTGACATGAGATGCAACTATTTCCCATCTTGTGCTTCTTTATCTTTTTCAAATAGTCAAACATAGCAATCTTTTATGATTCCTTGCTTTTGCGCTTAGAAAGTCCTTATCTAGAATTCATTGAGTTGGTTTTGATCTGATAAACGCACACATGAAGTGAAGGGGTGTCAGCATCTATTGGCATCTGTTAGTTCTATAATTACCACAACTATCCAAGAAAGATAACTTCCTCATTTTCTTCTAGATTTTTTTCCTTTTATTTTTTACACATAACTCTTTAAACCAGGTTCACTTTATACTGTTATGGAGTGACTCCAACTTGGGATCCAAATAGTTGGTTAATTTTTCCACCACTATTATTGAGTACGCCACCTCTTCACATAGGTTTGTAGTATTTTCTTAAACTTTTTCTTTTTAGCTATCTTGTTTACGTTCTTCCAGAGGAATTTTAGCATCCACTATGACGCACGGACCAATTTAATTCTGACCTTTAATTTTCTCTGTTTGATAGAAATGTGGGGCTCATTACTTTTTAAATAAAAAACTTCCTCAAGATATCCGAACAGTTCTCTTGGGTGGAAGCCTTAAGTCAAGACCTAAGAAAACAGAATCAAATTCTATTCAGCTCCTAGAGTGGTCTTCAGCCTGCTGGGGTTGCTATGAATGGCAAGATTCAAGGCCTCCCTCCGGGCGCATATCCCCGCACCTCCTCCCAATCCTGAGTCCACGTTAATGAAGATCTTCTATATTTTTATAGCTGGGAGCCGTCCGACGGAACGTTCCGCTGCGATGGGAACGTCCATCCTACCACGTCCACTAAGGTAGCCACTAGCCACAGGTAGTTAGTGAGCACTTGAAATGCGGCTAGTGCACTTGAATAATAAATATGTAAATCTTTCATTTAATTTAAATGTACATAGCCACATAGGAATTCTTAGTGGCCACCGCAGTAACTGTTAAGACCGGCTTGCCCATAACTTGCGTACACTTCCCTGGGTCTCAGCTTCAACATTCCGTTATCGTTGCTGACATCAAAATACCTCTGACCTTGCCAGGCACTACCCTTGGCGAGGGAGGGCAGGCGTGGTAAGACAGCCGGCATTCTGGGCCTACGGTTTACTGAGGGCAAGGTCCTGCAACTGAGCCAGGGTCGCCCTGTCCACAGGCGCGAGCGGCGGCCCCGCCAAGCCGGCCTGGCCCGGGGGCTTCCTGGAGCGGCCGCCCCTGTCTCCCAGCCCACGGCCGGCGCGCCCGCCTCGGGAGCTGGGCCCGCCTCGTGCCCCGGCGGCTGGACGCGAACGTCCGTCTACGGCCCCAGCCGCACGCAACAAGCGCAAGGAGGCGGCGGGGCCGCGGTGGGCGCGGCGGACGCGGGAGCGCGGCCAGGCTGACGGCCGCGGCGAGGGACAGGGTCTGCAGGGCGGGGTCTGCAGGGCAGGCTCTGCACGCTGGCCCGGGGGCTCGCGGCTCCACACCGCGGCTGCTGGGACACCAGATGCGGCTGCTTCGCCTCGGGGCCGCCGGGAGGGGCGACCGGCCCGGCGCGGCAGGCCGCAGACGACGAGGCAGCCGCAGGCACGGCCGGTCGCTGACAAGGGAAAACGGGCTGTCGGAGCCGAAGGCGGGGGAAGCGCGCGTGCGCAGATGGCGGCCGCGCGGCCGAGGGCCTCCGTGGAGAGCGGGAGGCCGGGATCGGCGGCCGCGCCGGCCGCCGGCGGTGTCGCGCGCTGGGCCTCGGCGCGGCGGCGGCGGCGGCTGCGCGCGGGCCGCTGGGAAGTTGGGGGAGTGCCGGCGGGGGCGCGCGCGCGCGCACGGCCGGGCGGCGAGGAGCCCCGGTTGCCTCCCTGAGCGGCGGGCGCGGGCGCTCCCGATTCCGCGCCTCCCGGGCTAGAGGCCACGGGGCCCGCACCGTGTCCGTGAGGCTTGAGGCCGGGCTGCCGCTGCCGCCTCGGTCGGGTGTCTGCGCCGCCCGAGGGAGCTGGGGCCGCGGCACCGCGGGCCGAGCGCCCGGGGAGCTGAGGCCGCTGGAGGCGAGGGCGGAGGAGCGCGTCTGGCGTCTCCGGGGCCGGAGCAGGCCGAGGGGACCATGTCCGGGAGGAACGTCCACCTCTCCACCACCGAACGCGTCATTAAAGGTGCCAGGCGGGCCGGGCCTTCCTCGTCGACCCGCGGGAAACGGCCCTCGGCCGGGCAGCGGCTCGGGGACGGAGAGAGGGAGCCGAGGTGGGGGAGGCAGGAGGGCGGCGGGGACCCAGGCTGCCCCCGTCCCGGACGAGGACTTGGTGGGGTGTGCGAGAGGGGCGGGGGTCCCGCGGGGGCCCCGGGCGTCTTCTGCGGCGCCTACACCCTGGAGATTGCCACTTGACCTCCCGTCGTGGCGGACTTTAAGGTGGGGTGGGGATTTCTTCCCCACCGTCCAAAAAGGCCTGATGCCCGTCTTTTTAAAAGGAACGATTCCTCTTTTCTAGTCTCTTAACTGGGGAAGCCATCCAGGGGGATGCGGGCAGGGAGTTAGTGGACTTCCAAGTCAGCTCTTCTGCCGCTCCCCTCCTTCAGGACCAGCTCTTTCTCGCCCCTCCCCCACAGTTTTCTAGGACATATACCACGTACCTTTTGGCCCACTTTCTCCCGATCGTCACAGTTCACTGCTGTTATTAAAAGAAACAATATGGTGAAACAAATACAAACAAATCCATTTTATGTTGGGATTTACAGATCTCTTGACGTGATGCTGGTGTTTTATTTTCCTTTTGGCCGTAAGGACTTGGAGAATGATGTTTTCTGATTCAGATGTCCAACATAAACTAAAGATGTTCCTTACTAATGACCTATGGGGTTTTACATTGTGACTGTTTCTGCCCTTAAACCAAGAATACCGGTTTAAACATACCCGCTAGTTTCTGTGCTGCTTTTGTTCAGCCATAGGAGACTTACGTACAACTCTTCTGAGTTTTAACAATTGGTTTGAAAGCAGTATTTTATAAGAAGGAAGTAAGCCTAGACCAGGTGTGTTAGTGGCCTTTGGGTAAAGGGCTTAGCCGTAAGTCGGGAAAACTATTAAAATACTTTTATTTTTTCATTTTGGTAGTTAGAACGAGAAAGGAAACTAAGATTGGTGACAAGAATACTTTTTTTTTAAGTGGAAAAGCCTATTGAATGTTAAATGAAGGGGGAGAATTTTAGTGTTTAACTTCACTATTTGCCCCCTAAAAATTTCAAGCATCATAAATGTTGATTGTCTGCACTATGTAATTTTAGTGTGTAACTTAGTTTTTTCCCTTTGAAAAGTTAGCACCATAATTGTGGACCATAAATGTTGACTATCTACACTATATAATATTTAGAAAATATACATAATGGGATTTTTGAGCTTTATCTACTGAGCATTTGTCTGTTGTCATTAGAGATTCAAGTGGATTGCTCATATGACAGACAACCCTTTAACTGGTAAATTATTTTGATCATTTTAATATTAGTCTTTATGTGTCTAACACATAAAGAGTATATAACCCTCTTCTAAGATTCAGAATATACTAAACATAACCTTTTTTGATAAATCAAGGTCATCATTATGTACATTAATTTCTGTCCTGTGCTATTAACATGGCCGGTGCATTCTGCTGTATGAGGGTGTTGGCAGTTTTCTCCTGTACTGAAATGAGTCCTCACTGCTATGCCAGTTTAATGCTTTTGTCTGTTTTTAGCTTATCTCCTCCAGTACTGTTCTCTGTCAAAATATGCTTTTTTTTTTTTTAAAGATTGGCACCTGAGCTAACAACTGTTGCCAATCTTCTTTTTTTTTCTCCCTTCCCTCCCTCAATCCCCCTAGTATGTAGTTGTATATTTTAGTTGTGGGTCCTTCCAGCTGTGGCATGTGGGACGCCGCTTCAACATGGCCTGATGAGTGGTGTCATCATGTCTGTGCCCGGGATCCGAACTGGCAGAACCCTGGGCTGCCAAAGCAGAGCTTGCAAACTTAACCACTTGGCCACGCCAGCCCCAAAATGTGCTCTTTTAATCTGCCACTTCTAAACTGAAGTAAGCAGGGAACTAGATGAACGAAAACTGTGTCAAGTCAGAGTAAACAGGATCTGAGTGAAGCTTAGTGGCAGTCTTCAGACCGTCACAACTCTCAAATTCTGATCGCCATTGTAGCATGTAATTTCCACCATAGCCTACCATAAGGTATAAAGGAAATTTTAAAATGACCCTTTGAGACCCTTGAACATAGAAGTAAACTAAAATAAAACGTGGTTAAAATGCAGGTGCTGGCTTATTGCTAGACATGCTCACAGTTAAGTGAACACCCTCATGGTCTGGATGGTTCACATTTTTTTTCCGGTGAAATTATAAATTACTGCATGTTATATACTTAAAAGATTACACTTAGGGCCTGGCCCCATGGCTAAGCGGTTAAGTTCATGTGCTCTGCTTCAGCCGCCCAGGGTTTTGCCTGTTGGGATCCTGGACGCGGACCTAGCACCGCTCATCGGGCCACGCTGAGGCGGCGTCCCACATGCCACAACTAGAAGGACCCACAACTAAAATACGCAACTATGTCCTGGGGGGCTTTGGGCAGAAAGAAAAAAAAATGATCGGCAACAGATGTTAGCTCAGGTGCCAGTCTTTAAAAAAAAACCACAAACACAATTTGAAAAAAAGATTACACTTAAATAAATGAAACTTAAATGATTTCAAGCCCTTAGAATGAGTGGATTTATCTCGTATTTAAAAACTTTAGCATAAGAACATGACCACAGCAATTTTGGCTTCTTGGTGACTTATGTTGCTTTTTCTCTGGGTTTTCCAGAGTTTAAAATAGTTGAAGGTGGTTCTGAGAGGGTAAGGGGCACTGTATATATAGCTAAGGTCCATTGTATTGGGTAATAAATCCTGACCTGATGTTATCTTGTCTGGCCGGAGTTGTCTGCATTTATTCACAGCTGAAAATCTTTTTCAGAGGTTAGACCACACCCCAGTTATTTTTGCTTCTGTCATTTCCTTTTAACTTTAAAGTCTACTTAATTGTTTTGTTTGAGCAAATCTTGGAGAAAAGTCGGTGAGTGGATAAACTGATTTGTATTTTAGGTGTCCTTTAAACTGCAGCTTTCCTAAAATGAAGAGAAACTGGACTGCTTGTCAGAAAACCTAGATTTTACTCCTGCTCCTGGAGCTTATTTGTCGCCTTGCCTGTTTTTTTCTTAATCTTGCCTTTTTACTTAAACTCTTTTTTTTTTTTTTGCTTCAATAATCTCATCTGTCAAATAGGGTTATTAATCCCTTCTTTGTCCAGCATCCAAGCTAACATAAGGAATGTGAAAAGCTTAAGACAGGGTAGTAGTATGAAACATAATAGTAGTTTGATAAATAGATCAGTTACTAAAAGTGATTCATAGAGAAATCATTAACATTTGAAAAATAGCAGAATTAGAAAGTATGTAAATTATAACATAGGTTGGGAAACGGTTCCCAGTCAGGAAAATACCTTTTCTACAGTATAAAGGATATCTGGGTGGAATCCCAAGGGTAACAATGTGAAGAGACCAGTACAGTCTGTCTAGTACTTCCCTGACAGCTGGTTTCTTCTCTAGCAGTTGAAGGTGTTTATTTTATGTTTAAAAATATAAAAATTCTTATGATTTCACTCATTCATTAAATATTTATGGAGAGCCATCTGCACTGTAGGCCAATAGGTGCTCATTTGTTTCTTCTTCCTTTCAAGAGTAGCATTTCGGTGAGCCTCTGGAACAGTCCATGTGCACTGGGGCATCACGGCTGGTATCTGGACTATAAAACTAGAAACTCAAATAATTGAATGGCGAAGTTTTCAGCTTGATTTTTTTTGCCCCTGGTTTGCAAGTTTCTTTTTCTGTTTGAGGGAATTTTTTTTCTTTGACGGTAATTTTTATAAAAAGAGTTTATTCCTCTGGGCTGAATCTTTTAGGAAGCCCCAAGAAAATTTCGCTAGGAATTACATGATAGATATGGAGAATCTGTTGTCTGAGTTTGTTATTTGGTGGCCAAATAGGATTTAACAGAAAAGTCAGACTTCTTTTCAGTAAGATACTGATACAGCTCTCCCATTCTCTTGGAATTCACATCTATTGTACATGCACAGAATGTCCTTTGTCATTTGTAGCACACATTGGAGACTACTGAGTTTTTAATACCTGGCACTGGGAATAGTGTAACTATGGCTTTCTTAAGAGATTTTAAGAAGAGTAGTATAGACAAAAATTGCTATTTCCACAAGTATGTCCTGAACCCCAAGCCCTGTGCTCTCACTACCATGGCCTGGCTTCGTTTTCTGGCAAGGGAACCACACCGCCCGTCTGTTGGTTGTCATAATGTGGCAGCTGCATGTTGCTGTGCTGCTGAAATTTATGCCTCTGGTATTTCAAACACCAGCAGGGTCACTCGTGGGACAAGTTTCAGCAGAAAGCTTCATAGACTAAGATAGACTAGGAAGAAGGACCAGGCCACCCACTTCCGAAAAAACTGGTCATGAAAACCCTATGAATAGCGATGGGGCATTGTCTGATAGAGTGCCAGAAGATGGGAGGATGGCGCAAAAAGGACCAGGCATGCTGTACACAGGGTCACTAGGGGTCAGAATTGACTCACTGGCACTGACAACAAACCCTGAACCTCACTTGAGTCTCTGATACTTATGGCTCATTTATTTCCACAGCTCTTGTCCCCTCTTCCCCTTTCTCATATGATCAGAAATGGATTTACCAAGGGTTAAAAAATTTTTTTTTCTGGGGCCAGCCCGGGGGCGCAGCAGCCAAGTGTGCACGTTGAGCTTCGGCGGCCCGGGTTCCCCTGTTTGGATCCTGGGTGCAGACATGGCACCGTGTGGCAAGCCATGCTGTGGCAGGCATCCCACATATAAAGTAGGGGAAGATGGGTACGGATGTTAGCTCAGGGCCAGTCTTCCTCAGCAAAAAGAGGAGGATGGATTGGCAGCAGATGTTAGCTTGGGGCTAATCTTCCTCGGGAAAAAAAAAAATTTTTTTTCTCTTAAATATAAGCTTAACCCTGATAATTACAAAATTTGAAAGGCAGAAAGGGAAGAAAACAAAGACTTCATATTCTTTCCCTCCATAAGCAACTGCTCTTAATACTTTTTTGTATGTTTCCACCTACTGGTATATTTTGAATTCAAAGGAAAATGGATCACATATATTGAAGCTTTCATTATGCAATATTTATAATAAACATAAATTTTAACATAAATATTGTTTATTTTTGTTTTTTGGGGGGGGGTTTGCTAAGGAAGATTAGCCCTGAGCTAACATCTGTGTTGCCCTGTGTCTACTTTGTCTGGGGTCGCAGCCACAGCACGGCTGACAAGTGATGTAGGTGTGTACCTGGGGTCCGACCTGGTGAACCTGGGCCGCTGAAGTGGAAAGTGCCCAACTTAACCCCTATACCTGGGGCTGGCCCCATAAATATTGTAATTTTACCTAAATTCTTTCATGATGGTTTCAGTCAGCATGAAAATGGGTTGAAAGTGCTTATGTTCATATTTTGGTCCTTTATATTTTCAATCAATTGATACAATACCAACTCAGAAGAAACATTTTCAAGTATAAATATTCAATGTGAACGGGTCATATAGTGCGTATCTCCTAAGTTTATCAACAGTATTTGTTTAAGTTATGCTTAGTTTAACCTTTGTAATTAACAAGCTGCCAAACTAAACATTGGAAATCGATGCTATTTGAGATTCATACATCTGAGTGAAAGTCTCAAACCTTGGAAAGGACATCTTTTTTTTTTTTAAAGATTTTATTTTTTCCTTTTTCTCCCTCAAGCCCCCTGGTACATAGTTGTATATTCTTAGTTGTGGGTCCTTCTAGTTGTGGCATGTGGGATGCTGCCTCAGCATGGCTTGATGAGTGGTGCCATGTCGGTGCCCAGGATTCAAACTGGCGAAACACTGGGCTGCGGCAACGGTGCGCGCGAACTTAACCACTCCGCCACGGGGCCGGCCCCAAAAAGGACTTCTTAAGTTAAACACTTAATTCTTTTTTGAGCAGGAATAAGGTATTCTTTTTTACCTGTATGTTAATGGTTATGATTTGAAGCCTTATTTATATCAGACATTTGGTAATAAAGCTTTCTTCCATAAAGTAACATATTATCACATTTTACTATAAAGTAAGAAAAAAATGTTATTGGATCATTTCAGAGAAAAATGCTAACTACTCATTTCTTAAAGTGAATTAAAGAATTAATTAACCTTTTCCCAAGCAGTATTTAGTAATAAAAGTAGAATATCTTTCCATTAAAGTGACATTTTGGGAAAAAGCTAATTTTTAGACATGTCTCTGAGAGAGAAAATCATTCAGTGAATTCTGGTATTTGTAGTCACTTGGGGGCTTTGTTACTACTTAATTGCTAAAGGACTAATGGAAATAAAGTGGTGTCTCTTCTTCATTTCATCCTTTCGTGCAGTCATTAATAGAATATAACACTCTTTTGGAGTTTTCAAAGAGTTAAATTTTAGCTGCATTTTTTTTTTCAAGGATTGTCACCTGGGCTAACAACTCTTGCCAATCTTTTTTTTTTTTTTTCTCTGCTTTATCTCCCCAAACCCTCCCTGTACACAGTTGTATATCTTAGTTGCATGTCCTTCTAGTTGTGGGATGTGGGACGCCGCCTCAACGTGGCCTGACGAGCAGTGCCATGTCCGCACCCAGGATCCGAACCCTGGGCCGCCGCAGTGGAGCGCGCCAACTTAACCACTCAGCCACGGAGCCGGCCCCTTTAGCTGCATTTTAAAGTGCAAAACTGAAGTCTAAAAAATTTCAACCCAACCTAATCAGCCTAAGTCATATCTGACTTAGTTATCTTTATAATCCACCTAATTATTCAGGGGTATTTGGAGAGAACTTTTGGTTCCCTATATTCAGTTTCATTTTGTTGGCAAATTAGATTTTTATCATGAGATCTTTTAATTTCTTGAGTCTTTGTTTATTATTAGAAGAAGGTATAACTTGGTAACCAGGATCTCTAGATTGGGTGATAGAAAGATATGCTGTATAAGCTGGCCAAGGCAGTGTATATCTTTGATGATCATTATTAGATTTATTGAATATTAACAACTACATGTTTTTGTGCAGTGTCTAGACAATGTCAGCCCAAGAGACTGAAATTCTAAGTGAAAGACTAGGAGATAATTTAAGGATTCATTCAGGAATTCCCTATGTAATACTTGCTAAAAGTGTTCAGCCTGAATCTAGTTATAGTAAACAATCAGACAAATCCAATTTGTGGGACTTTCTGCAAGACACCTGGTCTGAACGCTTCAAAAATGTCAAAGTGATCTAAAAATAAAGAAGCCTGGAGGACTATTCTGGATAAAAGAAGATGAAAGAGAAATGACTGTCAAGTACAGAGCCAATCCTGGATTGGGAAAATAAAAAGCCATAGAGGACATTTTGGGGACAATTGGGGAAATCCGAATATGGAGTATATATTGGATATATCAATGTTAAATAGGTGTTAGGTGTGATGATACGGTAATGTGGTTAAAGGAGAATGTTCTTATTCTTAGGCTATACTTGATGAAGTATTTAGATTGAGATGTCATGGTGGCTGCAGTTTGCTTCCAGGTGGTTCAGGGAGAAAATTATGTATTTGTCAAGAGGGAAAGCAAAAGTGGCAAAACGTTCATGATGGTGAATATAGGTAAAGAGCAATGAATGTTCATTTTACTATTCTTTCACTTTTTTATAGGATTTCAGTTTTTCAAAATACAAAGTTGGGGAGAGAAAAAAAGTACAATTAAGAAATACCTCAAAACAGCTAGGCTTAGGAAAGGCTACTGTCATATTTGAGAATTCAGTAGTGTCTTAGTGAGAGAAAGCTAAAAAGAAGAAAGTGAATTTTAAAGTATATTATAGCTGATGTGAATTGGAGGCAACTGGTTTAGCAGAAAACGGTTTGTTTCAGCTATTGGGGCTTGGAAAACATGCAGAACTAAGGATGGAGAAGCAGAGTTTGCCTGACTGAGTGGAGAGGATGAGTGAACTAGGAGTGTCAGAGGATTGAAAGAGGTAAAATGAAGAAAGGAAGAGGAAGTGGGATGGCTGACAACTGCTAGGGAAATTGACCGTGATTCCATTAGGGGGACAGCAAGATTATTTTGAAGGCTGTGTGTTTAAAAAAACCCAAAGCTTAATCAGCTTATAAACATAATCCAGAATTGTGGAAATTTCAGACATTATGAAAATAGATATTGTGAAAAGTGAGACAGTGTTGTTTGAGTTTTATTGGAGAGATTGAAGTGAAAAGGTGGTAGAGAGATGAAATAAATATTAAAAAGCACTAATAAGTAGAGGAGAGAGAAAGGGTTTTCCAAGTGTATTTCCCATCCCTGTTAATCGCATCACTTACCCATTTAGTCACTGGCTTAGGTGACAAGCCTTGGAGTCAGGCCAGACTTTTTCCTGCCCCTTTCACTTCATGTGCAGATCTACCAGACTCAGTCCGTGCACTTTTGCTCTCTACATAACCTTCTACTTCCTCTCCCTCTCTCAGTTCTTGCTTATTTTATTGCAGTAGCCTCTTGCTAGGACTGTTTAATCTAGTCTCCACGCTGCCATCATGATCTGTGGATAATGTCAAGGATCATTCCTGTGCTTGAAATCCTTCATGAGCACTACCTGCCTGTAGGATAAACTCGAACTTTGTTGATATATGGTTCCCTTCGTGCTAAATCTCTGACCTTGCATTACTTTCTTCTCCTCATTTCACGCCCCCATTCCCAAACCTACTCTCCTACCACTTGTAGTTCCCTAGAGTGCCATGTTGTTTAGTACCTGTGAACAGGCTCTTTTCATTGCTTCTGTGTAGAATCTTGTCCCCCACCTTGCCTGGCACCTATTCATTGATCTTTCAAGATTTAGCCAAGAAGACATCACAGAAGCTTTTTCTCCTTTACTCGGAGGCTGTATAGAGTAACGGTTTTTGAACATGGCCTTCGAAGTCAGACATACCTGGATTCAAATTCTGCCTCATTTAATATCCGCATGACCTTGGACAAATCACTTAACCGTGTTTTACCTCAGTTCCCCTGTCTGAGGAAGAGGGATAATAAAACCTAGTTTACAGGGTAGTTGTAAGGATTAAATAAGCTCCACGAGTGTGGTGATGGCACACAGTAAGTGCTCAGATACACGTTAGCTGCTGTCATCATCAGGAGAAGGGTTAGGTGTTGCCTGTGTGCTCCCATGAGCAAATCTCATTGCTGTACAAATTTCTTTAAATGTTTTTATGTTCTTTATTCACGCTAAACTGTTCTCTTCAAGGGCAAGAACTACGTTTTCTTAATGCTGAATTCAGTGCTTAGCACATAAGTGCTTAGTGAATGTTTAAGTAAGTGAAAGCATAAGAAGCTTATTTTGTAGAAGGCCGTGCGGGAGAGCACACAGGCTCTGCTAATTCCTGGCTTTGAGACTTTTGTTGTTTTCCTTGCTTCACGTTTAAAATGGGAGATGGCAGTATCTGCCTCAGAATTTAAAGATTGCATCTCATCTTGTATGTCGAGTGCTTAGCATAGCGCCCATAGTAAGTGCTTAGTAAATGTTAGCTGTTCTTTATTAAAGGAGTAAATCTTGAGTCCTGGTCAGATTTGACAGCAGGTCTATTCAACTTTAAGTGGCATACGTGAAATGAAGGTTTAAGAGTGTCGTATTTTATATTTTCCAACCTTAGACTCCTTAGCTTTTAAACGGATTTAAACCTAAAATGGTTAAAAAGAAAAATGGTGAAAATTTCCTTTTCTGTAGTATAGATAGAATTTTGGAAATCATGTACTCATAAACAAATATTTGATGAATTCCTACTACAAGCAGCATGTTTCTGGTTATACTTAGAAGCTTAAATGCTGTCTTGAAAAGTACTTAGTATAGCGTATAATAGCCTCCCAAAAATGTAACAGAAAATTAGAGCTATGGAGCTTCCTATGACTAATACCACTGGGAAGAGCAGATGACTAAACCGTAGACTATATCTGGTATGAAATATTTGCTCCCTCACTGTATAAATTGATAATCCTTTCAAATTTAAACTTTGTTGATCAGTGGCCTAAAGAGATAAGACTTATTTTGTGTGTATGCCTAGGTACGTTTTGTCCTTGTGACCTAAGACTCTGTCGAGGTTTAAAAATAAAATATGATAGTTTTAATGAATGGCCAGAGTAATAATTAAAAGTAATTGGCGGATTTATTCATGAAAGCAAGTTGTTTATTTTTGACTGTTGTGAACTGTTTTATTGAAAACATTTGATGTCACTATAACATTATTGTTTCTGTCCGACTATCACTGATAATGGTTTTTAATTAATTGGTTGTAGGAGGGCCAGTTCCTAATACTTTTAAAGTGAGTTCTGTGACCATCAAAGAAAAGAGGGAATGAACTCAAAGAGCCATGTCAGATCATTGAAATAAAGTTATTTGTTCTAGTAGGTTATGAAAGGATCTGAAAGGTACATAGGACTTTCAGTAATAATGTTTAGTATAACCTCTTTGGCAGTGTTTAACTGGTTCATGATTCGAAAGGCAGGTGAGTAGATTAGGAAATAAGTCTGCAAAAGTAGGGCAGGCTTGCTGGCTTAAAATAGGAATGAAAGCAGGGTTATTTGTAGTGAACAGAGATAGCTATTTAGGTAAATCCTAGTGTCCCACGAGGGTAAGACCACACAATAATCTAAAAATAATAGCTTATACTAGGCCAATAAGTTTTAAGGTTTATCTTTCATACTTACTGCAGGATTAAAGTGGTCATCACCAATGTAGCCTTTCTCTTTTATGCAGATCTGCAGCAGATGTTAGGTATATTTACCTAAAAATAGGTATCATTTATGTAGTGGATGTATATTGTGACAGTATATTGAATTGAACTTGACTGTGAAAAGGCTGCAGAATTTCTTCAGTGTGCTTTAGAAACTTAGTTTAAAAAATTTATTAAATTTTTATTCTGAAAATTATGGATACGTAGAATATTGCAAAGAAATGTACAGGAAGTTCTATACCCCCTCCCCTAGGTCCCTCTGCTCCACAGTGTCATTATCTCATGTGACCACAGTACTATACAAAAACCAGGAAATTGACATTGGCACGATCCGTAGAGCTGATTTGTTTCACCAGTTACACACAGACTTGCGTGTGTGTGTGTTTGTGTGTGTGTATATAGCTCTATGTGGTTTCACATGTGTAGCGTCACATCACTACCATCACAATCAAGATACTCAACTGTACCGTTACAAGACTCTTGTGTTACTACCCTTTATAGCCACACCCATCCCCTGCCCCACCAGAAACTCAATTTTATAGTTTGGTTATTGTTTTGAATCATGCACACCTTGTTTGGTTAGAGTTTTTGCTTCTGAGTTGGAAGCACTGTAAAAGAATTTTTATTGAAATACAGATAGGGGCCAGCCCCGTGGCCAGTGGTTAAGTTCCTGCGTTCCCCTTTGGTGGCCCAGGGTTTCCCTGGTTCGGAACCTGGGCGCGGACATGGCACTGCTCATCAGGCCATACTGAAGCAGCGTCCCACATGCCACAACTAGAAGGACCCACAACTAAAAATATATAACTATGGGGGCTGGCCCCATGGCCGAGCGGTTAAGTTCGCGCGCTCTGCTGCAGGCAGCCCAGTGTTTCGTTAGTTCGAATCCTGGGCGCGGACATGGCACTGCTCATCAGACCACGCTGAGGCAGCGTCCCACATGCCACAACTAGAAGAACCCACAACGAAGAATACACAACTATGTACCCGGGGGCTTTGGGGAGAAAAAGGAAAAAATAAAATCTTTAAAAAAAAAATATATATATATATATAACTATGTACTGGGGGTAGTTGGGGAGAAAAGGCAGAAAAAAAAAAGGTCGGCAACAGTTGTTAACTCAGGTGCCAATCTTTAAAAAAAAAAATTTGAAATACAGATAATTTGACTGCAACTGACTCATGGTAAAAGCTGGGTTAACATGTTAGCAACTTGGGAGCACTAAAACCTTTCTTAGATGAATGTGTATAGGCTTAAAATGATGATTCTCAACTCTGGTTACCAACCAGAATCACCTGTGGAGCTTAAAAAAAGGTGAAGAAAAAGTGGATACCTTGGCTGCACTCCAGATAAATCTGGAAAGCAATGTTGAGTATACAAATGCAGTTTTCAAAGGGATACACAGTATGATACCATTTATGTAAAAATTTTAAATATGCTATATTGTGTATGGGTATATTTGTAACAAAATTATATACACGTGGGAAGGATAAACAGCTGCCTAGAGGTACTGATCGCCTCTGGAGAGGAAGGGTAGGATGCAGGCTGTCTTCAGCGCCATCTGTAACTGTTCAGTTCTTAAAAAGTATTGGAAACAAATATGGCAGACAAGACTTTAGGTAGGGACAGGGGTGTTTGGAGTATTTGTGTTATTTCCTATGCCATTTCATATAAAATTATTTTCTGAAATATTTCATTTAAAATATCCATACATACAGTATATTACATATGTGTCTGGAATCTTCTCTTTTTTCGCTTTTAGTATACCTTTTATTTATTGTATTTTGGTGCCAAGAGTGAGTGCTGCTATAACAAATACCTAAAAATGTGGAAGTGGCTTTGGAACTTCCAGAAGACCTAGCTCAAGTCTCAGTTTTCTGATGCTCTTCCTTGATTTCTGTAGCCATCACTGACACCCTCTTTATAATCTTCCATACTTACGTCTATGTCCTACAGTATATTGCCTAACTGTTCTGTTTGTATTATGTCTTGTTTTATGTGGGTTATTTTGTCTGCTTCAATAAAACATAAAAGTCTTCAAGGTAGAGTCTATTGTTAAAATTGTGTAATCTACACATTACATACACAGTGTGAGCATGTAGTAGGTGCCAGATAAATATTGAAGTGTTTAACTTAGAATATAATTGCTTCCCTAGTATTTTTTAATTTATCTCAAAGAATCCTTCCAGCTCTTTGTCTTCTATAGATTTCAGAACTCAGGTTTTGACAAGTATGATTATTACCCAGGATTCTAGGAAGGCTAGCTATGGAAACTTAGATCTATTCATTTGTTGAATGTTTGTTTTTCAGTTAGTAACACAACTTTTCAGCCTTTAAAAGGATGACACTGGACAGTTAGATTTGAATTGTAAACCTCCCCAACTGGTGGTGTTGGAGATGAAGCTGAAATGTCACAGTTTCATCAAGAAACGGGAGGACTTGGTGATTGTACACACAGTCTTTCCTACCTCTTATTATTAGGAAAAGAGAAAGGTCTAATTGTAGTCAATGAATTTCTTCAGTGTTTTCTACTTTTACATCAAATTAAGGAAGTCAGCAACGATAAGTAGAATGATAAAAGAATAAAATGTTTTATTATTATGAAGCACAATGCAGTCTTAGTATGTGACATTGTATGTTTCATGTATTGAAGTTGATGCCAAAAAGGTCAATTTAGTGATTCATTATTATTTTTTAAAATCTCTGTTCTCTTTTAAGATAGAGCCAAAAGTTTCTTACTGTTCTTTATGTAATCCAAGTGTGAAGTATTTGTTGTTAACAATATTGAAGTAATGAAGTTTTGGAATGATTTTGCATGTCTGTATGAGAATTAGAGTGGATTCAAGAGGACCACTAATAATCACTTCACTGTCACTCACTTTATTATGTGTTTTGGTTTGTGTGTGAAAGAGATGGTTGTAGCTAATCTATCTAGAATTGTATAAAATCCTTTTGTTTCCATGAGAGTATGTCTTGTATATAAATGTTATTTGTTCTGTGTTGTGCCTATGTGGTTGTCATTTGGACTTAAACTTTAGTGGCCTCTCTGAGAAATTATTTTCATTCTAAGCTATTTTATATTACTTTGATTTGTTTATTAAGAAAAAGCGTGAGAGATTATTTGGTAAATTCATACAGCAAGAGAGGACAAGAGCTTAGTCTCTTGAATCAACTGACCTGGGGTCAAACTTGAGCTCCTCCACTTACTAGTTGTGAGATCTTAGACAAATTTTCTAGCTTCCCTAAACCTTGGTTTCCACATCTGTCAAATGAGGAGAATACTACTTCACAGAGTGTTATTAGGTTAAATGAGAAAACATGTAAAACTCTTAGCCTAATGCCTGTTCTGTAGTTAGCACACAACCAGTACACATTATGATCACTATTGTTATTGCAGCTTCAATTAAGAAAATGGAAATCTAAAACCTATATTGAAAAGTGTTTTGTAGTTACTGTAGGTTAGACAATTTAGCACAACTTAAATAATTTAGCATCAGAGATTTTAACTAACTTGTATTAGCAAATTGAATGTGTTAATAAAAGGAATATAAACACATTATTACCAGGTAGAGTTTATCCCAAGAATGCAAGGTTTGTTTGACATTTGAAAATCAATCCATGTAATCCACCATATTAACAAAATAAAGGAGAAAACTCACATGATTACTTCAATAAATTTAGAAAAAGCATTTAACAGAAATTCAACACCCATTAGTGATTTAAACAAACTAACAAACCTCTCAGAAAACTAGAAATGGGGGGAACTGCCTCAACTGATCATCATCTATGAAGAACCTGCAGCTAATGTCATACTCAATGGTAAAATATTGAATGCTTTTCCCCTAAGATTAGGAATAAGGCAAGGATGGCTTTTCTTGCCACTTCTGTTCAGCATCATAACTAGTAGTCTTAGCTGTCAAAATAAGGCAAGAAATAGAACTACAAGCATGTATTGCTTAGTGACAAGGATTTTTTCTGAGAAGTACGTCATCAGGTGATTTCCTCATTATGCGAACATCATGGAGTGTTATACAAACATAGATGGTACAGCCTACTACACACCTAGGCTGTGTGGTACTAATCTCATGGGATCACTGTCGTACATACAGTCAGTCGTTGACCAAAGTGTCATCAAAATGCATACAGATTGGAATGTCTCTATTTGCAAATTGCAAGGTTGTTTATACAGAAAATCTTAAGTAATCTACAAAATAACCACTAGTAATTGAATTTAGCGAGGTCAAAGGATACAAAGTGAATATATAAAAGTCGATTGTATTTTTATATACTATCCGCAAACAGTTGGGAAATGAAATTTTTAAAAATTTCACTTAGAATATCACCAAAAACCGTAAAATACTTAAGAATAAATTTGACAAAAACATGTAAAATCTCTTCTTTGAAAACCACAGGACATTGCTGAGAGAAATTTAACACCTCAATATAAGGATCCATATTCATGGATCAGAAAATACAATATGTTAAGATGTCAGTACCTCAAACTGATTTATAGCTACAATGCAATCTTAATCAAAATCCTAATAGGATGTTTAAATAGAAATTGGTGAACTGATTCTAAAATTTACATGGAAATGAAAAAAGGCTGAGAATAAACAAAACAATTTTAAGAAGGAAGAACAAAATTGAAGGACTCACACTACCTGATTTCAAGCCTTACTGTAAAACTATAATAAGACAATGTGGTACTAGTGAAGGGGTAGACATATAGATAGAGGGAATGGAAGAGTCCAGAAATAGACCCATACATAAATGGTCAATTGATTTTTGACAAAGCAATTCAGCAGTGAAGAGAAAGACTTTACAACAAATGGTGTTGGAACAACTGGATATCCATATGGAAAAAAATGAAATCTGACACTTACCCTACACAAAAATTAATAATGGATCATAGACCTAAACGTAAAAGTTAGAAACGATTACCATTTTTATAAACATTTTCTGAAAGAAAACTTCTAAAAGAAAAAATAGGAGAAATCATGGTGACCTTGGGGTAGACAGAGTTTTCTTGGGTCACAGAAAGCGTACACCATAAAACCTGATTATTGGGCTTCATCAAAATTAAGACCTTTTGTTTTTCTAAATGTGTTTTGTTAAGAAAAGGAAAAGGCAACCGACAGACAGGAAGAAAATGTTCACACTATATGTGTCTTAAAGGATTGGTATCAGCAATATATAAAGAACTTAAAATTCACTAAGAAGACAAACAGCAGAATCAAAAAATGAACAAAACATTTGAACATACAAGTCGCAAATAAAAATATACAAATGGTCAATAGCATTAAAGAAGTTATCAACATTATTAGCTATTGAGGAAGTGTGAATTTAAACCACAATGAAATACCACCAGACTTGCCGAATACTAATTAGACTGGCTGAAATTAGAAAGAAAATCACCAAGGTTTGACAACGATATGGAGTGACTGGAACTCCCATACACTGCTGGTGGAAATGTAAAGTTGTGTAACTCCTTGGGACAGTTATTTGGCAGTTTCTTAATATGTTAGTTATACACCTCCCATACTACCCTGGCATTCTACCCCTAGGTATTTACCAAGAGAAGCTGGTGAATAGAAGATTTATTTTCTTCTATGTCAGAAGAAATCTTCTGAAAACAGAAGATTTATACACAAATGTTTATAGCAGCTCTAATCATAATAGCCAAAACCAGGAAATAGTCAACAGGTGAATGGATAACCATAATATGGTGTATCCTCATGATGGAGTACTACTCAGCAATAAAAAGATACAAACCAGTGATGTGTATGCAAAACACGGATGAATCACAAAATCATTATGCTTAGGACAAAAGCAAAGCACAAAAGCCTATATACTGGACAGTTCCATTTATATAAAACTAGCAAGTACAAATATATCTGTAGTGACAGAAAGCAGATCAGTGATTGCAAGGTGCTGGGGGCAGAGGAGAGAATCTTTTGGGGGTAATGCAAATGTTCTGTGTCTTGATTGTGGTTGTGGTTTGACAAATGCATATGTATGTCAAACTTATCAAATTGCACCCTTTAGTCGATGTGGTTTATTGTACCTAAATAAACCTCAATAAAGCTTATGTTCAAAAAAGAAGCTTTGGAATCTATATCCTAAAATTAATATGAGATTTAGTACAAATGACTTACTTTGGCTAAAACAAGCTTGCAGGTTGATAGGCTCCTGCAAAATTGAACTGAAAGCCTGAAAGAAGGAAATAAACGGTGACTCCCTATGAACTAGGGGTTAGTAGTTTGCTTTAGAAGGATGGCATTTATTTTGAAATATTGCCTGGAGTTGAAATGCCTCTTTTTAAAGGTATGCTTTAGGGAAAAAGTGTTTGCCCTTTATGGCTAGCTTACATATGTGGGCGTATTTTTAGTCATCTTTTATACTTAACTGCAAATCACAGGTAAAGACAGAAAGATGAGCAAAGAATATGTTTATAGATATTTATAAAAAGATAAATTAAAATGACCACTAAACATATGAGCTTGTAGATGTATGAACAAAGATAATTGTTTCCTTATTACTCGTAATAGCAAAAAGCAAGAGTCAGTTCATTGTTTAATAATAGCAGGCTAGGTGAGTTATCTCCATGCTGCAGACTCGGAAAATTATATTCTAGAAGAAGATTTGTTGATGTGAGACCATTTTAGTGGTTTAATAAAAAATTTAAAAGACAGATTACAAGGTTGTCTGTATAGTATAACTGATTATAAAATAATATATTTAAATATTAAAAATACACCAAAATTTTAATGCTGGTTGTCTTTGGCTGATGGCATTCTGAGAGATTTGTTTCTGTTTTTGTGGTAGTTGTGTTTTGTGCTCTCTGGATTTTTAAAAATTCTTTTGCCTTGAGTGTATAGTATCTTTGCTTTAGAGAAATCTTTCGAGAGAGAAAGTAGTTTGAAGATTAGCAGAAGGTTGATAATTGATACTACATGGGTATTCATTATGCTGTTCTTTCTATTTTTGTAAATTCTATGTTTGAGAATTTCAAAAAAGTTTTAAAATAGCTTGAAAATCTTCACTTTATTTATAGCACTATATAAGCCATATTTACGAGGTTATTTAATGTAAATTTGATTTTAATAAACACACAGTGTAGTTAAAAACTTTTTCACTTTAGATATAAAACTATCACCTCTAACTGCTGGCTGATTTAGATTGAGTTTCCAAATTGGAAGAGATTTTGAATTTTGACAAAAAGATCTGTTGATGATGTATTGGTGACACAGTGGTCTGTAATCTTTCTAACCTTGTAGAAGCAGGTGGTGAATTTACGTCTCTTTACTGTTGAGTGATTCACTTATAATAGAGTTATATATGTTCCTAAATTATAATTTTCTTTCTTTTTGAATAAGTAGTATAACAACATGGTATAAAATTTTTAAAGGTATATAGCAAAAATTCTTCTTTCTATCACTAACTGTGGGCCTCCGGTTCCCTGCCTTGGGCATGTTAAAGCCCACCACCAAAGACCACCAGGAACACGTCTTCAGTCAAAAATAAGTTACATGTATTTAGCTTGCTGCAGCAAAGAATAACATACACCAGACTAACTGTGGGGCGTCTCAGAAGGAGGGAGTTAGAAGGGAAGATACACAGGGTTTTAGGAGCTGAGGTTAGTCATAGAGTGATTTTAGGGTGGAAGTTAGTGGTCTGGGCAGGGATTGACTAGAACATATTAATAGATGACTATGACTTGGTGGAACAGTCACTGGTTTTGTCTTTAGTACACCTGAGATCCTGTGGAGTTACTGTCAGATTGGTGAGTCTATAGCATTGAAATATGATGAGCTGGTGTTAAGAAAGGTTTGAGCTTACATAGTCTGTAGTGCACATTGTGGTTTGGTTTGGTTCAGTTTACCTGTTTTTCAGGTCACAGTGTTTTGCTGAGCATTTGTGAGCAGTTTGTGGTTTCTGTTTCAAGTCTCTGCTTCTGACTATTTGTTAACTAAGCCGCAGGATTTACCGTTTAGGGGAAGTGATCAATCAAGATCTGTAGCATTGTTAGACAGGTTGTGAATGTTTATCAAGCTTTTGATGGTAGTAACTTTGACCTTAAAAGCCCCAGGCCATTTTGTTCTTTTTCTCAGACGATCATTTGTTGAATCATCTGGCATGATAATGGCTAACTGAAGCATTTAAGACCTTGGAGATCACACACACATGGCATCTGCAACAGACAAAACCTCAAACAAGAATTATTATTAAAGTTTGAAATAATGTCCCATATATGTATCCCATAGATATTTGGATCCTCCTTTGGTAACCAAGTAATTTTTTCCCCTTTAATTTGGATGTGGATTATTCACCTTTGCCAGTGTCTGAAGAATTAGTCCTATACGTGGTGATTGTTGAAGATAAAGGTCTTGGTAGTAAAAAGAATAAAGGACAGGGTGTTTATTGACAGTGTAGTACCTTGAACTAGGAGAGAGAGAAGAAAATAGCTAAGAGAATAAAGGACAAAATCATGCCAAGTGCATGGTAATCAGTGGCTTCTGGCATCTGGGAGGTTGTGTTCTGATGATCTTGGATGTAAAGAGTCTATTCACATTATCTTCTGCTTTTGGACCAAAACAGTTATGGAAATCCTGACTCAGCCACAGTGTCTTCCATAGTTTATTCTCTGTAGTATCAATAGTTAGGAGTACATGATACATACCTTTACAGAAGCTGTTTTGATATGTCTCCACGAGACTCATTCCTGATCTTTCGATTATAGCTGGGAAGTTTAGGTGAATGTAAGGAAGAAGCAGAAACCATTTGTGATGTTAAGCCTACAGTCTTTAGTTAATTTATATTAACCAGCATTATCAGAATAGAAGAGAGTGGAATCTTCTATTAAAGTACATAATCAATTTTATAAGGAGTTAATCACTGATTATCCTGAGAGTAAGAAGATGTCAAGAACGGAGAGGACATTGACAAATCTCCAGACCTTTGATTTATCCTATAAAATATATTATGAATTCCACCAAGAAAAGCTTATTTAAACCTAGAGATAAAATCTTTTTCTCGGTAGCTTTTGTGTCAGTCTTTGTATATGAATGTATGTTTCTTTTAACCTGAAAGATACACAAACGTTGAAGCATATTTACTTTTAACACATTTTACTGATCCATGATTAACTTAGAAAGGCTGAACTTCTCTTTTTGTCGGTTTTTTTTTCTTTTAACCCAATTTTAATGAAGCAAAGAGCTCTCACAATAGTTTTGAGTTAATTAAAAGTTGGAGAATGCAAAACAAAGATAACAATTTCTATAATCCTTTAAAATCATTTTTAATAAAGTGAAAGACCAAATCTTTGTGTTACTTAATGGTCATTTAGTATAAACCCAAAGATATTGTACGTGTGAGAAACATCTTAACAGTTTTATTATTCTGAGTTTGGAGAAGAACAAAATCAAAGAGAACTGTCATATGACAATTCAGAGCTATCTAAAGGTAAGAAATAGTTACAGGCAGTATCTTTAAAAATACAGCAGTAAGTGACAGTGATTAATGGGAATGTTAACTTTTTTCCAAAAGTAAGGAACTTAAGAAAAAAAAGATTTATGAGTATGTCAAAAAACAGAGAGAGTTAACAGAATATTTTCATGATTTAAGGAATGTCTTACCTGGGCACAGAATAACCTTGCTCTTTTAACAGAAAGAAAATCAAATTCTAGTTTAACTCTGTTTATTATTCATGAAAGTATTTTCATTACAAGGATTTATAAGCCTTTATGATATCCCCCAAAAAAATTTGTCAAAAATTTTAACATATTTTATTTTTCCCTTCAAACTCATTTTTGTTGCTATTACAAACCTAGACAAAATGTACTTATTCTCAGACCTTCTACCCTTATAGTATACTGTTGGATATGTCCTTCGCTATTTTCTTTCACATTTTGGCACAACCAGCAATTTTTGTTCCAGTTTTATTGAGATATAATGTATAAACATTGTGTAAGTTTAAGGTGTACATTGTGTTGATTTGATACACTTATATATTACAAAATGATTACCACCAGATAGCAATATATTGACACCATATAATTACTGTTTCTTTTTCACGGTGAGACAGACATTTCTTAAGGCAAAATTATTCTCTTTATTCCTAGATAAGCAAAAATGCTTCTGATACTATCATTCACATTTCCCTGTCTTCACACACGTTCTTTTACATTCCTTCAAAATCAGTATAACTGAAAGACATTGTTACAGCTAAAGGCTGAACGAGAAGGAAATTCTGAGAGTGTTAGAAATTCCTACCACCTGATTAATCTTATAACTTCCAGAGAGTTACAAATTATAAGGGCATTTCATTATTTCTTAAGGATTAATTAATCTCTATACAAATTCTTTTTTTGGGGGGCCAGCCCCCTAGCTGAGTGGTTAAGTTTGCACGCTCTGCTTCTGCGGCCCAGGGTTTCACCAGTTTGAATCCTGGGCGTGGACATGGCACCACTCATCAAGCCATACTGAGGTGGCATCTCACATGCCACAACTAGAAGGACCCACAACTAAAAATACACAACTATGTACTGGGGGGCTATGGGGAGAAAAAGGAAAAATAAAATCCTTAAAAAAAAAAATTCTTTTTAGGGTGATGCCAGTTAGCCTTTTCCAGGTTTTCTAGCTCCTAGGCACATTAAAATTTGGACTAGTTGATAGAGATCAGAGAGGCCTACACAAACCTGACTTCTTCCTTTCTCCTTTTTATCCTGGAGTTTGAGAAGTCTTTCAGGGAGGCAGTTTTAGAATTTAAATTGCATTCGGAAGCCTCCTGGTATTAAAGACCATTGGCTATTTAGAATCTGATTTCTTTCTTTTTTTTTTTTTTTTGAGAAAGATTAGCCCTGTGCCGACATCTGCCGCCAATCCTCCTCTTTTTGCTGAGGAAGACTGGCCCTGAACTAACATCTGTGCCCATCTTCCTCTACTTTATATGTGGGACGCCTGCCACAGCATGGCTTGACATGCGGTGCATAGGTCTGCACCCAGGATCCGAACCAGTGAACCCCGGGCCACCGAAGTGGAACTTGGGGAACTAAACCACTATGCCACCAGGCTGGCCCCTGATTTCCTTTTTTTGTTTTAAGATGCCTCTCAAATAAATGATCTTGTTCATGTTAGAAGTTCCCCAAGAGGCCATTTGTAATTCAGATTTTTTCTTTGGTGAAATTATGCTGTTTGTTGAGTTATAGTCATAATCTGAAAACATAAAGGAAGCAGATAGAGAAGGCACAGAGGAGACGGAGATTCAGACTGAGAAAAACTCCATGTGACCTGCAGTGACTGGGAAGGATGGCACTTTTGCAATCACTTGTCTCCAGGAGACATGGAGTGACACCACAGATCAACTGTCATCATTTGAGAGCCAATCAGAACCTCAGCTCCAGGAAGACATAACAAGCAAAACACTTCTGAGGATTATAAGGACTAAGGAAAGTCCTTAGGAAGTTTTAGAAAAAGTGACCCACAGCAAAGTTTGTCTAAAGATATTAGTTAGATGAGACCTTCTGAACTTGATAGCTTTTGGGGCTGGCTGGAAGATAGACTTATGACATGCCTCTGTCCTCTGCCTGTGGACTTCCTCTTATAGGTGAATGACACTCGAGACTGAACAAGCAGACAGATGATACGAACCTTTTTAATTAGGTAGAAGCCAAATTTCACTCACAAACAGTGTAATCTGATGGGACTTGAAGTCAAAGGACCTAAATACCACTTCATCCTGAAGTGCTCAACAAAATTATTGAAGCTCAGATACCTCACTGTCACAGGCAGAGTGGCCTTGAGCAGGTGGAAACCAAGTGGTGTCATATTTGCACACTGATACAAAGTCACGCGTCTCCCCAGAAATGAGGTCAGCTGAATCTTAGTGCAAATACCAATTGTTAAATTGTAGGACACCCAAAAACCACCTACCAAGGACTATCAAGAATTTATTTGTAGTTAAAGAGAATAAGTTAAGTTTATTAAACTTGTGGCAACAAGCGGAGGGAACAGAGGAACTAGGGATCCTCTCAGAAGGGGAAGCAGTTAGGAATGGCTCCTCATGGGACATTGTTGTCAGACTAGGGACTAGTGTTAGAGTTTAGGGTGGAAGTTTGTAATCTGGATGAGGATTAGTTAGAATTTGTAAACTAGATGAGTTGCTAGAACTCGGGAAGTTCTAGTGTTAAGTAAGATGTAGTGTCTCTGCAGAGTTACTGTTAAGTTAGTTTGCCTGAGGTCTTATCTCAGAATGTATAGATGTGAAGGATCTGGTGTTGAAAACAGTTTGAGCTTAGATAGTCTGTGATGCACGTTGTGGTCTGCTTTGGTTCGGCTTATCTGTTTTATGAGTCATAGGACAGTTATAAGTTGTGGCTTCTGTTTCAATTCTAAGAGGCAGCCGGTGTTGAGTTTCTTGTGTATATGGAAGTGTATTTGTAATTGTTGAAAGGCCATAGAAAAAGACTTTGACTTCAAGAATTCTGTGTTAGTTTTCTACCACAAATTTAGTGGCTTGAGATAACAACCATTTTTTAGCTCTCAGTTCTGTGGTTCAGAAGTCCAGTTGTGGCGTGGACTTCTCTGCTCAGGGGCTCAAGGCTGAAATCAGAGTCCACCAGGCTGCGCTTTCACAGGGAGGCTCTGGGGAAGAGTTTGCTTTTAAGCTCATTCGGGTTGCTGCAGTTCCTTGTGGTGGTAGGAATGAAGTTCCGCTTTTTTGCTGGGTGTCAACCAGGGGCTACTCCAAGCCCCCAGAGGCTGCCTGCGTTCCTTGCTACATGGCCCTCTCTGTGTTCAAGCCAACAATGGAGAACTTGCACATCAAATCCTTCCCATGCTTCAGATCTCAGAGGACATGTGTATCTGACCTCTAGATCCAGATTTAAAGGTCTCATGTGGCTAGGTCAGGCCCACGTGGATGATCTCCCTATTTTAGGGTCAACTGATATGGGCCCTTAATTATATTTGCAGACTTGCTTCACAGCAATACCTAGATTATTATTTGATGGAATAACTGGGAGTAGGTGTGTGTATACCATGTGTCAGGAATCTTGGGAGGGCTACCTGCTGCCTCTACCACAATGTCTTTTTAATGTTTTGAAGCATAAGCCACAGAATTTCCTCCGTGGCATCTTAGTAACTCTTGGTTGTTTATAGGTGTAACTTAAATTTGAGGTTGAATCTTTGAATGTTACTGGTAAGAGTCAGTTTAGGGTACAGCTCTGAGGATCTAAGAAAAATTTTATTTGTTTTTGTATAAAACCGATTAACATGGGGAGAGTTATTGCCAATGGGATTGCCTTTTTTTTCGCTCTTGGCATCTGTTAATTTTCTTTGAATAAAGTTTATAGAAATTTGGAAAAATTGGAATATAGGGCAGAGCAAATAGAAAAAATGAAGCTATCCACACCCGGGATCCAAACCGACAAACCCTGGGCCGCTGAAGCAGAGCGTGCGCACTTAACCTCTGTACCACTGGGCTAGCCCCTCTTCCAATTTTTATTGTTCATTTAAAAGAATATCATTATGATCATGTAGTCTACAAAATAATTATATATACTGACTTCTTAAATATGCTTTTTTTTCTGATTGTAAAAGTAATACATGGTCGTTGGAGAAAGTTAAAAAATAGGAAAGTAGGAAGAATAAAGTAATTTAGAATCTTGTTACCTAGCACTAATACTTGAGTATATTTCCTTACTCTCTTTTCTAGTGCATTACTTAGTCACAGTTTAGATCATATTGTATGGGTTTATTTTTAAGTAGAGTTAACACCGGAACACTTGGAGATTTTAAATAAGAGGCATTTCACATATTGTGTATCACCTAGTAGTTTTTTATATCCTAACCTTTGTAAGTGACTTCACTGATTCTGCACGAATTTGTTTTAGATTCATAAATGTGTTTTATTTTTTAAATTTGACATATGATGTGTGTATATATATGTATGTATGTATACATATATATTTATAATCAAGATTTAATGAAATAGTAAAAAAAGAATTCCATTGTCCAAATTGACTCACTTCCTAAAAGTCCCTGACAGCTGAGTCTTCACTGTACCTTATATATTATTATCATCAGCAGACCACAGACATCAGCATTTCTGTTGGCTCTTTTTCCTTCTTGCTCCTCAAAACAAGACCCCCATGGCTCTGGCATCCCTGTGGTGGACAGCAGCTCAGGAGAAAAAAATGCTTTGAAAAGAAGTCTTAGCATTCTAGACGTAGAGAGTAAGAGAGAGCACTGTGTGCCTCTTTGCACCTCTTCTGGCTCCTTTTACTGTCTATGATGCCAGGTGTCTCAGCTGAAGATACAGACTGATATCAAACCTCAGTGCAGCATTTCCCTGCCGAAACACTGATAGACTGACCCCTTTTGGTATATGAATCTTTGTTTTTGGTGAGGAAGATTGTCCCTGAGCTAACATCTGTACCAATTTTCCTCTACTTTATATGTGGGATGCCACCACAGCATGGCTTGATGAGCAGTGTGCAGGTCGATGCCCAGGATCCAAACCCAAAAACCTCAGGCCACTGAAGTGGAGCATGCAAACTTAGCCACTATGCCCCAGGCCAGACCCTGAATTTTTAAAAAATACAGAAAATCAGTATTTGAGTTACTTGGTAATGACAGTTGTTTTATTATTTACTATACTTCTGCTTTCTTAAAACCTTTCTCTTTAAACCAGTTTGATTTTGGAGGACTAGAAGAAAGGATTTGTTGCACAGATTCTTTTGAGCACAAATTATAAAAATGACAACTTTTTGTCTGCATTCAGCCCAAATATTCCTTTATTCTTGGACCATTTTTCAATTTCTTTAATTTTAACTGCTTTTAGAATCTTACACATTAGTTTCCTATTTGAAGAGTGCTTTTATTTTTGTTGTTTTTTTTACTCACTATACTAGTTAAGTTTCCTCAGATTAACTTTTTAATGCTGTTGTGTTTTTTGAGTAAATACTCTAGAGCAATGCTGTGCAATATAACTTTCTGAAGTGATGGAAATGTTCCATATTTGTGCTCTCCAATATGGTCACTAAGCACATGAGGCTATTGAGCTTTGAAATGTGGCTAGTGCAACTGAGGAATTAAATTATAAATTTTTTAAAATTTTAATTTAAATTTAAATGGCCACATGTGGCTTGTGGCTACATTATTAGACAGTGCAGCTGTAGAGTTAAAGAAGGATGAATTGAGGAAAATACAAGAACTTAGAGTGTTATGAAATTAGGAAAAGAATTGCATTTATCGAGATTAAATTAGAGGGTCCTGCCCAGTGGCACAGCGGTTAAATTTGCACGTTCTGCTTCGGTGGCCCAGGTTTCGCCAGTCTGAATCCCAGGTTTGGACATATGCACCACTTGTCAAGCCGTGCTGTGGTAGGAGTCCCACATATAAAGTAGAGGAAGATGGGCATAGATGCTGGCTCAGGGCCAGTCTTCCTCAGCAAAAAGAGGAGGATTGGCAGTGGATGTTAGCTCAGGGCTAATCTTCCTAAAAAAAAAAAAAGATTAAATTAGAGAGCAGCATGGCACAGTAAGTTGTTTCCTTAGTCTCTTCCCTTTAGGTTATAACTGAAAGGATATTCGTTAACTAGCAGAGGATTCCCTGCACAGCACAATAGGACATCTGAGAGATCCATGCAGCCATGCATCTGAGCGGGGAGGGGGGGGACTGGACCTCCAGGAGGCAGTGGAAATAGGTGAGCACACCCCCCCCCCCCCCCCCGCCACTCCTAAGCAGCAGCGAGCCAGGTCTCAGATCCTCCCACAGCAGCTGGTGCAACTGTAAGAGGAGGCACGGACAACCCAGCCTGTGTGAACACTTTCAGAGTCACAGCCTAGCCTGCGGCAGCACCCACTGTGTCATAGAGGCCCGGCTGGTGGGAATGCTCTACACTGAGTGGTGGCAGCTCAGCCCCCATGTGGGTACCCCCTGCTCCTAGCACAGCACAGGCAAGAAGGCACCCCACCTGGTCAGAAGGCACTCCTGCCAGTAGAGCACAGCAGCCTGGGGGATCCACTGAGTGGTGGCTCAGCCCTCATGTGAGCACCCCTGCCCCCTAGTGCAGCAGCTCAGCTGGTCCCCTGCTGAGCAGAGAGGCCCCGTGTACGGTGCCCAACCTGCCTGCCCAGCACAGAGGCCCTGCCCACATGAGTACAACCTGCAGAACTGTGGTGGCCAGCTTGGGAAAACATAGAGTAGCCCTACCCACACAACTTCCAGCAGACAGGGCAGATCAGAAAACACAGCTCCTGCTCCCCTCAACAGGGGCAGGTAGAATCTGCGACCTGTCTATCACAAATGCAGTGGCAGAGGATAATTTCATCAAACACCAGGAAGAACTACAGTAACACTTCATAGCAGGAGGAAGATGACAAGTCTCCAGAAACTAATCCTGAACCCACAGAAATTTACAATCTAAATGACAGAGAATTCAAAGTAGTTATCATAAAGAAACTCAACAAATTATAAGAAAAAAAGACAGTTCACTGAGCTCAGGAGTAAAATTAATGAGAAGAAGGAATAAAAATTAGAGCAGAAATAAATGAAATAGAGACTAGCAAAATAATAGAAAGGATTGATGAAACTAAGAGCTGGTTCTTTGAGAAGATAAACAAATTTGGCAAATCCTTACGCAGACTCACTAACAAAAAAAGAGAGAAGGCTCAAATTAAAAAAATTGAAAGAGGAGAAATTACAATAGATACCACAGAAATACAAAGGATTATAGGAGAATACTATAAAAAACTATATGCCAATAAATTGGATAGCCTAGAAGAAATGGATAAATTCTTAGAAGCCTACAACCTCCTAAAACTGAACCAAAAAGAATAGGTGAATCTGAATAGACCAATCACAAGTAAAGAGATAGAAACATAATCAGAAACCTCCCCAAAAGTGAAAGTCCAGGGGGCAGATGGCTTCTCTGGAGAATTTTATCAAACATTCAAGGAAGATTTAATACCTATCATTCTCAAACTATTCCAGAAAAATTGAAGAAGATGGGATGCTTCCTAACTCGTTTTACAAGGCCAGCATCACCCTGATGCTAAAACTAGACAAGGACAACACAAAAAAGTAAAATTATAGGCGAGTATCACTGATGAACATAGATGCAAAAACCCTCAACAAAATGTCAGCAAATCAAATATAGCAATACATTAAAAGGATCATATACCATGATCAAGTGGGCTTTATACCAGCAATGCAGGAATAGTTTGACATCCACAAATCAATCAATGTGATACACCACATTAACAAAATGAGGAATAAAAGTCACAAGATCATCTCAATAGATGCAGAGAAAGCATTTGACAAGATCCAACATCCATTTATGATAATAAAAACTCTCAATAAAATGGGTATAGAAGGAAAGTACCTCAACATAATGAAGGCCATATATGACAAACCCACAGCCAACATAATACTCAATGGGGAAAAACTGAAAGCCATCCCTCTGAGAACGGGAACAAGACAAGGGTGCCCACTCTTGCCACTCCTATTCAATGTAGTACTGGAGGTTTTGGCCAAAGTGATTAGGCAAGAAAAAGAAACAAAAAGTATCCAGATTGGAAAGGAAGAAGTAAAACTCTTGCTGTTTGTGGACAACATGATTCTATATATAGAAAACCCAAAAGAATCCTCCAGAAAGCTATTAGAAATAATCAACAACTACAGCAAAGTTGTGGGTACAAAATCAACTCAAAGAAATCAGTTACATTTCTACACACTAATAATGAACATGCAGAAAGAGAAGTCAAGACTACAATCCCATTTACAATCGCAACAAAAAGAATAAACTATCTAGGAATAAATTTAACCAAAGAGGCAAAAGACCTATACAATGAAAACTATAAGATATTTTTGAAAGAAATTGAAGAAGACATAAAGAAATGGAAAGGTATTCCATGCTCATGGATTGGAAGAATAAACATAGTTAAAATGTCCATCTTACCTAAAGCAATCTACAGATTCAATGCAATCCCAATCAGAATCCCAATGACATTCTTCATGGAAATAGAACAAACAATCCTAAAATTTATATGGAACAACAAAAGACCCCAAATAGTCAAAGTAATCCTGAGAAAAAAGAACAAAGCTGGAGGCATCACAATCCCTGACTTCAAAATATACTACAAAGCTATAGTAATCAAAACAGCATGGTACTGGCAGAAAAATAGACACACAGATCAATGGAACAGAATTGAAAGCCCAGAAATAAAACCATGTATCTATGGACAGCTGATCTCAGACAGAGGAGCCAAGAACATACAATGGAGAAAGGAAAGTCTCTTCAGTAAGTGGTGTTGGTGGGGCCAGCCTGGTGCCTTAATGGTTAAGTTTGCACCCTCCACTTCGGTGGCCCAGGGTTCACAGGTTTGGATCCTGGGTGCAGACCTACACACCGCTCATCAGGTCATGCTGTGGCAGTGTGCCCCACACAAAATAGAGAAAGATTGGCGCAGATGTTAGCCCAGCCACAATCTGCCTCAAGCAAAAAGAGGAAGATTGGCAATAGATGTTAGCTCAGGGCCAATCTTCCTCACCAAAAAATTAAAAATTAAAAAAATAAATAGTGTTAGGAAAATTTGACAGCCATGTGCAAAAGAATGAAAGTAGACCATTATCTTAAACCACACACAAAAATTAATTCAAAATGGACTAAAGACTAGAATGTAAGACCATAAAACTCCTAGAAGAAAATATAGGCAGTACACTTTTTGACATCGTTCTTAGTAGCATCTTTTTGAATACTATGTCTACTCAGGCAAGGGAAACAAAAGAAACAATAAACAAATGGGACTACATCAGACTAAAGAGCTTCTGCAAGGCGAAGGAAACCATGAACAAAATGAAAAGACAACTCACCGACTGAGAGAAAATATTTGCAGATCATATATCTCACAAGGGGTTAATTTCCAAAATATATAAAGAACTCATACAACTCAACAACAACAAAATAACTCAATCAAACATGGGCAGAGGATATGAACAGACAGTTTCCAAAGAAGATATGCAGATGGCCAACAGGCAAATGAAAAGATGTTCATCACTAGTTATTAGGGAAGATGCAAATCAAAACAAGAAAGTGATGTCACCTTACACCTGTTAGAATGACTACAATTACGAAGACAAAAAATAACATGTTGGAGAGGATGTGGAGAAAAGGGAACTGTCATACACTGCTGGTGGGATGCAAAGTGGTGCAGCCACTATGGAAAACAGTATGGAGATGTCTCAAAAAATTAAAAATAGAAATACCATATGACCCAGCTATCCTACTACTGGGTATTTTTCCAAAGAACATGAAATCAACAATTCAAAGAGACTTATGTACCCCTGTGATCCTTGCAGCATTATTCACAAAAGCCAAGATGTGGAAGCAACAGAAATGCATATCAACTGATGAATGGATAAAGAATATGTATATATATATATACAATGGAATGGTACTCAGCTATTAAAAAGAAGACAAAATCATCTAATTTGCAACAACATGGATAGAACTTGAGGGTATTCTGTGAAGCAAAATAAGCCAGACAGAGAAAGACAAACACTGTATGATTTCACTCATATGTAGAAGATAAACACATATATAAAGAGAACAGATTAGTGGTTACCAGAGGGGAAGGGGGTGGGAGGTGAGCAAAAGGGTAAAGGGGCACATGTTTATGACAACGGATAAAAATTAGACTATTGGTGGTGAGCATGATGCAGCCTATAAAAAACTATTATATAATAATGCACACCTGAAATGACACAATGTTATAAAACAATATGACCTCAATAAAATAATTGAAAAAGAAATCCCATTGTAAGGAATTCCTATAATTTAACTAGTTCCCAATCTGTGTGCACTTAGGTGTTTGCAGTTTTCCATGACTAAAAAAAGGAAAAAAGATGAAATGAGAGCAGTGATTCTCAATTACCTGGAGAAATTTTTAAAAATACCGATTTCTGGGTATTTCTAAAGCCAGTTGAATACAAATTTCTAGAAATGGAATGAGGGCATTATATTTTCAGAAGCTCCCCAGGTTATTCTAATGTTCAATCAGGGTTAAAAATCAGTGAATTATAGTAATGCTTCTTAGACCTAATGTGCACCTGGGATCTTGTTAAAATGCAGATTCTGATTTCAGTTGGTCTGAACTAAGGCCAGATAGTCTGCATTTCTGAAAAGCTCCCAAATGATTTTGATACTGTTGATCCTCCAGATTATACTTGGAGTAGGAAATTATTTTATTTTATTTTATTTTTTTAAATAGCATTTTATTTATTTTTTGAGGAAGATTCGCCCTGAGCTAACATCTGCCGCTAGCACTCCTCTTTTTGCTGAGGAAGACGGGCTCTGAGCTAACATCTGTGCCCATCTTCCTCTACTTTATATGTGGGACACCTGCCACAGTGTGACTTGACAAGCGGTGCCTAGGCCGGCACCTAGGATCAGAACCGGCAAACCCCAGGCCACCGAAGCAGAACGTGCAAATTTAACTGCTGTGCCTCTGGGCTGGCCGGGAAATAATTTTAGGATGAAAGGTTGAGCGGGACTTTACTATGTCTGAAATGAACATTTGGTTACATAATTGTAGAATTCAACAATTGTTATCTGGCTCAGATTTAGTTTCCTTATGTCTCCACAATTAATGTGCATATAGTATGTACCTGGAAGTACTTATTTAGAAATTAATGAAGAACCAAACCTCTTCTGCTGGACTGTGTCAAGGGAAGAAGTTTCGTTTTATTTTGCTTAGATATAGTGGTCAGGGAAGAGATCTCTGAAGAGGTAACATTTGAGCAGAGAACTGAGTAAAATGAGGGGGCTACCAACAGCAGCCATGCAGTGGCAGCGATTGAGGTTCACAATGACCAGTTCAGCTGATGAACCCAGCAGCTTTCACTACTGAAATAACAAAGATCAGAGCAGATTAAATGAAATACACAACAGAAGAATAATAGAAAAGATCAATAAAACTAAGAGTTGAGAGGCTGGCCCCGTGGCCAAGTGGTTAAGTTTGCGTGATCCACTTCAGTGGCCCAGGGTTTTGCCGGTTTGGATTCTGGGTGTGGACATGGCACTGCTCATCAATCCATGCTGAGGCAGCATCCCACGTAGCACAACCAGAAGGACCTACAGCTAGAATATACAACTATGTACTGGTGGCTTTGGGGAGAAGAAGAAGAAGGAAAAAAAAAAAGATTAGCTCAGGTGCCAGTCTTTAAAAAAATAATAAAATTTTTAAAAAACGCATGAAACTAAGAGTTGGTTTTTTAAAAAGATCAACAAAATTGACAAACGCTAGCTTGACTAAAAGAAAAAAAGAAAACTCAAATAAATAGAATCAGAAATTTAAAGGAGACATTACAACTGATACCACAGAAATTCAAAGGATCATAAGAAACTACTATGAAAAATTATATACTGACAAATTGGGTAACCTAGGAAATATGGATAAATTCCTAGACACATACAACGTGTCAAGACTGAATCATGAAGTAGAAAATCTGAACAGACCAATAATAAATAAGGAGATTGAATTAGTAAACAAAAATCTCTTGACAGGGGCCAGCCAGGTCACCTAGTGGTTAAGATCAGTGCACTCTGCTTCAGTGGCCTGGGTTCAGTTCCTGAGAGCAGACCTATACCACTCATCAGCAGCCCTTTTGTGGTGGCCACCCACATACAAAATAGAGGAAGACTGGCACAGATGTTAGCTCAGGGCAAATCTTCCTCAGGAAAAAAAGAGAAAAACCTCTCAACGAAGAAAAGCCCAGGACCAGATGGTTTCATTGAAGGGTTCTGCGAAACATTTAAAGAGTAATTAATACCAATCCTTCTCAAACTCTTCCAAAAAACTGAAGAGGAGAGAACACTCCCAAACTCATGTTTTGAGGCTAGCATTACCCTCATACCAAGGCCAGATAAGGAAACTACAAGAAAACTACAGACTGATATCCTTGATGAATATAAATGAAGAAATTCTCAACAAAATATCAGCAAACCTCATTCAACAGCGCATTAAAAAGATTATACACCGTGCTCAAACAGGATTTACCTCTGGGATGCAAGGACAGTTCAACATATGCAAATCAATAAATGTGATACATCACATTAATAGAATGAAAGATAAAAATCATATGATCATCTCAATAGATGCAGAAAAAGCATTTGACAAAATAAAACATGGTTTCATGATAATAACATTCAGCAAACTGGGTATAGACAGACCACACCTCAACATAATAAAGGCCATATTATGACAGGCCCACAGCCAGCATCATATTCAACAAGAAAAGACTGAAAGCTTTTCCTCCAAGATTAGGAGTAATACAAGGGTTCCCAATCTTAACACTCTTATTCAACATAGTACTTGAAAGTCCTAGCTAGAGCAGTCAGGTAAGAAAAAGAAACAAAAGGCATCTAAATCAGAAAGGACGATGTGAAATTGTCTTTGTTTGCAGAGGACATGGTCTTATATATAGAAAGTCCTAAAGACTCCAGTAAAAAACTGTTTGATCTACTCAACTAATTCAGAAAAATTTTAGGATACAAAATCAACATACAGAAACCAGTTATGTACACTAACAATGAAATATCTGAAAAAGAAATAAAGAAAACAGTCCATTCACAATAGCTTCAAAAACGGTAAAATACTTAGGAATAAATTCAGCCAAGGAGGTGAAAGCTCTATACACTGAAAACTACAAGATTTTGCTGAAAGAAATTGAAGAAGACACAACAAATGGAAAGATACTCTGTATTCATGGATCAGAAGAATTAATGTTGTTAAAATGTCCATACTACCCAAAGCCATGTATAGATTCAGTGCAATCCTTATCAAAATTCTAATGACATTTTTCAAAGAAATAGAAAAAACAGTCCTAAAATTTGTATGGAACTGCAAAAGTCCCCAAACAGCCAAAGCAATTCTTCGAAAGAACAAAGCTGGAGGCATCACACTTCTTTTTCTTTTTCTTTTTCTTTTTTTGTATTTCATTTTATTGAGGTAACATTGGTTTATGATGGTATATAAATTTCAGGAGTACACCATTATATTTCAATTTCTGTGTAGACTACATCATGTTCACCACCCAAAGACTAATTACCATCCATCACCATAAACATGGCATCACACTTCTTGATTTCAAACTATAGTACAAACCTTTAGTAATCAAAATGGTATGGTACAGGCACAAAAACACACACAGACCAATGGAACAGATTGGAGAGCCCAGAAATAAACCCTCACATATACAGTCAACTAATATTTGACAAAGGAGCCAAGAATACTCAGTGGAGAAAGAATAGTCTCTTCAGTAAATGGTATTGGGGAAACTGGATAACCACATGCAGAAGAATGAAATTAGACCTCTATCTTATACCACTCACAAAAATTAACCCTAAATGGATTAAAGACTTCAACGTAAGACCTGAAATGTTAAAACTCCTGGAAGGAAACGGGAAAAGCTCCTTGACGCTGGTCTTGGCAACAATCTTTTGGATATGACACCAAAAGCACAAGCAACAAAAACAAAAATAAGTGGGACTACATCAAACTAAAAAGTTTCTTCACAGTAAAAGAAACAATCAACAAAATGAAGAGGCAACCTGCAGAATGGGAGAAAATATTTACAAATCATATATCCGATAGGGGTTAATATCCAAAATCTGTGATAAGCTCATACAACTAAATAGCAAAAACCCAAACAATTCAATTGAAAAATGGGCAGAGGAACTGAACAGACGTTTTTCAAAGAACACATACAAATGGCCAACTGGTACATGAAAAGGTGCTTGACGTCTTTCATCATCAGGGAAATGCAAATTGAAACCACAGCAAGATACCACCTCACACCTGTTAGAATAGCTATCATCAAAGCAAGAGATAACAAGCGTTGGTGAAGGTGTGTAGACAGGGGAACACTTGAACGCTGTTGGTGGGAATGTAAACTGGTACAGCCACTATGAAAGAGAGTATGGAGGTTCCTCAAGAAATTGAAAGTAGGACTGCTGTATGATCCAGCAGTCTCACTTTTGGGTATATATACAAAGGAAATGAAATTACTATTTCGAAGAGATAGCTGCACTCCCATGTTCATTGCAGCATTATTTATAATAGCCAAGATATGGAAACAACCTAAGTGTCCATAGATGGATGAATGGAGAAAAAGATGTGGTATAGGGGCTGGCCCTGTGGCCTAGTGGTTAAGTTCAGCATGCTCTGCTTCAGTGGCCCAGGTTCGTGGCTTCAGATCCCGAGCGTGGACCTACACCACTCATCAGCCATGTTATGGCAGTGACTCATATATAAAGTGGAGGAAGATTGGCACAGATGTTAGCTCAGGGCAAATCTTCCTCAGCAAAAAAAGAAACAAAAAATGATATGACATATATATATATATACACACACACACACACAATCTGATATTATTCAGCCATGAGAAAGAAGGAAATCTTGCCCTTTGTGACAATGTAGATGGAGCTTGAGGGCATTATGCTAAGGAAAATAAGTCAGAGAAAGACACTATATGATATCACTTAATGTGGAATCTAAAAAAGCTGAACTCATAGAAACAGAGTAGAATGGTGGTCACCAGGAGCTGGAGGTTGGGGGAAATGGGGAGTTGTTAGAGTACAAGCTTCCAGTTATAAGATGAATAAGTTCTAGGGATCTAATGTACAGGTTGGTTTTTACAGTTAAAAATACTGTATTATAGGGGCTGGCCCCGTGGCCGAGTGGTTAAGTTCGCGCGCTCCGCTGCAGGCGGCCCAGTGTTTCGTCGGTTCGAATCCTGGGCGCGGACATGGCACTGCTCGTCAGACCACGCTGAGGCAGCGTCCCACATGCCACAACTAGAGGAACCCACAACGAAGAATACACAACTATGTACCGGGGGGCTTTGGGGACAAAAAGGAAAAAATAAAATCTTTAAAAAAAAAAAAAAATACTGTATTATATACTTTAAAGTTGCCAAGAGTATAGATCTTAAATGTTCTTACCACAAAAAAGAAATGGTAATAATGTGATGTGATGGAGGTGTGATAATCATTTGCAATGTATGAGTGTATCAGATCAACACATCCTACAGCTTAAACTTAACACAATGTTACATGTCAATTACATCTCGGTAAAGCTGGGGATAAAGGTTACTTCAGCTGCTGTAAAGGGCCAAGAATAGAGTGGGGAAGGAGGAGATAAGTTAGAAAGCTATTGCAGCAATCTGTGAGAGAGAGTCATGGCTGGAATAGGGTAGCAGTGATGGAGGTGTTCAAAAATGCATCCAGGGGCCGGCCCCATGGCCAAGTGGTTAAGTTTGCACGCCCTGCTGCGGCGGCCCAGGGTTTCGCTGGTTCAGATCCTGGGTGCAGACATGGCATCACTCGTCAGGCCATGTTGAGGCGGCGTCCCACATGCCACAGCTAGAAGGACTCACAACTAAAATATACAACTATGTACTGGGAGGATTTGGGGAGAAAAAGCAGGAAAAAAATGCATCCAAAGGCTATTTCAGAGAGAGTCAACCAGACTTGCTGATAAATTGGGATTTTGGGAGTATCAGGAAATAGGGAAAGGGAGACTCCCTAGGTTTTTGGCCTAAGCAATTGAGTGAATAGTAGTTCCATGGATTTAGATGGAAAAGACTAGAGGTGGCATGGGAAATAAACTCAAGTTTGGACATGTTAAATTTTAAATGCCCTTAGACATCCAAGTAGCTGATAAATAGGCTGTTGGATTTGAGAGTCTGAAATTCAAAGGGGGGTTTAGGCTCATTCGTTTTTAGAAGGTTAATGATAATTCCCTTGGTTATATTTGTAAAACCAGCTCTTTATGATCATGCTGCAAATTGTTTATTATGAAATAAAATTATTTTCATAATTCATAGTTTCATTTTTAAAGATAAAATTCCAAATTGTTTCCCCTCACTGTTTACTGTGAATGTTTATTTTTCTATGTGGATTCACTTTAAGTGGCCTTTTTTTTTAAAGATTGGCACCTGAGCTAACAGCTGCTGCCAATCTTTTTTTTTCTGCTTTATCTTACCAAATCCCCCCCATACGTAGTTGTATATCTTAGTTGCAGGTCCTTCTAGCTGTGGCATGTGGGACGCCGCCTCAGCATGGCCTGACGAGCGGTGCCATGTCTCCACCCAGGATCTGAGCCAGTGAAACCCTGGGCCACCCCAGCGGAGTGCTTGAACTTAACCACTCAGCCACGGGACCGGCCCGTAAGTGGGCTTTTCTAGTACCAATCATCTTTGAATAACAAGGACCTCTTTTACTCTTCAAAAAAAAAAAGTACTGTAGTTTTATAACCCCTGAATTATCACATTTCTGCATAAATGACCTTTGGGTCATGGTCAATTTTTTTTTGTCTCTATGATGGTGTTTTGAGACCTTATAATCCCTCTGTTAACCCTATTTACTCATTGGTAAGGGTTGTAGTTTATAAAATAACAGACCTATATTAAAGATGAAGGGACCACTCCCCCTCTCCCCCAAGTGATGATATGATATAACCAATAAAGCGGTAACTTTGGTACTGACACTAATGACACTTTGATTCTTTCATTTAAAAATGCCTAGATTGGTTAGTTTAATTTTTTGAATAAATAAAATGCATGGAGTTATTTATTAGCCTTGAAAATCAGTCTAGTACTTTTTCTTTGAAATTTGAAAAATGTGCTAAGACATTGTTTTGGAAGGATAACAGCTTTAAAAGTGGAATATTTAAAGAGGCAACGTACAGCCAGAGAAATGAAGAAGGGAAACTTGTGTGTGTGGTTTATTTATGATTTGAAAGGATGCAAGGACTGACCCTCTATGTTATAGTTTACATACTTCCTAGTTTAAAGCACAGGTAAGATGTTAGAAGCTAAAACTTTAGCTTGTTCGTCTGCCTGCAGAGTCCAAATGTTTATGTTGTATTCTTTAATAACAAAATCCTGTGTGCCATTTAAGGCAATTGAGAATGAGCTTGTCAGAGATTTGGGTTCTTAGAAAAAAAGGTTATCATTCAATGTGAAGTGAGTAGTGAAGTCAGCGGGACACCATCTTGTATGTACATTAGACTTAATAAAATCTCCAAACTCAGGCTTGAAGATGTTTATATGCATACTATTCAAGTTTTGACTCTAGTCCTGATCTTCCCCTAAATCCATGTTCATCCAAACCTGTGTTACTCAAAGTGTGATCCGTGAACCAGTGTCAAGTCCACGAATTGTTACTAACTGTGATAAGTACAGAAACTTATTTAAAAACTTTTATAGCAATTTGACATTGGCACAACATCTGTGCATGTGATCATTTTCTAGTAATTTATTGCATTTTACAAAGTATAGGTTTTGACAAATTGGAGGGTGTGGTGGGGAGTGGCAGTTCCCACAGATAGTTTACAAAGCACTACTCTAGATCCTCCTTTTTTTCCCTCAGAAATTCCAAACTCTTTGTATCCGTGTGGCCTTAGTAGAGGCTGGGGGAAAGGACAGGAAGCCCAGTCAGCTCTGACTGTGTGCTGACTGGTGAGTGGAGGTGCTGATTATCTGAGATTATTGTATCTTCACATAGAATTCCCTTTCACCATTTTCCTGCTTCACTCTAACACCAATTTACTGTGCACAAGAATTGCCTGGGGCCGCTGTTAACAATGCAGATGGCTGTGCGGGATCCCCGAACGTCCTCCTTCCACAAGTCTGATGCCCAAGAATCTACATTTTAAACAAACAACTCATTGGATTCTAGTGAATGTTGTTCCTGGATAGGTTGTTTAAATCCGGAGTGAAAGGGGGCACTGTTAATGATTACGTCAGGACAAAATGAATAAACTCAGAATATCCCAATAGGCATACTCAGACATATGGATGCTCTGTGTCTGGGCATATTTTTTGAAATGGAGATTTCATGGGGGCTGGCCCCATGGCCGAGTGGTTAAGTTTGTGCACTCTGCTTCGGCAGCCTAGGATTTTGCCGGTTTGGATTCTGGGCACAGACATGGGACTGCTCATCAGGCCATGCTGAGGTGGCATCCCACATGCCACAACTAGAAGGATCCACAACTAAAAGTATACAACTATGTACCGGGGGGCTTTAGGGAGGAAAAGGAAAAATAAAATCTTTAAAATGGAGACTTCAAATTTAATTAGAAAGTTCTTATTTCCTTTCGTGACCAAACTTAGCTGGATGATGGCTGTTTCCTTTAGTTTTCTCAGGAAAACTAAACAGCCATGGAAGAGTGGCTGTTTCCACTCTTCTATGAATCAACCTCAACTGCAGTGTGTATAGAACTGTCTGGTAAAAGAAGGGAGATAGAATTCAGGGCTTCTAAAGATAGCTGGGAGTAACTTGAGGGTAGGTAGGACTCACTCCTTTAAAGTTGAAGATTCTTTGTTCCTGACTTGACAGATATAGATTTTATTTGCCCTAACCTAAAAACTTAGGACTCTTCTGGAACTTTCTGTTATGTATGTTGTCCCAAGCCAATCTTAATTCTGCTTAGTGTCCCTGGCTCAGCTGTGACCCATCTCTCTTAGCTGGGCAGAATCCCCTTGATCCTTGATTCAGCCTTGCTTTTGCTTTAACTAAATGACTGGTTTACTTGTTTTGTTTTAAATAAGTTGCAGCTGAAGAATTTGAGAGAAAGAAAAAATATCTAAATTTCTTCCTCAGGAGCTCTTTAGGTTGTTGTCACTTCTACTTACATAGCTTTCATGGTATATAAGAAAAATGGGTTTCCTATTTTGTAAACTGTTCTCTGAATGCAACTGAATAGTATCTAAGGAAAATTATTATATTTGTTTATTAAAGATTGGCACCTGCGCTAACATCTGTTGCCAATCTTTTTTTTCCTTCTTCTTCTCCCCATAGCCCTCGGTACATAGTTGTATATTGTAGTTGGGAGTGCCTCTAGTTGTGCTATGTGGGACACCACCTCTACGTGACCTGATGAGTGGTGCCATGTCTGTGCCCAGGATCTGAACCAGCAAAACCCTGGGCCACTGAAGCTGAGCCCGCAAACTTCACCACTTGGCCAGAGGGCCAGCCCCAAGGGAAATTATTTTTATTAGCAGTAATAATACTACTGGTAAAAGTTGAATAATACCTGTGGATCTCTTGTCTCTGGAACTACCTTTGTTATAATACTTTTTTGTCGATTCCAACATATTTGATTTTATGTTATTTCACTTTGTTTTCAGTTTGTTGGCCAATTTCTTTGGTTTACAAAGTGGGAGATTAAAAACAAGTAGGCTTTCTGTGGGGTTCATTTCAAAACTAGGAAAGGGCAGATTGGCTATCTAGAAATAGAGAATAAGAGTTTAAAAACCAAAAAGAGGTAAATTAAGTATGAAAGGAGAGGATTAAGTGTGGAATCTTCTATCTATTTTTTGGATCAAGATTTCAGAGGACTGGTGGTTCTCTGAAGTCATCTGCAAGAAATTAAGATTAAATGTAGCTGTTGATTGAACCTCATGTAAATTTCTCTAAAGAAAGTTTCTCTAAAGCTTATACTCTTAGTTTTGGTAATTCTTTCTACTTTTTCTATTATAAGGATTTCAAACATATTGCCACAGTAGAGAGAACAGTGTTATGAACTTCCAAGTGAGCTCACCCAGTTTCAAGAGTTAGTAACTCGCTACAATCTTTTTCATCTCTACTACTGTTTCTTCCTTGTCCCTCGCCTATTATTATGAAGCAAATCCTAAATAGTATATAATTTCATCTGAAAATATTTCAGTAAGAATCTCGAAACTGTAAAGGATTTTGTTGTTGTTTTACATTTTAGTAAGTTACATTACATTTTAGTAAAAATTTAAGTAAACTTGTTCAGGTATAACCTTTCACCCTGTCTTGGAGACTCAAAGATGAATAAATAAAAGATTCATCATCATATTTTATTTTTGTTTTTCAAGAAGCAGATTATCCTGTTAAAGTAGTATGGTGATATTCCATATGAATAACACAAATTAAGACAAATTTATGGGGCCGGCCCTGTGACCGAGTGGTGAAGTTCACGCCTTCTGCTTTGGTGGCCCAGGGTTTCACTGGTTCGGATCCTGGGCGCGGACATGGCACCGCTTATCAGGCCATCTTGAGGCGGCGTCCCACATGCCACAACTAGAAGGACCCACAACTAAAATGTACAACTATATGCTGAGGGGATTTGGGGAGAAAAAGCAAGAAAAAAAAAAGAAAAGATTGACAACAGTTGTTAGCCAGGTGCCAATCTTAAAAAAAAAGACTAATTTATCCTTCAAATTAAGATTCTTTTGAGAGTGAAAGGGGACACCGTTAACAATTGTGCTAGGAGAGTAGTTGAAATCTGAGACTGCCCTGGGTAAACGGGGATATCCATGATTCCCTGTCTCAAGGTGGTATTGACTGATTAGAAAGCTGCTATCATTTTTCCAGTGAGCTTTGACTAGTCAGAATGAGTCAGGTCATAGCTAACAGCGTGACGAAACCTACCATAGGACTTTCTTTACTTGTAAATAGTACAAAATGGTATGGCTAGATTAAGTCTAAAATTTTTAAAGTACCTGTAGATTTCAACTCGGTTTTTAATAACACTCCATAAAGCTGGAGGTGAAACCACCAGACATAAATCACAAAATGAACCCCTCGTTTTAAAGTTAGCATTTATAGACTTGTGGCTGTTAGACCACAGGGAATCTAAACCGGACTGCGTTATAAAGTAGGTAAATGAGGAAATGATGGCCAATTTTAAAATGTCAAAAAATTTTTTCTGTTAAAGTTGCTAGTTCACTGTGATGTTGTATGACCTTATATCCAGCATAAACTGAAGTTAGTTGTTCGTGTTTCCAGATTAGAGAAAACAACTAGACCTCCCATGCTCAAGGCTATGCTCTGTTACTATCCCAAGTTGTTCTCAGGCGCTCCATCCTGTTAGTGGTATTCTTGTTATCAGTAATATTTTAAGCAACTACTTTTTAAGAATAAAGTCTACATCTGTGATTCCCCTAACCAGGAACTGAAGTCAAACTTCTAAACATATGGTTTCATTAGGTCAGTTATTTGGAAGAAATAACTGCCTTTCTGGTGGTGTGATTTCTTTTTTTTCATTTTCTTTAACCACAGTTTCATTTTTAACACCTTTTCTGTAGATAAAAGATATTCATATCATCCGGTCCCTTGTCTCACTTTTAGCTTATTTTCTGAATCATTTTTAAAGTCTTTCATGTTTGTATGTAAAACATTGTAATTTATGCATATCTTTTAAATGACTTCGACTTTAACTGTGGCCTTTTTAAAAATTAGAATCGATCATTTATTCTATCAGTATATGATAACAGTAAACAAATCTTGGAATTTTTTTCCATGTAGCTGTGGCATATGGATGTAAAATCGTGGTGATGTATTAGGTTCAGTTTGTTACATAAGGAAGTGTGTTCATGGTGGTTCGCTATACGTTTAAGTGTTTTCAATTATTTTTTCTCTCTTTCTAGCTGTCCCCTTTCCTCCAACCCAGCGGCTTACTTTGAAGGAAGTATTTGAGAATGGGAAACCTAAAATTGATGTTTTGAAAAACCATTTGGTGAAGGAAGGGCGACTGGAAGAGGAAGTAGCCCTAAAGATAATCAACGATGGGGCTGCCATTCTGAGACAAGAGGAGACTATGCTCGAAGTAGATGCTCCAATCACAGGTATGAGAAGTATTTGTATGGTGGCACTTAGACTTGAGCTGATGTGAGAAATGATTACAAATAACCAACTAAAATATGCAATAATTTTTCTAGGAATTATGAGACAGTCTTAGGATTTTTTAGTATATTTGTTGTTTGTTGAAGACATACAATTTAAAATGTCTAATAATTCCAATAGGACTAGTCAGTATTGATAGATTGACTATAATTATAGAGCAGTCCAGTCAAAAGCTAAAGTGATTTAAGTTAAATTTAAACTGCAATCCCTATTGCTATAATACCCTTTTCTCTTCTAAGACGTAATTTTTCATCTCACTCTATGTCCTTTTTTTCCTAGTGTGTGGCGATGTTCATGGGCAATTCTTTGACTTGATGAAATTGTTTGAAGTTGGAGGATCACCTAGTAATACACGCTACCTCTTTCTTGGTGACTATGTGGACAGAGGCTATTTCAGTATAGAGGTAAAAATGAAACTGGATATGTTGGATGTATCATATTGTCTTTTTTAAAAAAATTTGCTTTCCATCCTTCAGTAGAAGAAATTAAAATAACACCAATGGAATTTATAAACTTTGTTACTTTCAATAATTAAAGTGATAGAGAAGTGTTTTAATTGATATTAAGAAAATATATTCCTTTTTTTAGCCAGTAGAACATCTGACATATAGAAGGCTATATTAATTCAGCTTTGCAAATAAGTTAAATGTTTACTAGAACTTTCCTCTTTGAAGATAGTGTACAGGCTGTGTGTAAATGACATAAGTTGCTATTCACCCTAAGCAGGGTTTGGATTAGCTGACCTTAATTATAAGACCATAAGCTGCTGGGCTACAGTTAACTGTTAGAGTAACTGCAGTGCTAAATAAGCAGACACTTAGCTTATTGTGGGAATAATTTCTCATACTATTGAGTAAGCACTTTTAGTAAGTGTTCATTGAAGGAAAAAATGATTACAGTTGATGAAGTTAATGAAAACTTAGAATTTACTTTTATGTATTTTGAAAATTAAATGATAAGAAGAAAATCGTTAGAATTAAAACGAAGTGTAAGGTTTTATGTATAAAAGATAAAACTATTTTGCAACCTAATGCAAGGACTGAGTACAATGGAACCACCGCACATTCCTGTTTAATGTCCATTGGGTTCAGCTGTCCATGCTTGGCAAATGAAAGAGAAGTAACTTTGGAAATAATGTAAGCAATCGAATTTATAATGTGCCCCAAATAAGCGTGGGATGAGAAATTGAGTCGGCTTGGTCTTGTAGTCTTTACTTCGGCCTCTCTCTCAGTGTGAGAATCTCACTGTACTAAGTGTGTTTCTGGTGGCTGAAGGTTTATTGTTCGTGCATCATGACTCCTAAATACAAGTCAGCTGTCTCACCTGGTGCCCAACCAAGGAACCTGCAGTTGTTCTAAAGCTGCCAGGAAAATAAAGGACAAGAGAAATAGATCCTACTCTTTGGTGGTATAGGCAGCCTCAACTCATGAATCAGAAAAGTTCAATGTTATCTGCCACTGCCTGAAGTTCACTTAGTGTCATGTACGAGGATAAAAGTTAATGATAGAACTAAGAAAAGAAGCACATTTTCCCTACTGCTCAGGAAATTCCCAAGGTCTCTAAATAGGTACCTGGCATGGGTGGAGATCATACTCACACTATATAATTGGAAAGCTTCCCTATTCCTGTTCACATCATGCTTCAGTAGACAGTAAGTCAAAAGTATGGATGTTTGAAAGATACATTGAATGTTTACTTCTTTTCCTGTTTGCTAGCATGAGGAAGTTTTAGGGGCTGAAGAGAAGGAGAATACAGATTTTAGTGAATTTTTAATTAGTTATTTTATGTAATGAAACAACTTTTTAAAAAGATAAATATTGTAGCAAATCATCTTTTGACTGTTAACTCATATACTTTAAAAATAGTTTCAGTGCATCAGTATATTCAGTAAAGCGCACACACACAAAATCCACAATGATTTTTTGTACACATATACTATGTTCAGAATATTTTGTTTTATATACTCTTTTCCTCACTCATCAACGAATGTTTCCTGAGTGTCAATTTTATGGCAGGCTCTGAAGATAAAATAATGAACAAGACTCATGCTCTCTATGGGAGCTGACAGTTTCCCAGAAAAGTTACACTGGTGAGTAGATCTTTCAGTGTAATGTGAAAGTGTTTAATTATCAGCAGGGTTCTTCATATTAGGGCCTAGCACAGTGCCTGACACATAGTAGGCACTCAGTTAATATTTGTTGAATGAATGAATGTTTATAAATCATAGTTTGTATTTGGCTTTATCCTGTTACTTGATGTTTGGCTAACTTAAAATGTTTTCCTGGAACATCTTAAGAGATAAATGAATCAAAACTTTAGAATGACAGTGCTATTTTATGCCAGTTTTAAAACTGAACTGTAGGTGATATCTAGTGTTAGTTGAAAGTCACTTATAAACCACTCAAATTATAAACTTATGTAGGCTATAGCTTAGTTCACTATGATACAAGTATATACTTCAACAGTAATTTTTTATCAATGTCCTTGATAAGGCTGAATGTGATGTTTTTGTCAAATGAATGAAAATAAGGTAATAGAATCACTATTACAATTTTTTGTTGTAGATAATTCATGTCTTTTGTAGAAAAATTGGGAAATGCAGAATCTAATAAAACAAAAACTATAGTAAATCAGAGATAATTAATGTTAACATTTTATTATATTTCCTTGCAGTCTTTCTTATTTTACATTTGTGTATGTATATTTTAAAGAAAATTGAAATCATTTTGTGCATTCCTTTTTGTACCCTTTTTTCCCCCCACTCAACACTGTCTTGAAAGCATTTTTCTCTATCATTAAAATTTCTCCAAAAGCATGGTTAGTGGTATAAATACCATAATTTATTTCACTGTTCCTCTATTGTTGGATAATTAGATTTGTAGTGGGTACTGCTTATTGCCTATTGCCTACCTTTTATCTCCTTCTTCCTTACCATCAAAATCCCTATTTTATTCAGATAAATGAGATTGGGGGTTCAGAGAGAACTTTTGACTTCAGGGAAGGAAGGCCCTTCTCCCAGCCCCAGAGAATGAATTCTTGTTGGTCTGAACTGGTCATGGCAATCCATTCCCTGTCACCGCTGCTTGCTCTGGGGGTACACATGGAATCTTGTTTTGCCCAGTAAGGTACAAAGGGAACTGTTCTGGGTGTTTTTGTTGTGTTGTGTTGTGTTGTGTTATGTTGTGTCTGTGTGTGTTTTGAAACATTTTCTTTCAAGATGAGAAGACTCGTGCAAGGTGAAAGCTTTTGGACCCCCTTTCCACTATGTCACTTCAAATGTGGGTGTGTTTACTGTAGCAGCCATTTTGTGACCATGAGGAGGTGCTCTAACTAAGGATGACAGGCAGAGCTGCTGTGAATCACAGATCAAAGAGGTAGAGAGGGCATAGTTTCTTGGTGAGGATGCTGAGCTGGAAACCTGGGTGTCTTACCTCCAGATTTCTTGTTTCATGAGGCATCTAATGTCTTTATGGCTTAAGCAATAGTTAATTGGTTATTGCATCACTTGTACTGTAAATGGTCTAGTTGTTTTCCAGTTTTTTTTGTTCTGCATATTACTACAGTTAACATCTTTTTGATTACATCTTTGATAGCATTTCTGGTATTTTCTTCAATCAGGTTCTTTTTTTTTTTTTTAAGGTTGGCACATGAGCTAACAACTGTTGCCAATCTTTTTTTTTTTTTAAGCTTTTTCTCCTCAAATCCTCCCAGTACATAGTTGCATGTATTTTTTTTTTTAGTTGTGGATCCTTCTAGTGTGCCATGGGGGATGCTGCCTCAGCATGGCCTGATGAGCGGTGCCATGTCTGCACCCAGGATCCGAACCAGCGAAACCCCGGGCTGCCAAAGCGGAGCTGGGGACCTTAACCACTCAGCCACAGGCTGGCCCCTCAGTCAGATTCTTATAAGTGAAATAACTGGGTGAAAGAGTGAGCATTTTTAAGGCTTTTGGTACATATTGCCAGATTATTTTCACAGCACCTTATTTCACTTTTTTCTCTTTTGATACCTAATAATTTCTCTTCCTTTGAGCCTATATGAGAGAATCAAGACACGCTGACTTTTTTTCCATGCCCAGAGCAAGCACTGCTGTTTCTAGAAGCAATGCGGGCTTTGATGGGGACTGATCCAAATGTCACTGATAAAACAGAATAGTAAAGTTTCACTTTTTCTGAGCCTTTTGGGGTTCCTTCTTTTTTTTTTTTAAAGATTTTATTTTTCCTTTTTCTCCCCAAAGCCCCTGGTACATGGTTGTGTATTTTTAGTTGTGGGTCCTCTAGTTGTGGCATGTGGGACGCTGCCTCAGCATGGCGTGATGAGCGGTGCCGTGTCCACGCCCAGGATCTGAACCAGCGAAACCCTGGGCCGCTGAAGAGGAGCACGAGAACTTAACCACTGGGCCACGGGGCTGGCCCCTGGAACCCTGGGCTTCCTTCTTCATTTGTACCTATTATAAAGTACTTCCTCTGTGGTAGAGGAAGCTAAACTTTAGTTTCCTTTAGTTGATTTTTCAATAAAAGAAAGGGTTAAAAGGAACATTTTCAGCATGGAATATGGTATACTAAGTGCACAGGAGCCACCAAAGAGGAAATGTTATCAGATGACCAACTGATGAACAATTGTTGACACAGAAATGATTCTTGAGACAGAGTAAAAATTCTGTTCACATAGAAATAAAGAAGTAATTGAGTGTCTGAACAGATCTTCTGATAATCATGACCTTGTAATTGAATTGTACAAGATAATTGCACAGTTGCATCTTCATGTATAATATACAGAAATAAAACTTGAGATTAGAGGCTGAGAAGTATATCAACAAAATTACATTGCAGTGTGAGTGTGGGCTGTGCTTTTTTTTTTTTTGAGGAAGATTAGCCCTGAGCTAACTGCTGCCAATCCTCCTCTTTTTGCTGAGGAAGACTGGCCCTGAGCTAACATCCATGCCCATCTTCCTCTACTTTATATGTGGGACGCCTACCACAGCATGGCGTGCCAAGCGGTGCCCTGTCCGCACCTGGGATCAGAACCAGCGAACCCCGGGCTGCCGAAGCGGAACGTGTGAATTTAACCGCTGTGCCACTGGGCTGGCCATGGGCTGTGCTTTTATAAATCTCATCACTTCAGATGGTGAGTTTGTCTTTCTAGGAGGCAGAAATAGAGACTCAAATAAATCAAAACATACCATGTTCTTGGTTGGGAAAAGTAAGTATAGGAAAGAGAAAGTGCTTTCTAAGTTTATGTATGAATTTAATGTAGTTTTTCCTTGGAATATTTTGTCAAGTTGATATGTTGAAAACAAAAGTCAACCAAAAAAGAAAAAAAGCCATCTAAGTATATTTGTTTATGTCTACATATTTGTTTTATAATTTTTATTTTGCAAAGTCTGTCTCAAATAAAATGCACACATATTTTGATCCAACAATTCCATTTTTGAGAAATTAAACTGCAGACGCGCTCATAATTATGTACCATGCTATATGAATGAATAGTTTATTAGAATAGTTGAGAGGTTTTGCTGGCATTTAACGAGCAGCGTCCAGGTATACAGAATGTAGACTCTTAAACAACAAAGAATTATGCTTTTCAAATTGTCAGTAGCAGCTGTGTTGAGAAACATTGTTAAATTCTACGGACACGGAAATAAACAAGCAAAGCCGAGTCCTTTACTGTGCTTTCTAGTGAGAGGAGCAGCTTCACACATTCGTTTAGTGTCTGTGAAAATCAAATCCGGGTAAGGGGCTAAAGGGGGCAGGAATAGCTAATTTAGATGGAGATCAAGGAAGGCCTATCTGAGGAGGTCACATTTGAACGGAAACTTCAGTGACCTGAGGGAATGAACCATGCATAGACACCTGACTGTGTGGAGAAGGTGGTGTCTGAGTACATTCTAGGCAAAGCACACAAGTGGAAAAGCTCTGAGGCGTGATCAAGCCTAAGGCAGTTCACAAATAGTAGTAACAAGGCTGGTGTGGCTCAACAGAATGGCGAGTATGGGGAAGATGTGGGTGATGTGTCAGAGAGAGAGGCAGGGGTTAGACGACATCAGGCCTTGTGAATCATAGTGAGGAGTTTGGGTTTTATTCTGAGTGTGATAGAAAGCCATTGGAGATTTTTTTTTTCAAGCAGGGGAGTGACATATTCATTTATGTTTTAAAACAGTTACTCTGGCTGTAATGTAGTGAATTGACAATAGGAGCCCAAAGTGGGATAGGAGACCAGTTAGGAATCTAATCTGTAAGAATGGGCAAGAGATGTTGATGACTTAGATTGGGCATATTGAGAAGTGTTTGGATTCAGAATTTTGAAGTCTTGGCTTTTTGGGAAGTGGGAAAATCTCAGCTGATTTAATCAAGCTCTTCAGGTCATAGCACATTTATGAGTAGTCTTTGCAATGTCCTTCTCTGTTGTTATACTTTTTTTTTGTCTGTGACCTCTACTTTCCCTACTCCCTCTCCCCTAGTATACGTGTTTCTCTTGTATTTGGTATATGCTTCAGAATACATAGAATACCTTATCTTAATTTTTTTTTTAAGATTTTATTTTTTTCCTTTTTCTCCCCAAAGCCCCCTGGTACATAGTTGTATATTCTTCATTTTAGGTCCTTCTAGTTGTGGCATGTGGGATGCCACCTCAGCGTGGCTTGATGAGCAGTGCCGTGTCCGCACCCAGGATTCGAACTGACGAAACACTGGGCTGCCTGCAGCGGAGCATGCAAACTTAACCACTCGGCCATGGGGCCGGCCCCTTAATTTTTTAATATGTAAAATTTTTGTGGACAAAGTACTTTAATTTTATGTAAATGTTATGGTACTGTTCAGTGGTCCTCAGACTTTGACATCTGTCATAATTACCTGGAGGGCTTGTTCAAAATCAGATTGCTGAGCCTCACCCCAGAATTTCTGATTCATTAGGTCTGGGGTAGAGCCTGAAAACCTATATTTCTAACAAGTTCCCATGTGATGATGACACACGGCCCTTTGAGGTGAATGTGGCACACTGAGAACCACTGCTGTAGCTCTGTTTCTGTTGATGCTGTTTTTCGCTTGTCATTATGTTTTTAAGATCTATCCAGGTTGCTGTAAGTTCATTGCTTTCTGCCTGCTGTGTAGTATTCCGTGGCATACATCTATGACATTTTAGTTCTGTGTTCTCAATAGGGGACACCTAGGTTGCCTCCAGTTTCTGTCTACAACGAACACTGCTGTGATGAACACCCTTATATAAATCCACTTATGGTCTCATGTTTTAGTTTCTCTATGGTTTGTTAACAAGAGTGGGATTGCTAGGGAAAAGGCTATATGTCTTCATACTTGAACTAACTATTGCCAGATCGCTTCAGAATAGCTGTACCATTCTGTACTCCTACCAATAGTACCTAAGATATTTCTTCACATCTGTCTTTCTCGAATTTGGTTTTATCATATCATTTTATAATATTTACCAAAATGATGGGTATAAAGTAATATTTTATTGTTGTTTCAATTAGTATTTCTCTAATTACTAATGAGATTGAGCATCTCCTCACATGTTAGCCATCCCACTCTTACAATCAGTAAGAGTTTCTCATATGACTTTTCAGCGATAGGTTAAGCGTATACTAGCATATTTACATAGCTTTTTTAAAAAATAAATGTACTTATCGCTGTATACATTGCCTTTTAAGTGCTGCTTTGTCTAGGTCTCACAGATTTTGACATGTATTCTTCTTGTTATCATTCAGTATTTTATATTTTAAGAATTCTCTGTAAGCCTAGGACAGTAAAGTAGTATGTTTTTTGTTTCCGGTCATGCAGGATTTTTTTAGAGTTAGTATTTTGTTACTGATTCTGATTAATGTAATTTGATTAGAGATCATGATCTGAATAATATTCACTCTGGAATTTATCGAGACTCCCTTTGTGATGCAGTACCTAATAGACTTTTGTGACTACCCCATGTGTACTTGAGAGGAAGGCATTCTATGCTTGAACTGTTCTCTGTAACTTTGATTATTTTTGTCTGTTGAACTATGAGTTACTTTTGGGTTTCTGTCAAAATCTCCAACAACAATTATTGATTTATTTGTTTCTCACCAAATTCCTGTCACTTGTTGCTTATGTTTAGAGGCTGCATGTTAGATAGGTATATTTCATGATTAGTATTTATGATCAGTCTTCATTATTTGCAGGTTCTGCATTTGTGTATATGCCTCCTTGCCAAAATTGATTTGTAATCCACAAATCAATACACACAGTTCTTTCGAGGTCCTAGGCCCTCTCAGCAGGAGCTAGGAAATATATATGTACACTAAGCCACATACACAGAGTCACATTTTTATTTATTTATCTATCTGTATATGTCTTAAAAAGCATGAGTTCATATGATACGTCTGATTCCAGTCCAACATCACAAGGTTCATTCTAGCCTTCCCCCTCTCCTGGCTCTCATTATCTACAGTATATTCACTTGTCTGATCAATCCTAGAATACCCATAGAATAGGTACATAACAGCCAACTCATACTGTGAAAAACAGATTGACTAGCTGGAGTTACAGTATTTGTGTACATTTCTTTGTGTCTTTAGCCTTGTGGTGTGCAGTCAGAATGTTCTTTTTCCAAAGTTACTTGGGTTAGTTCTTTTCCCCATCCCCTTCTTTGTTGCTTTTTATCTGTTTATAATACAATTAGGTTCCTTTGTTACTGTTTATATTCCATTTTGAGTTTCTTTCACATCCTGGTTGATTTAATTACTTATTTTGGGGGCACATATAAAACATTATAGTGGTTCTAGAGGTCAAAGCTATCCAAAAACCAATGCTTTGAGAAGTGTCACGCTCTCCTCATCCCTCCCAACTCATCCCAGTTCCTCTTTCTTTCCACCCCTTTCCTCTCTGCCGTGTGTAGGTTATTGGTCTTCTGATTTATCCTTCCCATTTTCTTATGCTCAAGTGAGCAGATACGTGTGTATTTCTTATATCCTCTTCTTTATTACTTAAATAGTAGTGTACTATAGATACTCTTTTGTACTTTTTGTGCTTTTTTCACTTAACAGTAAATCATGGAAATTGCTCCAAATCAGTTTATAGGGATTTCTCTCTCTTGCTCTCTCTCTCTCTCTCTGTCCTTTTTTTTTTTTGCTGAGGAAGATTAGCCCTGAGCTAACATCTGTACCAGTCTTCCCCTACTTTATATGTGGGTCACTGCCACAGCATGGCTGACAAGTGGTGTAGGTCTGTACCCAGGATCCAGACATGTGAATCTGGGCCGCCGAAGCGGAGCGTGGTAAACCCAACCACTACGCTATGGGGCTGGCCCCACTCTCATTCTTTTTTTATAGCTTCATGGTACTTCACTGTGTGGCTATATCCTAATTTTCTCAGCCTCACTCCTGTGTATGGTCATTTACATTGTTTTCAATATTTTGCTATTGCAAACAATACTGCAACCTTGTGCAGATGTTTTCTTATTGTTGGAGGTGTATCTTCAGGGTAGGCTCCTAAAAGTGGTCAAAAGTTAAGTGAATATGTAGTTTTGTCAGTTTTTACCAAATTATTTTTTTTACCATGCAAATTATTTTTACTTTTATGTAGTCAAATTTATCTGTCTTTTCTTTTTTTGCCTCCAAATTTTGAGTCATTAGTTATAAAGTTTTTCCCCACACTGAGACTGAAGAAGAACTCACTCACATGTTTTCTTCTAGAACTTCTATGGTTTGATTTTGATACATTTAGATTCCTTATCTGTTTGTCATTTATTATGTATTATGTGAGATAGAGATCTAATGTTTTTTTAAAATGGCACCACTTGTCCCAGAGACATTTGTTAAGAAGTCCATCATTACTCTAGTGATTTAGGATGCCAACTTTATTAATATACCAAATTTTTATATGTACTTGGATTAATTTTTGGACTATTTTATTTCACTGGTGTATTTATCCATATGTGTGCAGGTATCACTGTTTTAATTGTAGAAGCTTTGTAGTATGTTTAGACATCAGGTCGGTCTAGTCCTCCCTCACAGTTTCTCTTTTTCAGTGTTTTTCTGACTGTTTCCTGGCTGGTTTTGCATGTTTATTTTTCCATATAAATTTAAGTATCAACTTGTCTAACTCCATAAAGTAGCTTGTTGGTATTTTTGTTGGAATTGGAATGATTTTATAAAATAAATTAGGAAGAACTATAATCTTTTAATGTTGAGTCGTCCTGTCCAAGAACGGGAATGTCTTTCCATTTGTTCGTATCTACTTTTGTGTCTTTCAGGAGTGTTTTACATTTTTCCTGGTATGAGTTTGGACATTTCTTATTAAATTTATTCCTATGTGCTTAATTTTTGCTGCTGTTGTAAATGGAGTTTTTTCTACTATTGTGTCCTATTTATTGTTTGTGTGTATGAAGGCTATTGATTTTGTATGCTAATTTCATATCCTCCAAATTTGTATGCTAATTTCATATCCTCCAACATTACTGAATTCTTTTGTTGTTTGAGTTAGTTTTATCATTGATTTTTCTGGAGTTTTTCAGGTTTACTATCATATCATCTGAAAATAGAGATAGTTTTATTTTTTTCTTTACCCACTCTTAAGCCTCTAATTGATTTCTTTTGTCTAATTCCATTGGCTGATACCTCTAGTACAATGTTGAATAGTGGTGGAGAGAGTGGCTATCCTTGCCTTGTTTCTGATTTTAGTGGGAATGTCTCCAGTGTTTCTCCATTAAGTAAAATACAGGTTTTAGGACTAAGGTATATATATGTGAGTGGCTTTGTCACAGAGTTCTGGATATTTGGCTAGAACATGGGAACAGAAATTAAAGAGAGCCTTGTATGAAGGCTACTCTCTGTGCTCTGACAGATTCCAGGGCAGCAGCATATCACATTCAAAAGCTGGAAGGTTTCATGTTTCAGCTTGAGAAAAGCAATGAGATATGCCACAAGTCATCTGAATTGACGTAAGTCATGTTTGTGCCGTATTATGGTCACAAGTAAAAATTTTATCCTTGTATTTATCTTGTAGTGTGTGCTGTTTTTATGGAGTTTAAAGATCAATCATCCTAAAACATTGTTTCTGCTTCGAGGAAATCATGAATGCAGGCATCTTACAGAGTATTTTACCTTCAAACAGGAATGTAAGTATAATTATTTCTCTCAATCTTTTCTAGTTACTCTTTAGCCAGTCCCAAAGTGAGTTTATGTTCATAAAGAGAAAAGAAACTAATGGAACTCAGATGCTTTCTGTTCTGTTTTTTTTTCTGGTAAGAACCAGGATTCTGCTTTTTAAGACATGTATTTTGAAAATAACTTTTGGGTTTTCCCACTATGTTTATAAAGTAGTACATTTGGTATATTTGGAAAACATAGGAAAGAAGATAAAAAGAAGATAAAAATTGTCCACAGTCATACCAGTTAAAGATAATCACACTGGGGCTGGCCCCGTGGCCGAGTGGTTAAGTTCGCGCGCTCCGCTGCAGGCGGCCCAGTGTTTCGTTAGTTTGAATCCTGGGCGCGGACATGGCACTGCTCATCAAACCATGCTGAGGCAGCGTCCCACATGCCAACTAGAAGGACCCGCAACGAAGAATATGCAACTATGTACTGGGGGGCTTTGGGGAGAAAAAGGAAAAAATAAAATCTTTGGAAAAAAAAAAGATAGTCACTGTTATCTCACTATTTGGAATGTGGTCTTCTGTTCTTTTCTGTATATATAAAAGTGTATCATGAAATAGTTCAAATACATACATATCTGAGTATATTTTTTAAATAAAATTGGACCTATATGTACTGTTTAACAAATTACTCTTTTCACTTTATAAAATGGCGTTTTTCCATATCATTAAATATTTTTGAATGTGATTTAACAATGTTATTTTAATGTTTTTAAAGTATTCCACCTTAGGAATGCACCATCATGTATGTAGGCAGTTTACTAACAACTGCAAGACATTTAGGTTGTTTCTAACTATAAATAATACTGTAATAGTACAAAGTTTATTATTAAAGGTAGAATTTTTGTGAAAGTCAGAATGTTACATACTAGCTGATTTAAAAAAAACCTCACAGCTTTCTTTGACCAGAATGTAGGTACTCACAATTGACTCTTAACTAACATTTGCTCTGATAGTGGCTGTACTGGAGATGTTTGGGAGAACTTGCCCCAGGGCATTTTTACTTACTGTTTCTTGTTTCCCCAGGTATCTATCTGCTTCTCAGACCTACATCCTCACTTGATTCATGTCATCACTTCACAGATTTTCTTCCCTGCTTACTTTTTCTAAATTAAAACCTCATCATTGCCACAACTAGAAGGACCCACAACTGAAATATACAACTATGTACTGGGGGGATTTGGGGGAGAGGAAAAAAAAAAGCATGGGAAAAAAAAAAAGAAGATTGGCAAGAGTTGTTAGCTCAGGTGCCAATCTTTAAAAATAAATAAATAAATAAGTAAAACCTCATCATTGTACTCTCATACCCTGCTTTCTTTTAATAATATGTGTCAACACCTGAAACTTTTCTGTTTTTAATATATAAAATTTGTGTATTTTTTATCTGTTTGTTTATTGTCTTTCTCTCCCACCAGAATTTAAGCTCCATGACAGCAGAGACGTGTTTTGTTTACTGTTGTTTTCCCAGAACAGTATTAATAATTCATAGGGGATGTTTAATAAATATTATTTGAATTAGTTTGCTGAATCAATGATCATCTATAATTTGTATCTTTAGGACAAACTCTCAGAAGAGAATTACTAAATCAGAGGGCGTGAACATTTTTAAAGACTTTTGATATTCTAAATAGCCTTCCAAAAGAAATGATGTATCAGTTTATACTCCACGGAATTTTTATATTTTTATAGTGAAAGGAAAGTAAAAGAAACCCTGAAATTTAGAGATTTTATTTTTCCTTTTTCTCCCCAAAGCTCCCTGGTACATAATTGTGTATTTTTAGTTGTGGGTCCTTCTAGCTGTGGCATGTGGGACGCCACCTCAGCATGGCCTGATGAGTGGTGCCATGTCCGCACCCAGGATCCAAACCGGCGAAATCCTGGGCCGCTGAAGCAGAGCGCATGAACCCAATCACTCAACCACCAGGCTGGCCCAAAACCCCGTAATTTAAAACAACCAAAGAAACAAAACCAAAATTATACTTTTTTTTGAAATTTCTGAGATGTTAGCATATTCTCTATAAAATAAGGAATAAATCTTTTGGGTCTTGCCTGGCTGTAAAATCTACTTCTTCCCCCAAATAATCCTGAATATGTAAAAATACTTCAGGGGCTGGCGCCATGGCCTAGTGGGTTAGTTCAGTGTGCTCCACTTTGGCGGCCCAGGTTTGCAGGTTTGGATCTCAGGTGTGGACCTACACCACTCATCAGCCATGCTGTGGCAGTGACCCACATACTAAATAGAGGCAGATTGGCACAGATGCTAGCTTGAGGCTAATATTCCTCAAGCAAAAAAAAAAAGAGGAAGATTGGGATCTGTGTCAGCACACCTGGACTAGGTCACAACGATGGCCACCACAAATGTCTCCATCTCTGGAGAGGTCTCTCCTTTCGCCAAGATGCACCCAGAGCCTACCAGAGAGCTGATGAGCTCCTCCTGTGTGATAGAGTCTACACTGGCTCCCAGATGTCCAGGATGAACCAGAGCAGACACAGAGAGTTGTGGGCAAAGCCACCTTCATCCAGTTACACCTGAGAAGGAGCAACAGTTATGTAGATCCTTTGAGTGAACAAGGCATGGATGAGGCATCTCAAATGCATTAAACTCACTTACTGGTCAAAAAAAAAGAGAGGAAGATTGGCAACAGATGTTAGCTCAGGGTGAAGCTTCCTGGGCAGAAAATAAATAAATAAAAATTTAAAAAACTTTAGTGTTCATGTAACTGATAGATATTTTTTCGTGTATGTGAGGAAGATTCACCCTCAGCTAACATCCGTTTCCAATCTTCCTCTTTTCGCTTGAGGAAGGATTGTTGCTGAGCTAACGTCTGTGCCAATCTGCCTCTATTTTATATGTGGGACAAAGCCACAGCGTGGCTTGATGAGCAGTGTGTAAGTCCACACCCGGATCAAACCCATGAACCCTGAGCTGCCAAAGCAGAGCACATGAACTCAACCACTACACCATCGGGCCAGCCCCTGTAACTGATATTTTGATCATGGATTTCACTTTGTGTCCTACTCGGATTTTTCTTCAGATTGTTATCTTGGAGGAATATATTGTAAAATACTTAAGGCTTTATTCCCATGAGAATATTCAAAGTTGAAAAAAAAAACTTTTTTTTTTTGTGAGGAAGATTAGCCCTGAGCTAACATCTGTGCCTGTCTTCCTCTATTTTGTATGTGGGATGCCTGCCACAGCATGGCTTGACAAGCGATACATATGTCCACACCCGGGATCCGAACCGGTGAACCCACCAGAGCAGAATGTGCGAACTTAACTGCTGCACCACCAGGCCAGCCCCGAAAAAAAACTTCTAAGGATCTGGCCCATGGTGTAGTGGTTAAGTTCATGCACTCTACTTCGGCAGCCCAGGGTTTGCAGGTTCGAATTCTGGACATGGACCTATGTACCACTCATCAAGCCATGCTGTGGCGGCGTCCCACATACAAAATAGAGGAAGATGGGCACAGATGTTAGCTCAGGGACAATCTTCCTCAATCAAAAAGAGGAAGATTGGCAACAGATGTTAGATCAGGGCCAATCTTCCTCACCAGAAAAACAACTTTTAAATTTGTTTTCAGAGACTCAGAGTTTATCCAGTCCTCCACAAAATCCTTTTACTTCCAGGTAGATTGCAGTTCAGTTGTGTTCCGTATGCTCTGTTAACTCTTGTCACCAGTAGCTCCCTCCATTAGAGTTGGTAGTTGTAATGACAGCCTTCCTCCTAGTAGAGCCTGTAGAGAAGGTTGTTCTTACGACAAGAAATTTTAGAGTATGAACACTTAAAAAAAAATCCCTCGGGGCCAGCGCTGTGGTGTAGTGGTTAAGTTTGGCACACTCTGCTTCAGTGGCACAGGTTTGTAGGTTCAAATCCCAGGTGTGGACCTACACCACTTGTCAGCCATGCTATGATGATGTCTCACATATAAAGTGGAGGAAGAGTGGCACAGATGTTAGCTCAGGGCAAATCTTCCTCAGGAAAAAAAAAAATCCCTCTGACAGAAAAGTCAGCCGCAAGTAGGCAAGATACAGATCATTCCAGCCCTTGGGACTTATTGGAATAAACACTTTACATCAGTAGGTAATAACCAGGAAGTTAAAAAAAATTCTATCTACTGTTGCTGAGTGTTTAAATTAGTGTAAAATATTTGAAGAACAATTTTGGAATGTCTACAAAATTTTAACCCAGCAGTTTGACTTATAGGAATTTGCCATGCAGATTGTATTGATTTTTGATGCTGCACAACAAATTACTACAAATTTTGCTGCTTAAAGCAACACATTTGTTATGTCACAGTCCTTTGGATCCGAAGTCCAGGCCCAGTGTGGCTCAATTCTCTGCTAAGGGTCTCACTGAGCCGAAATCAAGGTGTCACCAGGGCTGCAGTTCTCATCTGGAGCTTGGGGTCTTTTTCCAAGCTCACTAGTTGTTGGCAGTCTTTGTGACTATAGGATTAAGGTCCCCGTTTTCCTCCTGGTTATGGGCTGGGGAATACCCTCAGCTTCTAGAGCCTGCTTGCGGTTCCTTGCCATGTGGCTCCATGGGTGGTTCACCATATGGGTGTTTGCTTTCTTCCAGGCAGCCTGGATGCATCTTTCTGCCCTTCTCTTCTGTGTTCAGCCAGCTGGAGAAAATCCCCCCCCCAAGAGAATCTCTTTTGTCATAGCAAAATGTAATCATGGGAGTCTCAGCATATTCACAGATTCCACCCAAAGGGGGCACAGATTACACAAAGGTGTAGGTCATCTTAGAATTCTACCTACCACACTATATACTCACAGAAAGAAAAGAAAATATGTGTGTGTAAGGATGTTCATCATAGTGTTAATTGTAATAGCAAAACAAAGAGAATCTAAATGTTAACAAGGGACTGCTTAAATAAGTTATAATACAACTGAAAAAATAGAATACTGTGCAACTGTTGAAAGATCAAGGTGGATATAGATGTTCTGATATGGAGAGATGTTCAAATATATTGTTAGGTGACAGGTGCCATTTGCAGAACACGTATAGTGAGATCTCCTTTGTAAATTAAAAATAATATGCAGAAAAAATTTGTAATAGTGATTACCTGTGGGGAGTTGGGTCAGGAAGATTTGCACTTTTAATTTTATATCCTCCCATGCTACTGCTTGAATTAGCTTTTATCACCACCATGTACTACTATTTTATATATTTTTTACCTGGTAACTTTAAAATTACCCAGTTGGGGCCCAGGCATTGAACTGGCTTGCTAAACCACCTCAGGTAATTACACTGCGTGCTGCTGTTAGGAAGGCCTGCTCCAGAGGCTCGGAAACAGTTTACTATTTGTCATTTGAGATCACTTCGTCTAATAGTTTAAAAATTGGAAATACTTTGCATTATTTTTCTAAGTCAAATATTGGGGTATTCCTCATTACACCTTTTTTTTTTTTACCTGAAAATATACATAATGCATATCAAGCAGTTAACAAAGGCCCTGTAATGCTCAGTATTTAGCGGTAGAAAGTAATGAAGAAAGCTGTTTATGGATGCCTCTGTTCTGAGTTAAGGTTCAGGTTTTTTTAGGTAACATTTTATCTAATTGTTCCTCTGTTTTTTCAGAGTTCTTTTTTTGACTGGTATAATTGGTTCAGACTATTTATAGAAGATGGAACAATAGATCTGGGAAATATTTTAAGTGTCTCATTTTGCACAGAATTTCTTATCTCAGGTTTTTATTTGCTTTCACTTGCTTTAATTTTGTTAAACCAGGTTTCTTTCTCTTTCTTTTACCTACCAAGACACTCCTGTTTGATTCGAATGCTGCATCTGAAATGTAAATAAGTCTTGGAATAAGCACACCAAGTCAAGTGCAGTTTCAAGTTTCGTTTCTATATGAGGAAAGAGCATGGGTACTGCTTTCCATGGGTGTTTTCACTGATAAGCCAGCCTCTCCTAAAGGGCCACTGTGGCTTTTGGAATCAGCGCCTTGTAATTACTGTTAAGTGACGCTTAGCCCTACATTGCAGCTGCAGTGTTGTTAATATTTCTAAACGGCCAGTGGAGGCTTTTCTTTTCTTATGTCAATTCTTATATTGCAGAGATTTTTCTTTTTCTTTATATTCCTTTCAAATCCAGAGATAATTTGAGTAGCAAAGTATAACAGTTAATTTTTGACACATCATTTATCTTTGCAAAAATATTTCTTTTTATTTTTTTTATTTTTTTCCTTTTTCTCCCCAAAGCCCCCCGGTACATAGTTGTATATTCTTCGTTCTGGGTCCTTCTAGTTGTGGCATGTGAGACCCCGCCTCAGCGTGGCTTGATGAGCAGTGCCATGTCTGCGCCCAGGATTCAGACTGACAAAACACTGGGACGCCTGCAGCGGAGCGTGTGAACTTAACCACTCGGCCACGGGGCCAGCCCCACAAAAATATTTCTTTATTGTTATGTACTTGGAAAGCAAAAAGTCTAGTGCTTTTATGATTCCATCTCATAGCTCTGGGTCCAGATTTCTTAAGTAAATTGATTTCTTGTTTCCATGAGCTATTTTCTGATGTGTAATAAACAGCTTACTGACAGGTTCCAGAAATTCCTGTCATTTGGCTAACGAAAACAGTATTGTTATGACAGGTTGATTTTTTTTTTTTTAAGATTTTATTTTTCCTTTTTCTCCCCAAAGCCCCCCAGTCCATAGTTGTGTATTTTTAGTTGTGGATCCTTCTAGTTGTGGCATGTGGGACGCTGCCTCAGCATGGCTTGATGAGCAGTGCCATGTCCATGCCCAGGATTTGAACTGGCCAAACCCTGGGCCCCCAAAGCTGAGCATGCAAACTTAACCACTCGGCCATGGGGCTGGCCCCTGATTTTTTTTTAATAAGCAAATATTATTTGTTGTCGTTCATTACAGCATTATTTATAGTAGCAAGAGATTGATGTGGTTAGATTGTGGTATATCCATAAAGTGAAATACTATGTAGATATTTAAAAAAATAATTACAAAGCTCTTCATATAAACATGTGGCATGATCTCCAAAATACGTTAAGTACAAAAAGCAAGTGCAAAACAGTGTATGCTACCATTTATCTAAAAAACAAAAGGCTGTTGTGAAAAGAGAATAAATGTACATATCTGCGTATGTATGCATGGAGTATCTTTGTAAAGACACCCAGGAAACTAGTAATACTGGTTGCCTGCAGAGAAGGGTAAGAGACACTGTATACCCTTTTGTAGCTTTTAAATTTTGAACCAAGTAAGTGTATTACTTATTTTTTTTAATAACAAAAGTAAATAAAAATTAAAACAAATATAGAATTGATGGCTAGACCAGGTCATGGTTTCTTGCAAAGAGTCCTGACCCTTAAAATTACTTTCAAAGAATACTGTTGAAGATTTTGTTTTGTTAATGTTGTATTATTGATACCAGTTAGAACTTGTGTCAGTGTAATCCTATGACTTAGGTCCGTTATTCCTTCATTATAAAAATAATTGTTTTAGGGGCTATATCTTAAAATTTGTCATGAAATAAAGAACTTGAGTCAGCTGATTTAACCTTTGGAAATTATATATTTGGCTATTTAGATTCTCCTGTTAAGTATTTAATTTAAAAATAATGATTTGGAGGAATATTGCCTGGTGTTAGGAGCATAAACAGCTGCAAGTTCCAGTTCTGCCACTTACTAGCTTGCAACTTTGGGCGAGTAAGCCCAGTTTCCTCAGCTTTTTGATGAAGATAGTAATAGTACCTACTTCATAGAGTTTCTGTGAGGATTAAATAAGGTAATTTTGGTTAAAACTTATGTAGTACCTATGGTGTGCCAGAGATTATTCAAAGCATTTGTGTGTGTGAATTCCTTTAATCCTCACAGCAACCTTGTAATATAGGTAAGTATTATTATTATGCCCATTTTATAGATGAAGAAATCAAGGCACAGAGAGTTAAGTAATTTGTTCAAAGTACCATAGCTAGTAAGTGATAGAGCCAGGGTTCAAATCCAGGCAGTCAGGTTCCAGACTCTATTCTCTTGACCACCATGCTGTGTTGAACACTTAGCTCACTGATGGCACGGGCACGTTGTGAGCCTTCAACAAATTTCAATAATAAAGGTAGTATAGTATAATATTACTATACAAATACTATATGTCCATCATAGAAAATACAGCTAAACTAACTTAAAGAAGAATATAGATATTATCTTCAATTTTACACCTCATAAAATAAAAATGTTGGTATTTACGTATGTATTCATATACTTTAAGAAAATGAAAATGGTAACATTTTGTAATCTGTTTTGGTCATGTGTTAATATAACATGAACTTCTTTCTGCTTAATTTGGTTTGTGACCTCCTGTTCTAATTTACAAAATGCGTTAAGACACTGTATTACATACCATCTTTCTCAAGACTTGGCATCCTCTTAGAATTAGGCTAAGGAATTCTTTTGAGTCATTCTTAGTGTTGTAAGGCATTTTATTGATTTAAAAATGAGGTTTTAGACCGTGAATTAATAAGTAATTCAAATCCCTGCCCCTATGCAAGCTGAGGACTTTTACAAAGGAATTCTTTATTGATATTGGCCACAGAGAGAACTCAGGCTCCAAGGGTTTTCAGGAGAAAGAGTCAATCACTGTTCACAAATGAAAGGATTTTTTTGTTAAATTTTTTTCCTCCAACAGACTTTATGGCCAGTGATAGATCTACTTTTGAAATACCCCAAATTTATAGTGTTAAAATACAAAGCAGAATATAAGGATGTAATTGTAAGGAGATACAAAGATGCGTAAGACACGTCTCTTGTTAATTTGGATGTCATCATAGAGTTAGCATATGTTGTGAGAGAGATGATCTTAACTGCTGTCATGGTAGTACAAAATGCTTTAAAGTTTCTAAAGGAAGCCACAGACTCCCTTAATGCCCTCTGACCCTGGTCACCCAGTGTTGGTGATAAAGAGAGAAGCTTCACTTTCAGGGATGGAGAGCCTCATAACCACAAGTGTGGTCCACTGGTTTACGCCTTCCCCTTAGACATCTTTCTCCAGTTGTTCCTGCCACTTGTGTCCTGCAATCTGGCCCAAGTCTGGACTCATTACCCTTCACTTTATTCCCCCAAAGCCTTGCCAACACCAGGCTCTGATACTTAAATATGTCTTTTCTAAAAGCTTGGCGATTTCAAGGAGGAAATAAACAGAAAAAATTACCAACTAAATAATCTCACTCGCTTGCTATAGCTTTGTTCTCTAGGTCCTGTAGGCTCTGTCTCATCTCCAAAGAAACTTGGAAGAGAAGGAGCTCACAGTTCTTTAGGGCGGCCTACTTGTGTGACTTCTGGCCTTTCTGCCAACGTACGTCTCCAAGCACAGCTTGACTTTTTGAAAGCTGAGGAAGAAGATATTCTCTTTCTCTTTAAACTAAAGCCTTCTTCCACTTTTGCACTTATTATTTCATGACCTATTCTTTCTCAGTAACTGTGGAGACCTCACCCTCTGCCCACTGGAGTATTTCCTTGTTCTGTAGCCCCAGCGTGACAACCACATCAAAATACAATTCATTAAGATGAACATTTTTACCTAAAATAGAACCAGGACATAATTTGCTTAAAGACCTTAAAATTACCAGCAAAAAGATTGTTGACGACTCTTAAAACTCTGGTTTCCATTTATATATCTTCAACACCAACAAGGGGTCTTTTTAGACCCAACAAAATATTCAGACTCACAAGACTACCATGGGCCATGCTTGGCATCCAATCCCTTTTCAGTGGAGTCGTCTTCATAGGAGTGCGTACAGCAGTTCAGAGGTTTTCTGCCTCTTACCTCCCTTTCTTCCCAACCTCTCCAAGTCACAGCTATGGTGCAAGGAGACAATATCCACACTGGGCACATTAGGAGCCACGCTGGCTTAGAAGCCTCGTGCATTACCAGTGTTCATATCTCTTGTAAAAGGTTCATTGGCATAGTTTCTATAGTCCCACAAAGGGCATACCTTATGAGTCACCACACTCAGAGAAGCCGAAAGCTATAGTTTCCCACCAGAGATTTGGGTAATTTTTACTAAAAGCAATGTTGCCTAATAGCACAGCTGACATTGACTTTATCAGGCTTCTAGCAACAGAGCTAGAAAGTTAATCCAAGGTCACCCTTGTCTTTCAAGAAGGAGAGAGGTTTTGTTTACCCTTTCTCCACAGCTTTTCAAAAATGTCTTTACAAAGATGATTGTGTTTTCAAGTTTGCCTGAAATAAATGACTTTGAAATAGCTCATAATCTTCTGACCTATGTCTTTTTTCATATATGATAAATGTTAGCTTTTCTTCCTTTGACTATTTTTCCTTTTTTAATAGGTCGAATCAAATATTCTGAACAGGTGTATGATGCGTGTATGGATACATTTGACTGTCTTCCTCTTGCTGCCCTCTTAAACCAGCAGTTTCTGTGTGTCCATGGAGGGATGTCACCTGAAATCACTAGTTTAGATGACATTAGGAAAGTAAGTACTCTTTCATTAGTCTCATGAAGTTCACATATTTTTAAAAATTTTGTTCTTTATTGCAGTCAATTAATATGTCTTCATTGCTGAAAAATTTTAAGTACTACAGATAATCAAAAGCAAGAAAATGGAAATTACCTGTGATTTCATTATTGGGAGATAACTACTGTTAACGTTTTGCTATATGTCTTCCAGAAAATTTCTGTAATTTTTAGTGAAATCTGTGCTTTTACCAACTAGAAACATAGCATTTTTTGAGTATAGCCCTGAAACTTTAAATTATGTAGCAATGTGGAAGGAAGGAAACCAGGGTTCTAATCCCTGTCTTGCCATTGATTGTGTAACCTTGACCAAATCACTTCACCTCTTAGTCACATTTTCTTCTCTGTGAAATGAGGAAGTTGAAATGGTCTGTGGACTCTTCCAGCTCTGAAATTCATTGCCTTTGACGTTTTAGATAATAGAGTTTAATTGCTACGCTTGCCTGACTTGGTAATTATTATTTCAGGATTCTGTATCTCATGATTGAAAAAAGAGGATCAGACATTTTTTACACTCGTTTTGTTCTATATTACCGTCTTCTCTCCTCTACCTTTGCATTATCTTACCTGTCTCATACAAGTACAGAAACTAAAGTTTTTTCTGTTTATAAGACTTTTCTCAGAATTAAGGTTACTCTCCTCAGGGTGAGAGGGTGTGCCTATGTACGCTGCCTTTTCTGCTGCCTGATAGTCTTTTAAATAACCAGCATTTCTCTTTTACATAGTATGTCTTGAATTTTACATTTCTTAATCAATTATATTAATAAAAAGCTCCCCTTTCACTTAACAGAAGTCCTCTTCTTGACACTCGGCTTTTCTGGTTACTTGTTTTCTCTTGGCTTTTATGCTTTTAACCAAAGCAGCAGTAACTGCAGGCTTAAATTAGTAACTGATATGGAAATACCTCCACTGCACAGAATGGAAAGGATGAAAGCCCTTTACAAAATAGAACTACCATTCTTTAAAATAAAGAAATCTCCATTGGAATGAGGTAGACAATAAACAGAGCCATTGTACACCCCTTCCTGTTCTCATGGTAACACTGGCTTACCTGGGCAATCGAAATGAACTTTACATGGCCTTTCCAGGGGGCCAGCCCGGTGGCGCAGTGGTTAAGTTCCCACGTTCCACTCCGACAGCCCGGGGTTCGCCCTTTCGGATCCCGGGTGCGGACATGGCACCACTCAGCAAGCCATGCTGTGGCAGGTATCCCACATATAAGGTAGAGGAAGATGAGCACCGATGTTAGCTCAGGGCCAGTCTTCCTCAGCAAAAAGAGGAGGATTGGCAGCAGATGTTAGCTCAGGGCTAATCTTCCTCAAACAAACAAACAAACAAACATAATCTTTCTAAATAGTAGTGTATCTCTATAGTGGTTGATTTCACATTCAAATTAAATGAGTGTGCCACTTTAAGATTAGGATGTGAGGGAGTCCTTTTCTACAGTATGGTTAGATGACACAGATATTTATAAAAGTCTATTACAGAAAATAAAAATTCTTTATCTAAATTTGTTAATATTCATTTTCTTGCAGGAATATCCTCCAGAGGCTTACCATCTCTCCTCGTATGCTCTTGTGGGTGGAAGAGTTTTTGACCCATACCAGTTTCCAAAAGCTCCTTTGCTTTCATGATTTTTCTTCTTTTTGCTTTTGTGTGTTTTAGTTAGACAGGTTTAAGGAGCCTCCAGCCTTTGGGCCAGTGTGTGACCTTCTTTGGTCTGATCCCTCAGAGGATTACGGCAATGAGAAGACCTTGGAGCACTATACCCACAACACTGTCCGAGGGTGCTCGTATTTTTACAGGTAAGCCCGTCCTCAGAGTTAATAAATTAGGAAATTGTAATATATATTAAGTTATTTTTAAGGATTTTACATCTTGAATTTGTGTAATTTTTTGATACTCTTGTTTGTTTCTATTTGATTAGATATTATGCCCTAATAAGTGTAGTATACTGAACACGATTGAACAGAACATCTTGCAGTGCTTCAATGTGGTCTTACTCTAAATGATCTAGATTATTTGTTCCCACACATCATCTATAGACTGTTTTAAAAATAAAGATTTCCTGGGGCCGGTCCTGGGGCTGAGTGGTTAAGTTCACACACTCTGCTTCAGCAGCCCAGGGTTCGCCAGTTCCGATCCTCGGCACAGACCTGACACCGCTCATCAAGCCATGCTGAGGTGGCATCCCACGTACAGGAATTAGAAGAACCTGCAACTAGGATATACAACTACGTACGGAGGCTTGGGGAGAAAAAAAAAAAAAAGAGGAAGATTGGCAACAGATGTTAGCTGAGGGCCAATCTTCCTCAAAAGAAAAAGATTTCTTGAGCCAGCCCTGATGGTCTAGTGGTTAAAGTTCAGTGCTCACCACTTTGGCGGCCTGGGTTCACTTCCTGGTCTCAGAACCACACCACATGTGTGTCAGTGGCCATGCTGTGGTGGTGGCCCACATAGAAGAACTGGAAGGACTTACAACTAGGATATACAACCATGCACTGGGGCTTTGGGGAGGGAAAACATTTTTTTTGGCTCTTCTACCAGAGATTCTGATTCAGTAGGTCTGAGAGAGGGGAATCCTGTTACTTTTTACAAAGTTCTGCCGCTTGTGGAACCACTGGTATATACAAAGATATAAAAAGAACAGGACCTTGTGAACTAAGCCCAGGACTTTTCCTGGGAGTTGGCTGTTGTCTTAAATCTCATATGGAAGCTTTCACGGGGCTTTGCACTCAAAAATAGGGAGATATAAGAAAGTTTGAAGTCAAAATTTTTTTAATCCAAATATTTTATTGTGACAAATAATACATGTATTTAGTCCCCTAAAAATCTTTGTTAATTGCCTAAGATAAGGCATTCCTTAAATGACATTCATATACAAAAGTAAGAGGCCTCAATTTTCTGTAGTTTTAACACCTTCTTAGCAACCTTTTTTCATTCCTTTCTGCCAATTTTAGCAGTGACTAATATGATGAACTCTTTTAAATTTTATTTCTTCTTACATTGCTTAAAATAAAGAGCATAATACTTCTTTACTGTTAGCACAGTTTCTGTGGAGGTCAACCTGGCGGTGTCTCTTAGTCATAAGTGCCCATGGCCTTTGCTCCAGAGGTTCTACTCTAAAACACTCCTGTGGCTGTATTAGATCTTCGTTATTCATGAATTCTCATTCGCAAATATGCCCAGTTGCTAAGATTTATTTGTAACCCCAACATCAATACTCATAGCGCTCTCATGGTCGTTTGCAAACGTGCATACAGGCAGAGTGATGAAAACTTTGAGTCACTGCATGTGTTCCCAGCTGAGGCTGAACAATGAGTTGCTCTGACTTCTTGTTTCAGATCTCATACTGTAAGCATATCTCATACTGTAAGTATTTTTTTGTGTGGTCTATTTAGTGCAACATTTTTCACATTTTTTGTTGGTGATTTCTCTGCTTAAAATGCCCCCAAGCATAGCGCTGAAGTGCTGTCTAGTGTTCGTACATGCAGGAAGACTGTGATGTGCCTTACAGAGCAAATACGTGTGTGCTATATAAACTTCATTTCAGAGCGAGTTAAGGCATTGTTGGCTATGAGTTCCATGTTAATGAATCAACAATATATATTAAATAATTTGTCTTTACTCAGAAACACACATAAAACAAAGTTATGTGTTGATCAGTTGATGAAAAAGTTGTGACCAGAGAGGCTCAGAGGACCTTGACCTTGTGTTTCCCTGGGAGCACTGGTTCAGCATTCACTAGTTCAGTGTCTGCGGCAGCTTCGTAGAGCATAGCTATCGCAAATAACTAGAATCCACTATACTTGCCGGTGTATAAAATGTATGTAACAATGTTATCCATTGCTACATTATTTATGATAAAAGATTTCAAACAACCTAAACGTTCAGTAGAAGACTAATTAAAGAAATTATGGTACACCTAGACAGTGGAATGTAGCAGACAATGCAATGAGGCTGTTTTTAAAAATGAAGAAAAGAAAATAAAGTCTTTATATACTGATATGCAATAATCACTAATGTGAAGTGAAAAAAAAGACGTAGTACAGACCTATGTACCATCTCATAACATTCCTGCAAGTGGGGGGGCATGTGCATGTGTGTATGTATGATTGCTTGAAATTGAATAAAATATCTCTGAAATGGTGCTCGAAGAAACCAGCAACATTGGTTGCTTCCAGGGTAGCTGGAAGATATAGGTAGAAAGGTGAGAGGCATTTCACTGTATACTCTTTCGTGTCTTTCAATTTTATACCCTGTGAATATACACCCTCTTTAAAAAATTTTTTTTTTCTGATGAGCGTAATAAAGAGATTTAAACATAAACTAAATAATTAACATTTGGATAATTTCGTATTCTCCAGTTCTTCCTTTCAGGTATTTGTCATTCAGAAAGATAATAGTACTAAACAAATATGTTAGGAATAGATGCAAATATCGTACTTTTCGTTAGAATAATGCTGGGTATAATATTTGCATTTACTCTTGAAATATTCCTGCATAATATCATCTTGGTGTTGATATTTCCTGTGAAGATGTAAGTAGGTTCTTCAGTTTTTCCAACAATTTGACAATTTGAAGATTGTGTGTTCAGTTTCTAGCACCTACTATACAAACACACACATTACTGAGGTACTTTTTTTATATCAACATACCAAGAAAAGTTTTGGTGTTGTGTTATTATTGTACAGGTAAGACCAAAAAAATTAAAAGGTGAGGGAGCTCTGTTTCTGTGCTAGGGTTGTCTGTTATCTGCATATTTGATCTGGAATGAGATATATTAGTGAAATGGAAGAACCGAGTAATGACTGCTAAGCTATTAATAAAAGTTCAGTTCTATGTAAAACTTATAATTTTGAAACAAAATCAATTCATATTATCCTGACTTTTCCCTTTCCTCCTATTAAAACAACAGTTTTTTAAATTCTGGGTTTATGTTTTCTAATTTTCTTTTTCAGTTACCCTGCAGTTTGTGAATTTTTGCAGAACAATAATTTGTTATCAATAATCAGAGCCCATGAAGCCCAAGATGCCGGGTAAGTTATATTAAAACTGTACCAAATATCACTGCAGAATTTTTGCCTTTGATATGAAGACAGATGGGCTGTCATCTCTCTTCCAGGTATCGAATGTACAGGAAGAGCCAAACAACAGGCTTTCCATCACTCATTACAATTTTCTCTGCCCCCAATTACCTAGATGTCTATAACAATAAAGGTAAAGGAGTCCAGTGATACTTGAGTTTGGATTTGTGAGTAAATGCGAGCTCTAGTTTAATTGTATGTATATGTGTTTTTAAATATGTATGAGTTTTAAATAAGAAAAAAAAGAGGTCTTAATTGAAACAAAGGCTGAAAAACTTAGAATTTAAGCTACTGCTTGGTTTTCATCTCCTAAGGATTATTGGGCTCTTTCTGAGTGTAAATAGTAATCACAATAGGTCTGACTGATACTACTGAATTAAAATATGAGAAGAATAAATTACTGCAGGGTCAAGTTAGAACAGTCAGCGTAAGTTATTGGTTTTGCTGAATTTAATTATTCATAAGAGTACCTCAATAAAATGTCACCTTCTGGTATTTTAATGTTTGTGAATTATTAAGCTGGTTTTGCTCTTCTTAAGGAATGGTACAGGGAGAATGAATACTGTACAAAAAGTCAGAAAAATCTTCATTTTAGTCCAAGCCCTGCCAGAAACTAATAGTGTGACTTAGGTAAGTCACACAATCTTTCGAAACCTCAGTGTCTCATATAAAAAAAGAAGACTGAATGTACACGTGCCTTTTGATCCAGACATTCTACTTCTAAGACTTTATTCTATTAAAGTCTTTTTTTTTTATTTAATTTTTAGGATTCATAGTTCGTAAGTTTTGTATCAGAGCAGTGGTCCACCTAAATACTTCATGCCTCTGTAACTATTTTGTTGTTATAAAGTATGACTATACGATAATGGAAGTTTTAAACAAACATGCCAGAACATATGTACCCCAGTGAGTGTTGTCCCTTCAAAGCAGTTACCTTGGGAGGCTATACACTTAGTCCAGCAATGCTGCCCTTGTTCAAAACATTTTTGGAACTCCTCTTTTGGCATTGCCTTCAGAGTCTGCGACACATTCTTTTGGTTATCCTCAATGATGGGAAATCTGCGTCCTTTGAGGGTGGATTTGATTTTTGAAACAGCCAAAAGTCATTTGGAGTCAAGACTAATGAATAAGGTGAGTGATAAGCTAGATGATACCATTTGGGGTCAGAAACAAGGTGTGATTATAAGGTAATGAGACTGATTTTTCTTGTGTTGCTATAAAATAGCTCTGGACCTAATTCTAAAAGAGGAGTTCCAAAAATGTTTTGAGTAATGGCAGCATCTTTGCATTAAATATATGGTAAGGCATCAGGGTGTATGGAAAATGGCACTAAGCTAGGAGTCAGAAATCCTAGTCTATTCTTGCTTCACTTTTTAAATTCAGTTAACAAGATACTTTACTTCACTAACAATATACTTCACTTCTCTGAGCCTCAGTTTATCTTTAAAATACTGTCTTATAGGATTGTTGAAGTTAAGTTGGAATAATAAAAATGAATATTGAAAGCATTGGTCAAACTATAAATTGCTACAATACTGTATAACATCTTACTGTTATTGTACCTGGTGTGATTACATCAGAGGACCACACTCATCTGATATATAAGGTCTGGTATGTTTGTAGTTGGTGGTTTCTTAGTCTCATTACTTTATAGTCATACCTTGTATATGCAGCTGGGGGAGAGAAGTTTAAAAGAGGTCCACAATATGCATACTATTTAGTCTGTTTACAAGTAACCTATGGAATGGCACATCTCATGTAAATCTGATTTGGATCAGTCATCTCAGTGTGTCCTTCAGTGACTTGCTGTCCATTTTTAAAGAGCATTTCTTTGACTTAAGTTGTCTTGAAGCCTTCTGTTTCCTTTTGACTTCTTGTCATTCTTTTCTGAGTCTTAGCTATCCTACAATCCTCTGCTTCTCCCTAACTGCATTCTTTCTTATTTCCTTTTTCCTTATATTTCCAAAATACATGAGACTTAGTTCTGGTCTTGTTTCCTCCCTGATGAATGGAATGTGCTGCTCGTCTTAAACTTCTCAAGGATGCAGTGGCTCTAGTCCTCATGCTTGAGATGAAGACTTTCTCTTCTCACTTCTTTTTTCACCTCACTGTTACGAATAGCTATTGATTGCTCTTGATTGCTCGGTGGATTTATCAGCATGCTAAGCTGGAAGATGTCACCTAAATCAGCAGTCATTTTACTAACTAACTGCCAGCTCACTTTTTGCCCCATTCTAGTCTGGTTTTGTTCTTGATTATTCCTTTAGTAAACTTTAAAGTCATAGTCCATTCTACCTGAGTTTTCTGTCAGCTTTGACGTAATTGGTAACTTTATCTTGAAACAATCTTATTTTCCTTGGTTGCTTCTTAAGCTTTTTTTTTTTAGGAAAAAGGCAGAAAATGTGGCACTGAAACAATCTCTGGTGGTCCTCAGTTACTCCCCATACAAGTACCTCTTTTCTTGAAAAAGGCAACTCTTTGCTCCTTTCCTTCTTCTCTTTCTTCTACTGTTGCTTTTCTTTCTTTCATGTTTTTTGACTTATTGATACCAACAGGTATTTCTTGGTTCCACTGGTTATATGAAAGACCCTTAAGTCAGGATTTTTAAAGATTTCTATTCGTCTTTTTTTTTTGTGGCCGCTGGGAACACACCCCAAAGCAGTTTTGAAGTTCTCGTTTCTAATGATCCACTGTTGAGACCCACCTCCTGCCTCTTTTTTCCTGTGTAGATTGAGGGAATTGTTCAATAATTATATATTTATCTAACCTAAATAAAATATACATATATGAAAATAATGTACATTGTGGCCAGTGTTTAGTTTTTAAGTGCTGGAGATCCTATTTTCATTATAATTGATGGTGTACATTTTAGACATTCAGTAACTTAAATTTTGAGAACACTAGGCAATCCTATATTAAGCAAAGAAACAGCAACCAGAAGATGACTTATATTTGTCATGTCTAGAGAAGTGTTATACCCTATTTTATTTATGATCACAGTGAGAATAATTAAGAGAGTAATGCAAACAACATTGCATTGCTGCTGTTGAAGACTAAGGAATTGGATTTGAATCTTTTAAAATATAAAGAAAATCAGTTTAGTACCAAAGTATGTGTGCAAATTTATGAACTGATTGGTATTAAACATTTATAGAGTGCTAGCAAGGTACTGACTGTGTGTAGGAGAGATGGGCATGTTTTAATCCACTCTATTGTATGCAGAGATGATTTAATCTACTTTTGAACCTTGTTGTAAATTGCTCTGTTTAACCATCTGTACCCCCACTGTGAATCAGTGACTGCTATGTTATAAACTCTATAAAATCTGTGGTTCTGGCTAATGACTAGCAAAACAGGCTGTGTCCATTTAGTGAGAAATCTTTGCCCTCAAAGGAGAGTTGTGATTGTAACCATTTGGCATATAAAGGGAAATTATGACAAAGTTTTTCTCATGTGGAACCTGAGATTTCTGTAGATAGTTGCTGTGTGGTGACCCTTTGAAGTTTCAGAGCTCAGTTTCTTTTGTGCTTTTATTATGTTTATTATATTTTATTATTTTATTATATTATACCTCTTCAGGTAACTTTGTCACTTGGGATAATTCTTAAAAGAATGAACTGTATAAAATGCTTTAAGATTTCCATCTGCCCTTAAATACCAAGTCCTGAATTTACAAGTGCAAAGGAAGTTGGTGAATTGTGTGTAGTAGGCGCATAACTGTACAAAGCGTCCCGGCAGCCTTGTCACCTTCCTCTATGCAGAATGTCCTGCCTTTTCCTTTTTAGCTGCTGTGTTAAAATATGAGAACAACGTCATGAACATCCGGCAGTTCAACTGTTCTCCTCACCCCTACTGGCTTCCGAACTTCATGGATGTTTTCACGTGGTCTTTGCCTTTTGTTGGGGAGAAAGGTAAGAGAACTAAAGCATCTGGACCATCACTTGTCTTAACTAGTGACTGAGCACACTTTTATATCTGCATGAGCCTCAGATGGCTCAGAAGTGTTTTTCTTAAAGTTATCAGAAATGTTTTCTGGGACTGGCCTGGTGGTCTAGTGGTTAAGTTCGTGCGCTTTGCTTTGGTGGCCTGGGGTTTGTGGCTTCGGATCCCAGGCGCAGACCTGTACACCGCTCATCAAGCCATGCCATGCTGGCATCCCATATACAAAACAGAGGAAGAGTGGCATGGATATTAGCTCAGGGACAATCTTCCTCACCAAAAAAAGGAAAGAAATGTTTTCTAATTTGCTTTGTTCTCTACAAAGATTTTTAAATGGCACTTAATTGGTTTTTAAATTATAATTCTAATCGATTATGCTTTTCTTATTCTGTATATCAGTTTAAATTAACTGTCCTACTGTGAGCAAGATGCTAAAATGACATGTCACTACGTCATTCCTTCAGAGATTTCTTCAGCGATAAGGAGATTTAAATAGGAAGTATTGTCCTTAGAATTTTACTTGTGCTCCTATACAAATAAGCTATGCAAATATAAAATAACCCTGTTGGACATAGGCCTGGTGGCTTAACTTCTTTGTAAAGTGGGACAAAATCTTTTCATATGCATATCAGTGAGGAAAAGGCTCTGGACAGCAGCCTGATGAAATCAAGTAATTATGCAGTAGACTATTCAAATACTCCAGACTTTTACTGGAGCAAGTAATCTCCCCAAATGCTATATAAACCTGAAGGTCTACATTTAATGCTACTCTTTTAAAGCTACTCTTCCCCCCCCCCCCCCCACAAAGCCAGGATTCCATTATTGGTATTCTTCAATAATATTTTTTCAAATGAATGTTTCTTTAATGTGACCCTGAGACACAATTCTATCTCTTTGGATGTTTTTGGAGAAGTTATAAGAAATAGGCATTAGAATGAAGGGAACAGAGAAATATCTTCCAAAATTGTAAAGCTACTCTTAATAGAATAATGACAAATCATTTTTGTCTATGTTTATTTAACATGTATGTTTATTTAGATAACCACATCATTTTAGAGAAAGGACCTTATTAATTATATAAATTTTTGGTTATTTTGTCCTATCATGTAGTCACAGAGATGCTGGTTAACATTCTCAACATATGCTCTGATGATGAATTGATTTCCGATGATGAAATTGAAGGTAAACTTGCCGTTTCCTCATTTGAACTAGAAACAAAGAAGTTTTGCTTTTGGTTTTAGTTTGTTTAAAATAATTTCTTTTTGTTATTAAAAAAGAATTTTGTTCATTGTAGAAAAATAAAATTTGAAAAATACAGGAAAGTATAAATAAGAAAAAAAAAGTTACCCATAATCCTACCGTCTCATAGATATCCACTCTTAACATCTTGGTGTATATGCTGTGTTAGCCATCTTTTATATTTGCATACATTTTTTCCTCTCTCTTTTCTTTTCAGCAAAAATGAGGTCATGTGATAGTATCATGACCATTTACTGTTTTTTTGTTGAATAATTCTTAATGGTTACATAGTTGTCCATGTTGATCATTCTTTGTTTTAACCAATACCCTGCTGTTGGATTTTGGAATGTTTCCAACTTTTTCCTTTTAAAACCCCACAGTTTTGAAAATTCTTATAGAAAAATCTTTGTTCAACAACCAATATTTATTACATGCCTGATGTGTGCCAGGTACTGTTTAGGTCCTTGCTCTCAATAAGCTTATATTCTAGTAGAGGGAAGATAAACAATAAATAAATATGTCAGATTTTGATATATAGTGTGAAAGAAAGAAAGGCAGTTTTAGGAAATTAAGAATAACATTTTCTTGATTATTTCCATAGGATAAATTTCTAGAAATTGAATATCTGTGTCAATTAGTACTTACAATTTTAAATTGGATACTGATAACCTCTAGAAAGGCTGTACCAGTTTACATTTTGTGTGTGTGATGCACAGTTCACAGTGCTCTCCCTAATACTCTTTATAGTGTGCTGTTTTTTAAATTTTAATTTGCATTTTTCTGATGACTAATGAACATTTTTCTTATGTTTATTGACCACGTTTATTTCTCTTGACACTTGTGAATTGTCAGTTCATGCCTTTTGCCCATTTTTCTACTGGGTTATGTGCATCTTTCTTTGGTTTTCTTCTTATTGGCCTGTGAAAGATATTCATATAGTATCATTTTGTTGTATGTGTGGCCAAGTATTTTCTTTCTAGTGTGTTGTAGGAGGTTTGATTTTAAAGGTAGGTCCTAATTTATCTGAGAATGCAGAAGACACTGGAAAGATGGTGGCACCATCTTACACTTCAGATTCCACTGAAGGTGCAGAGCAGATGGAGCAGAGCTTGTGAGTGAATAAAGTAGAGCTATTGGTGCTCATGGAAAATCTGTTAAATAGTCTACATGCAAAATTAAATGGATAAAATTTTCTCATTTGTATTTTTTACAAGGTATGTGGACATAAGCTAATATATGGTTCTTAAATTTTTTTCTGAAAGGAAATTAAGAATAACCTTTTAGGGGCCCGCCCAGTGGCGTAGTGGCTAAGTTCACATGCTCTGCTTTGGTGGCTTGGGGTTCACAGGTTTGGATCCCGGGCATGGACCTGCATACTATTCATCAAGCCATGCTGTGGTGGTGTCTCACATACAAAATAGAGGAAGATTTGGCACAGATGTTAGCTCAGGCACAATCTTCGTCACACACAAAAAAAGAATAACCTTTTTGGCTAAGATGATGAATTGAACACACTTGTAATTCCATTCCTTCCTGAAACCACACGAAAACCACAGTACAATTTTGGTTTTATTTAAGTGACATAAACTAAGAATTTCTGTTTTAGTCATGACAGACTAGATCACTTAAATCAACCCTTACTTTTACCTAAAAAAGCTAGACAAAATATTTTTAAAATTTGCTTTGAAGACATTCAGGAGGCTAACAAAGTAATAAAGAATTACCAAGTTGAGATCTGTAAAATGGCATAAATCCAGAGAGATAAGACCAACATTTGGGACTATTTCTCTCCTAAAGACATTCATGAATTTCGAAAGAGGGGGACTAAGAGGTTGAGCAGCCCTCCTGATAGAAGCTAAAACAGTTGAGGTTCATGGCTTTCCAAGTATGATGTGAGTGCTCGTAAGCTTCTGCTCATTAGTTTGGGACTCCCAGAAGTTGCATCACTGTAAGAGTAAGAGTGAGCCAGAAATAGAACAGCCTGGAAGAGACTACAGCCTACCTTCAATCATTTCAATCCATGAAATATAAATAAGGTCGTCCCAGGCACCTGGCAAAAGCAGACTTCTCCAGACTAAGATAACATCATGTAGGACCTTGAAATTACTACAGTCTTTCAAATATAATATGTGGCTCACAACCAAAAATAAATAAGCAGATGAGGAGACAACGACATGAATGAGAATCAACAGAAACAGCAAAGGATGAAACAGACCCCCAGTCCTCCAGACATTGGCTTTATCAGACCAAACTTTAAAATAACTATGCTTAAAAACAAAGCAATGCTTATTATGTTCAAGAACATAGAAGACTAGATTGAAAATTTTGGTAGAGAACTGTGAATTATAAAGGGGATGTAACAGAGTTGCCAAAGCACTAAAGGAAAATTCTAGGAATGAAAAATAAAATAAATTTAAAAACTTAACAGATGAATTAATAAAAGACTCAATAAAGTTGAACAGAGAACAAATGAACTAGAAGACAGGTCAGGTGAAACAATCTAGAATAAATCATGAGAAAAAGTAAAATACTGAAAAAAGCATAAGAGAAATAGAGGATACAGTGAATAGGCGTATCATCTGAATGTTTTGGAGTCCCAGGGAAGAGAGAGAGAATGGGGTAGAACCAATATTTGAAGAGATAATGGATAAAATTTTCTAAAACTTATAAAACATTAACCCACAGATCGAAAAACCCCTGTAAACGAAAGCAGAATGAATACAAAGAAAATAACATAAGCAGCATGTCTTAGTAAAAGTGCTTCAGATGAAAGACAAAGAAAAAATTCCTAAAGCAGCCAGAGAAAGAGAGATTACTTTGAAAAGAGAACAATTAAACTGACAGTAGATTCTTTTTTTTTTTAAGATTTTATTTTTCCGGGCTGGCCCGGTGGCTCAGTGGTTAAGTTCACACATTCTGCTTCTCGGAGGCCCGGGGTTCGCCAGTTCAGATCCCGGGTGCAGGCATGGCACCGCTTGGCAAAAGCTGTGCTATGGCATGCATCCCACATATAAAGTGGAGGAAGATGGGCATGAATGTTAGTTCAGGGCCGGTCTTCCTCTACAAAACGGATCGGCAGTAGTTAGCTCAGGGCTAATCTTCCTAAAAAAAAAATAATAATAATAAAATAAGATTTTATTTTTCCTTTTTCTCCCCAAAGCCCCCCGGTACATAGTTGTGTATTTTTAGCTGTGGGTCCTTCTAGTTCTGGCATGTGGGATGCCGCCTCAGCATGGTTTGATGAGCAGTGCCATGTCCGCACCCAGGATCTGAACCCATGAAACCCTGGGCTGCTGAAGCGGAAGACACAAACTTAACCACTTGGCCATGGGGCCAGCCCCCTGACAGTAAATTCTTAATGGAAGTAATGGAAGAAGGAAACAATGGAGTAACATATCCAAAGCTCTGAAAGGTAATAAATGGTAACCTAGAATCCTGTACCTAGCAGAAAAACCCTTCAAAAATGAAGAGGAAATAAGCATCTTTCAGATATTCCTCCCTTAAAAAACTTACTATGGAAATTACCAGGAGACTCTTAGTATTAAAGGAAATTCTAAAGAAATTTTTCAAGCAGAAGGAAAATACCAGATGAAAGGTTGGAGATTAGGAAGAAATAAAGAGTAAAAATAGTAGAAAATATGTGGGTAAATCAAATTAATGCAGACTTTTTAAAACAATAATAATGTTTTGTTGGATTTACAGACAGAATTAAAATATATGACAATAATAGTTGGCAGTGGAGTAAATAGAGTTAAAGTTTATGAGGGCTGTATATTACCTGGGAAGATGGGGAAAAGTACCTGTTAACATTATACTTTGATAAGTAGGAGATGCATGTTGTAATCTCTAGAGTAACCTGTAAGAAAAGAGGGTTTTTTTGTTGTTGTTTTAGTGTATAACTTTTAATTTATAGAAAAAGATAGAATGATAAAAAGTAAACCAGAAGAAGGCAAGAAAGGAGAAAAGGTACATAGAGCAGTGGAACAAATGGAATAAATTATAATGGTAAATGTATGAGCAATTTCATTAAATGTAAACGGATAAAAGAAAACAGATAAAACGTTGTCAGCTAGGATTTTTTTGAAACTTCATAATGTTTTATAAGAGGCAGATATAAAGCATAAGGATACAGAAAGTTTGAAAATAAAAGAAGAGGAATAACACATAATGCAAACACTAACTACAGAAAAGCTGTTGTAGATAGATGAAGGTTACATAAGGTAGACTCTAAAAAGTAAGATTTAACAATTTTAAGTTTATACATAATTAGTTACATGGCTTCATAGTATATAAAGCAAAATTTGACAGAAGTACAATGAGAAATAGAAATATCCATAATGATAGTGGGAGAATCCAGCAAATATCGTTCAGTGATTGATGGAACAAGCAGACAAACAAAATTAGGAAAGTTGTAGAAAATTAGAACAACCACAATTAATGAACTTGACCTAATGGATATATAAAGAACACTGCATCCAACAAATGCCATATACACCTTCTTTCAAATACACATGAACTTTTATAAAAATTGACCATGTACTGGGCTAAAAGCAAGTTTCAGGTGTCAAAGGATTAAAATCATAATGACTATGTTCTCTGACCATATGCAGTTAAGATATAAATCAATAACAAGAATAAAATTAGAGGGGCTGGCCTGGTGGCGCAACAGTTAAGTGCACATGTTCTGCTTTGGCGGCCTGGGGTTCACTGCTTCAGATCCAGGGTGTGGATGTGGCACCGCTTGGCAAGCCATGCTGTGGCGGACATCCCACATATAAAGTAGAGGAAGATGGGCTCGGATGTTAGCTCAGGGCCAGTCTTCCTCAGCAAAAAGAGGAGGATTGGCAGCAGATGTTAGCTCAGGGCTAATTTTCCTCAAAAAAAAAAAAAAATAAGGAACTAGAATACCTCCATATTTTAGGAGATTTAGAAATATGCTTAATAACCCATGGGTCAAAAAACAAATCAAAATGAAAGTTTGAACATACTTTGAACTGAATAAAAATTCAAAGTAGTACATATTGGGGGGTGGCCCCGTGGCCGAGTGGTTAAGTTCACGCGCTCCACTGCAGGTTGCCCAGTGTTTCGTTGGTTCGAATCCTGGGTGTGGATATGGCACTGCTCGTCAAACCACGCTGAGACAGCATCCCACATGCCACAACTAGAGGGACCCACAACGAAGGATATGCAACCATGTGCTGGGGGGCTTTGGGGAGAAAAAGGGAAAGATAAAAAAAAAAAATTTAAAAAAAAGAAATCTGCTTTAAAAAAAAAAAAGTAGTACATATTAAAACTTGAGGGCAAAAGAACTGGAAAACGAGTGATAAAATTGCAGCATTAAGCCCTCACATATCAATGATCACTCTAAATGTAAATGGCTTGAATTCTCCAATCAAAAGACACAGAGTGGTGAGATGGATTAAAGGATAAGACCCAGTAATATGCTGCCTCCAGGAAACCAGCTCTAAAGACAAACACAGGCTCACCATACTCCAAGCAAATGGCAAACAAAAGAAAACAGGTGTTGCCATACTTATATCAGACAAAGCAGACTTCAAGATAAAACAGGCAATGAGAGACAGAGAGGGGCAGTATATAATGATAAAAGGGACATTCCAGCAAGAAGATGTTACACTTATAAATATATATGCACCCAACACAGGAGCACCAAAGTACATAAAGCAACTATTAACAAACCTAAAAGGAGATATTAACAACAACACAACAATAGTGAGGGACCTTACCACCCCACTTACATCAATGGATAGATCATCCAGACAGAAAGTCAACAAGAACATAGTGGATTTAAATGAAAAACTAGACCAGATGGACCTAATAGATATATATGTAGAACACTCCATCCAAAACCAGAAGAATACACATTCTTCTCAAGTGCACATGGAACATTCTCAAGGATAGACCATATGTTGGTAAACAAGGCAAGCCTTAATAAATTTAAGAAGATTGAAATAATATCAAGTACCTATTCCGACTATAACACTATGAAACTAGAAATCAACTAGAAGAAAAAAGCTGGGAAAGTGACAAATATGTGGAGACTAAACAACATGCTTGTGAACAACCAATCGATCATTGAAGAAACTAAAGGAAAAATCAAAAAATATCTGGAGACAAATGTGAATGAAAATACACCATACCACCCCATATGGGATATAGCAAAAATGGTGTTAGGAGGGAAATTCATAGCAATACAGGCCCACCTTAACACACCAGAAAAATCTCAAATAAGCAATCTTAAATTACACCTTACAGAACTAGAAAAAGAAGAACAAACAAAGCCCTAAGTCAGCAGAAAGAGGGAAATAATAAAAATTAGAGCAGAAATAAATGAAATTCAAAGAAACAAAAAACAGTAGAAAGGATCAATGAAACAAAGAGCTGGTTCTTTGAGAAGATAAAAAAATTGACAAACCCTTAGTCAGACTCACTAAGAAAAAGAGAGAAGCCTCAAATAAATAAAATTAGAAATGAAAGAGGAGAAATTACAACAGACACCACAGAAATACAAAGGATTATAAGAGAATACTGTGAAAGACTATATGCCCACAAATTGGATAAGTTCTTAGACTCATACAACCTCCCAAAACTGAACCAGGAAGAAATAGAGAATTTGAGTAGACAGATCATAAGTAAAGAGATTGAAACAGTAATCAAAAACCTCCCAAAAAACAGAACTCCAGGGGCCGATGGCTTCTCTGGGGAATTCTACTGAACATTCAAAGAAGATTTAATACCTATCTTTCTCAAACTATTCCAAAAAATTGAGGAAGGCAGAACACTTCCTAACACATTCTACAAAGCCACCATCACCCTGATACCAAAGCCTGACAAGGACAACACAAAGAAGGAAAATTATAGGCCAATATTGCTGATGAACGTAGAAGCAAAGATCCTCAACAAGATAATGGCAAACCAAATACAGCAATGCGTTAAAAAGATCATACACCATGATCAAGTGGGATTTATACCAAGGATAACAGGGATGGTTCACCATCTGCAAATCAATCAGTGTGATATACCACATTAGCAAAATGAGGAATAAAAACCACATGATCATCTCAGTAGACACATAGAAAGCATTTGATGAGATCCAATATCCATTTCTGATAAAAATTCTCAACAAAATGGATATAGAAGGAAAGTACCTCAACATAGTAAGGGCCATATATGATAAACCCACAGCCAACATCATACTCAATGGGGAAAAACTGAAAGCCATCCCTCTGAGAACAGGAACAAGACAAGGGTGCCCACTCTTGTCATTTTTATTCAATATAGTACTGGAGGTTTTGGTCAGAGCAGTTAGGCAAGAAAAAGAAATGAAAGGTATCCAAATTGGCAAGGAAGAAGTGAAACTCTCACTGTTTGCAGATGACATGAATTTTATATAGAAAACTCTAAAGAATCCATCAGAAAACTATTATAAATAATCAACAACTACAGCAAAGTTGCAGGGTACAAAATCAACTCAAAACCATCAGTTGCATTTCTGTACTCTAATAACAAACTAACAGAAGGAGAATGCAAGAATAGAGTCTCATTTACAATCGCAACAAAAAGAATAGAATATCTAGGAATAAATTAGCCAAAGAGGTGAAAGACCTATACACTGAAAACTATAAAACATTATTGAAAGAAATCGAAGCAGACATAAAGAAATAGAAAGATCCTCCATGCTCATGGATTGGAAGAATAAATAGAGTTAAAATGTGCATACTACCTAAAGCAGTCTGCAGATTCAGTGGAATCCAAATCAGAATCCCAATGACATTCTTTGTGGAAAGAGAACAAAGAATCTGAAAATTCATATGGAGTAACAGAAGACCCCAAATAGCTAAAGCAATCCTCAGAAGAAAAAACAAAGCTGGAGGCATCACAGTCCCTGACTTCAAAATATACTCCAAAGCTATAGTGATCAAAACAGCATGGTATGGGTACAAAAACACACACACAGACCAATGGAACAGAATTGAAAGCCAGAAACAAAACCACACATCTATGGACAGCTAATCTTTGACAAAGAAGCTAAGAACATACAATGGAGAAAGGAAAGTCTCTTCAATAAATGGTGTTGGGGCAACTGGACAGCCACCTGCAAAAGAATGAAAGTAGACCGTTATCTTTTGTCATACACAAAAATTAACTCAAAATGGATTAAAGACTTGAAAGTAAGACCTGAAACCATAAAACTCCTAGAAGAAAATATAGGCAGTACACTCTTTGACATCGGTCTTAAAAGGATCTTTTTGAATACTATGTCTACTCAGACAAGGGAAACAAAAGAAAAAATAAACAAGTGGGACTTCATCAGACTTAAAGAGCTTCTGCAAGGCAAAGGACACCAGGAACAAATGAAAAGACAACCTATTAACTGGGAGAAAATATTTGTAAATTATATATCCCACAAGGGATAATCTCCAAAATATATAAAGAACTCACACAACTGAAGAACAAGAAAACAAACAACCCAATCAAAAAATGGGCAGAGGATATGAACATTTTTCCAAGGAAGATATACAGATGGCCAATAAGCACATGAAAAGATGTTCAAGATCACTAATCCACTAATCATCAGGGAAATGCAAATCAAAACTACACTAAGATATAACCTTACACCCATTAGAATGGCTATGATCACTAAGACTAAAAATAACGAATGTTGGAGAGGATGTGAAGAAAAGAGAACCCTCATCCACTGCTGGTGGAAATGCAAACTGGTGCAGCCACTATGGAAAACAGTATGGAGATTCCTCAAAAAATTGACAGTAGAAATACCATATGACCCAGCTATCCAACTACTGGGTATTTATCCAAAGAACTTGAAATCAACAATTCAGAGAGACTTAGGCATCCTTATGTTCACTGCAGCATTATTCACAATAGCCAAGATGTGGAAGCAACCCAAGTGCCCATCAACTGATGGTTGGATAAAGAAGATGTCATATATATATATATACAATGTAATACTACTCAGCTGTAAAAAAAGACGAAATCGTCCCATTTGCAACAACATGGATGGACTTTGAGGGTATTATGTGAAGCAAAATAAGCCAGACAGAGAAAGACAAACACCACATGATTTCACTCGTATATAGAAGATAAACTAATGCATGGACAAAGAGAGCGGTTTAGTGGTTACCAGAGGGGAAGGGGGTTGTGGAGTGGGCACAAGGGGTGAAGGGGCACATTTATATGGTGATTGACAAATAATAATGTACAACTGAAATTTCACAATGTTACAAACTATTATGACCTAAAAAATACCCTTGAGGGCAGGCAGTGCATCAGGCAGCCCTGGTGCCTGATAGCCACATCAGCCGATGCTCACTGGTTGATAGCAAGGGAGAGGAAGCAAGTTATACTTCACCTTAAAGCAGAAGAATGGTCAGAATTAAATGAGAGATGCCATGTACAGAGAATTCTCTTTTAAAAATTTTAATCAGGCATTTGGCTTTATCTCCCAAGTTACCATACAAGCAGAGAAGATAAAGCATCACCCAGAATAGTTCAATGGGCATTACAAGGTCCAGATAACTTTCACCTTGCATGTCTGGGGTGGAGTGACCAAAAGAAATGTGAAACTGGTCAAGTTTTTTGAAAAAGCAGCTGTTTCTGTATGATTTCTTCCAAAATGCATATAAAATCTTATGCATATCTTAGCTGCAATGTATTTTGAAAGCAATTTACATAAACAAATTAAGTTGTAAATTTGGCTTATTTTTATACCACATTTTGTAAAACCAGTGCTTAAATACAAAATGATTTAAACTTGAGAAAAAACAATAACAAAATTTGAGGGATGCATCTAAAGCCATGCTTAGAGGAAATTTTATAGCCTTAAATGCACATATGGGAAAAGAAGAAAGGTGGAAAATCAACATCCATCTCAGGAAATTAACAAAAGAATGGATAGCACATTAAACCTAAAGAAAGTAGACAGAATGAAATAAAAAGTTAAGAGCAGTATTAACTAAATAGAAAACAAAATGCAATGTAGAGGAGCAGTAAGAACAAAGTGTGCTGTTTTCAAAAGACTAATAAAGTTGATAAACCTCTGGTAAGACTTACCAAGTAAAAAACTTAAGACAAAAATAACCAATGCCAGGAGGCTGGCCTAGTGGTGCAGCGGTTGAGTTCACACATTCTGCTTCAGCGGCCTGGGGTTCACCGGTTGGGATCTCGGGTGTAGACCTACACACTGCTTATCAAGCCATGCTGTGGCAGGCGTCCCACACATAAAGTAGAGGAAGATGGGCATGGATGTTAGCTCAGGGCCAGTCTTCCTCAGTAAAAAGAGGAGGATTGGTGGCAGATGTTACCTCAGGGCTAATCTTCCTCAAAAAAAAAAAAAATCTGTAAAAAGAATCAGGCCCTGTGGCTGAGTGGTTAAGTTCATGTGCTCTGCCTCGGCAGCCCAGGGTTTCACTGGTTCAGATCCTGGGTGCAGACCTAGCACCATTCATCAAGCCGTGCTGAGGCGGCGTCCCACAGAGCAGAACCAGAAGGACCTACAACCAGAATATACAACTATATACTGGGTGGCTTTGGGGAGAAGAAGAAAAGAAAAAGAAGATTGGCAACAGATGTTAGCTCAGGTGCCAATCTTTTCTTTAAAAAAAAAAAATCAGTGGGGCCAGCCCTGTGGCCAAGTGGTTAAGTTCACGTGCTCCGCTTCGGCGGCCTAGGGTTTCGCCCATTCGGATCCTGGGTGAGGACATGGCACCACTCATCAGGCCATGCTGAGGCAGTATCCCACATGCCACAACTATGAAGGACCCACAACTAAAAATGTATGCCTGGAGGCTTTGGGGAGAAAAAAGGAAAAATAAAATCTTAAAAAAAAAATCAGTATAATTCACTGCATTGACAGAAAGAAAAGGAGAAAAATCATTATCTCAGTAGATACAGAAACAGATAGGTAAGAGTCATCTTTCATCTACAATAGACCTCTTAAACTAGGTTTAGAAAGGAGTTCTTTAATCTGACAAACATACCTATAAAAGCCTATAGCAAACATCATATGGTGAAATGTTGAAGGCTGCCTTAGTGCCTGGGAAGAGACAAGGATGCTGGCTATCAAAACCTTTATACAATATTAGGAGTTGTATCCAATACAATAAGGCAGGAAAAAGAAATGCAAAGTATAAAGATTGGAAAGGAAGAAACAAAACTATCATTATTTAAAGATGATATGATTATGTGCAATGGAAATTTAAAAGATTCTGTAGATTAATTATTAGAATCAATAAGTGCATGTAGCAGAGCTTCTGGATACAAAGTCAATTAGCAGAAACTATTTGTATTTGTATTTACCAGCAACAAACAAAATGAAATTTTTAAAAAGATACCATTTATAGTATCATCCCTAACAATAAATCTAACAAATGATGCATGATACCTCTAAGCAACAAACTCTAAAACATTATTAGAGAAATTAAAGGAGACCTAATGAATAGAAAGAAATATTATGTTCATGAATTATTGGAAGACTCAATAATTTAAAGATATAAATTATTCCCAGATTGATCTATGGATTCAAAAACAAGTCAAATATTAACAGACAATTTGATTCTAAGATTTATATGGAAGTGCTAAGGATAGCTTCTAAAATTCATATGGAAATAGCTTAACTCTTGAAGAAGTATAAGGAGAGAGGACTTGTTCTATAGGATATCAAGACTTACCTTAAAGCTAAAGTAATTGGAATTATTAGTGTGAGGACAGACAAGCATTGAAACAGAACAGAGAATCCAGAAATAGTCCAGAACATATACATGGACACTTGATTTATACCAGAGGTGCCCCTGCAGAGTAGTAGGAAAATGATGGTATTTTTAATAAATAGTTTGGGAATATCTAATCTATTTGAGAAAAAAATTAAACCTGACCCCTATCATATTCCAAACACAAAAATAAATTCCAGATGGACTTAATACATGAAAGGCAAAACAATAAAGCTTCTAGTATTTATAGTACAGAATATCTCATGACCTTAGGATAGAGAAAAGTTTCTTAAACAGGACACAAAAAGCACTAACCATACAGGAAGCTATTAATAAATTGAACTACATTAAAATTAAGAACTTGTGTTTATCGGAAGACTCTGTTAACAGTGTGAAAAGACAAGCTACAGAGTGAGAGGATATTTGCAGCACAACCAACAAGGCTCACCTGCAGAATATATAAAGAACTACGGATTAGTAATGAAACTTTTTTTTTTTAAAGATTTTATTTTTTTTCCTTTTTCTCCCCAAAGCCCCCCAGTACATAGTTGTATATTCTTCGTTGTGGGTCCTTCTAGTTGTGGCATGTGGGACGCTGCCTCAGCGTGGTTTGAAGAGCAGTGCCATGTCCGCGCCCACGGTTTGAACCAACGAAACACTGGGCCGCCTGAAGCTGAGCGCGTGAACTTAACCACTCGGCCACGGGGCCAGCCCCAGTAATGAGACTTGAGCAAGCACTTAACAAAAGGGGATAGCCAAATGGCCAATAAAAATATGAAAATATATTCAACCATATTTGTAATCATGAAAATGCAAATTAAAACCACAATACATGATTCTACACAGCCACTAGATTGGCTAAAATTAAAGATGAATAACACCAAGTGTCGGCCAGGATGTGTAGCAACAGGAATGCTCATATACTGAAGTATAAATTGGTACGTTCACTGTAGTAGATAATGCCAAACTGTTATCCAAAGTTGAACATATATCTACTCTGTAACTGAGCATTCTAATGCTAGGAATATACTTAACAGAAATATGTGCAGCAAAGAGAAGTGCACAGGAATATTCATAGGAGCCTAATTCAAAATAGGCAAACATTTGAATTAGCCCAAATGACCATTGACAGTAAAAAGGATATATTGTTTTGTATTCATATAGTAGAACTGTATACAATAATGACAATGTACAATTATTGTACACTTTTTATTGTATTGTTATATACTTTTTATTGTATTGTATACAGTAATAACAGGGAAAACATGGATGACTCTTACAAACATAATGTTGAGCAAAGGAAGCCAGACACAAGAATATATATTTGTTCCAATTACATAAAGTTTAAGTACAATGAAAACTATGGTGCTAGTGGATACACACTTACATGGTAAAACTATAGAGAACAGCAAGAAAGTGATTTCAATAAAAGTCAAGAGAATGATGCTTTGGGAAGAGAGAGACTTATTGTTAGGAGGGGCCCAAGGGGGACATTGGAGGTGCTGGGAAGGTGCTATTTACTGACCCGAGTGGTGCTTATGTGGCCATTTGCTTTTTAATAAATCATTGAGTTATACATTTGTTTTGTGTATTTTTCTCTATGTTGTCATACTTCACAACAAGAAAGTTTAAAAAAGGCATAGATTTTTGAAAGCTGGAAGACGAATGAATTAGTTTACTGACTTAGCCGATTCAAGAAAGCTAAAGCCTGACTTAGTAATGGAGAATGCTGAGTTGCAGCATGGAATCCTCAAAAAGCAGAGATTGGTAGTACCTGTTGCTAGAGGTGGGGACTGTGGGTTGAGGGAGGAGAGAGAGGGGGCCACTGAACTAAAATGAGTAGACTAGGTGAGAGCTGTTGGAAAGGCAGGTAAAGGCCCAGTTGCCACTAGGCAACTACCTCTTCTTCAGTTCTGGAGGCTAATCTCTAAATAAATTGTAAACCAAAGATTTTCTGGACCAGGGATACAATTGAGGGCATCAATACCTTGCCAAAAACAGATGAATTAAGTGGCCTATGCATGCTTGATACTGAAACAGAGACTTCCCTAACAAGAGCCCACCCTGATCACTCTGCCTGAAGCTCCAAGTCAGCAGTCACCCGCCAACTCTGAAAGCTTTTTGGTCCCTCCGTCTTAATCATGAGCAGACACCAAGCACTACCAGACGCCTCAGGAAAGTTTCCAAGAGAGACAACAACAAAAAACAGCAAAAAGCACCTTGAATGAACTTGAGATTCTGAAGAAAATACAAACTTAAAAAAGGAAAAACTATAATATCCCCAGAAAGATAGGGGAAGATATTGAATCCATTAAACAAAAACATAATGCACTTACTAAGAGATTTGCAAGCTCTTGGTTCTGTCCTTTGTTTTTATTCCTTGTTTTCAGCATCATTTGTTCAACAAATAACATTTTTTTTGTCTAATTTTATTGTCATGATCTGTAAGGATAGAACATGTTAGATAATAATAGATGTGAGTTAATGTAAAACTATAAACTTTTAAGAAATGGAAAAACTGACAAGAAATCTGTAATTTAACGTTCTATCATGATACAAAGGACGTCTCTTCTGAGCTGATAAATATAATAGCCTGCTTCTCTCATTGCATTTCACTTTGAGTTTTTTTTTCTCTCTTCCATGTAAACTTAAATTCCTCTTCTCCTATTTCTGTCTTCATCTCCTTGTTTCTTGGTGTCTCTTCTCCCTGAAGATCACTACATTTCAAGCTATCAGAAAGGTATACCGCTAAAATGTGCTAAGAGCTTAATACTCACTGTTTGTCCCATACAATCTATTAATTAGACTTGTTTAGTTGTAGCTGAATAATTTCAGACAGGCCCTCCACCCTCCCTTTCTATTTTAATGTATACGTTTTCTCTGGACCTCGTATATGATCCTGCAGGATATTGAGAGCTGGAAGGGTGAGGAAGGAGAGGCCATATTTCTTTTTCTGACTTTTGAATGTGTTCATCTGGTGCATGCCTGGACCTTGGCTTCTCATGTGTGAGCTATTTCCTGAATCTTAGATGAGAAAAGGCCATAAAGTCTGCGTTAACTTTTTTGGTGTTGCTTTATAAAATACTTTATCCATCATCATAATTTGTACTGCACAGTTGCTGTGATAGGAAATAACTCACCAGTTTGTGAGTAAGTGAGGATTATAGGATGGAAGCTGCCCTCACTAAGTTCAGGTGAGCCAGCTGTGAGTTGTGTTTACATTGCAGAAGACAACTGCTCGAATCCTCACTTGCCATTCGGCAGGTCAAACCCTGCATCCTAAGGTGGCCCACAGCATTCTCACAAAAGATCTTTGCTGTAGCGACAGTCTTTGTTTATATGTGTTTATTTCGTCCTTCACAGTGTTCCACATTTCAGAACCCCAGTTAAGTTCCCACCTCTAATAGATTTGCTCCGTCTGTCTTTTTTGTGGCCCCTCCATTTTTTTACGTCATCTTTTTCTTTCTCTTCTGGGTTGTTTTTTCTCTTGTTTCTTAGAACTTCCTGGGATTTTTGTTTAAGCAAACTTAGGCCTTGACTTCCTTTTTTCAAACTACTCTTAAATTTAGAAAGATACTTTATACTTGCATTTTTTCAAACTAACCTGTTAACACATTCCTTTAACTCACTTGTTCTTTGTATTCTCTAAGGAGGCACTACAGTTCGAAAGGAGATCATCAAGAATAAAATCAGAGCCATTGGGAAGATGGCACGGGTCTTTTCAGTTCTTCGGTAAGGATAAGTCTGTCATTACAGTGTGGGATAAAAGCATTTTGAGAGCAAATTAGCAGTTGATTTCAGAACAGTCTTTTAGAGTTGGAAGTTAGTGTTAGAATTGTAGGTGTTCGGGTTGCATGCAGATTGACTCAGACCTACATGTTACAGTGACTAGAAATGTCGTAGCAAGCATTTGTTTGGTATGAGCTTAGATGCAGTGAACGCAGTGGTGTAGTGTGGCTTCTGGAACCAGACTACCCATGTTTACATCCTTGCTGTACCTCTTCTTAGCCATGTGATCTTGTGCCTCGTTTTCCTTGTCTGTAAAAGAGTGATAATAACAGGACCTGCCTTACACAGTTATTAGGAGGATTAGATGGGATAAAATATGGTAAATATTAGGATAGCACCTGGCTATTAAGTGCCTCTAATTGAAAAGCAAGGCCTGACCGATTGTTTAAAATTGGAATATTTACAGAAAACGTCCCTTCCTTTGGGTCAGGTAAATATTAGGATAGCACCTGGCTATTAAGTGCCTCTAATTGAAAAGCAAGGCCTGACCAATTGTTTAAAATTGGAATATTTACAGAAAACGTCCCTTCCTTTGGGTCAGGGAAGGGGTGGTGAGGAGAACCTGTCCTCCATCTCTATGCATCTTGTCTTAACTGCCTTCAAATGTCTTTGCATTGCTGAGTGGTAGAAACCCTGGCAGTAACCCAGGGCTTTGATCTTCCTTTGCAGGGAAGAGAGTGAGAGTGTGCTGACCCTCAAGGGCCTGACCCCTACAGGCACACTCCCTCTGGGTGTCCTCTCGGGAGGAAAGCAGACTATTGAGACAGGTGAGTATGAGAAGTGCTCCTCTCGCAGGAGCTGTGCTCCCATTGCCTAGCAGTCAATGTAATATTAAAAATTGAGCCTTCAATTGGATATTCATCTTGGGGGAAAAATGAATCTTGACCCTTCTCTCCTTACACAAAAATTAATTCAGAATGCATTGTAACTTAAATGTAAAAGGTAAAACAGTAAAACTCCCAGAAGAAAGTATGCAGAATAGGCATTAGTGTAGATAAAGGGTCCTTAAATAAGACACAAAAATTACTAACCTTAAAGTAAATTTCATTAAATTAAGAATTTCTATTCACAAAAATACATAATTAAGAGAGGGAAAAGGCAGACCATAAACTGAGAGAAGATTTTTGCAATGCTTATGTCTGACAGTGGACTTGTATTCAGAATATAAAAAGAACTACAGTTCAGTAAGAAAAACATAAACAACCAATTTTTTTTAAATGGACAAAAGATTTTCACAGGCACTTCACAAAAGAGGGTATCAAAATGGCCAATAAGCATCTGAAAAGATGCTTAATATAGTTATTCTTCTGGGAAATGGATATTAAAACCACAGTGAGATACCACTACATACTCACCAGAATGGCTAAAATTAAAAAGTCTGACAGTACCAAGTGTTGGTGAGTTTGTAGAGAACTAGAACTACACACATTGCCAGTGGGCTTGTAAATTGATTCAGCCACTTTGAAAAACTTTGGGGCAGTAAAGCAAAATTTATGTCTACCATATAGCCCAGCAATTCCACACCTGGTATGTGTCAAAGAGAAATTAGTGCATATGTCCAGCAAAGGATGTGCATAAGAATGTTCACCTTAGCTTTAATTCATAATAGCCCCGAATGGGAAACAACCCAAATGTCCATCAATATTAGAATAGATAAATAAATTTTTATATTTGTACAATGGAATACTACTCAGCAATAAAAAAAATAACTTTATGAATACGTGCAAAAACATGGTTGAATCTCACAGACATTATGGTAAACTAAAAAAGCTAGACTCAAAAGAGCACAGACTGTCTGATTTATATGATGTTCAAGAACAGGCAGACTAATCAATGGTAATAGAAGTCAGAATGGCACTTCCTCTAGTGGGAGAATATTGACCCAGGGGGCATAGGGGACTTCTGCAGTGGTGGGAACATTCTGTATCACTATCTGAGTGGTTGTTACACAAGTGTAGACGTATATAAAAATCTCTTGAGCTGTACAGTTCAGATTTGTGCACGTGATATGCCTCACTTGTTATGTGTTATACCTAAGTTTTTTTTTGGTTAGAGTTTCTCAATCAGAGGGAGAATTTGCCTCTCTGCCTGCAAGCCATATCCCACTCCAGTGTCACAGTCCCCTCTACAACCAGTGTCAGTTCTAAAAATTATATGGGTGCTGACTTCTAGGGAGAGGGTTTTATGGAACCCTCTAATGAAAACACTGATGTTTGTTAGAATAAACGTAGATCTGGTCAACAAGGGGAAGAGACACGACATCACATCGTTGGACGACTAATTCCAGGCATGGAAACTGGAGTGGAAGCACTAACAACTTGAACTAGTTCCGCTGCTTTTTGCTCCCTTGTTTTATTGATTTGTTTCTACTTAAGTTTTTCTTGTTCCTTGTCATCTCCCCACTTATGGCAGCCCTCTGCTTTTTATGGGAACCCCAGTGCTGTTGACTGATAGGAAGGAGCCCCTTTCTTTCTCTTTCTTTTTATAGGATTGAATTCCTCCTTCTCTTTCAAATTGAATCCTGGAATCTTAGAGTTTAGCTATCTGGAAAGAAGAATGAACATTTTCTCCTTGGAAGTATATAATTAACTTCTGTAGTTTCCTAGAAAGGATCAATAAACTATTTCAGACTGAGTTTTTCCTCTCAAATAAATGTGCAGTTTCTTGTAAGCAAAATACCTTCCACCATTCCTTTGCTTGGTAATGAGTTTTGCGAGGTGTTCTGAGAGCAGCTCTGACAAGGCGATTCTGAGTTACTAGGAAGCACCATGGGTAAAGAAGAAAGGGGATGTCCTAAAGCATCTTACTTGAAAAGTTTTCAAAATTTACTGATCCACAAAGTTGTTCTTTTACTCCGAACCAGTTTTTTTCTAGACTTTGAAAACCTGCAAATCTAGGATGAGTAACAAAGAGAATTTTATGGATGTGTTGTTTGAAGATTTGTTTGTTTATAATCCTTGGTCTACCTTTTGTTCTCAGTTTCAAATATATCCAGTTTCTCTTCATTCCTAATTTGAATATGAGTGTTTTTAATCAATATAGGATTGTTTATTGATACTTCCAAAATTGATAGAAATCTTTAGAAATGCTTAAGAAGAACAAATCTAAAGTTGGAGCCAACTTTTTAGAGCTTCTTATTCTCTTATTGATTGATATAAACTGAGTTTGTCATTTTCCTATCAGAGTTTCAGTTCTACAGGTTCATTGGCAAACTGGAGCATTAGCCACAAAAGACCTTTTATTGTTCATATAACTTTATTTGGAGAACTTTCAACCAACAATACCTCGTATGGTTTTATAGCATACATTCATTTATGCCCGATCTTGTTCCAAGAGGTATTTGAGTAAGTTACAGTATACATTCAATACAGTGAAGTCAAATAAATATGCTTGGAAATTGGAGCACAAAAGAAAACAAAAAAAAATGCCAATAGTCAGCCACAAATTAGACTCCAAGCTTCCTAGTAGCCAAAATAAAGAGGAAAGCCAAGAACTGAACAAGAGTCACAAAGACCATAATATAAAAAACAGATCAGTTATAAATTGAACTACATGAGAATTAAAAATTTCTGTGCTGCAAATGGGACCATCAAGAAAGTGGAACCCAAAGAATGGGTGAAAATACTTACAAATCATATATCTGATAAGAGATGGTATCTAGAAAATATAAAGAACTCTCTGTCTGAATAATAAAAAGATAACAATTAAAAAATGGGTAAAACATTTAAATAGACATTTTTCCGAAGACACACAAATGACCCATAAGCATGTGAAAAGATGTTTGACATCATTAAACATTAAGGAAGTACAAATCAAAACCACAGTGAGGTACCACTCTCCACCCGTTAGGATGGCTGTGATCAAAAAGACATGATAATAAGTGTTGGTGAGAATGTAGAGAAATTGGGACCCTCCTACACTGCTGGTGGGGATGTAAAATGTTGTAGCACTTTGGAAACCAGTCTGGCAGTTCCTTCAATGATTAAACGTACAATTACCATATGACCCAGCAGTTCCCACTCCTGGTTATATACCCCAGAGAAATGAAAACATATCCACACAAAAAGTTGTACGTGAATGTTCATAGCAGCATTCTTCATAATAGCCAAAAAGTGGAAACAACCCAAATGTCCATCAACTGATGAGTGGATAAACAAAATGTGGTATGACCATACAATGGAATACTATTCAGTCATAAAAAGGAATGAGGTACTGATACATACTTCATCATGAATAAACCCTGAAAACGTTATGCTAAGTGAAAGAAGCTGGTCACTAAAAGCACATAGTATGTGATTTCATTTATAGGAGATGTCCAGAACGGGCAAATCTATAGAGACAGACAGTAGATTAGTAGTTGACACTAGGGTTAAAGGGAAGGGATAAGGGAGGAAAATGGATTTCTTTTTGGGAAGATGAAAATGTTCTAACCATAGATAGTGGGCATGGTTGCACAACTCTAAATATATTAAAATCATTGAATTGTACACTTTAAACAAGTGAGTTTTATGATATATGAAATATACTTCAGTGAAGAAAAATATATTTCAGTAAAGAAAAAAACCCAATTTCTCAGTTTTATATGTCTATTTCTTATAATGCCCCTCAGTGCAGGCTGATATCTTAATACTCAATGGAAAAAGCAATTCTATCTAGGGAGGCCCAAAACAATGTAATATTAGTACACCTTTTACCACATAGCTTTTAAACTCTCGAGCAGCACTCTGTACAATTCCAGGCAATGCTTTGTTCTCCCACTTCCTCATAGTTGCATCAGTGATGCACTGTTGGAAGGCACTGTTGTTTTCTTGCGGAAGTTTATTTGTTCTGTTTGAGGCGATTAGAGAGGGTGTGACATTGCTTTAACACTTGCCTACACGTGGTTGACAAAGTAAGCACACGATGAGTTGATTCCAAGTTTCCATTTTTCACATTGGGAAGTTAACTTTCAGTTCATCCAGTTTCTCCTCTATTATTGATAATATGTAAAGCCTCAGAAACAGCAAACTGTTACTGTTCATTATTCTTTCCTGCCTTCTTTTAAAAAATTGCTGTTGAAGGAGCTGATAGGGTTCTTCTCCTAATAGGATCTTTCTTGCTACAAGCTGTAGCCTTTTCATATGTTAGGGCTTTTACTGTCTTTAAAAGAGGATACAAGGAAGTTTACCTGTTGGTACTCATTTTTAAGTTGCTTCCTTTTCTGTCACGAAGAAGAGCACCTTCTTGGTAATTGGCCTGCTCTCTCCTGCAGTGAGTGGAAGCCGTGTGGGTTGGAAATGTCAGCCTCTGCTGTGTCTCTAGTCCCAGGTGGTACGTGAATGTGTGTCCTGATTTGAATAGTTTTATGCCTTGCCAGCTTAGTACTCCATCCCCAGAGAGGAAATAACCCCCCACTTATAACTCATTTTTCTCTCCTTCCAAATGCCTGTCTGTTAGTCAAAGTCCACTCTTTTTTATTAAGGAATTAAAAAGGACAGTTGGACCCCACAAAAGCTGCTTAAGAGCATTGAGAAGTAGTTTTAAATAACTTTTTGAATAGGACCCAGCAGCAGCTCATTTAATACCATCTGAGCCATTTCAGACTAAAGAACAGTTGTAATGTTAAATTCTTTGACTCAGTGAGTTATTTTGATAAGTAAATGTCAAGACATAAATTAGCCGCTGGCTGTTTAAAAGGAGGAAAGCAACACAACTCTTAGAGCCAGCCTGACTGACCCCATTGTCTTAGCTATAGATGCCATTAGCTAAAAGGTCAGTTTTTTGCAATAATCCTCTCACTTCTCTAACTAGCCAACTTTTATTATGGATGAGAATAGGCTAAAAAGTGGGACCCTGGGATGTCTGTGCTGGCAGCAATGCTGTTGGTTTACTCACTCTGTTTCTGTCTTCATTTTTGCATGCCACTGCTCCTGCCTCTTACAGCCACAGTAGAAGCGGTAGAGGCCCGGGAAGGTATGGCCATATTCCTGTGATGGATGTAATCATGTGTCTGTCTGCTAGTTTTAAAAAACTTTGTCAGCATTTGAAATCTTTTATTATTGCATCACCAGAACTGTAACAATGAGAAAAGGAATACATATTTCTAAGCATGCTCACCGAGAGTTTCCTGTGTTAATTTAAATGACCCTCTCCATGGCTAACGTCCTTCCTGGGCTCTGTAAGTTTGAATGCAATGGCTGAAGCTTAAGCAGCTGCTCATGAGGGATCAAGTGGTTTAATCCTGTAGCCCTTCCGTATACAAGGGACATTCATTTGATCGCTAGAAATCTAAACAGGTCAGCCTCTTTACCCAGGGATCCTAAGGGACCTCAAGAGTGGCCAAAAAGGTAGGCAGGAATTTAGTTTTATTCATTTCTGAAGTTGCCTTAAGGCAATCAAGCTAAATTATCTTTGTTTTTATGAAAACAAATTTTAAGTGACAAATTGTCTATGAATCTGAGGATGAAAACCATTGGAATTAATAAACTTGTGCTATAAATTTGTTTTGTTAGGTAAGGTGGTTTAAAATGGGAATGCCTTTCCTTGATGATAGAAAAGTTCAATCAGAAAGAATGTATCTAGAAGCTATTTTTTAGGTGGGTTTTAACTTAAGTTCAGCTCCTGGTTGTGCAAGATAAAAAGCTGTCCTTCTAAACAAAAAGATTAGCTCTTTTGTTACTTTTTTTGTGGTCAGTGATGTTTGTGCTAAAGTAACTACTCTGTTTAACTTGTTCTGTTATTCTAGTGTTGGCTTTTTCTCTCGCATTGAGTGCGTGTCTGGCCCATAAGAAACTGTTTCTCAAATGTATGTGGGCTAAGTAAGAACACACTAGTTTTTTGTCAGGTGTACTTCTACTGTGATTAATTCTGTTGAGCTGCTCTGAAAATTACTTTCAGTTTCAGCTGCCCTTTGGGCCTTAAGAAGCAGTAGCTTCAGATAAGGCTAATTCAAATCCAATATTGCCTCTTCCCTTCACCAGACGTATGCTCCGTAGCCACCCTTCTGTGTTTCTTTCTAGGAGATTGCTGTGTGCTAAGAAACGTGAAGCTTCTCACTTTGCTGTCTAATTGAGCTCCTCCCTTTCCTGTTTTTCTGTAGCCATCAGAGGGTTTTCGCTTCAGCACAGGATCCGGAGTTTTGAAGAAGCCCGAGGTCTGGACCGAATTAATGAGCGGATGCCACCCCGAAAAGAAAGCCAACACTCTGATGGGCCAGTGAAATTAGTAACCCCTGCACAACCAAATGCCACGCACAGGAGCGACAAGGGAACAAAAGCCAGTGACAACTCAGAGTCCTGTGGTGGCACTGGTGGATCCAAAACTTAACAGATTTTATTTATTATTGGAAGACAAAACATAGACAACTTAAACCTGGAGGTGCATTCATAATACTCTGCATTTATTCTGTAAGAAAGGTGACGATTTTATAAATTCTTTTATTTATGTTTAATATATATAAAAATTGCATCTGTTTTGTTTTTCCCATTTTTTCCGAATTTTTAGGAACTGCTCTGATTGTCTGATCCATATGTGAAGTCTTGTGCTATAAATGGGACTTTCCCCTAATAAAAGGGCCTTGGAAACCTCCACCCTGGGTTTCTGACTTGAACTAGCCAGCCTTTTCTCTTGTTTTTGGAAGGTAATATCTTTTATTTCAGACTAATAACTTTTCAAATGCAAGGAGATTTTTTTTCTTTTCTTTTTTTTCCCTTTCTACAGGGTACCAATGAAGAAGATCTCTTAAATTTCAGTGGCTAAAACTTCTCTTCTGATAGAAAACTTGATTACAGTAGAATTTCTAAGTGAATAACTCAAACCCAGTGATTTTAAGGGCCAAGGGGAAGGTTTTCCATAATAACCTACTTTCTTCTGGACTCTCAGTTCCTTTTAACATGTTCCAGTAAGGCAAGATAAAAAATAATGAGTGATTTTCTAGGAATTACTTAAAATTTGTTCATAGAACCATGGACATGATTGGTTTAAACTTCCCTTAGAACTTTGGAGGTTTCTTAACTCTTGCCGATCCCTTTGCTTTCATCTTTGAACCCCAGGTGATTTAGCCCAACTAGAAAGGAAGCTGCATGTCTAAAAATTTTCTAAATGCCCTCTGTAGACCCTGTGGCGGTAAAAAGCACCCATGCCTCTCTGTGTTTTCATCAGCTATTGCATCTCTCCTCCCTGTCGTCCTCCTGTTGTTTTATGTCAGCATTTTTGAAACCAATGAGGGTAATGGAAACTGACGAAGGTGGGATGATCCCCTTATGAACTGGAAGTCTTGCTGAAGGGCATTGGATGAGGGAGGATTTCCTAGCTTCGGTATCAATTACTGGGATGTTTCTCCATCTTTCAGCACACATAAGGTTGAACTGCATGTCAATCTCTGTCAGGATATTTTGAAATACAAAAACTAGTGTTGAGACATAATGTTTAAATAATCTTCCTGTAGTTTTCCAAGTCACAACCAACTAGTGAAGGAAACTTGGGGGATCGTTAGGCTCCCATTTTTAGTTTAGCCTGCTGACAAGTGCCATGTCATAATACTTACTGGTCATCTTAGCAGTGGATGGGCAACGCTACACCAAAGCACATAGTTATGGAATTCCTTAATGTCATTTGGGATGTAGGAGTCCAGCATTGAAGCAGTTATCTCAGACGGTAGTACTTTATGTTGGGAGCTTCAGAGACACAAGAAACCTTTTTCAAAAAAAAGCATAATTTCATTAGAAGAATGAGGACTTAGGGGCCGGCCCAGTGGCACAGTGGTTAAGTTCACACATTCTGCTTTGGTGGCCTGGGGTTCGCCGGTTCAGATCCCGCGTGCAGACATGGCACCGCTTGGCAAGCCATGCTGTGGTAGGTGTCCCACATATAAAGTAGTGGAAGATGGGCCCGGATCTTAGCTCATGGCCAGTCTTCCTCAGCAAAAAAGAGGAGGATTGGCAGCAGATGTGAGCTCAAGGCTAATCTTCCTTAAAAAAAAAGAAGAAGAATGAGGATTTAGCCCTTCTATCTCTATTTTCTATACCTTTTGCTAATAGTTCCCAATTTGTTTATTATCTTCTCAAAAGGAAGTAGTACAATAAAGCAAGTTTCCTTGACAGAAGCATGACAAAAAGATGTATTTTACAGATACCCTTTGAGCTGCCAAAGGATCAGCCAGAGTAGAGAGGTAAGAGGTCATGTTTCAAGAAAATCAGAGTGAGTTTAAAATAGAGCAACGACAGCTCTTCAAGAAAGTTCAAGGGAGTTAGCTTTGAAAATTCTGTTGAATTTTAAAGGTAAAGGTATTATCTTCTGTAGAAAGCTAGAGAGGCCGACCCTGTGGCCAAGTGGTTAACTTCGCATGCTCCGCTTCAGCAGCCCAGGGTTTCACAGGTTCAGATCCTGGGCAACGACATGGCACCGCTCATCGAGCCACACTGAGGCGGCATCCCACATGCCACAACTAAAAGGACCTACAACCAGAACAGACAACTATGTACCAGGAAGCTTTGGGGAGAAAAAGGAAAAAAGGCAATCTTAAAAAAAAAAGCCATGCTGAAGGAGCGTCCCACATAGCGCAACTAGAAGGACCTACAACTAGAATATACAACCATGTACTGGGGGGCTTAGGGGAGAAGGAAAAAAAACAGATTGGCAACAGATGTTAGCTGAGGACCGACCTTTGCAAAAAAGGTGGAGTGTGTATTTCAACAATTTAGAAAGTCGTATGGTGTGTCTATATGATACAGATAGCCTCTTAAAGTGAGACCGTCAATTAGTGTACCTACATGTGCATTTGTCCCTCTGACTCAAGACGGTGTAGAAGGCATGAACCTTAGGGAAATACTGGAATAATAGTACTTCTTCTCACTTTAGACTTCATTGGAGGGTTTTAACATGTTTTTGAAGGTTTTACTCTCAACAGTAGCTCCTAAGATGGCTGGCTGCCTGCCCTGAATTTGCCGTAGGATTCCTCTTCCCGCCTAGGGCCCTCATTTCAGGCGTTCTAACTGCTGTCAGCGGTCTGCAGTCTGGCCCTTTTCAAAGCCTCTTGTCTTTGTTAGATCTTCTCCCCTGCGTGTTCTAAAGATACTGAAATAGTTTCCTCTTGTTCGCCTTCACTGTAGGGTCCTTAGGGACCTTATTTCTTCAGCTTCTCTCTCCTCTGGGGTGGGGGGGACCCACATCTTACATCAGCTCCCTAGACGTGTCAGAGGGCCCCTTTGTGAACTTTTCTGAGGCCCCATTTTAGAATGACACTTCCCAAGGACCACTTTTCCCAGTTTTGTTTACATCCACATTATGTGAAATTTCAAATTGATCAGATGACTGTTTTTTTAAATAAAAATTTAAAACCTCATCTAACACAAGTTCAAAACATACATCCTTTTTTAATCTTTGTGATCTGAATATTTAGAGCAAAAGCAAAGCAATCAGCCAGGGGGGTGTGTGTGTGAGTGAGGATGTGTGGGTATGTGGGTGTGAGTGTGGGGGGAATGTGAGCGAATATGTGTGAGTGTGTGCAAGTGTGTGGGTGGGTGTGTGGGTGTGTGTAATAGGATGCTCAAACAAAAGCAGCCTCGATGTTCTTTAAAACGTTGAGTAACAGAATTCAAGGTAATGCTCTGGTTATGCGTATAGACATTGCTGATTTGCTGGCCTTTTGTGACTAGATATAGACCAGCAAATTGTAAACTGCTTGTTACACTCTGATAGGCTTGATCTGGCTCCTTGCCTAGGGATAAAAGAATCAGCCCCTCCAGGTGTGTCAGTATTTTTCACATCCTTTTATCTATAATTACATTGCCTTTTCTGTTCCTAAGTGAACAATTGCAGTTGAGTGAAGCAAGTTTCTCTCAATAGCAAAGATTTGCTTTTTGTCCTGATAACTTTAGGCATGATTTCCTGACTCTGCTCAAGGAAAGAAAAACCCTGATTTGTTTTGTCAACAGTATATCATCATTTAATGTCACTAAGGAGCAAGGGTGGGATTTCCTAAAATTGGATAAATTTGGGGCCTTTCAGCCTTGGCATTAGTCCCTTAGATCCTCTTCTGAGTCATTTTATAACACACAGTTTGAGGCAGCTGCTCTCTGTATGAAAAATATTATAAACCATGTCTACACAAGATACAGCTGGGCTTACTGCGCCATTACTCAAGAGTCTCCAGCCTCTCAGAATGAGTAAGGCTGGAATCTGCTCCTCTGCCCTGCCTTGTTTTATGTAACTATTGTAGCTGATCTCCAGAATTTTTGACTGTACTATCTATAAATATAAAACTCAAGCTCTTGGGGCCGGCCCGGTGACACAGCAGTTAAGTGCACGCGTTCCCCTTTGGCGGCCCGGGGTTCGCCAGTTCAGATCCCGGGTGCAGACATGGCACTGCTTGGCAAGCCATGCCGTGGTAGGCGTCCCACATATAAAGTAGAGGAAGATGGGCACGGATGTCAGGGCCAGGCTTCCTCAGAAAACAACAACAACAACAAAATAAACAAAACTCAAGCTCTTGAGAATTAAGTTCCACCTAACCAATCTGGGTGACCAGTCAGTTAAAATGGTTTAGGAAGAACTTGCCCCAGATTGACTGATTGATAGTTTTTCTTCGTATTAATTATCAAGTTTTTCTCCCCAGTTTTTGTGTTGAAAATTATTTTCAAATCCGTAAAGACTTACTGAGATATTGTTCTAGAATCCCCAGTACTTATTACAGTTGCTGTAGTAACAGTAGAACCCAGGGTTTTTTTTCAAAGCATTATTCAGATTTCTCCACCCAGGCAGAAAAGGTTTCAGAGGGAGTGTGAACCCAGAGCCCCAGTTGTGGGGATGAGGCTCCGATTTCCTAAATCATTTGTGGTTATAACCACGTTGTCGGCACCCTGTCCGCATCTTTTCTGAAGTCTGCTATGAGGGGGAGCAGAGGACAGCCTCGGGAGCCCCAACAATAGCTTGAGGAGGGTTTGGATTACCTGGAAGAAAGTTCCGAAGCATCATATCGCCACAGTCCCTCTTTAGCGCTGCTGTGATCAAATGGTCGTGGGAAGGCCATGAGAAAGAGCAGATGTGTGTAGAGGGAGAAAGTTGCATAGTCAAAAAATAAGGTTGTTACTCTTATCTTGAGTCAAGCAGAGAACTATTAACAATAGAGCTTTGTGCCATTGACAGAGTGTAAAGAGGGGACCTGTTTTACTTTGAGACTTGTGACCTGACATGCCTATGTCTGGCCAGCCAGAGTGAATGGGGTCAGGGTTAGCTACCTTCATCTATGCAGTCACAAAGGTAAAGATGATACTGGAGAGTGTATTCCCTCCCGGGAGGCCTCAGCCTCACGCCCCAGCAGCCCCAGCAAGACTTGCGAAATAACACCTTTGTCTGAGACAGGGTTATGCATCTTCTCTTCTACACCCTCATGACAAGTGTAGGTGGCTTAAGATCAAGAAGCGAGGACGTGGACATGGACCATCCCTCTGAGCAGCTCTAAAGTAAGGCCAAGCACACTGCCTTTCCTGTAAGTTCTTGCCCAGAACCCCTTCACTCCTTTGACATAGCTGTCTCCAAATAACTTTTTTTTTTGGCATGTGAAAGTGAAGTCCGTGTAATGTGGAGGAGGCCTCCCATAGGTTTTAATTTGAGGCAGTAAAGATGTCCTTCTTGAAGATGCCATCATGAAGGCCTCACTTTTCCTTTCTCAGTGCCCTGTGACCAATAGCTATTTTTCCTAATAGAAATGTCAGCAGGGCATTTTCCAGGAAACGATCTAGTTTTGCTTCCTAAATGAGGTTGTCAGACATGTGAGACCAGCTGGTGGTGTAATTTTTTTTAAGGCTTTTCTGAGTGATGGATTATTTGCTTGTGCTTAGAGATTACTTGCTTTTTCATGCTTTGAATCATGTTAAAGAAAATGGTGTAAATGTTATTTATTGGCAGAAATCAATTAATACGTCTTTTTTGTGAACAAGAAATTAATGTTGAAACTTTCTTACTGTAAATTGGAAGTCGTCTTTTAAAAAAAAGAAGGAAACACTCTTAAAATTAAGTGATAACTTTATCGGCTCCCTGTGTCTTTATTTCCTGGTGGAGGTAGTAATTCCAGAAGCCAAGAGAAAGCCTGACCTTTGATGTCTGGTCTCTGATAATGCCAAAGAATTCCCCTGTCAAGGAAAGGAATCCCACCACAATAAAAAGGACCTCTTTCCTTCACCTCTTCAGCCCTTCAGTTTTAAACTGGCTTTACTGGCTATAGTGGTGTTTCTATTTCTCCCACCCAGAATCCATTCCCTTGTTCCAGCCTCCTTCCTGGCACTTTGCCCACCACTAATTCATGCTCAAGTCCCAGCTCTTTCTGTGGCTTCTCCGGCAGAGGCCGCTACTTGAAGAAAGGAAGACAGACATCCCAGAAAACATACAGTCTTTACAAAAGATAAAAATAATTTTTATTACAGTAATTTAATGTCTGCATGTGATCCTAATAATAGACATGGATGAATTCTATCTTGAGAGAAGTCGAAGAAGCCAGCGAGAGGAGTTGAATGTGGAGTTGGACCACCAAGAAAAGGAAGTGTCAGACCAGCCTTTTGATTCCTCTGAAAAGCAGAAATATCACGAAGTGCTATGTATTCACAAGGAAAAATAACCTCCTCTAGTCCAGTGGGGGATTGAGGGTGGAGAAAGTGCCCAGGGCCCTTGAGGAGGAGAAAGTATCGGAGGGACTGCTGTGGGTTGTGGCAGTAGAGGTGAGAAGTCTCGATCTCAGCCCCGCCAGGCCTCAGTCCAGCAATTTGACTGTAAGGACAGCCACATAAGGGCCACAGTGCAGTTTACAGGCAGGCCAGAGAGCGAGCCCAGATTTCTCCTTTCAAAAGAGCTGAGATGCATTCAGGGATCTTGTTATCCGAAGAGTGTCCTGACTTAGCAGTGTCCTTATACCTCAGCTAAACCTTCAGCAGAATGAGATAATAGCTGCCCTTATTTCCAGAGTTGTGAAAAATTTTTGTACAAGCCTGGAATTTAAGAACTCAAATGCAAATCCATGTTCGACTCTTACTACGTCTAGATCCAATCCCTCTTTCTTGCCTGTTGTATGTAATTGCATGGTTTTTTTGTTTTTTATCACAACTTTCAGGTTTTAGAAAGAAAGTCTGTTTAATTTTGATACAGTGGATTAATAACTTAAAGGTAAATTAGGCCGTCTTTTTAAGGTTGCTGCAGTTCAGGAGAAGGTTCATCCAAGAATTGAAGGAGGTGGGAAGACAAGGTTATTCTTTGTTTGGAGGCCAAAGCAGTCCCTTGCAGTGTCCACTGGCCAGGAAATCAGCCCTTGTATCTCCCCGAGCTCCGTTTAGCTGCGCTAGGAAAGAAGGTTGATGCAGACCCAGTTTTCCAGGTCCTGGTCTGTGTGCCCTTCTTTGTGGCTGAGTTAACTTGGCTGTGTTTTCCCTCTGAGCTCGTCACTTATTTATCCTTCTCTTATAAAATCTGCTTCCTAAAGAGCTGACAGCCTTTTGCTCTTTCTTTCCTGAGACCTAAAAGAGGTTCATCCAGCTCAGTTCTTCTCAAGGACACCCCATCTGCACTTTGTCCTTTTTGCTTATCTATAAAAAGACAGAAGGAAAGAGAGAACAGTGGCTGATGTGATGTCAGTGTAGAGGCTTCCTTGAAGAAGGACTAACTGGAAAAAAGGCTGAGTGCCCTCACAGCCTTTGGGGTTTGGGTATAGTCGACTCTGAGAACTCTGAATAGATGCCTGTTACATCATGTGTGTGCTATGGAAAGATTTTGCATGGCAGGCCTGGAAGCCTCATTCTGTTCCCATGGGGATCCGCTCACCCTAGCTGCTCGGCCCCAGCACTGACCACACTTGACCTGTACTGGGTATTTTTGCACTCACAGAGATCCCTTACTTTAGAGTGACTTAACCAAAAAACCTGGATTCCAGAGGGACCAGGTCATGCCATTGTCAGCTTAGGAGAGTCTTCCAAGCCCCGCAGTGGGCCACTTGTGTCCCTCTTCTGTTGTTCTTGTTCCCATGAGTGTTTGGCATAGACAAGTGCCATCAGTAGAATTTGGCAACATCAGGAGCTGGAATCAGGAGAGGACCGGAAAAAGAGATGGAGCCCAGGTGATGAAACATGGTCCAGATTTGTACTGGTGTGTCTGATGTGACTTGGTTTCCATTCCTTCCCATGGGTCACTGTGGTCTTCCCTTCTAGAGAAATCCAAACTCTTCAAAAGGGACAGTGCTTTCTCTGCTAATCCATTCTGGTCTGCTTCCTCAGTTCTCCTGGCAAGAAGAAAACTCTTTTCTGAGAGCACAAATAAAAAACTAAAAAATATACCAGACTTCATCCCTGGGGAGGAGGAGAGAAGCAAGAGCAAATGCCCTTCCTTTCTCTAATATGGAGAGACTGAGGCACAGAGCCAGGGAGCCACTTGGCTGCTCAGGGTAGTCTCAGAGTGTGTCATTCGAATGCCAGACTCCCAGCACTAGATAAAGACACTCCTCAAGAAACAAGAGTTCAGGTTTATGTTCTCTGGGATCCCTTGCTTGCTTTTTCCCATCTGAGAAAACTGAACTCTCTGGTCACCCTACTCAATTACAAAAAAAAATCTACTTAAGTGCTTTTTCCATTTATCTGTGCTCTTGGTGACCAAGGTTGGTTTTCAGAGTGACCCATATTCCTGTAGGAGCAGCCAGCCTCTTCTCCCCACTCTGTGCGAAGAGCCACAACATCTATTGGTAGTCTCTTAGCTAATCATCCCTTAGGGTAGTGGGTGTGAACAGACTTCTGTTGACAGGGGTGCCATCGAGGAGTAATCCATAAAGTACAAGGTGGCAGCCTCAAGGAGCAGGGTGGGTGTGGGGCATCCTGCTGACCAGAACCAGATAGCTAGGGAAAAAACAGAGCAGTTACATAACTTTGTTTACTATGGCTGAGATGGCTCTAAGAAGACAGAGGCAGCCCCCTGACAAAAGAAAGTGCCAGAGATGGGGAAAGCTACAGGGAGGGAGGTCCCTGTTAGATAATAAGGGAGTCACCAGAGGAGATAGTGGATTGGGATGAAAGGAATCTGCTTTGTTATTGACACCAGCCAAGTCACCTAGGACAGGCTTCCCTGTCCTCAGCCTCTGCCTAAACCATGCCAGCTGCCTTCCGGGTTGCACCAGCAGCAAGTAGAGCTGAGGCTGCAGGGAGGAGCTGAGAAATCGGACACCTGTTCTTGGATGAATCTCTGGACTTTGTTACTGTACCCCGTTAATCTCCCACTTTTCAAAGAGGAGGAATTCTCCTTAAATATGGGCAGAAAAAGAGAAGTCAGTCAAGGTTCCTTATGCTCTATGCTTCCACCAATCTCTTCCTCTCTTCTGTGAGGCTGGATGGACACCAGAGAACATGATGGAGGGAGCCTGTTAGAGCTCCTGTCCAAGCTCATAGCCTAAGACTCTGGGAAGGAGGGTGATTTCCACTGGTGCCAGGGCAAAGGGGTTTCTGACCTGAGAGAGAAGGGGATAAGCGCAGCAGAGCCCGGGCCCAAGTAGACAAGCAGAAGTCCAAGAAGCCCAGGAGAAAGGCTCGGGTCTCCAGCAGGGCCTACCCCGCCTCCTCCTACAAAGCTGTTTACTGGACTCCCTATTCCCATAGAGATGAAACGGGTAGCCAGTCCCCAGCTCCTTGCCCATGGCTGCCACCTCCTTGTGTGAGAAACAGGAAGTTGGGCCCCTTGTCAGCTCAGCTGCACCCTCTACATTAAATATTTATCTTGGAGTCCAGGTGAGAGCCCTAGAGAGTAAGACGCTCGCTGCTGGTGAGAGAGGGTATGGCCAGGATTCCTGGAGTTGGAAGATCTTCAGCTTCACCATCTTTGGAGAACAAAGAAGAACATGAAGGAGATGTGGCCCTTCTTAGTCGTGAGGATCCTGACAGGTGGGAGAAACTGGTGACAAGGGAAATGGGCACATATTTTGTCCCTGCGGGAGGGAAGAAAATGGTGCCTAGGGGTGAGTAAGTAAGTATCCAAGCTTTAGGGGAGGAAAAATGCACTCTGCCTGCCCTCAGGAAGTCGGAGAGCTCCCACACTCTTTTCTGCAGCTGTCTTCCGTGGGCAGGGCCCCCCCTAACTTCACCCCAGCCCCTCAGCTCTCCTGGAGAATCACTGATTCTTGGAAGGGCGGCCTCCAAGGAGATCTGTTCAGCTCCCTTCTCAGTGTAATAATTGCCCTTACAAAGGTGCCCCACAGTTGGCAGATTACAGAATTCCTGTAACTGTTTAAAAGCTCTTCCTTGGAAACCATGGATCTGCTTCCAAATGGGTGCCCAATGGTCCCTCTTCTGCTGGGGCAGCCGGGTCTGTGCAAACGCAGTCCTGAAGACACTGGGAGCGAGCCAGCATGCCTCTCTCTTAAGCTTCTTCTCAACCTTAACTTCCACTTTTCACGTGTGATATTGTTTCAAGCTGGTTCACTACGACTGGGACCTTTTTTTAACTCAGTTGAGAAAAGATAGAGCTAATAGCATCAATGATGGTAGGAATTTAAGAAAAGATTCATCTTTTCTCCATTCCCTTCCTTCTCCCCTCTGAAGGTTGAATGATGTGTTTGGAAAACACTCTAAATACACGGTGGCCTCAGGGCACCAATATTACACCCAGTAGGTATGCAATAAACGTCTTCATATTTTCATAATTTATAATTGATCACTCCCAAAATGGATCTGAAATTGCCCAATAACTATTTGCTCTTTGGTTGGCTTGGGGCTTGGGGTCCCAGAACCAAGCCAAGGGCTAAGAAGTACTCCAGAGTCTGTCTATCAGCACTAAACATCCAGTAAACATCCTCACTTTCTATGACAGGCCCCGTGCCCACACAGAGGCTTGGGGGAGGAGAGGAGGAGGGATGACCAGGCGGGTGGGAAGCCATTGGGCGCGGGCTCTTGGGACCGGTGTCAGAGCAGCGGGAACAGCGGAAAAGCAGCAAGATCAAAACAAATACGTGTATGGGAACACCAAGACCCTGGTAACCCCATCCCCGCCAAAGGGACCCCGCCCTCATCCTCTTCAGGGGCGCGGCTCGCCCGGGGAGGGGCCGCTCCCTCCGGCAGATTTCCTTTCCGGGCTGCCCACCGCGGTGCTTGCACGTGTGTGAGCATCCGCCCGTTTGCAGTGCACGCGCGCGTGTGCGCCTGTGTGTTTGCACACGCCCGGGCGCGCGCTTACGCAAGCACGAAATCGCTCTCCCTAGGGACGGCGGGACCTGAACTCGGCCCGCTAGGCCGCTCTGCCTGTGGCGCCCTTATCTCGGCCCCAGGCTGTCTGCATCCCGGCCCTGTCTCCGAGGCTGCCGGCTCCGTATCAGTTGCTGGCTCGGCCTCTGGAGTCAGTCCGGCCCTCCGTCCTGGCTCCGCCGCGCGAGGCTCGCTTCCCACACGCTGGAAATGTCGCTGGAAACTCTGAGCGGCGCGCGCCGGTCCTCCCGCCCCGCCCCGTCCCGACGCCAGCCCTGCGGTGGGGGCCGGGACAGGCAGCTGGGAAACCCGAGCGGGCTCCCCGGGGACCCTCGGCGGCCCCTCCCGGCGCCGCCTCCCGCCGGCCCGGCCCCCTCGGCGGGGGCCCCGGCGTCCCCGCCCCGCCCGGCCCGGCCCGGCCCCGACGGAGGGCACTCGCACGCCCCGGCCGCGGCCCGCCGCCCGGACGGGAGGGAGGCACTCCGCCGCCGCCCGCGCCCCTCACTGCCCGTCCTCCCGGCGCGCGCCCTCGGCCCGTCGGTCCCCCGCTTCCCCCTCGGGCGCGGGCCCCGCGGAGCCCGCCCTGACCCGGTCACGAGGGCGGCCGGCACAGCCCGGACTGCTGCCTGCCCTCCCTCCCTGAGGGCCCGCCGCGGCCGCGCCAGGCAGGAGCCGGGCAGAGATGCTCCTGCCCTGCAGGGCGTCCCCGGGCCCCGCCACCTGCTCTCCGGGGAAGGTAGGTGCCGGGAGGGAGAGGAGGCGGGGGCCGCAGTCCCGGAGGGACCCGCGCCCGACCCGAAGGGAAGGCAGAGGGCCCCTCCTCCTGGGGTCCTTGTCCCAAACTCTGAGGTAGAGGTGAGAGGTCTTCCCTCAATCCAAAAAAGGCAAAATTCTAGAAAACCTGTCCTTGTCCAGGTGGACTTGTAGCTGGGAAATACCCGGGAAAGCGCCTGGAGCCAAGCGCCAAGGTCAGGGCGGTACTTGGAGGTGGGAAGGAGTCTGCCCACTCCAGCAGGGCTGCTTCAGCTCTTCCAGCCCTTTGGAGCTGGCTGCGGGGGTGAAGGGCTGCCTGAATTTCTGGGGGTCCCGGGAGATTTCCTGGCACCCTCTGTCTTCTGCCAGATGTGGGACCAATTCCACCGTGCCTCCATCTGCCGTATGAGAAGTCCTCAAATCTCCTGGCACGGTGCCAGGAGAGAAACTCAGCCACCTTTGCTCACCCACCCCTGCATATCCCTGGGGGGTACCACCGGGGAGCAGTGTTGGGGAGAGGCAGATTGAGCCACCATGGAACAGCAACCCCTGAAAAATCGGGGTGTGGGGGGACCTCCTGCTCTCCCCATCCTAATAGAGGGCAGTTCTCACTGAGCACAGCAGGGTGGGATGGAGGCGAGGGAAGGAGGCCGGGGTCAGCTGATGGCTGAGACTGCTGATGCTGACCTTGCAGTTTGGCCTCAAGCAGTCAGCTGGGCAGGGAGGGGTTGCTGCTAGGAACCGGCCTCCAGATCTCAGGCTCTTCCTTGCCTCAATTTCCCTGCGAGGGGAGGGAGAGCAGCAGAACTGGGGCGTGTCTGCCTGTTTTGCTTTTGGTAGGAGTCCTAATTGGATCCAGCTGGTGAGCTGGCCCTCCTCCAGCCCCAGCCCTCCACTCCCCTCGCAGGCAGGGATGGGCACGGAAAAGCTATGTCCCCGTAGGTCTTTCGAATGTCAGAAGGAACCCCCACTCAGAACAGAGACAGAGAACTGCCGCCAGCCTTGTCTGTACCCTCCAGCCCCCCATGGCCTGAGCAGGAACTGGGTAGAGGAGTAATCACAGCCCCTATTCTACCTTCCCCCTGGTCCCCATAACTCTTGTGCTGCTGATATGACCCCCACCCCCCACTGCACATTCCCCCACCTACTACTTAGCTGTCTGTATCCACAACCCTCATGCTGCTCACATGACCCCTGGTGGTATCCCCACAAGTCACATTCATAGCACTGCGCTTACATTCCACCACACACACGCACACAGCACCTCACAAGGACCTTGCAGCCCTCCCGCGAACCCCTAGAACTCAGAGGCACACACAAGCCTAACTGAACAAAAGTGCCAGAATTGGCCCAGCCTCAGAAGGCGGTGGAGGTTGGCTCAGCTTCTGGCCCGGTCCAACAGCACAGGTGAGAAGGGACAGGCTCCAGACCTCAGCTGCCTGGGTAGAAAAGCCCTGTTGGACAGCCATCCTGCCTCTATCTCTGGGGTGCCTGGAGCCCCATACCCTGACCCAGCCTTTGCATAGGGCAGAGGAACCTAGCTGGCCAGTCAAGCATGGTGCGCCCAGGAAGATCTTTTGCTCAAAAAGCAGCCTGGAGGTGTAAGGGAAGGCGGTGCGTGCACAGCCGTCAGCAGCACTCTTCCATGAACAAGTCCAGCTTTGCCCTCTGCTACTTCTTCCCTCTCCGCTCCCACCCCTTATCGGCACCCTGAGCCCTCTGAGGCTTCAGTCCTAGCAAGCAAAGGATGCCAAAGAAGGGAGATGAAACTCTGAGCCCAGGAGTGGTTCCTGCTGCCTGGAAGTGCCCCCACACTCTCCCAGTCCCTGGAACCTTGGCCCCGTTGGGCAGGAGGCCGGTGACCTTGCTGTTGTCCAGGGCTTCTTCCCTGGTCTGAGTAACCCCTTGTGCCCGCTGGCGAGCAGATGCTCACACAGGGCCTGGGGGAGGCAGAGGGAACGGAAACAAAGTCCTGAGTGCCCAGGCCTGCCTTTGCCAGCTGCCCCAGTTCCCTGTGCCTTCCCTCTGGGGGAGCGGGCTGCACTGTACAGTGAGAGCCCCAAAGGGGCTGGCCAGCAGGCCCATGTGCCCCAGGCTTTGTCCAGCAGGTCTGCTCCTGGCCAGCCTCCGCTCCTCCTTGCCCAGGCCTTCCCCTCCCCCACTCCCAGCCAGAGCTCCTGCCCAGGGCCCAACAAGCAGCCCATTGTGCCTCTGGGAGCCCGCACGGGCAGCCTGCAGGCGGGTGCCCGCTCTGGCTGTTTCCTGGGTCCGTCAGCTCCCACCCAGCTGGCCCTGACCCCTCCCACAGCCGTCCCCTCCTCCCCACCTGGAGGTCAAGCCCAGGGGCCACGGCAGCCTGGGCTCAGAAGGACTTTTCCTTCCTCCTTCTTTCCCCACAGAGGACACACAGTGGAGCAGCTGGCACACCCAGAGTCCTCCGACCTTGACCCAAGCATGCAGGCCCCACCCTGCAGCCTTCCCACTGGGCTCAGCCTGGACGACTTCATCCCGGGCCACCTCTGGGCCCACCTAGGGTCATCTTCCCGGGGAACACAGGTGAGTGAGACAGTGAGGGAGAGGGGGTACTGTGGACCCACAGTTGGTGGGAACCTCGCAGGACAGGTAGGGGCAGGAGGATTAAAGGAATGGAGGGAGGGAAGGATCTGGAGGAAGCTCTAGAGAGCCTTGCTGGCTTCCCACAAAAGGGTCACACTGTCCCTCCAGCCCTCAGCACGGGCTCTGGCTGTACCCTGGTAGCCATCCCTCCCACCTTCTGCAGAACCCTCTGGGCCTGAGCTGCTGCTCCTGGCCCCTCCCCACAGGTGCCCGTGATCCGGAATGGTGGCTCCAACACCCTTAATTTCCAGTTCCATGATCCTGCGCCCAGGACTGTATGCAATGGGTACTTCCCACCGAGGAGAGATGCTTCCCGGCACCCAGGTGGGTCTGCTCAGGGATCCCATGTGGGGGTTGAGGGATCAGTACCTCCTGGGCTCTGCCATCTGGTACCACCCTGGGTCTGGCAGGAGGGGCAGGAAAAGGATGGGAGGTCTCTGAGCTCAGCTAACTGCCCCTCCCTGTGTGGGCATGCTGGCCTGTGGGAGTGAAATTCTCGGTGGGAGAGAACAGGCGGATACCCACCCCCCCACCAGTGCCAGGGAAGGAAGTGTGCAGGGAACACAGCCTTTGGGGCCCAGGGGGACCTCCGGCAGGCCAGGGAATAGCTTGGGTCAGGGATGGAAGGGTGGAGGAATGTGAGCATAAGCTGGCTGTAGAAGGGGTGGGAGCTGCACCTTAAGGTCTGTACTCACCGGCCCAGCAGAAACTTGGAGAGGCAGCTCTGAGAGCCTGTCAGCTCCTAGGCTCCTGTGAATCACCCCAGCCTGGCCCATGTCGTCTGGGAGATCCTGGGACCTCCTGGGTGTGGGCCCACCTTGAAGGCCTCTCTCCTAAGGAGGGTGGCATCCTGTATTGAGCATTCCCTTGAGGCAGGCACTATGTCAAGTAGTTTGTTCATTTAACAAATAATTGTTGAACACTTAGAGCATGCCGGACACTGTAAGGACACTTTACAAGCCTTTTCTCATTTAATCCCTTGGTATACGGGCAGGGTAAGTCACAGTTATCAAGATCTTCTCAGTGACAAGTCTGAGTTTCAGAGATGTTCAGTCGCAGAGGCTGAGCTGAGAGTCAAACCTTTGTTCGTCCGGCCCGGAAGCCCTTACGCTGCTACCCTGGTGACCTGGGGGCCGAAGGTTCTGGGGAAGTTGAGGGCACAGTAGCCACGTCTGGTGAATGTGTTTCTGTCCCTTATTGGGGCCTCTTGACTGTGTGTGAAGCAGTGTGCTGGTCACACACTAGATCACACTGAATCTTTGGCACGGTTCCCCTCATTTTACAGAAGTGGCAGCTGAGGCCCTGAGAGGTTGATTGCTATGCTCAAGGTCACAGAGCCAGTTTAGGTGGCAGAGCCGGGGTCTGAATTCAGGTCTGTCCCCTCCAAGCCAAGCATCTTCTCTGCCACATCCTGCTGTCTCCCCGGCTAGGATGACCCCAGCATTCTCTGCAAGTAATGATTCCCAGCCCTCGTTCTGAAAACTCTTAGGACAGCCCCAGGAAAGCAGTGGGCGGGGATAGGCACAGATTTCTCAAGACAAAATCCATTTTCATTCACTTTTACTGAAAAATAAACAGAGGCCTGCAGTCCTGCTGGGGATGGGGAGATTAGTAGTTTGCGTCATCAACTCCAACAAAAGAGATGCTGAAACTTTTGAACCCACAGGGGTCAGTGTTCTGAGGAGCTAAGGGACAAATAAGTTCAGGTGGGGCCCCTGCCCTTTGCTAATGCTCTCCTGCACATGCCCCACAGACCCTGCTTGGTATCAGACCTGGCCAGGGCCTGGGAGCCGGCCCTCTGGGAGCCAGAAGACCCCAGCCTCCCAGCATCCTCAGGACTGGTCAGCCACGTGGACCAAGGACAGCAAACGCCGGGACAAGCGCTGGGTCAAGTACGAGGGAATCGGGCCTGTGGATGAGAGCGGCATGCCTATTGCCCCCCGATCTGTGAGTCCAGGGCTGGGGGCCACTGAGATGATTTACTTGTGTGAACTAAAGTGGGTGCCATAAGAGCTGTACCCAAACCATTCCAGACTAAAGCAGGGGTTCAACCATGATGGGTTTTGGGGGGTCATAAGCCCCGTAAAGTTATGGGCACTCTTGTGTGTGTGAGTTGCACAAGTGATTTGTCAGGGGGAGGGGAACATAGAATGCCCCAGGTGGAGAGCCTCTGGTGGAGAGCCACTGTTGGGAGGGCCGACCCTGGCAGGGACACTCTTAGTCTCGTAGCCCCAGGGCCCTGCACGGGCGCTCGTGAAATAGTTGCTGAATGAATGACTGGCTGAATGAGTGAGTGGGAGTCCTGAGTGAGAGGCCTCACACTGTGGCAGGCGTGGAAGGACGCGGGGCCCAGGCTTTGGGGGGCTCTGCCCGCTTCCGCCTCCATGCCTGTGGTGAGCCGGCCACCTGCCTCTGGTTCTCCGCCTCCTCATCTGAACTTGCAGTTGGTAGCATGCCCTTCCTGCCTCCCAGGGCTGTGCTGTGTCTCAGGTGAGCAGGGGATGTGAGAAAGCATTCCCCTGTATCATTGCATTTATTTTTCATGACCTAGAAACACATGTTCTCTGTGGAAACATCAGAAACAGAGAAAAGCAAGGAGAAAAAATGTAAAGCACCCAGTTTCACAACTCAGGGATCATCAGTGATGGAGATGCTTCCATGTATCTTTTTTTTTTTCCGATTTTTTTTTTGAGGAAGATTGGCCTTGAGCTAACATCTGTGCCCATCTTCCTCTGTTTTATGTGTGGGACACTTGCCACAGCATGGCTTGATAAGTGGTGCTAGGTCCATGCCTGGGATCCAAACCGGCGAACCCCCGGGTGCCAAAGCAGAGCATGCAAACTTAACTGCTACACCACTGGGCTGGCCCCCCATGTATCTTGTTCATATGGAACACGCTGCGTGAAGTTATTGTTGTTAAAAATATCACACAGCCCACCCACTGGGCTGCAAGGGTGGCCAGAGAAAGGACTCAGTAAGGAAGAGCTTCTGTGACTCCATATTGGGAGGGTGGCCTGACTTTGCCTTTTGTGATCCCAGAGCGTTGACAGCCCCAGGGACTGGTACCGGAGAATGTTCCAGCAGATTCACCGGAAAATGCCAGGTGAGACCCCCTCCCAGGGCCTTCTCTCTGCCTGAGTGGACTCAGGCCCCTGGGGCTGGGGGTGGCAGTGGGGGCAGAAAAGGGAACTCATCTACTCAAGGGGGGGCTTCTCCACCCACCCCAGGCTCTGTGGTGAGTGGTCCCTGAAACAGACCAAAAGGAGCCTCCAGTCTTCCCCGCTCACCGTCCTTGGGGGACAATGACCAACATTGTCCCCGGTATCCTCTGAGGATACTGGGAAGCCATGAGGTCAGTCGCTGATTCAGGCAGTCCCTGGACCATCAGTTGAGCCCAGACTGGGTGCCGAACACTATCCTAGGTGCTGAAGATAAAACAGGGAACGGAAAAGACTCTCCCTGCCCTGGGGAAGCCGAGACAGAGCAGACAGAATCAGCAGAGGCGTGCCTCACGTGGCAAACGGTGGTGAGGGCCAGGGAAAGCAAGGCCAGGGCCCAGCGCAGGGAGGCTGCCAGCCGCCGTGGGCCAGTCGGGCAGGGCCTGAGGAGGGGCAGCTGGGCGGGGAGCTGGGCATGAAGGAGTTAGTGCTGCAGGGCTTGGGAAGAGCGGGGCAGCAGGGGGCAGCAGAGACCCGGGGGCAGAAGCAGGCCTGGCATGTTCTGGAGCAGCAAGGAGGGGCTGGGCTGGAGTGAGAGGGGGCGTGTGGTGGGAGATGGAGTCAGAGAGGGGACAGGATTGGGTCATGCAGGGCCTTTGGGGCCGTAATAAGGACTTTGGCTTTTACTTTGCGAGAGCTGAGGAGCCACTGGGAAATTCTGAGCAGAAGCGTGACGTGCTCTGACAAGTAATGGCTGAAAAGGCTCGCTCTGGCTGCCAGGTGGGGAAGAGATGGTGGGGCAGGGGTGGAAGCAGGGGACCAGTTAGGAGGCCTGGCTTTAATCCAGGCTGGAGATGACAGTGTCTCAGACCAGGGCTGTAGCAGCGGGCTACTGAGTGGGGTCAAGGATGACTTTAAACCTGAACAAGCTGGAGGATGGAGTTGTCATTTGTAAATACAGGCAAGACTGTGGGAGGTGCAGGTGTAAGAGTCAGTCAGTTTTAGATCCGGTACATCCGCGTGGAGATGTCGAGCAGGCCGTTAGTACACAAGTCTGTAGTTAGGAGTGAGGCCTAAGCTGCAGATAGAAATACCTGGGACTCACTCAAAGAAATTTTGGTTTAAAGCTCCCTGAGTAATTCTACTGTGCAGCCAAGGTTGTGAAGCCCTGCAATAGATGGTGCTTTTTAAGCCAGAAGACCAGACAAGATCACCTAGGGAGATAAAGAGACAGCAGCCCGAGGTCTGAGCCTGAGGCTCTCGGATGTTTCGAGGTTCGATAGCTGAGCAGGAGGCAGCCATGCAGCCTGAGAAGTGCAGCCAGAAAGATGGGACGAAGACCAGAGTGGTCTCCCTGAAGCCAAGTGAAACCGGAATTTCAAAAGGAGGAAGTGTTCCCTGTGACAGAGGCTGCTGACGGGCCAGCACGACTGACCATTGGATTTGGTGACGCGGAGGTCACCGGGAGCCTTGATGAGAGCGGTTCAGGCTGAAAGCCTGCTTAGTGAGAAGGGGAATTGGAGACAGTGAGTTAGTTATGGCCAACCAGAAAAATCCAGGAGCTGGAGGAAGATGTGAGATCAGAGAGGGGTGTTTCACTTTGTGTTCAAGGTGGGAGCTGTCGCAGCACGTCCACATGTCAAGGGGATCAGATGGGCTGGCTGGTCAGTGGCTTTTCCTAAGAGGCCCCAGAAAGTCACGAGCTGAGGAGTGGGTCTGGGCAAAGGGGGAGGGACAAGCATTTAGAAGAGGGTGCAGAAAAGGAAAGAGGGAGCAGAGGAACTGATTTTCCCCCACCTGACACGGTGAGGGCAGGTCCCCAGAGGTCAGGGAGGGGGTGTGTGTGGGAACACAGCAGGGAGGAGCAGGAGGGTTTGGGCAGGTCCACTGCCCAGTTGGCTTGCTCAGGCCCTAAGTCGGCCAGAGGCATGTCAAGCCCTCCTGAGAAATGCCGTCCCAATTCCTTACCTCCCTCGGGACATTCTTTAGGCCCTGACTCAGCCCCTTGGCCCCTGCACTAGGCAGGAGGGGGCCTGGGAGTGGCTGAGGCAGCCTCACAGAGCTCTCCATCCTCGCTTGCTGCCCCAGACTGACCTGCTCCTTTCTGCTCCCGCAGACCTGCAGCTGGACTGGACCTTGGAGGAAGCACCCAAAGGTGAGGGGGTGCAAGTAGTGGGCCCCAGCTCATTTGCCTCTCCCTGCAGCCGTGCCTGGCTTTGGGGCTCCCCAGTTGGCTTAGTTCAACCTGAGTTTTTAGAACCCATTTCCTGTGAGCTCCAAATTCCCTGGTAGGTGGTCATTAAGAGCCTCAGTCTTACTGTCCGGCGAATGCCTGGTCCTGGCCATGATTTCTCTTTCCTCATCTGTAAAACGGGGGCACCACTCACCCCAGAGTTATTTTGAAGATTTAGCAAAGAGGCTTCTTGGCACGAAGCCCACACTTAGTAGTTGGGAGCACCACCCCTGTTCCCACGAGCCACCCAGGAATGTGGGTGGGCCTGGGTGCCAGAACGTTCAGTGGTCACCCAGATGCCTTCAACTCTAGCTCTTACCTCCCCCGGCCCTGTCTTCTCCCATCTGCAGTGGCTTCCTCATGTGTCCCCTCTACAGACTCAAGGCGTCCAGGGCTTCAGCAAAGACCTGCTACTAGGCCAGGCCAAGCTTCGTGTCTGAGCGGGTGAGCCATGGCGGAGAAGGGCATCCCCAGGGCTGCAGAGGGGTGCTGGCTTCCTTGGGGAGACTGGCACCCCCTGGTGGGCATGGCGGGCGCAGACTCGGAGCAGCCAGGTTGGGGTCTGACTCCCCCATGGCCCTGCCCTTTCTCAGGCTGCACCCCGCCCCCCCCCCCAAATCCAGATACTCCTCTCTGGGACGGGGGGATGGGGGGTGGCGGGCAGGGGTGGGCTCTGCACCCACTCCTGGTCAGAAATGTTTGCAATGCTTCTGTGGTCAGCAGCAGGAACTCATCACCCCACAGATCCACAGTTCATGTCGAGTGGAGAGCAGGGGCCACGGCTGGGCGTGGACCTGTGCCCATCCCCTGGGAAGCCTGAGAGAAAACAAGGGGTGTAGAGGACCCCAAGTTTCCTCCCACATGCCCCTCCAGATAGGTGAATGCTGCAGTCCCTTTCCTCTGTGCAAAGCCCACAGGCCCAGCTGGGCTGCTGGGGCCCTGGAGGGCTCCACCCTCGCGAGTCAGGAGCTTCGCTCTGAGTGAAACAATGAGTTCCTTATTCCTTCACAGGGAGGAATAACCTCATTAGCGTAGCCGTATCGAGGCTCTCGGCATCATCAATAAGATAGAGGCTAACAGCTCAAGATGTGGACCCAGAGCTCTGGATTCAAGCTGGTGTGCTGCCACTAGCCATGTGACCTTGGGCAACTTAACCAGTCTAAGCCTCGGTCTCGCCATCTGCTAAGTGGGGTCACAGGGTGGTTGTGAGGATTAAGGCACATAGCAAGGCTCCACAAGCATTATTAGTATACAGGCTTAATTATAACCAGAGCTTCCTCAAGTTAGGAACGACATATTCCATTGTCATTATTACTGTCATTACTAATATTATTTCTAAAATAGAGAATGGAGTCATAATTACAGCCAGCAAATCCTGACCCTGTGGTCAGACATTCCATCGTTTGATAAGCTTGGTACAGTGTTTCCATATGGTGGAAACCTTCAAACTCAACAGAGGCTGGAACGTTCAAGCTAGCCAAGAAGGGAGCCCCCAAGGGGAACCAGGGCAAATGGGACAGAGCAGCGCCTCAGTGGCTGGAGTGGCTCTCACAGGTGGTGTCACTGAATCCGGCACCCTCAGGGAACAGAGGCCCAGGGAGCAGAAATAACTTGCCCAGAGCTCCTGGGTCAGGGCTGCAGGCGTGGTCCCCTGCCCTGGGTTTTCCTTGAACTAGGATGTAGAACCACACCGTGGGCAAGGGTGCCAGACCACGTCAGCCATGGCAGCCGGAAAGACCAGCTTCATCGAAGCTGCACAAACACACAGACCTGAACACAAATGCAGGCTATTTCACCAAGGCCAGCAGGAAAGGGACTGGCCACCCGTGGAGCAGATGCCCATGTCAGGCATTCCCTTGGGTGGCGTCCTGTGTTCCCTCACCTCAGTTTCACCACACCCTTACGAAGGTGGGAACCTCCTATTACAGGCATTGAATCTGAGGCTCTGAGAGCTCAGTAACCTGCCAGAAGGTCACACAGCTAAGTGGCAGAGCTGGGGTTTGAACTTGGGGCTCATAACTTCCCACTATTGAACACTTCCCACAGTCCAGAGCAGGTGTGGAGATGAGTGCAGCTCCCTCTACTAGGGCTGTGTGCTCACTTATGCCTCAGTCTCCCTCAAAGGAAGCTGAAGAGATGTCCTTCCCTTTCTGCAGAAGAAGCTGCGACCTCGCTGAGGAGTTTCCTAGAAGCACCTTCAGTCATAATCCTGGAGCGCCCTCCTCCCTGCTCCAGACCCCAAACCAGGTAGCCAGCCCGGCCTCCTCCCCACAGCGCCCCTCAGCATGTGCTGCAGCCAGGAGAGCCCGAATCCTTGGGAGGGCACTGGCAGGCATAGGGCTGGGGCAGTAACCTGAAAGCCTGCTCTGTGAGCCTGGCCAGTGTCCCAGTAGTCCTCCATTCAAGCTGATGCCCACCCACCTCCATGCAGGTGCCCAGACGCCGAGAGAAAGTGGACAACATCTGGACGGAAGATTCTTGGAACCAGTTTCTGCAAGAACTGGAGACTGGGCAGAAGGTGAGTATTGGCCTGGCCCTCTCCGAGTGGAGCACCCCTCAGCTAGTGCATTTTGGAAAGCGAGTTCACCTGCTCTGACTCACCCTTCCCACCCTTAGCCCAAGAAACCACTGGTGGATGAGCCTGTTGAGCAGCCCTCCCAGCCCATCGAGGTGAGTGCTGCAGGGCAGGTGGTGGGGAGGGGAGACCACAGTGTTAGGGGACAAATGAGGGAGATTCTGGGCAGCGTTAGTCCCAGTGACCAGGGGCAAAGGCCACCAACCCAAAGCTCTGACCCTCTCCAGCACATACAGTTTACAGGGACAGTGCCTGGCATACAGCACACACTCAAACATGTGTTGAGTAGATGTGTGTTGACCACAGCAGGAGCAGAGAAGGGAGTGGTTAGCGTGGACTGGAACTGTCAGGAAGAATTCTTAGAGGTGGCGCTGGGCTCTAAAGACTCCCGAGGGCTTGGCCAGGCAGAGAGAAGGTGCTCAGGGCGCAGGAGACACAGAGGCAAAGGCTGGAGGGGCTTGTGTGTGGGTAACACTCAGCCGGCTGGGCCAGGCAGAGGGAGGGAAAGCAGGTTGGGTACAGTGAGGCCAGACTGGAGAAGGCCATGGAAGACTGGATGGGAGAGAAACAGGGAGGCCGGAAGGCTCTTGAGCGGAGAAATAACGTGACAAAAACGGTACTGAGGCGCCATCATGGGAGGACCAGATGGGTGAGCTGGGTCAGGAGGGAGGGTCAGTGAGCGGCTGGGACGGGCGCCCTCCTGACACCCTGAGACACACCTCCTGCCAGAGGGCCTGTCCTGGCCCTGTGCCCTGAGCCCTGAGCCTGCCCTTTACCCAAGCAGGGCTTTGTCCTGCTGCCCTCTGAGCTGCTCATCTGACCTTTGACCGGCACCCGCCCACTGTGCACTGCCCAAGTCTCTCCCGGTCACCTGCCCCCAGGTCCTGCTGGAGAGAGAGCTGGCCAAGCTGAGCGCGGAGCTGGACAAGGACCTGCGGGCAATTGAGACCCGGCAGCCGTCCCCGAAGGTACGGCCGCTGGAGTCGAGCCGCAGCCGCCGGGCTCGGGTGGGAGGCGCCGGCCGAGCAGAGGTCCGCCGCCAGGCCTGCGCGCCCCTCGGGCGGACTGCGGCCCCGTCCCGGCTCCGGCTCGGCAGAGGACCCGGGGCGTGAGTGCTCCGCGGCCGCGGCCACGTCACCGCCCTGGGGCTCCGACCGCCCCGCCTCGCCCGCTCCTCGCCCCGCCCGCCGCCCGCAGCCGGGCCTCTAGGACCCCGCGTCCTGCGCCTCCGCCTCCTTCCCGTCCCAGCTGCAAAGTTTTCCGGAGGCGGCGGCCTGGCTGCGGACGCGTCCGGCCTGACCGCGCCCGTCTCCCCGCAGGGCTCCCGGTCGCCCCGACGGTCGCGGGAGACGCGGCCCCCCGCCGGGTGAGTGCGGGGCGGCGGGGACGTGGCGGCGGCGGGGAGGCGCGCCCGCGGGGGGCCGGCCGTCCCCTGGTCCGGAGCGCCACCTGCCCCAGGCGGGACGGGCGGCGGAGCGGGCGAGGGGCCCAGGCCGCGCCCTTTCCTGTAGGGAGCTGGGACCTGGGAGCGGGACGCCTGGGCAGCAGGGCTGAGCGGGCAGGGTGTGAGGCCCAGACAGGTGGCTCACTCGGGTGTCCTCGCGCAGCCCGGCCTCCTCCTGGAGCTCCAGCGCGCCGAATGCACTTTACCTGGGTCCCTCCCGGCCCCTGAGCCCCCACAGAATGGCGGATGGAGGAAGCCCCTTCCTAGGTCGTAGGGACTTTGTCTACCCTTCCACCGCCCGAGGTAAGGACCAGATTCGGCTCTTTTTCTCATCCAGATGCCCACCACCATGCACCAGATACGCTCGTTGCCCCCCGGAGGTGGCAGGAAGGTCATAGATCCCCCTGCTCCCACTGGTGCCTGTCCTGGGGTGGGGGGGCACAACCCCATCCCACCCTCACCCCCCCAGACATGGCTTTCCCAAGCTGAGGCAGTGCTTCTCCACAGACCCTAGTGCCTCTGAACGAGGGGGCAGCCCAGCCAGGAAGGAAGAGAAGAAGGTAAGGGGGGTGGGAGCATAGGGTCAGGGTGCAAGGAGGGCCTGGGCTGGGTCCAGTGACTGCTGGTCCAGACCTGCCACCTGCTTGACTGAAGTAACGCCCTCTGTTTCCTCCTCCTGCCTAGAGGAAGGCTGCCCGACTCAAGTTTGACTTCCAGGCACAGTCCCCCAAGTAAGTACCCACCTCTCGCCTCCTCCTGGGGCCGTCTCTGCACTCTGGGGCGGAGAGGAGCACAGGGCTGCAGTGGGCATCCTCAGAGGGTGCAGGGGACGGGGTCTGACGCGCGGAGGAACGGGAGGACCTCAGCTTGCGGTTGTCCTTGTTCTGGCCTGCAGGGAGCTGACTCTGAAGAAGGGTGACATTGTCTACATCCACAAGGAGGTGGACAAGAACTGGCTGGAGGGGGAGCACCACGGCAGGCTGGGCATCTTTCCTGCCAATTATGTGGAGGTGAGCAGAGAGGGATGGGAGCAGGAGGAGCCCCACTCGTTTGGCAGAGACTTAGAGTGCAAACACCTTTATCCATCCACGGCCCTCCCTGGAGCTGGCTGCTCCCTCTCATCTCAGGTTTCTCGAGATCTGAAACTGTGAATCCCAGGGGCAGGGGCCAAGACTCAGCCTCATTCATGCCCTCGGTCCCCACAGGGACTGGCCCTGTGCTTTGCATGGACTCGGGAAACGTTTCTTAAATGAAGGCTGATGATGGAGCTCAGCCCAGACCAGCTGGCTCCTGCACCAGCCACCAGCCCTGTCAGTGTCCCAGACGTTGTCCCAGACCACTCAGAGTCCGTCTATCTCCAGCTGTCTTTGGGAAGAATCCTAATTGCAACTGGCAAGAGTGCGAAGCACGTGGTTTACACGTTACACACGCATGCATCACCTCCTTCGCTTTGCTCTCTCCCTCATTCCTCTCAGTCACTGGGAAAGTGATGGATTATCCCCATTTTACAGATGCCCTTGCCAAGGTTCAGAGACACGTAGAGGATCCAGAATCTGAATCCAAAGACAGGTTCTGGATTTGATAGATATAGGACTAGTGTAGGTTATCTTTGGTGTCTTTTAAGGAATTTCAAGTTATCTAATTTATTGGCATAAAGTTGTTCATAAGATTTCTTTATTATCCTTTTAGCGTCAGTAAGATCTGTAGTGATGTCCTTTCTTTCATTCCTGATATTGGTAATTTGTGTTTTCTCTTGTTCTGGCTAGATTTGTTAGTTTTATTGATCTTTTCAGAGAATTAACTTTTGATTTCATCGATTTTTCTCTATTTTTGTTTTCAGTTTCATTGATTTCTGCGTCTTTATTCTTTCCTTCCTTCTACTTGCTTTAGGCTCAATTTTCTCCTTTTTCTAGTTTTTTAGGGTAGTAGTTTAGATGATTGACTTGAAACTTTTTCCCTAAAATAAGTGTTTCATGCTATAAATTTCCCTCTAAGCACTGCTTTAACTACATCCCACAGATTTTGATATTTTGTTTTTTCATTCAACTTGAACTATTTTCTCACTTCCTTTGTGACTTCCTCTTTGACCCATGGGTTGAGTTGTTGCTTAATTGAGGCTCTTGATTTGCTAGGCCTTGGTAGGCCCCCTTACCCTCAGAACGACCTCTCAGATCCTGAAATTCCACAAAGTATATACAGTATTCTGCATCATCAGTCATTTACACGTTAGGGTGAAATAGTTTATTAGCGTCTTGATTTTTATGAGCAGGGTGAAGTGAAGAGGGCATGGGGATTCTGGACATCTGGCGAGGTGGAAGGGGAGGAGGGGAGGGCCTCCTGGTTCTTAGCGGTGATAAAAGTTTAGGCCCTCACTTTTAGAACAGGTCATCACTGTTCTCTGCTCGTTGGAACTCTCATTTCCTTCTGTGCTGCAGTTTAAATTCTCACTGGACTGGCTTCCGTCTCTGTGCTGCCACTGCCCGCTCCGGTCGTGCCCACTCCATATACCTCTAGTGGAAATTCTCTGTCCAGGAGCCTTCTGGGACCAACCTCCTTGGTTGTGCACACTCTTGGCCACCCCCAGGCTTGTGACTCCCGTCTGACCTGGGGGCAGGTCTTGCCCATACCACCTTCTCTTGGTTGCCTCACCCTCCCAGAACCCCCTGGTCCGTGCCCAGTTGATGCCCAGGTGAGCTTTCTCATGGCCCTTCTTCCTTCAGGTGCTGCCTGCAGATGAGGTCCCCAAGCCCATCAAGCCCCCGACCTACCAGGTGCTGGAGTACGGAGAAGCTGTGGCCCAGTACACCTTCAAGGGGGATCTGGAGGTGGAGCTGTCCTTCCGCAAGGTGCGGCCAGGCCATGTGGGGGGGAGGGGAGTGGCGTGGAGACACAGGTAAATGTGTGCGGTAGGAACAATTTTTTAGATTCAGGTGCACCCGTCCCAGTATTTCAACTTTTTTTCCCATTCTCTCTGGATATGTTTCCCTTAATTTAGCCCTTTTTATTGAGGAAGATTAGCCCTGAGCTAACATCTGCTGCCAATCCTCTGCTTTTTTTTTTTTTTTTTTCCGCTGAGGAAGACTGGCCCTGACCTAACATCCGTGCCCATCTTTCTCTATCTGTGGAACGCCTGCCACAGCATGGCTTGCCAAGCAGTGCCATGTCCGCACCCAGGATCTGAACTGGTGAACCCCGGACCACTGAAGCAGAACATGTGAACTTAACTGCTGTGCCACCAGGCTGGCCCCAATTTAACCCATTTTTAAAAAGCTTCTAGGAACTTCTAGAGTAGCTGTGCTTTTTTTCAGTTGCAGGTTAGTAGGTTGTGAGGATCACAATTAGCATTTTTAAAAGAATAGAATACAAATATTAAAATATCTTGAATGTAGAAAGGTATTTTATCAAACTTTAGGCAGTTATGTGCATATTTATGTGTGTTTGTGTGTGTGTACTGGATTGTTAGTAAAACATATTTTTTACTATGGATTGTGCCGAGAAAGCTTGAAGCATGTTGTCCTAGAAAGCGGGGAACTGGTCTCCCCATGGCTGGTTTTGGGGCGGGGCCACAAAGGCGCCTGCTGAATGTCCCCCAGAAGAGCCAGCCCGGGAGGTAGGGGTGGAGGAGGCTGGAGGGAGAGAGGTGGGGCAAGAGAGGGCTGGAGACCATCCTCCCCAGGGCAGCCCCTAACGTCAGTCAGCCTGTGGGCTGGAGGATGCACTGGCTGCCCTCAGGGAGTTTGTTTTCTGATGTAATGGTGACAGGATCACCCAGTGTTGAGGCAGGGACAGGCCTCCATCATGGAAGTGGTGGCGCCTGCCCAGTGCTTGTTGCCAGTCTGCCATTGATCTCCTTTGCTCCTCACAGCAACAGTGTTGTTATGCTCACTTAACGTGTGAGGAAACCAGGGCTCAGAGAGGCAGAGTAACTTGTGCAAGGCCACACAGCCTGAATTGGCAGAGCCTGGTTTGGACCTGTGTTATTAGGCGCCACTCTCCCCTGTGACTGGAACTCCGGGGCGAGAAAGCGATGTGACCTTGGAGGGAGATGCGCAGGCATTGTCGGTTGGCTTCCTGAAGAGGCAGGACTTGATCCACACCTCGTGATGCATGTTGTGGGAAGAGCTCAGACTTCTGCTCACTCCCTCAGGCGGCCTGGGTTTGGCTCCTGACCCCACCACTTCCTAGCCATGTGACCTCCACGTGGCCGGTGACCCCCTCCGAGCCTGATTCCTCTGTGCAGGGCGTCGGTTTAAATGAGACCGCCGCGTGGGTGCCCTGGGTGCGTGGTGCCCAGGAGCGCCCCGCAGACACCACCTCCTTCCTCCCCCAGGGGGAGCGCATCTGCCTGATCCGCAAGGTGAACGAGAACTGGTACGAGGGCCGCATCTCGGGCACGGGGCGCCAGGGCATCTTCCCTGTCAGCTATGTGCAGGTGTGCCGTGAGCCCCGGGGCCGCGTCTGCGACGATGGCCCCCAGCCCCCTGCGTCCCCCCGCCTGGCCCGTCACCCCAGCTCTCCGTTAGCACCACGCGGCCCAGCTGATCCCACCGATTGGCAGGGCCAGACCTCCCCACGCCACGCTGGCTGCTCCATCCCCACCCAGGAGCCCAGACCCCAGACCCAGGTAAGGTGACCTGCCTGGTACTGGAGAGCTGACCCGTGGCCCCCACGCCATATCCCCCATTCCTGCAATGGGTCTGCACTTGGGAATCCTTTGCAGACTGCCCCCGGGCAGACTAGTGTGGCGACTGGGCAGGACCTTGCCCTGCAGCCCGACCCTGGCCTGGTGGCCCTCAGACTCCTCGAGTTGTAGCCCTTGAGCTGTGGCCCAGGGAGGCATGGGGCAGCCACCCAGCTCTAGGTGGGACCCAAAGCCAGCCCGGGTCTCCTGACCCTGTGATCGGCCTGTGTCAGCCCCTGGGACAGGGTGGTGCTAGGAGTTGGGGATCTGTCATTGACCTGCTGTGTGACCTTGGGCAGATGACTTACATTCTCTGGGTTTGGCTTTTCTCACCTGTAGAATGGGGGTAGTAGTTCCCACTGCAGAGGGTGGTTGGGTTTGAACTAAAGTTTATAGTAGCTGATGGTAAGGTCATCACTGGTCCTTGTGCTGCCATAGCCCACAGTCAGGTGCACTCGCTCCTGTGTTCGTCCCTTCACCCAGCTAACCAGTATGCCCAGGCACAGCCAGTCCCCAGGACTCCTCCTTCCCCAGCTTTGTCCTGCTGTCATTCGGAAATCACCTGCCTGCCCCACCTGGGCCCCACTCCCAGCTCCTGGGATGTGAAGTGGTCAGACTGCTCTGCCTGTGCCGTGGGGCCTGAGCGGATGGGATGAGGCCGTGTGGGCACTGCTGCTGGGGAAGCTGCTGCGGGAATCTGGGCAGCCTGCTTCACTCCCCGACATGCCTGCATGTGCCCACCTTTCCTCCTGTGCGCCCCTAGAATCTCGGCACCCCTGGGCCAGCTCCGTCCCATCCTGGAGGCTCCAGCCGTCCCCTGGACCTGGGGACCTCCTCCCCCAGCACTACTCAGATACACTGGACCCCGTGAGTACCGTCCAGGGGTGCGTGGTCAGGGGTGAGGGCTGCCCAGGGCAGTGCTGAGCACACCGACCCCCATAGGAGGCCCCTTCCCCCTAGATGGATTTAGTAAGCTTCTACTAGGTAGTGCTTGTCCTTGCAGTGTGTGTGGGTGACTGAGGGTTGGGGGGTGCTTGTCTGCGGTGTTCCTGACCCAGGCCTGTGGCCTTAACGCGAGCCTCCCACACTTGGCCCTCGGCCTCAGTCTCCTCTTTGGGTTTCCAGCGCTGAGGTCAGTGTATGTATGCGTGAAGCGTGGGAACCGGTGGAACAGGCTTGAAGGCAGTGGGAGCTCAGAGGAGGCAGGGTTTGGATGATTAGGGCTTGGAGGGTAGGGACCAGGCCCGGGGAAGAATGCACAGAACCTAGATGGAGTTGCCGTTCCAGGAGCTGGGCCAGGGGCTAACGGGAGCAGAGAGGGACCCTAGGAAATTCAATGGACGTGGCAGTGTTATGTTTAGACTCTCTGGGCCTGGGCTGGGGAAGGGGCGAGGCTCTGGTGGTTGCCATGACGATGTCTCCTGCAGGTACCGGGCGATGTACCAGTACAGGCCCCAGAATGAGGACGAGCTGGAGCTGCAGGAGGGGGACCGGGTGGATGTCATGCAGCAGTGTGATGATGGCTGGTTTGTGGGTATGTGGGGTGGGGGGCAGGCCAGAAGGGGATATCCTGGGGTCCCAAGGGGGATCTGGGTGGGCTGCTGCCGCCTGCCAGTGCTGGTTCAGCAAAGATTCATGGCCTGAGCAAACACGCCCCCCCACTCCCCTACGCCACTTCCAGCCTGGCTACTGGGAAGGCCTGGTTTGGGATGCTTCCCCAAAGCCAGCATTTCTGTTGTCTGATTTCATGCCCTGAGGAGGGGTTAGGCCTGGGAGGAAACTGGACCAGCGCAAGGTCACTGGTGAAGACATTGTGGACTCAGGGCGGCAGGGTGCCTGAACCCCAGGCCCCTGCTCCTTCCCACTACACCCATCTTCCTGAGACACCAAGCTCCTGATGGAAAGGACTGAGTCTCACACCTGTGTTTTCCCCATCCCCAGCTAGCAGCCAGCTCCGCCCCCCATCCCTACCCCCAAGGAGGAAGTAGAGAAAGGTCCTGGCCCTCAGGGCTGCCCAAGGGCAGCTCAGGCTAAGGACTAAAGCAGGAAGCCTCAGGTTGGCCTTGGCTTGGGTCCAGGGGACTGACCCAGCAGGCTTCACTCGCATGGCCCGTTTCCCCAGGGTGGGCGGGCCCTGTGCGGGGGCTTCAGAGGACAGGGCGTCAGAGAGCAGTGAGCAGCCAGAAGCAGCAGTCTGCATGGCCTGAGGGTTGAGGGGCTGCCTGGGCAGGGGTGGCCACAGGGACAGTCCCTTGACCTGGCAGCCTGCCCTTTCTCATCTATATCGCAGCACCTCGCTGCCGACCGGGCTTCGGGCATGTGAGTGATCGAGTGATTGGGAAGCACTAGCTTGTTAACAGTCCTCGCCTCGGAGGGGTGCGCTTGGGGGCACATCCTAATTTTACTCTGTACACTTCTGCTTTTGAATTTTTTACAACTATTAAGAAGGTTTTGCAAATGTATCTAGACAAGAAGAAAAAGCAGCATTTTTGTGGGATAAGCCGCAAGTGCTTTTAGAGGAAGAGTATAGAAAGTTCAGTTTCTCAGTGATCTCACACATTTCAAGTGCTCGGTAGCCACATAGGGCTCGTGGTTATAATTTTGGACAGTGCAGGTCAGGGAAGGCTTCCTGGAGGAAGTGGAGGAGCTGGGCCTTAAGGGGCAGGCAAAGGATTTTGGGAGGCAGAGGGGAAAAGAGAGGCCCTGGGGGCCGGGGTGGGGGGCAAACATCAGCCAGGCCTGGGGGCAGGATGAGCATGGCTGCTCATGGGGAAGTCAGGGTGCCAGCCTGCTGGGAGGGAAGAGAAGGCGCATGTTCTAGCACCCCCTCCTGCACGCTGGACACAGCTCCTTGGGGTCGTGGCAACCAGAGGCCTGGGTTTCTTATGCAGGTGAGACCAGTGAATTTCTCCTCGTTTAAGTTCTGTGCTTCATCCTCCTGCTTCCTGCTCTCCTGAGGAAGCGTGCAGCTATTCAATGCTACAAAGTTAGACACAGTTGAGTACTGCATTCCTTGATCCTTACTGAATTGAGGAAGCGTAGCTTTGCCCACTAAGCTTCTGCCACTAGGGGGCAGGAAGGAGGAAAGGAAATCATCCTCCCCACCCCTCCGCCCAGCGCCTGCAGTTCCTGGCACTGCCAGTAGGGGACGCGGCCCTCACCCCTACATTCCTATTTTAATGGGAATTTAATGGGGAATGCTCTTTCTGTTTTTCCTCTTTCAGGTGTGTCCCGGAGGACCCAGAAATTTGGGACATTCCCTGGAAATTACGTAGCCCCAGTGTGATGGTCTCCGACGCAACTCAGAGCCCAGCCAGGATGGGGTAGGGAGCAGTAGCACTTACGGGAGGGAGAGAAGACCCCTCTCCCAGGTGCTCCTCCCCAGGCCCTGAACTGCTGGCATCTGCAGACAACCCCAGCAGCCTTGCCCTTGGAGCCCCCTCGAAGCCCCTGGACTGATTCCCACCCACAACTCACAAGCATTCCTCCAACAGCCTTTTATTTCTTCCCTTACCCTACTCCCCAGATACAGAGGTCTGCTTTGAAGTGGAGACTGTTTCCAGGCCTTATTGTGACCAGACCCTCAAGGACCCCACCCCCACCCTGCTTTGGCTTTTCCTCTAACGGGGACGGCTCCCAGCTTCACCCCCATGGGGTTCCTCTAACAAGGACCAGCTTCCTAACCTCACAGAGACCAAAGGCAGCCTCCACCCCAGGGGGGACTCCACCCCTGTCACTCCAGCCTGCCTTCTGTCCCTTGTGCCTTCCGGCCTCCAGCTGGGCCTGGGAGTGAGGTGGGGGGTGGACGCAGCATCTCCTTAGCATTCGAAGCCTGGCAGGAGGTCTTACCCAAAGGCCCCCCTTCCCAAAGGCTGCCAAGCCCTGGGCCTGGACCTTGCCTTGTCCTGCTGCTGCAGTGACCAGCAAGGCCAGGACCTCAGAGAACCAGCCCATCCCAAATGTTTTCCAGGGAGACTGATGTATGCTGCCCTCCTGCCTCCCCAGCTCCCGCAAGTCCCCTCTGGAGGAGAATGTAAAATAAATCTGGATGCCACGACCTCGCCGTGCAGTCCTTTTCCTTTGAGATGGGAGAGGGCTCCTCCTGCTTAGGATTACGGGAGCCTCTCTGCAGTGGGCTGTGCTGGGAGTCAAGTGGGATGTGAGATGTGTAAGGGGAGGCTGGAAAAACACCATTGTTATCTGAAGATCTCAGGTCTCAGGCAGAATTACAGCCCCCAGGATGGGGCAGCCGTCTGACAAGCAGTGTGGAGAGAAGCAATGTCCTGGGGACCAGGGCCAGGCCTGCCTGGGGAGAAACCAGAGCTGGAGCGGAAGTGGCCTTGTTTGCAGGCTGTTTTGAATGTGGAGCCGCTGTGGGGTTGCTGGACTAGATGACATTTCTAGCTTTTTGGCTCCTAATGTTTTCCTTCTCTGTGCTCCACTTCCACCCGAAGCTCCTGGGTATTTGTTTACTTTCTTTTCCCGGCTTGGGTTTTGAGCAGTCAGTGCGGGAAGCTGGCAGTGGTGGGGCACAGCTAGCCAAGGCGGCTCTTCCTGCCCAAGGTTTCAGAGTCCTGGGGCTTGGTGGTTCCTGTGGGGCAACAGCGGTGGCACAGTCTGGGCCTGGCTGCTCTGCCAAGGAATGAAAGCTCCATTCCTTGGCAGCTGCTGGCAATTGAGTAGGGCATAAGGTGTTATCTGATAGAAGGGTTCCAACAGGCAGGTTATGATTCCATTCCATAGGAGGAGAGACTGAGGCTGAGAAATTCAGTTGTCTGGGTCACATCATTATAAAATGCTAACGTCAGGCCCAATGATTGTTGCCACCTCTGTACAAAGTCTACCAAATGCCCAGGTGTTCCTTGTGCAGAGGCCCAGGGAAGGAGGGCACGCAAGCGGTTAAGGACTTCCTTGGCGTGGCCCGGCTGGGCCACTTTTACATTCTTCCTGGCAATCCTGTCTTCTAGGCCTGTCACTTAAGGCACCCCCACCCTAGGTGGGTGGGTAGAGGTGGTGGTGCCTGGTTCTGTCAGGACAGGTGGGAGGGCCTGTGAATGACAGGGCCGTGGCCTGGCCCTGGCAGGTTCCTTGAGCCTGGGTGCGGCCTGGGCTCAAGGGGTGGTTAAACAGCAGCTGGAAGAGCAAGACCTGCGTGAACTCCTTCATCCATTCCATCCACTCTGGTCCTCACCACGGTCTGCTCCTTAGTTGGCAGACGCAGCCCGTCCTGTGGAAATGACCATTCTTCAGGACCCACTGGCCTGTTCCTCATCCCCCATCCCAGCTCTTTCCCATTCCCTGATGCCCTGGGAAAAGGCATCAGGCTTGAGACTTCCTTTCCCTGGGGCAGAAAGCAAATCCAGACCCTCTCTGACGGGGCCCTGAAACCTCTGCAAGCCAACCCTATGCCCCTGGGCCGCCTCCCATGACAGCCCTGCTGGGACGCTGACCACTTCTCTGCCTGGACCTGGGCCGCCTCCCATGACAGCCTTGGTGGCACGCTGACCACTTCTGTACCTGGACCTGGCATGAGGGGGAGGTGAGGGGCTAGGGGGACCCTGAGGGTCAGAGCCAGAAAGGACCTTAGGCCACTGGGGATGCTCATCCCATCACAGAGGTCAGGAGAGTGATTGCCCAGGGCCACCGAGTTGCTGAGAGTGGACAGCACTTCCTTCTGTTTCACGGGGTCATGCCTGGGGGTTGGCCAACTTCGTCTTGGTTGTGACTTTTGTGAATACACAACCCACGGAGCAGAAATCCTACAAATTGACCTGTGGATGTTTCTAAAGCCTGTCCAACGCCAAGTCAGGAGCTCGAAGAGGTGTAAAAGAGAGTCCCTGCCACAAATTGCGGGGGTGGGGGGTGAAGGAAGGGAAACGAATCTGCTCAATCATTCACACAGTATTCATTCAATAAATACTGATTGAATGCCACTGTGGGCCCGGTGCTGTTCTAGGTGCCGGGAATGGAGCAGTGAACCAAACAAAAGCCACCCTGCCCTCGGAGGAACCTGTGTGCAGGCAGCTTTGTATGGGAGGGCAATCTGCACAACAGGAGGGTAAGCTATGCACTATTCCCATTTTACACCAGGGAAACTGAGGCCCAGAGGAGCTGAGGAAATTGCCCAAGGTCACACAGCTAGTGAGAGGCAGATCTGGCATCTGGGCTAGGTCTGTGTGGCCTCAAAGCTGTGTTTGCCCTACCTGCAGTCTCCTGCTCCCTCAGGGGCTTCCAGTCTTGTTGGGGAGACAACGGGTGCATCAGAGCGGCCACACCCGGAGGCCCGGGACTCGTTACTGAGAGAGTGGTTTACACACTGAGGACAGAGGCTGGGAAGGCTGGGGGCAGGGAGGCAGCAGGGCTGGAGCCAGGCTGGTCTGTGAGTGCAGGCAGGATGCACCGGCACAGGTAGATGAGGGGTGGTGACGGCACTCCTTGCAGAGGGAATTGGGGTGAATGACTCACACCTGAGGCAGGCAAGTTACAGCTGTGCCCACAGGTGGGCCCCCCTGAAAACAGGCCAGTCCAACAGAGTGGAGACCAATGGGAGATGCAAGAGCAGGCTCCAGTGGGCCCTGAGTTCCCCAGGGTGAGGGTTGCCAGGTATGGCTCTGGAGGAATCATTTGCCAGATGGTTCTGATCTGGGGCCTCTCTTTGGCTGTCATCTCCTGATCCCTGGAGCCTGGGTTCCAGGTGGTCGGCAGAGAGCTGAGGGCATGGGGGGAGAGGACCAGCGGTGGTGTTGGGCTGGTCGGCCCCAGGCAGGGCAGCAGAGGGAGATGGGGAGGGCAGCCAGGAATGGAAAAAGCATCAGCTCAGAAGAGTGAGGGATGGTGTGGCCCAGGAGGGTGCTCCTGACCTCCAGTCGCGAGTCTCTTCTCTCCTCCTGGGCCTGGCAGGTCGCCCTGAGTGGAGCCGACTTGGGGGGCATCTCAAGCAGGGCAGCTCCACGTGGCCGAAAGGACCGCCGCCGTCTGCGGCCGCCGACCAGAGAGCCCAGAGAGCGGGCGTGCCCTTCAGAGAGGCGAGGGGCACCCCCGGGTTGGGCTTTGTGGGTGTCGGGGCTGCATCTGCGCCAGCGTGGGAGCCTGGAGCGGGCGGGGGAGCCAGGCGGCCTGCAGACCGCCCAAGCCGGCGCTCCCCGTCCCGGCCCTCGGGGTGGGGTGCCCGAGGGCCCCTTTGAAGGGGGTGGGCGCGGCCGGCCCGGGAGAGCTTTAAGACGGCAGCCTCAGCTGTCTGCCAAGTGGGGCGCGGGACGGTCCCCAGAAGGCCTCCCATGCACTCAGGGGGCAGTCGGGAGGACGCGGCACCTCGGGGAGGATGGCCACAGCCTCTCGAGGGCTCTAGGGAGAGTGACCCCCGCCCCCCAGCGGGCGCGGCCCAGGTGGCAGCGCCTGGGCTGGGCTGCGCGGAGGAGGCGGCTTCCCCGCCAGGGGCGGTGGCAGGGGCGGCCCTGGGATCACATGGGCGGAGGCAGGTCCCGGAGCCCCGGGCGGGCTCTCCCCAGAGTCGGGCAGGCGGCGGCGGCGGCGGCGGCAGCGGCGGCGTCTCCTCGCCCTCCTTCTTCCCTTCCCTTCCCTCCCGGGCCCGGCCGCTCAGCCCGACAGGTGAGCCGGAGCCAGGTGAGGGCGCCCTGCCTGGCCCGGGGCTCCCTCGGCGCCCCTCTCCGCGCCCGGACCTTGCCTCCGTCCGCAGCCCCTCTCTCTGCTGCCTCCCTCGCGGCTGGCGCCCCCCGCGGGCTGGGCTTTCCCGGTTCCCGGCGCTCCTCCTCCAGGCCCTGGCCCGCGGGTACTTTGGCCTCGGAGCGTAGAAGGCCCCAGAACTGGGAGAGCCGGGCCGACGGGCTGGGCACCTGTCGGCGGCCCCCGGCGCGGAGTCCACTGACCGGCTCAAAGGTCTGAGAATCTAAGGCGTCTGCGAGGCGCCAGCGTCTACCTGGGAGCCTGGGGAGCACCAGCCTGGGCCTGGGCGAAAGGGGCAGCCAAAGGCCAGGAAGAGGGCAGGCAGCCGGCTTGCCTGGGCGACCCCTCCCCAGGCTCCTAGACTCGGAAGGGGTGCCAGTGTCCCTGAAAGGTTCGGGCAGTGCTGCAGTCTCTGGGCCTCCCCAGGCGCAGCCCCAGGGAGGGTGCTGGCCCAGCCTGTCACTGTGGCTTCCTGCGTCGGTTGGCTCCTGACTCCAGAACCAGAGGCTCAGGAAATCCTACAAGGGCAGGGTCTGCAAGGACACTCCCTTGCCAGTGGAAGGGGCTGGCGATGGGAGGCCTGTGGCCCCAGCTAGCAGGCAGCATCTGTTAGCTCCTCTGCTGGCCAGCGCCAGGGGGTGGGTGTGCCAGTTTGGCAGATGAGCCCATCCTTCTTGCAGGGCTGGTCAGAGGGCAGCAGGCCCCTGGGGTGGGGGGGGTTGGAAGCCCAGTCTTGCCTATCTGGACCACATTGCCAGGGGCCAGGCAGGCAGCCAGGAGGCCCCTCTGAAGACACTTACGTCACCTTAGCCAGCCCCCACCCAGCCAACTACTTGAGCTGTCTGTGGTGGTGCCACCCCCTTCCTTGCTGTCACTCCTGTTCCCAGAGCGCTGCCCTCCCCCAGAGCAGGGAGGAAGTACCTTGTGCTGTCGGTTTTGGGGACAGGAAGCAAGCACTAGTGAGACTTAGCCCTGATGGTGGAGGAGGGGGAGAGAGGAAATGCTGACACCTCCTCCCACCTGCCAGCCCCTGCTCACCCATTCTCCAGCAAGCCCGTCTGGCACCCGGACAGTCTGCCTCTAGGGAGCCACTCGCTAAAGACGAGAAGAGGGAACTCAGAGTCCTGGCTTCCCAGGGTGGGGGAAGTGAGACTGGGGTTGAGGGAGGTAGTCACTTCCTGTACCCTCCCCACCCACCCCAGCCCCTGACTGGTGGCTCTAGGGACCTGTCATCCCCTCTCCTCCCCTTTGCTTCTCTCCTGCCACCCTACCGCGCCCCTCGGGGACTGGGGACAGGCTCCACCCCTCCATCCTTTCTTCTTCAGGTATGGCGCTGACAGTGGATGTGGTGGGGCCGGGGCCCTGGGGCTTCCGCATCACCGGGGGCAGGGATTTCCACACGCCCATCATGGTGACTAAGGTAAGGGCTAGTTCCAGGAGACAAGGAGGTGCCCCCAAAGTTAGAGTCTGCCCTGTCTACCTGGTCCCCACAGACAACTTTCACTTTTGGTCTAGAGCCAGTCTTGCTTCTGGGAGTGTTAGCCAGCGAGGGGGCCACTTCAGGAACAGGCTTCTAGGGGGAAAGGGAGCTGAGCCGAGTGGAGGGCCTGCTCTTTTCTCCGAGGTCCCCAACCCCATGCCCGCTGGCAGCCATTTTGGGTGGTTACTAGATCAGGAGCCCCTGAGTTCTCGGCACTTTTCCCTTGACCCGGGCCCAGGCTGGGGAGTGTTCATGCAGAGGCCCTGTGTGCAGGCAGCCACCTGTGTGGTGCGGTTTGCACGGGCAGGGCTCTCTGTCCAAAAGTATTTCTAAGCACAGTTCCCGAAACTCTGCCACTGCACGTTCTTTGGGAGGCCCCTATTAGAATGCCAGTGCTGGGGGTAGGGGTGCTGCCACTCCAGCTGTAGAGGGGAGTAGCTGATTAGCTGGGCAGACACGGATGGGCAGGGAGGGAGGTGTTCAAGGGGACTCGGGCCAGCCTGGTTCAAACCAGCTTCTGCGTTTCTTGGGAATCTGGTCTTCTCCATCCCTCCCTGAGTGTCACCACTGTCTGATCTGAGTAGGGGTACTTCAGGCTACCCGTTCCTCATCCCCTGCAGGTAACCGAGCGGGGCAAGGCCGAGGCTGCTGACCTCCGTCCTGGCGACATCATCGTGGCCATCAACGGGGAGAGTGCCGAGGGCATGCTTCATGCAGAGGCCCAGAGCAAGATCCGCCAGAGCCCCTCGCCCCTGCGCCTACAGCTGGACCGGTAGGCCCTCTACCTCTGCTGTGCCCGCCAGCATTCTTCACCCCTCTGCCAGCCCACCTCGCGGTGGCCACCCTCCCCCCGCCCCCCCTCAGTCCCAGCACTGCCTTCCCCGGCCCTTTCGGCTCATCTTGTCTGCGAGAAGGTCTCGGCTCTGGGCCTGTAGTAGCAGTGCTGCAGTAGCAGGGTGGGCGAGGGGTGTCCCTGTGCCCAGCTGGGCGTGCAGCCACAGGCAGGGCAGGCTGGCCTCAGCCACCTGGATGCCCGGGTTTGACTGGTTCCCAAGTGTGTGGGGTTCAGGGCGTGGGCATGAAGTGGGTTGAGGAGGGGAAAGGTGTGCCTTAGACTGGGTTTCCATGGCCTCTGCCCCCTTTTGTTCAGATCCCAGAGTAGGGTGAGGAGTTTGGGGGCTCACTCCCCACAGAGCCCTTCCTCCGTCCCCATTACCTCTGGAGTCCCAGGCTTGTGGGGTTTTCAGCCTGGAGGCCTGGGGGCTGGGGGGAGCAGCTGGCTCCCTGGGGTGAGGCATTGCCGTGAGTCATGGGGCAGGAATGCTGGGAGATCCCCCAGCCAGGAGAGCCCTCTGGGCGGGCCTTGAATCTGACTCAGGTACTCCTGCCTCTGCACCACTGCCCGCACCGCCAGGCTCCCTCTGGCCCCTGGCTCTGTGCCCTCCCCTCACGCCTGCTGCCCCGCAGGGCTGCAGAGGCTGGCTCCCATGGTGCTCTCAAGACCCCACCCCTTTAGGGACTCTTCGTGCCACCCTAGCTCACAAGTGTTTGCAGGAATGGGACCCAGAGGAGGAGGGTGGAGAGTACCTCACTGCGTCTGGGAAGGGGACCAAAATCTGCAAGAGGCTGCAGAGTGGGGTGGGGGAGGGGCAGCAGGGAGTGGCTGACACCACCACTTCCTCTCAGGTCCCCCTTGGAGGGACCCAGCCCCATGAGGGAGGTGGGCCTGGCTGAGCACCCCGAGGCCTCCAGCTTCATGTTAGGCAGGTCAAGGCTGTCTGTCGCTTCTTTCTTTTGCCCAGACCCCTTCTAACCCCTCCTAGCCACACCTCCCACCCCACCCCACCGCCACCCCCGGCCTCTCAGGCATCAGAAGCCCTGTGGCAGGAAGCAGTGCTCTGGCTGGAGCCAAAGCCCAGGCCCCCTGGCTCTGACCCCACAGACCTCCCCAGGGAGGCTGAGGCCTGCGTGGTGGCTGGTGACTGAGGTTCTTGCTGACCTTTCTAGAACTGCCAGACACCAGGAATGGTGTAGTTAGGATGGGACATGGTGGTCTCTCTCCTCACCCTCAGCCAGCAGCCAGCCAGCCCTACAGTAGCCTCCTGCTCAAGGTTCTAGCCAGCCTCCACTGGGAAGGGCTTTGGAGGGGGTCCACGGGGAGCCAGGGTGGCAGAGCCCCTCTCACTGGCTGCATCAGTGGGGGAGCTAGGCCTGCTTCTTGCTCTGGCTCTCTAGGCCCTGCCACTCCTGTCTGGTGGGAAGAGGGGCTGGCCCCACCCTTTGTTTTATGGAGCAGAAGCTTCCTCCCCTGCAGAAAGGACGGGAGTGAGCCTCTCAAGGGCGCTCCAGCCATCAGGGCCACTTGTGGGCAGCTGGCCCAGCCGTAGCTGGGCTGTAGGACTTGGGCGCCTCGCTTCCTCTCTCTGCACTTCACTTTCTCCGTGGGTGAAAGATAAAGGGTTATTTATATGAAGGCAGCCATCTCCCCACAAAGTGATCTACAAACTGATGCTGGCCAGTGACCAAGTCTGGATGAAATGCCAAAAAAAAGGAAAAAGGAAAGAAAAGAGCAGGTGGGAAGAGGATAATGTAAGGAGTTTTTAATAAAATTGAATTTATTAAACTTTTCTCTGAAATTATGTCCTTTCTACTTTTTGGAGCTGAACTGTCCTTTCTTTTGTGAGATGATGGTGGCCATTGATGCTAGTTGTCTCTTTTGGATTTGGCAAGGTTAAAACTTGACAACCCAATGTCTAGGTGTTCTGGACATTTTAATAGTCTTGAGAACCCACTGTGGGAACAGCTGAAATATGCAGCCCCTCCCAGCTCTGCAGGAGCTCCAGGACCCCTGTGACACTACCTTCCCTCTGTCCTCTCCTCAGGTCTCGGGCTGCCTCTCCCGGGCAGACCAACGGGGAAAGCCCCATGGAAGTGCTGGCGACCCGCTTCCAGGTGAGAAGGTGCCTTCTGTTGGGAGGCCCAGCGCCCTGCAGTGAGGGGGTCCTGAGGGGCAGGGCTGCTGGGGGATGAGCATCCCCCTTCCTGCTTTTCTGGCCCGGCTTTCCACAGGACTCCGTGAGGACCCACACGGACAGCCAGTCCTCCCTGCGGTCCTCCTGCTCCAGCCCTGCCTCCCTCAGCCCCCGGCCAGACAGCCCCTTCTCCACACCACCCCACCCCAGCCCCCACACCCTCGCTGGAGAGGCAGTGGTGAGCCGCAGGTGAGCGCAGCGTGGGCCCCCTGGCCACCAGGTCCATGCCAGGCCACTCAGCATCTCAGTAGCTGGGTTTGGGGGATCCTGGGGGCATCCTGTTTCCCTGGGGCAGCCTGGGTGGGGCCCTGGCACTCACACTGTCCATTTCCCCCATTTCAGTTTCCAGAGCCTAGCACACTCTCCGGGACTCGCTGCTGCTGACCGCTTGTCCTGTGGGGGCCGCCCAGGAAGTCGCCAGGTAAGGGCACCTGGGGGAAGGAGAGAGCCTCCCATCCCTCTGGTTGCCCGTGGTGCTGTAGGGTTGCAGATGGCTGGGCCCACCTGGGCATCCAGCGACTCCATCTACTAGCAGCAGGTTCCATCCTCTCCTGAGCTGGGAGACCATGGCTTCTGGTGGTGGGTCATACCTGCTGTGCCCGGCCCTGCCCAGCGGTGCCCCGTGGCCTCCCCAATCCTGCACTCCGCCCCGCCGCTGCCGCCCCTTCCTGCTGGCCTCCTCCGTTCTCTAGTGTTTCTCTTGGGCCTGGGCTGAAATAGCTTTGCTGCTGTTGTTGGGATGATTCCCTTTGGCTCTCGCGGCATCTCTCAAACACATTCCTCCCCATTCCAAGCCCCATGCCCGCCCCCAGCTCCCCTCCCCCAGCCCCCTTCTTCCTCCTCTGACTCAGCGCAGAGAACCACCAGCAGGACTGTGGTTCTGCCTCAAGTTGTACTTGGCTTACTCTCTGTCTGCCTCCCCTCCTGCCTTTCTCCCCCGGACCAACACCCCCACGGGCCCACTGTCCACTAGCGTCAGCCCCCTTGGTGGCATTTCTCCTCTCTAAGGGCAGTGGTGGGGAGGTGAGGGAGTGAGGCAGCCAACAGTCCTGGGCCACAGCTGCTGGGGACAGGGGTGGGGAAGCATGTCCAGCCTTTGGGGTGAAGAGGATGAGGCCCAGCTGCTGGAATCCTACCTCTGGTTGAATCTGCATTCCAGAAAGCAGAGCTTTTGGAGACAGCTGGGGGAGGGTACTAGAAACTGGGGGCTCTGGAGAAGGAAGGAGTGGGGTTCTCTGTGGGCTGCACAGCAGGGGCTCCCTGCTCACCCTCTCTAGGCTTGCTCAGTGGCCTCCAGGTAATGTGCTCCTAGAGATATATTTGATGAGATCCTCGCCTTTAAAGAATTTAAAATGTAGCTGTGGAGATAAGACAAACATGCAAAACAATTTGGGAGCAATTAAGCTCTAAACAGTGTGGTCTTAATTATGAAGGCAGGAGGCGTTCCGGGAGGGGAGCGATGAGTGGGCTGGGGTGGCCTGAGAAGGCTGTGTCAGGAATTTCACTGGTGGAATTGGAGGTGGAACCGAGTGGGTTTAGGTTAGAGAATGATGAGATGGAAAACAGTGGTACAGGCAAGGCCTGGCATGTTCGGGCCTGGGGGGGCCTTCTCCGGGAGACTTTTGGCTGAGACCAGCCAGGCATAAGCTTGGCCTAGGGCATGGCCAGAGAGGGCCCGTCCATCCTGGCCTGCTTCCTTGTGATGTCCTCCCCCCGGGCAGAGGGGAGACGCGGGTGGTACAGGGAGTGGCCCTCAAAACAGCAGCAGCACCTGGAAACTGGTTCGAAACGCAAATTCTCGGGGCCTGGCCTGGCCCTCCTGGGTCAGACACCAGGGTGATGGGCTGGGGTAGGGGCGCCCTCAGGGATCTGATACACACAAAGATTGGAGGACCACCCGTGCAGTGTAAAGAGCCCTGGGCTGGTGGTGAGGAGACCTGTGTTGGTCCCCCCTGGACTGAGTGACCTTGGACAAGCCTCTGACCTTTCGGCCTCGGAGTCAGACTCGATGCACTGAGTTCCCTTCTCTGACCCTGCGGCCCCTGGTCATTCCTTCAACAGATATTTATGGAGCAGCTGCTTTGTGTCAGGACCCTGCTAGACTCTGGGGATGTGTTGGTGGAAAACCAGAGGAACTCCTAACCCGACGAAGCTCGCATTCTGTTCTACCAATGAAGCGGCAGTCAGTCAGTGTGGGGGTCGCAGGGGCCACCAGCTCCCTCTTGGGAGTCGCTCTATACTTTAGCCCCTTAAAGGCTCTAAGAAGTCCCGTGAGAAAGAAATATATTGAATTTTATTAACTTCTTAAACTTGTTTAACCACAGAATCTCTCCGGGCATCTCCCTTCCCCTGCTCCTCACTTATTAACATCCCTGTATTCCCCAAGACACATTTTGAGAGGTCTTGGCCACAGATGAGCTCTTGATGGGTAGGTGAGCAGCGTCTCTGGACTTGGAGATGAAAGGTCCCTCTGAGACGGCAGGTGTCCCCACTGACTGGGAGCGGGGAGGAGAAATCCGTACAGCTCCTAGGGAGGGAGTGGGCTCCTATCCACCAGGGCGTGGTGGTCTGGCAGGAGGAAGGGGGCGGAGGTGACTGTAGATGCGGTGCCCCCGCCCCTGTCTGCTGTGGCCACGGCCTTGCTCTGGCTCCTGTGCGGGCTGAGGCTTCACTGAGCCCAAGCACAGGACACCACCAGCCTTTATGGAGCCCTTCTGGAAACCAGAAGCTGCCCTCTCCGGGTTGCCACCTGCCTTGGTGAGCAGCTGTGAAGTGAAAACAGCACCCCTCCCTCTGGCTGGCTCGGGAACTTGGCTGGCAAAGGAAGCCTGGGCTGGGTTTCAGCCCTCCCTCCCTGCGGGCCAGAACCCCTGTGCAGGGCACATGCCTGCTGTCCAGGACAGTGAGATGGGACATTGTTCTTGAGTAACTGGTGTGGCTGTCATTCCTGAGGAAACTCTCTGGCCGGCTGTCAGGTGACCGCACGGCACCAGCCGGGCACCCAGGAGCCTGGGTGTGGACTCCCAGCCCTGCCTCCGACTCCCCAGTGCCTTGGACCAGCCGCTTTGCCTCTCTGACCCTCAGCCTTCTTAGCTGTAGAACATTTTCCCAAAGAACCCCAGGAGCAGAGGAACGCAGGCTGGTGGAGTGGGCCACCGGGCGAGCGTATGGGGCTGTCTTCTCAAGACTCTGAAGTTTCTGCTTTTGGACTCAGAATTTGTGCAGTTTTCTCATTTGACTTCATAATTTGTCCCTGGCTTAGAATTTTAAGGGAATTTAGTTTTCTAGGAAACTGCTCTCAGCCGGTGCACCAGCCTGCCTGGTGGTCTCTGAGGCTCTCCTCTCCTGGGGGTGGCCACGGAGAGGGAGTAGAGTAGGGGAGGCTGCAGAGGTGCAGGCCAGAGAGCAAAGCAACAGTGAACTGAAGGCAAGATTTCTGTGTGAAGAGCAAGTGTGAGAGCCCAAGGTGGGCGGCACACCCCAGAGAGGGGCTCTGCGGCCGGGGTGCGGGCCATGAGTGGGCCTGGCTCCCCAGGGCTCCGTGGGACAGGACAAGACCTCCTGGGGTGGCCAGGAGAGGACCCTGCCCTCTTAAGAGAGGGCCCAGCATGTGTGGGGGAGAGGTCCTTTGTGCTGCCCCAGCCCTGACTCCAAGGAGGGTCTTGCCCCTTCACTTTGCCCCTTTAGGTTTCCTTTTCCTCACTGCAGAGGGTCAGCTTACTTCCTCTCAGTTTGTTCTGTGGATCGGAGCCAGGCTCCAACGTGCCACATCTTTGCAAACATGTAGCATGAGATAACAGAGGAATGTGCATGGTTTCCGTGCTCAGCTGTCACCTGCTGGTCTTCGTTCTGCTTCTTGCCCAATCCCCTTGTGGAGCCCTCACACCTCCTTCACTGGGTGCTGGCCTCCCTCCCCTTCTAGGACTGAGCAGGACAGTCCCTGGTGCCCTGGCTTTGAGGGCAGGGTCAAGGTGATTGCCCCTCCTAGGGGCCTGCTGGTCAGCGAGGGCCAGGAGCCCTCTGGTGTTGGGCCTGGGGAACAGCTGGGCTTGGCGGCCAGATGGGTGTGCTGGCCCAAGGCTCTGGCTGCTGACTCCTCCCCTGGTGCCTCTCCTTCCCACAGGCCAGCCTCAGCCTCGCTGGCGACTCGGCCGTGCTGGTGCTGCCGCCTTCCCCGCGTCCCTGTTCCTCCGGCCCCAGGCTCAGGTACAGTGGGCGCTGGAGGGTGGGCTGGGGTCTTGGAGGGTCTGGGAGGGCCAGGAGACAGACTGGCTTCCTGGAGAGGAAGGGGGGCGTCCCCGCCTAAGCCCAGTCGGCTTTCCTCTGGCCTCTAGAATCCTTTCCCCCTGGGACACTCTTTCTCTGCCCCCAAGCTTGGGAACGGGACTCACTCCTGTTACCTCCCATCCCTGCAGTGTGGACTCAGAAGGGGGAAGCCACCTCCTGAGAGAGGATTCAGAAGTCTTCAAGATGCTGCAGGAAAATCGCGAGGGGCGGGTGGCTCCCCGGCAGTCTAGCTCTTTTCGGCTCTTGCAGGAAGCCCTGGAGGCCGAGGAGAGAGGTGAGGACCCCGGGGGGCTCAGGTAGGAGAAGGAAGTTCCCCGGGCCCTTCCAGGACCCTGACTGGACATGTTGTTGAACTGGTATTTCTTAAGTGCTCATCACGGGAGTAGGTACTGGCTTGCAGAAGCTCCAGGCCCTGCACGAGAGGAGCGTGTGTTCTGGAAGGGGCTCCCAGGGTATGGGATCAGGAAAGTGTCAAGGGAACCATAAAGGCAGGCAGTGGGGCCGTGGGGCTGGGTCTCCAGGGAGGGCTTCATGGAGGAAGAGGGATTTGACTTGGCCCTTGAAAAAAGATCAAGACTTTAACACACAGCCTTGAGATGGAATGTGGAGGCTGGCGGCTGGAGGCCTTCTGGAGGTGGGAGCAGGAGAATAGCTGGGTCTGGCAGCAAGGAGTGTGGCTGTGGAGGTTGAGTCTTGGCTGTGAGCCTCGCGTGCCGGGCTGAGGAGCACCCTCACCAGCTCCACTGAGAGTGGAGGTGAGTCCCGCAGAGGCACGAGCTCGCGCGCTGTGTAGGAGTCCATTCTACAGACGCTCACCGTGCCCGTCGCCCATCAACGGGCCAGAGACGTGCCGTGTGGAGGTCGAGGGCCACCAGGACCCACGCCCGCCTTGGAGGAGCTCTGTTTATTGGGGCACACGGCCTGCCCAGCAACCAAGGAAGCAGACAGTGCTCAGGAGTGTGTGTGTGTGTGCACGGGGCACTGCCCTAGTCCAGGGGGTGGTGAGGAGGCCTGCCTGGGCAGTGCCCTCAGGTGGAGAGAAGGGGGCAGACAGGAGGAGTACTGGGTCTGCAGAGTCACCAGCACCTGGGGGCTGGCTCCAACTCTGATGTTAGCTCCTGTGAGTGTTCACACAGGGAAGCGGGACAGGGTGAGAAGGTTCGGAGCAAATCTCATCCATCATGACCCTGAGGCCTCGGCAGGCCCTGGGAGAGGGCACAGGGAGATGCAGTGGGGTGAGGAGAGCGCAGACGGATGGTGACTTCACCACTGGAGTCTTGGTGTCCTCGGCTGCAACAGGGACCAGACCTGCCCGATAACATCTGTGCTTCATCTTAGCATTGTTCCCAAGCACAGAGGCAGCAATGCACATGCGACCTTTGAACACTGTACCAAGGTATTTTGGTGCTGTTATCTATTATTACCATCCATTAATGTCGTCATGACTGGGTCACTAGAGAGGACACACTGCTTGGCCTGACGTGTCAGACCCTGAGCACAGACTCTCCTCAGTTGCCTTAGCTTGAGCCAACTCGGCCTCCAGGGGCACTTGACCAGCCTCAGCCCAGGACCTGGCGCGACCACTTCCTTCCTCGTTACCTGCGCTCATGCCCCGTGTTCCTTTAGAGGTCCGCTTGTAAGTGTGCCTTTTACGACTCTCCCTGGAGCTGTGCTGAAGCAGAGTATACATAAGTAAATCCAGCCTGGATGCTGCTGCTGTGGATGTGCGCTGATGTGTCTGTCACCCCCACCCCTCCCAGGTGGCCCGCCTGCCTTCCTGCCCAGCTCGCTGAGCCCCCAGTCCTCCCTGCCCACCTCCAGGGCCCTGGCCACCCCGCCCAAGCTCCACACGTGTGAGAAGTGCGGTACCAGCATTGCGTGAGTGTCGGGCCAGGGAGGCAGGGCACATGCTCATGGGTGGGGGCAGGATGCTCTCAGGAGGGGCGGGGCCCACCAGGGGCCTGCATCCAACAAGCAGTCAGGGACCCTGAGGGGAGCATTGCCACAGTGGGACTGTGATGGGTTGATGGGATGCTCCTGCTTTTGACGTCTCTCCCATAAGCTCACAGCCTCTGGAGATCTACCTCTAGATGAGGTGCGTCCTCCTGGAAATCTTGCTCTTACCCCCTTCCTCATCCCTTTTGGAACAGCATGAATTTTCCAGAGGTAGGCTTATTTTTCTCAGTGGGTGGCATTATAAGGCAGCCACATTCTCTGGGAAATTGCTGAAAGCCCTCCCCCGATAAATTTCTTACATGCTCAGAGTTGAGGGTCAGATAAGTCACTTTAGGCAAACCCCTTAGCCTCTGGGCTTCAGTGTTTCTCTGCAGAATGGAGTACTGTCCACCCCTGCGGGGCAGACACAGGACAGTGTCCGTATGGCGATCCTCAAAGGGTGCAGAGCCCTGAGGGCTGGCTGGAGGGAGTGCTGGTCTGCAGCCCCAGTCTCCGCTCCCGGAGGCCCTGGCCCCAGAACTGTGGTTTCTAGCTTGTCTCCAGGTGATGGGACCACACTTTGAGAAGCACTGCTCCTTTAACAATCCAGAAGATTCAGGATGGAATTTATCTGCTTTCGTGTGTGGGAGGAATGACTTTTTTTTTGATTAGGGGTCCTGAGGGTGGGGACTGGGGGGCTGTTGAAGTGAGATTCCTGAGGGCAGGCTTGGGGGGTCAAGTGTCAGATTTTGGACTCTTCCCAGGTCCTGACTCTGGGCTAGGAACTAGGCTGCCGGGAATGGGAATGGCGGCCTGCCCCCCCCCCCCCCCCCCCCGCCCCGCCAGCCCCCCCCCCCGCCACCCCCCGCCCCCCTCGCCGGCTGGGACTCCCCTTCCCCTGCCCAGGCTAATGGCTCTCCCCTCTCCGTCCTCGCAGGAACCAGGCCGTGCGCATCCAGGAGGGACGGTATCGCCACCCGGGCTGCTACACCTGTGCAGACTGCGGGCTGAACCTCAAGATGCGCGGGCACTTCTGGGTGGGGGACGAGCTGTACTGCGAGAAGCATGCCCGCCAGCGCTTCTCTGCAGCGCCCCCGCTCCACTCCCAGGCCTGAGTGCCTGCAGTGCTCTCAGCCCGCCCTCAGCTCCGCGGGTACCTCCGTGCCAGGGCCATGACAGTAACAAGTGGGCATGGGATGGCAATGGTGGGTGGTGGGCCCCTTCCTCCTTGCTGGGTGCGGCCAGAGGCTGGGACCTGTCTTGGGCTGTGGGCGAGGGCAGCTCCCTTCCCAGGCCTCTGTCGTTTGCCCCTGTCGGAGAGGCTCTGCACCAAAGTTGGAGGTGGGCGCTGCACTGGACATGTTTGCACAGCAGGGGTTAGATGGGGGAGGACATGGATAAGCACCTAGAAGGGGAGGGGTGGGCTGGAGGCGAACGGTATTCACTGTGTCAAGTTTCCGACATATGCGCTCTATAAATATCTATACATGGACAAAATAGAGTAGACGCCCCTCTTTCCTCCCCTTCCTTGCCCCGGCCCCTGGGGGTGAGCTTCTCTCCACCACTGGGTGGAGAGTCTTTATTTACAGAATTTTCCCCCTCTCAAAGCCCCACCCACCCTACTGAAGAGGCCGGCTTCTTTAGTCAGGGTCCTCTTCCTCCTGGACCCTTTGGTAAAGATGCCTGTTCCACTGGGACCATCCCTGGTACTCTAGAGGAATGAGTTTCTCACTGGGAGCCTGGAGGATGGGCAACAGAGAAACAGGAGGCAGGCCCCAGACCCGTTGTGCCCAGGCCTGTCTCTGTGACAGTCTCAGGCTCTGCCGGCCCCGGCTGGGCTGGCGCTCTGTGCCTCTCACTCTACTTCGCATGGAAGCTTACCCACTAGACTTACCCAGAGGGGCTGGGTGGGCTAGAGAGGGGACAACAGCTGGAGTACCTCCTGCATTTGCCTGAGGCTGTGTGCACCTATTTGAGAAAGATCATCACCAGAAATAACCTTGGACAGGGTTGCAGGCCTCTGCTGGGTTGCCTGGGAGGGACAACACAGCAGAGCCCTCACCCTGAGAGACCAGCACCCACCAAGAGCCACACCTCCCAGCCCTGCTGGTTTGGCCATCCCCCGCCACCGCACCCTGCCAGAGACCCTGCTGGTTTCATTGGTGGTGGATTTGAAAACACCAGGATGCTTGCCAGTGCTAGGCGTGTCTGCCCTTGGGGAATGGGTGAGTGAGGCGGGCAGCAGTGGTCCCCTGCCAGAGTTTTGCCTGACTCACCCACCACCCCAGTACTGTATTACTGAAATGAGGACATTTCAGAAATATGAGGGTGCTGCCGGGTGCTCCACACCCACCCTGTCCCAGTCAGCCTGAGGGCTGGCAGCAGCCTTGGCTTTATCTCCACAGGAAAGATCAAAGCCGGCTGTGAGGGGGTTTGGTGCTCTCTGGCTCTCTTTGGAAGGAATCTTGGCAGAGACCGTTTGTGTTTCCTCCTCAGGCACCTGATATAATTTACACCTTGATATAATTGTCTCACCTTTTACCTGGATGGCTGCCTTTCTTTTCATGGGAAGATCAAGGCTTTCTGCGACTCAGGAGAACCTCAGGCCAGCAGGCTAGTCAGAAATAGGGCAGCCTCTGTGGCACCACCTAGTGCCAGCCCATGCGGAGAGAATGCTCACAAAAGGGGAACGCGCCCTCGGTAAATACTTGGGTTCTGGACAGTGGGGATACAGAAAGACAGAGCATTTTTCTTGCTTTCTTGAAGATAATAGTCCAGTGGCAGTGACTGAGCTGGCGTGAGTGAAATAATGCTACAGGCAGTGAGTGCTGAGAGCTAATGTGGGCACACAGGAGCCCAGTGAGTTCAGGGCAGGACCATCTGTGTGAAAAGATGACCAGGCGCAGGAGAGAAATGCCGAGGGAAGTGGGTGAGTGCAAGTGGAATGCTCAGTTTAGGGCCATTGCTGAAGGGGATACCAAGATAAGACTGGAAAGGGAGCTTTGAATGCCAGAAGAAATGGTTTGAACTTCACCTTGAGGCTCTGGGGACACTGAAAATTTTAAGCAGGGAAGTGACAGGTTGGGAGGGGTGGGTTGGAATAGTCTTGTGGTCAGCTCCCTCCTGTAATGAACCATGCTGGGCCGGTAGTGTTCTCAGGAGTGGAGGTGAACAGCTGGGGAGTAGGGACACTTGTGAAATGGGAGTGCCAGTGAGTTGGTGGCCTTTTGAAGGCCAAGGCCAGATGGGTTCAAGCTAAAATCTATCTCGTTAGTTGTGGCAGCCAGCTCTCCTCCCAGGGGCCCTAGAGTTTCCATTCTAGAGCTCGCTGAAGCCGCACGGTGAGCCGAGCCTGAGCTTGGCGGCGAGCTTCTTTGGAAGATGGAGTTATTGGCCAAACCAGTTGGTCAGCAGGGCCAGCTGGGAGCAGTCTTTGATCTCCACCCTGCCCTCAACCCCGGCCAGCCAGCTGCAAGCACCCAGACACGGTGGGGGAGGCCGCCCAATCATGCGATTGCAGGCTGTCCAGAGCACGGCCCTCTTTACTCTTTTCTGCATTTTGGGGAATAACTTCAGAAATGATGACAGATTTGAGTTAGAAGTGGCTGGAGACAGCATCTAACACAGCCCCCTTGAGTTGGAGATGAGAAGCGACTTTCCCAAAGTTACACAGCCAGGTGATTCCAAAGTGCCAGGAGCGACTTAAGCGCCTTAACTCTACTCCTCACAATTGTGAGACAGGCACTGTCAGCCTTGTCCTAGAGATGAAGAAACTGAGGGCAGAGAGGGTAGTGACTGGTCCAATGACGCCTCACTGGCAAGGGAAGGGCGCTGGGGATGGAACCTGGAGCCTGATTGCCGGGTGTCTGGCTTGCCTGGGGCTGCTCTGGCCCCTCCTTCACCATGAGGGAGGTCTCCAAGGCTCCGAGCCATCTCTAGTCTGGCAGGAGCTCCCCCAGGCTCTTGGCTTTGCCCTTCTTCCCACAAGACCTAGATCAGTGCTGAGCTTGTAGGAAATGCACTCCCTGAAGCTGGGAATTCCCCACGGAGGGGCATCGGGGCAGCGCTGGCCTCAGCTGGAGGGATGACTGCTGGGACTCAGGGTAGCTGCTCAGCCCTGAGGCGGGCAGCAAGGCGAGGCTGTGCTGCTCCTCCCATTCTTCAAGCATCACTCAAAGGGAGAGGAGTCTCCTCAGGTGGTAGGTAGGAGGTGGGTGAACAAGAGACTGCAGAGGGGACCATGCAAGGCCACAGAGCCTTTCTGGGTGGTGAAGGCCTAGCTCAGCTCTGGGCACAGGGCTGCCAGAGTCAGGGCAGCAGAAGGCAGATGGGAGGGAGGTGTGCCCCCCCCCCCCCCCACCATTTCCAGTCACCAAGGGCTCCAGCATAGCTGCATGCGGTGGGGGTGAACATGGCCTGGAAGGGAGTGTGCGTTGGGGTCTGTGTGGAGGGCGTTCTTTTGAGCCCACATAAAGCCTTGTGCTGAGACACTGCATTCCTGCTGGCTGGGCTTCCTGTTCCAGATGCATTCCTGCCCCAGAGTCACCACAGAGACTGCTTGGAATCTGGCCCCACATTCTCCAAATTCAGGGCGAGATCTGGTGAAGGTTCCCTCCCTTTACCTCCCCACCCTCTCACTTTGGAGGGAGGAAGCCACCTAACTGGCCAGCCCTCCTACCCCCCTGCCCAGGGAGGGCTGGGATGGCGTCTGGCAGGGCCTGGGGGGTGAGGTGCCACACATCCTGTTGGACTCGCATAGAGCGGCTCCTGCCAGGCCTAACATTCTGTCTCCCTCTCTGTATTTGGGAAAGAGGAATGGGGTGGGGGTGCTGTCCAGGAGCATAGGGCCGGGAGGGGGCAACCAAGAGGACTCACGATAAGCGAGAAAGGGACTGGCCTAAAAGTCAAGGTATTAAGTGATGGCAGGTAACTCAGGCACTTGGTCTTTCTTCCTGCCTGGGCCTGGCTGTATGCCTTGATTTCCCCATCTTATAAAGTTAGAAACTTGTGGGGTGGCCTGGTGCGGCAGCGGTTAAATGTGCACGTTCTGCTTCTGCAGCCCGGGGTTCACTGGTTCGGATCCCAGGTGCGGACATGGCACCACTTGGCACACCATGCTGTGGTAGGCGTCACACATATAAAGTAGAGGAAAATGGGCATGGATGTTAGCTCAGGGCCAGTCTTCCTCAGCAAAAAGAGGAGGATTGGCAGCAGTTAGCTCAGGGCTAATCTTCCTCAAAAAAAAAAAAAAAGTTAGAAACATTGTTTGTGGCTCTCTGATGAGGGCTCCTGCTAGGCTGGCTCAGGAAGGGGAGGAAGGAGCAAGGAGCAGACGGGGGGCGGGGCGGGGCGGGGGGCGATCAGACTGTCTTCTCCCTTCCAGTGAACAGCCACTTCCTCCCACTGGCTCCAGCCCCAACCTCCTCCCCGAAGGCTTAGGGGCAAGTCTGCACGTCCCCTTATCTGCTTCCAGGGGATTTGGGTCCTGCTGGCACTTTTTTCCCAGCCTGATGACCTTCCTCAGGAGGAGGAAGTTTCCTTAAAGGCCACCTGCCCGGCTGGTCATCAGACTATGTCACCTTCAGCAGCGGCCTGGGCTCCCAGCCCCCTTTTAGGGTGTGGGGGTAGAATTCCGTGGACCAAGAGGGTTGGCGTGGAGACAGGGAAGCAGGTACACTTCTTACACCTCCAGGCTGCTCCCCTGTCCCCCTGGCTCCCTCCTTCCCCAGCTTTAGGGTACCCGGGTGAGGAAGAAGAATGGGATGAGGAGAGGATTCAGATCAAGCCCCGGACACAAGGCCTTCTGCCGTTGCTGGGAAGGATTTCCTTGTGGGCAGGAATCCTTTTCCCCTTTTAACGCGCCGGTACTCGCCCCGAGGCGCGCAGGTGGGAGCGCCGGGACGCCCGAGCGCGGGCCCCCTCTGCCCACGGACGGCACGTGGGCTTCATTTCCTTCCGCGCTCCCGTGCAGGCCCCCGCCCCGCGCGCGGCTTCACTTCGGCGGCAGGAAGACAGAGCGGGCGTGGGAACCGGGGGCCGGCTGACCCGGCGCCTGGAGCCGCACGGCATAACCAGGCCGGGGCACGGTGCTGCCCGGGCCCCAAGGGCTGCGGACGGCGACCTTCATCCCCGCCCTGCCAGCGCGGGGGGCTGCCCAGCCCTCGCCTCGCTGCCCCTCCCGGCGCACCGCCTCCGCCCCGCCCCCGCCCCTGCCACCTGCGCCCCGCCCCGCCCCTTCCCCCGTCCCCGCCGCGGGGAGTGTCCGGGGGCCGCGCGCACGGGGTCTGGCCGCGCCCGCTCAGCCGCCCGCCCGACGGCTGAGTCCGGATCGCTCGGTCCGGCTGCCGTGGCCGCGGCTGGGACGCCGCGTCGGGGCCGGGAGCGGGGCCATGCTGAGCCGGCGGCGCGTCTTCGCCGTGGAGCCGCTTGGCGGCCGGGGTGAGTTGCCCACCCTCAGGCCGGCAGGGTCCTCCGGCCCTGGAGCCGACCTCGGCGCCTGGGCCCCTGTTTGCGCTCCCCGGCACACCCGGCACGCCTGCCCGAGGCGTCCTCCTCGCCCCCTCCCTTTGGAGGGCCGTCATTGTGCCTTGCACATTGAGGACCCTTTGGTCTTTGGCGTTAAACCAGCCACCACCTCCATCCTGCTTTCTCCGGGTCCACTTCCCTCTAATTCCTGATCTGGATGCTTCTCCGCCCGGCCTCTGCCACAGTTAGTAGCCGCGAAAAGCCCCCTCCATGGCGGCGGACCCCTTTCCGAAGGAGCCACGCAGGGGGCCTTCCTGGTCGACTCCCTTGCCCAGAGGGGCCTGGTTTGCATCCAGCGTTCCCGCGTGGCCCACTCTGAGACGTGGGCGGCCTTCCATCCTCTCTCCTCAGTTTTCGCATCAGTACAGTTGGGGCACCCAGAGCGCAGGGGGCCTGGCACAGAGGTGACGGCAGATGGGCGGTAGCTGCTTCTCCTACCCCATAGTTCCCTTTCTTCCGTTTAAGTTGTTTCTTTTCAATCTGCACAAAATCTTCCTTGTTTCTCACTTAAAAGATCAAAAGCTCCAATGGTTATAGCTGTTGTCTCTGTGTTACCCTCCCCCAGAAGCTCCGGAGAGACTTCATCTTGCATCCTGATGGCAGTTTGGACCCCAGGCTTCCTTCTTTGTGCCCCTCACCCTCTCCCTGAGGAGCAGCACAGTCACATTCCCCTTTGGGGAGCAGCCGAAGAGGCTGCAGCTCCCCACCTATGACTTGGAGGCCTCAGGCCCACCCCAGGAGTGGGAGTACAAGGGCTCCCTGGGGAAAGCCCTTACGCCCTCAGGAAGCCAGGCCGTTGAAGGAGCTGATGAATGTGACGGCAAGGCTTTGCCTACCACAGCCTATGTCATGGGTTTGTGATTGCTAACAATTACTGTTGTAAAGGGAACTCCATCCTAATGTGTCCGCCAGGGTTCCAGAGAGATCTGGGCAGGGCTGTGCCTGTCTGGTCTCCTCCCTTTACCTCTGGCCCAGGACACTCCTCCCTGGGGAATGCTGCCAGCTACCAGGAATGCTGGGGGCGTGGGGGCAGTCTGCCCAGCCTGATACTGACTCTCTTTGCAGATGGGGCTGGTGAGGACCTGGCACACGGTTGTGTAGTGCCCGGAGTCACCAGCACCTACAGACGGATCCCGGACGCTGCTCGAGGGTGCCCGTCAGACTCTTGGACCAGGGGTGGAGAGCTGAGAAGTCTCGGGAGGCAGATTCCTCTTCTCAAGCTGGCCTCCTGGGACTCAGGAATGGAGATGGTGGTTGGGGACAGCCCGTTGGCCCCCTCCCCAGGCCTTCCTCAGGACTCTCTGGCCCTTGAGCCCGTGGGGAGCCCGGAGCCCCTGGCTCTTGCTGCTCTCGTACCTCCTGCCCACCTGGGCCAGCTCTTAGCCAGCTGTAAGCTGGAGCAGGTGCTGGAGCGGTCCCGCCATCTCCGGACTTCCCCTGCCAGCTTGTCACAACACCACCGCTCCCCAAAGCCACCAGGCAAGCCTGGGTGTGAAATGCTCCTTTTTGGAGCAGGGGAACAGCAGGCCACTGAGGCAGAAGCTGGCCTAGGGGCAGGCCTGGAGGAAGCAGAGGTGGTGAGTTCTAAGTCACAGGCTGGTGAAGAGGGGGATGGAGGTGGCTCTTTTCCCCGGGGGTGGGGGGCTCCCCACTTGTTTTCCCTGGAGCGCTCTCTGGGTGGAACATTCCTTGTCCCTAATTGACGGGTCGTGTCACAGCTTCTTGCCTCACCCACTCCCAGCAGAGGTGGGCAGGGACAGGCCTGCCTGGCTAGGCATTGGGAGGCCAGCCGGGTGTGTGTTTCTCCTCTTCTTGCCTGTTTTGCCCCATCTGTTGGCCCTTTAGGGTGGGTATCTGGTTGAGTTCAGAAGTCTCCCCTACCTCACTGTGTCCCACAGGTGGGGGGCTCAGGGCCTGGAGCCTGGGCCTGCCTTCCAGGACAGGGTCTTCACTACCTGGAACACCTGTGCCAGGTGCTGGAGCAGATGGCCAGGCTCCAGCAGCTCCACTTGCAGCTGCAGACCCAGAGGCCCCTTGGGGTGAGTGAGCCATGGGCAGGCAGGCCAGTGGCAAGTGGGGTCAGGAGGGGAGGGCAGGTGAGTGGGGGAGGCAGAGGAGGGGTGTGACCCCTGAACCAGGGCTCCTTCAGCCCGGCCTCAGCCCTCTGGTCAGGCCCTGAGTGTGCATCTGTCCTGTGCGTAGGATCCTGAAGAGGAAGAATGGCCGGTCCTGACCTCGTCAGTGCCACCCTCTCGTGCCCCAGGCAATGATGCGAGCGGGCCATGGGAGCTGCTCAGCCAGACAGAGGATACAGGTGAGGGAGATTTGTGTCTCCCTCTGTGTCCTGCCTGCCCAGGGCCCCACAGGCAGACCTCTGAGCCCTGGGCTTGATGAGTGGCTTCCTGTTCCCGGCCCTGGGTCACCTGTTTCTCTTTCTGAAGGGGCAAAAACAGCTTCACCCCCTAAGGTAGGAGTGTCCAGCGTCAACCCTCCCAGGCTGTCAGAGGCCCCAGCAGAGCCAGCTCACTCCTTTTCATCCTCACAGGGACACAAGGTGGGTGATGGATATGTGTGGGGTGGGGGTGGGGGTGGTTGGGATGTGTAGATACACAGAAGCCCAGAAACTCTGAGGAAATGACAGGATTCCTGTTTGGAGCGGGTGATTTGGCCCGGCTGTGGTGACAGCTGTCTCCGGGAGCTTGGTTGGGGGTATATTGTGGGGAGGGGCACCGTGGTAACCCCCTACCCTCTGTTTAGCGGGATCTCTCCCACTGGAACAAGGTCAAGGTCCTGCTCAACCGGATCCACCGGAGGAGCCCTCGACACCCTGAGCCCCCTGCCTCTCCTGCTCGCCCTGCCCCCAGGTGAGTCCTGTGGCCCAGCCCAGGTTAGTGCAGAGGGCGGAGTCTGATGGCCAGGATGCTGATATTGGACTGCCAGTTGTCTTTGTCCCTGTGAAGTTTGAGAGACTTAGACAGTCTCAGAGAGGGTGCTGGAAGAAACAGAAGGTAGTTAAAGCAGTCCACTTATAGATGAGGAGGCTGGGGCTGGGCTGGGAAGGGAAGTTGTTTTCCTGAGGCCACATGGTGAGTCAATGGCAGAGCCAGGACCAGAGCATGAGAAATCTCTTCACACCAGCCCAGCAAGCTCTCACCCCTTGAAGCTGAAACTTAGGCCACCTCTCTGGGTTTGCTGAGAAAGCAAGATAGGAACACCGACAAAGGATTCCACAGTGAATGATGGGGGATCATACTGAAGAGTTTTCCAGGGAGTTAAAGTACCATGTTAATGAATATCCCAGGCTCCCTACGGCAGATGAGCAATGCTTCATCCACTCTGGGGCCGTTGCTACCTTTGTTTCCTCCTCCCAACCTGATGCCTCCTTTCCATTTCACAGGACTGAGTCGAGACACCTCCCTGCAAGGCCTCCTTGCCACCCGCTCCGGAAGACCTTTATGCCATCATTAGTTGTTAAGAAGCAGCGAGCAAAAAACCTGTCTGCCTGCTGAGACCTCCTGGCGCAGGGACGTGACCCTGGGTGGAGGGGTGTGCAGTGAAGTCTTGCCCTTTGCCCTATCGCTGCTTCTGGGCACTGGCAGGAAAAGCTGCCGACGTTCGCCCTTTTCTCTGAGGCAAGGGCTGAGTCTCTCCTTTGAGCAGCTTGGCAGAGGAGCCTGGTTCCCTGAGAGGCCCCAAGGTGCTGTAGCTCCTCGGCTCCTCCCTGGTTGCCAGAAATCCCTGGGCTTAGACAATATGGACCAACTTACTTATCAGGTGTCCATGGAGTGTGTTTGGTGTGGTGATCTGTCAGGGTCCAGCGTGTTGCAGATGTGTATTTATGCAAAATGATATATATCTCTCTGTGAGACTGTCAGTGTTGTGAACTGGCTGGATCTGTCTCTCCTGAATCATGCACTCAAAGGATTGGTCTTCTGGGTGAGGTAACTGCAGAAGGATGAAACTGACCTTCTTTCCTCAGTGGGCAGTTACTGATCTGGAGTCCTGCTTTCCCCCTCATAGCTGCATGGGCAGCCCCAGGACAGAGAAGGGCACTATCTTGGCTGCTTTTGCATGGACTCTTGCCCACGGAGCAAGAGCTCCTGAAGACTGCACTAAGAATGGAAGGGTCAGGGACAACATGGGAAAGAGCAGAGTAGCCTTCAAGGTTTGTTCTCAGCTGCTTGGCTCCACACTAGCCTTTACACATTGGAGCTGAAACCAGAGGTCCATACTAGCTTTTAGACCTTGACCAAATCCCTTGACTTTTCTGAGCCGTAGCTTCCCACTTAATCTCCCAAATGGTATAATGGTGCCTGCCCCACCTGCCTCACAGGCTTATGAAGATAAAATGAGATTAAATGTCACAAAGTGCTTTGTGAATGTTAAATGAATAGGAAACGAGAGGGTATGGATGTCGGAGGGAGGCTAGCTGGAGGGATGATGGGAAGGTCAGCAGATAAGAGGGGGCTGGGATTGCTAATCAGGACTAAAATGGCCGGTGATTAGCTTTGAGCAAGCCATTTCACTGAGGTCTCTTATCTGAGAATTAGGGCACTAACTGCTGACCTGCTTACCCCACAGCGTTGTTGTGAGGACTAAAGGAAATGTCTACTTGAATATTGTGGTGGGGTTTTTTATTTTTAAAAAAGATTTTATTTTTCCTTTTTCTCCCAAAGCCCCCGGGTACATAGTTGTATGTTCTTAGTTGTAGGTCCTTCTAGTTGTGGCATGTGGGATGCTGCCTCAGCATGGCCTGATGAGCGGTATCATGTCCATGCCCAGGATTCCAACCTGTGAAACCCTGGGCCGCCAAAGCGGAGCACATGAACTTAACCCGAACTTAACAACTCGGCCACAGGGTTGGCCGGTATTGTGGTGGTTTATCTTACTATAGCCTGTTAGGTTCCTAGCTCCTTGTTAATTGAGACAGGGGAGAAGTTCAGTCTCCTGCAGGTACCCAGAGGACGGGAGGTGTGTGTGGGAGTGCTGTCAATGGAAGGGCAAGATAGGGCTGAGGTCCTTGGCTTGAGTCAGACACAGGAATGTCTCTTGGAAATGGCTACTGTTCAGGCGTCCTCCTCCTCCAGTCAGGAGGGGCTGGTACTCTTGCTGCTGCAGTCTTGGGGTCTGTCAGGATGAGGCAAGGTGGGGGTGGTAGGTGCTCCCCTATGTTTGAGGTTCCAGGTCCAGCTGTCTTTGGAAATGGAACCAATTCTCTGAAGCCTACTTTCCTAATGGGACACTTAAGCGAGGACACGATCGAGGCGCGGCTTCCTAAACGCGCATCCGATCGGGGAAGGCGCACTTCCGTTCCCCAGTTGGAGTGGGATGGTTGGCCGGCGTGGGGGAAGGGAGAGGTCGGTGGAGAGGAGGGAGGGACCATATCCGGGAGAGTGGCAGCTTCCGACCAGTGGTCGCGCTTCCGGAGAGGCACTTCCGGTGGCGGCGGCAGCAGCGGCTGTGGTGGTTCCGGGTGTCTTTGTCCCCCCGGTGTCGCGGCCCTGGCCCGCAGGTTGGTTGGGGGACCCCCCTTCGCCCCTCTGCTCCTTCGCCCCTCCCCCGGCCGAGGGGCTGCGAGGGCCGGGCAGCGAAGATGCGCGGGGCGCGGAAGGGGCCGAGCCCCCCTCGGACTGCAAGTCCCGTCTCCCTGGCAACGGCCAGGGCCCTGGGGGCGGGCGAGAGGAGGAGGAACCGCGCGCCGCCGTCCTCCCGCGGTGGCCTCCGCGGCCCGGCCCGGCCCCGGCGCCCACGGCTGTCGCGCGGGAGCGGGGTGGGGGGGGCGGGCGCGCTGCCGGATTCGCGTTCGGCCGGGCCGCCGAGCTGCCTTCCCCCCCGCCCGTCCGGGAACAACGGGCCGGGCTTCCGGGGAGAGGGCCCACACCATCTCCTCTCCGGCACCAGCCTCCATTTTTCCGGGCCTGGCTTGGAGCATTTTGGCGGATGTATTCGAATGAATGAATGTCGCCGGGGCTCTTTCCAACCCCCAACTCTCCCCAACCATCCGGGGGTGGCGTGGCCTAGTGAGAGGAGCGCTAAGTTGTCCGGAGACGTGGGTGTGAGTCCTAGTTTTGGCCCCAACTGGTTATGTGGCCTCGGACAGGTCGCTTAATGTCTCCGAGCTTCAGTTTCCTTTTCTTTAAAATCGCATGACAGTATCGCCCACCGCTAGGTTATTGTGAAGGCAAACTGGGACAATGTAATTTCCTCATTTCCTGCGCATCTCCCTAGCGTCCATTCATTCTCGGTACCCACCTCCCCACTTTCTGTAAGATCCTTGGTTCATTTTTTGGGGTAGGTGGAAATTTTCCCTATGAGCTTGTTAACTTATTTCTTTTCTGATTAAAGGTTTTTCCCAAGACTCTGAAAGAGGACAGCATTCCCAATGTCCCAGTTTAAGCGCCAGCGGATCAACCCGCTTCCAGGGGGACGGAACTTCTCAGGTGATCACCTTGATCCCTACCTGGCCTCATACTCGGAAGTGTGTGCCTTGGAGTTAGTCTTTAAAAATGTGACTTCTGGGGTTTCCCTGGTGGAGTGCAATTTGCTGCTGATGTTTCTTAGGAAACTAGGAGATGACCCCCATAGTCGCCAGTGAAACCCTCTGCAGGGGTTGCTTGGAGCCACTTTGCCCTTTGGGTTTGCCATGTCCTCCAGCTGAGTCTAGTGTTTGAGAGATAGGTGCTGTTCCTGGAGATGGCTTCTCTGTCCCGTAGGCACAGCTTCAACATCTCTTCTGGGTCCTCCTCCTGGTTTGCTCACTCCTCCTGTGGCCACAGACCTGTCCCAGAATGCCAGGCACCTTCAGGTAGGTTGGGCGTTCTTTCTGGTTTCAGCACTCGCGACTGCCCCAGCGTGTGTGGAGGCCCGGTGCTTTGGTTCTTACACCACAGTGTTCATCCTTTCTCACACTCCCGTCCTGGGCCAGTCCTGGAGGTGACTAGACACCTTTGCCTGGGGAGTTCTAAGTTCTGGCTCTAGGGAAATCTTTAGGCTGTTTCTTGGAAATAAAGACAAACTGGAAGCCCTAGAACAAGATTGTGACCCAAGAATGAGCACCGTTTTCCCCTCCCCAGGGGTTGAGAATGTGCACTATATGCGTATGCTTGCCTCATGTGAATCTGGATGCAATACTCTGATGGAGCGGGGGTTACAGATGCTAATGGCAGAGTATGGACAAATGCTCCCTGTTACTTTTAAACTGCACTCTTCTCTTATAGGGTGGGGAGAAGCAGCGGGTCTTCACTGGCATTGTTACCAGCTTACACGATTACTTTGGGGTGGTGGATGAAGAGGTCTTTTTTCAGCTGAGGTACGCTTGAGCTGGTCCCCTTCTGGAAATAAATGCTTGTTGGATTCAGTTCTGTCACCATGCTGGTGGGGCTCCTCTGAAGCCATTGCTTTGCTATTTTTATGCAAGGTGTGAAAAATCTTAATGGGAAGGACCTCGGAGGGGCAGTCAGGGTGGCTTGGCCAGGGTTTCTCTCCTGACTGGGCCTCCTGGCTTGTGTGCTGGCAGTGTGGTGAAGGGCCGGCTGCCCCAGTTGGGTGAGAAGGTGCTGGTGAAGGCTGCGTACAACCCAGGCCAGGCAGTGCCCTGGAATGCTGTCAAGGTGCAGACGCTCTCCAACCAGGTATTCGTTGCTCCTTAGCATGTGCATCAGAAAGGGGAGGGAGGGATGCCCCTCCGCTGTGAAAGCTGGGCAAGAACTGTGCTTCTGTCGAGGGGGTGGGGCAGCATCTTTCCAAGGTAGTGAGCACATCAATCACGGGATGCCCTGAATTTCTTGGTTACTGTCCTGCAGCCCCTACTGAAATCCCCAGCACCTCCCCTTCTACATGTAGCAGCCCTGGGCCAGAAGCAAGGGATTCTGGGAGCTCAGCCCCAGTTGATCTTCCAGCCTCACCGGATTCCCCCTCTCTTTCCTCAGAAGCGTGAGTACCAGTGGCATGGATGTTGGGGTGTGGCTTTATGGGGTACGCTGGATGAATGGACTTGTAACCATCAGGTTGCTGCTCTCAGAACAACTGGGGACTTCTGTGCACTTGAAGGAAGGGACAGGGAAGTTGGACAGATATTTAGGGTTTTGAGTCACCAGCCATTTCTTTTCTGCAGCTCTGAGTCTCTTCCAAACGTCCCACACACTTCATCTGAGCCACCTGAACAGATTTCCTGCTCGGGGCCCTCACGGACGATTGGATCAGGGCCGAAGGTAAGAGGATGATCAAGCGGGAAAGATGTTTTATTTTATTTATTTGCCTCGAGGAGCAGTGTCCCTTTCTTTGCCATCTGTTGACATGAACATTCTCTTTCTGCAGCTAGATCCTAGGTCCTTTATTCTGAAATAGTCAGACTTATTGAGATAGATGTATGTACAAGCATTGGAAATTTATCTACTGGTTCAGCAAGCAGGAATTTGATGTAGTTCATCTTTTAAAATGTCATGTTGAATTTTCTTTTTCCCTGAGGAAGATTCACCCTGAGCTAACATCTGTGCCAGTCTTCCTCTATTCTGTACATTGGTTGCTGCCACAGCATGACTGACGAGTGGTGTCCACTCCCCAGGATCCAAACCCGAGAACCTGGGCTGCTGAAGCTGAGTGCACCAAACTTAACCACTAGGCCATGGAGCTGGCTCCATACTGAAGTTTTTTTAATAGATAATTTTCCCTTTTATTTCTAGTTCCTAAGATTGAGATACCAAGAATCATAACTATCAAGAAAATAGTAATTGTCCAAAAAAAGTAACTTTGCAGTGTATGTTTTAATTCCTCGTATAAAACAGGTTTCTTTATATCAGTACACATTCGTGTGGTGTTAGAGTGTCTGTCGCATTCTGCTAGGAGATCCAGGCCTGAGCCTTGGCTCTGTGGACAGCTCCTTAGCCCTATGTGAGCACACAGGTGAATCTGGGCCTCTGGGCACCCGAGTCCGTCTATCATCTGTGAACGTCAGGGCCTGCTGGGAGCGTGCTGCCTGTTCTCCCTGACTCGTGTGTTCCTTATCCTGCCTTTCTCTCTGAAGGTTTTTGCTTATGTCCCTCGGAATTAAGCTCCAGGCTAGTTTGCTTAAGGCTTATTCTAGTTCTGTCTGTCGGTATTCATTTTAACTTTTTATTATGGAAAATTTCACGTACAAGCAGAGTAAACAGAAAAGGATGCTGAACTCTCATATAGCTGTCACCCAGCTTCAACAAGTACCAACATCTGCCATTCTTTTTCATTTATCCTTCCATCTACTCTCTGCTTTGTACTTGATTTTTTTAAGGTAAAAATTTTTTTAAGATAAAATTTGTACAGGTTGAAATACAAAAATCTTGACAATTTTGACAGATGGACGGTCCCATGTAATCCTTGTTCCTATTAAGATATAGAACATTTTCATCACTCCAGCAAGTTCTCTCATGTTGTAGTTCTCTTGAAATGAGAACTGTCCTGAGAAGGAAACAACCCCCTATCCCAGATGCCAGTAGGTTATTCCATCGTCAGGGCTGAAGGTGTGGTCCATGCGCACACTTAAAAGGAGGGTGAAGTAACTCAGAGGAAAAGTTGAGGCCACGTGATGTAGCCAGGCTCTGTGCTGCAACTAGTGTTTGTTGCGTCGGGATAGGTCGCTGTGAATTCTAACTACGGGGACGCTTTGATTGTCTAGGATTGTTTTCCACAGTGTCTCCACTACTTGAAACACCTGGTCCCAATCTCAGTTTACTGGCATATATTTTGCATACAACCACACCTCTTGTCATGTGCATCTTCCTGGTCTTCAGTTTCCAAGGACTTTCCACCTTTCACATTCTGTGAGTTTATTGAAGGTTTCATTACAAAATCACAGCAAGTGTTCTCCGGGATAATGTCGCGTGGGTGGAAATCAATGGCTGCTGTTGACTTTCTGCTTTAGGTTCAAATTCAGCCTTTCTGTGCAGTCAGTTGCTTTTGATTGTCCTGGACATGCCGAGTCCAGTGTTATATTCCTTTGACCATAATGCTTCAGTGTCATGGCTTCCAGAGAAAGGAGCCATTACCTTTGGCAGGGAGATATCACTATTAGGCAATAGAGAAAATTTGCAGAGTAGGAAAGGCGGCAGTAAGAATTAGATCACTCTGAGGAAACAACAATTTATAAAGGAGTCAGCCACATTAGCATTTTGGCTGGAAGCCAAGTTTTATTTTGAATTTCAGGCTTTGGGATGCAGGAAACAATGTCTCCATTGGACTGCTGAGGCTGAACTACTGAGGTTTTAAGATGGGTATATCCAGGTGGATATACATCTCAGTATCCTGCTGAGGTTACTGAGATTTCTTCCACTGGTACTGCCTTATAACCTATTCCTGACAATTCACAATAGCGAGAGAAAACTGGCCGTTGAATTCACAGGATTCAGTGGAATGTCCAGTTTAACTAGAAGTTGACAGCATTTACTGAAGAGTTCACTTCAGTCATGGGTGAGCTGAAGAGAGTTGTCAAAATGACTGGAACAGTTCTTCTGTTAGAAACATGGAAGGGTTGACATCCATAAAGGCAGGATTAGAAGGCGGCTATTGGATGGAGATGCCTGGGGAAATTAACCAAGCAGATAGAAGAGAAAAGAAGAAAAACTTTGGGTTAAATATAATCAACTTAGTTACGCAGGGGTGTAATGACTAGGGAAACCAGCCAGGCAGGGCTGAAGGGAAAGAGCAGGGACTGTCTGGTAAATGTCAATTCAGTTACCTCGCATGAAGAAGTGACAGTGGATTTTATTTGTCTCATGAGACAAAGGAGGGTTTTCCCCTATCAATCTGGCATTTTATAATGGGTTAAAGGTTTTTTTCTCTTCTATTTTTATTTTATTGAACCCATAACATATTGATACTATAATAAGTAATTTATTACAAAAATGTATAAAGTAGTACATGCTGTTATATAAAGTTTAAATGCTGTAAAGATGTATTGTTCCCTTTCCCTTTAAGGTAAGCTTTCTTAAAGACTTTTCTAAAATAATCGTGAAAAGGAAAATTACTGCTGCTTTTTTCCTGTGTTCTTTTCTAGTCTTTGTGTATGTGCATACTTTTTATAATTTTAATCTTAAGAATTCAAATTATTTTTATGCATTCTTATTAAACATTTTTTTCCATATTGTAAGGTAATCCTCTTGTTTTAATGGTTGTATGAGGCCTGTATTTATTTACTATAAAAATTCAGGTATTGCTGGATATGAATGTGGTTTTCTTACTTTCAGCTTGAATTTTTTTCTACTATATATAATCTTTTTTCTTCTTTTCAATTAACTTCCTTGGGATATATTTTTTAAAATGGAATTATTGGATCAAAGGGTTTGAGTATTTTTATGACTTCCATGTGTACTGCCAGAGGTTTATTACAAGAACTATCTCGTTTTTTTTTTTTCATTGGCACCTGAGCTAACAACTGTTGCCAATCTGTTTTTTTTTTTCTGCTTTTTCTCCCCAAATACCCCTAGTACATAGTTGTATATATTTTAGTTGTGGGTCCTTCTAGCTGTGGCACATGGGATGCCGCCTCAAAGTGGCCTGATGAGTGGTGCCATGTCGGCGCCCAGGATCCGAACCAGCGAAACCCTGGGCCACCGTAGCGGAGCACGAGAACTTAACCACGCGGCCACGGGGCCGGCCCCGAACTATCTCTTTTAATAAAACTTATTTTATAGAACCTTTAGCATGGTGCCATAATGTCTTTTGTTAAAACAAATCAGTTAAGTTTTTCTCGTTTCAAAAAAATTACGTTAACTATAATTTATAAAGTTCAGGAAAATATAAAAAAGAATTATAAGCTTTATCAGTCAGAGGTATCTGCTATTTTTTTTTTTCTCTTCAGCTTTTAAGGTGTTGCACAGTTGAGGAACTACTCTATATATAGTGTGGCATACTATTCTTTTTGCTTAATGTGAGTGATTTTCTATGTTATTAGAAGCAGTTTTTAATACCTTTATAATTGGTACATGACTATTAGCATGGCTTCTTTATCCATTTCCTTAACGTTGGGGATTCAGATTGTTTCTTTTTAGGCCAGTATGTATTGAATCTGTATGTAAGTGTGGTTTCTTCCTTCTGGCGATGGATCACCCTCCAGTGATGACTATGACTCCAAGAAACGCAAACAGCGGGCTGGTGGAGAGCCTTGGGGTGCTAAGAAACCAAGGCATGACCTGCCTCCTTACCGAGTCCATCTCACTCCCTATACTGTGGACAGGTGAGTGGTGGGGCTGGGGGGTGGTGAGACTCGAAGCTGCTAACAGTTCCTTGTGTAAATGAGACAAAGTCTGTGTGAGAATAAGTGTGTGTGTGTGTTCTTATGACCTTTTTTTTTTTCAATGTGACAAGTTTTTTATTTCAAAATCTCAAATTTTGACCAGCATAGTGTCATTGACACAGGTGCCCTGATGGAACTTTATGATTTGCTCACCAGAAATTATTATGCTGGGTATAATTAAGGCGAACCAGTCAAAATCCAGCTACCCAACAGCAGTTATAATTCAGGTAGAAATTATAGATCATAAGAACCCTGGAACTGTTTTTCCAGGGAATCTCTGAATTATTATTTTTTGCAGGGAAAGGTTTGCCCTGAGCTAACATCTGTTGCCAATCTTCCTCTCTTTTTTTCCTCCCCAAAGTCCCAGTTCATAGTTGTATATTCTAGTTGTAGGTCCTTCTAGTTCTTCTTGTGAGCTACTGCCACAGCATGGCTACTGCCAGATGAGTGGTGTGGTTTTGCGCCCGGCAACTGAACCAGGGCTGTGGAGGCAGAGCGTGCCATACTTTAACCACCAGGCCATCAGGGCTAGCTCTCTGAATTATCTTTTAAGTGCTCCAGCAGGTCTGAGGACACTAGCCTGCAAGCTTACTTCTCACTCTCAGAAACTGATGGACTAAGAGGTAAGATGAGTGATTCCAGGTTCCATCTAGCACTGGAGAGGGAGGGCTCCAGCTGCTGTGTATAGGAGACAGGCCCCAAAAGCAGAGTCCACCCAAGCCTGAGCTGAGGTCAGGGGCAGCCTCCTGGCACCTCCACATTCAAGATGGAAGAGAAGGAGGGCTGCCACTGCTCTTCCCCGTGTCACTGGTTCCCCTCCCTGGGCCCAGGTAGGGCCTCTTGTTCAGTGATGACCCGACTGCCTCCTAAGGTTGATCTCACAATACATTGGTGCCCACAGCATGTAGAGGGCTGGATGTAGAGCCGGCTCACATTGAGTCGGAGCTGGGCTGCTGGCCATGAGCTGCGCGCACAACTGCATTTATTTACGGCAAGGAAGCCGTGCTACATGCTGCTTGCTACTTTGCTTTTTCACTTAATATATCTTAGAATTTGTTCCATGTTAACGTTTGTGTGATGGAACTCATTCTTTTAAGCAACTACATAGTATTCCACAGAATGGATGGACTGTAACTTAATTAGTTCTTTACTTTCAGTCTTTAATTATCCTAAATATTGTTGTAACAAACATCTTTCTACATACATCTCTGTGGACAGGTGCAAGCATTGTCTTGAGATCAGTTCTTAGAAATGGAGTAGCTGGCTTAAACCTTGATAGATCTTGCCAGTTCTCTCAGGAGCTGTATCGGTTTGCATTCCCATCAGAGGGCAAGAAGTACTTGTTTCCCCTGCCTTTGCCAACACTGTCTTATGAGCCTTTTTGATCTTCATTCGTCTGATAGGTGAAAAGTGATACTCTGATTTGCATTTCTTTAATTTTAAGTGAGATTGAGCATGTTTTCATACGTCTCATTTCTTTTTCTAAGTACCTGTTGATGTCTCTTTTCTCAGTTTTCTCTTAGACTTGTGACCTTTCTCTTACTGGTTTGTGGGTTCCTTTCCTATTAAGACAGTGACCCTTTTCTCTGTCATATATTGCAAATGTTTCCCTTTTTTTCCTTCCCCAGTTTGACTTTATTTTGCCTTTAGAGGTTGTAACATCTTAGTGGTCAAATCTCATCCATCTTTTCCTTTTCCAGAGATGTCTGACTTAGAAAGTTCTTCTTTCCCAGATTATAAAATAATTTGCCTTTTTCCCCCAAGTTTTTTACTGTACCATTTTTAAAATAATTTAGTCTTTGCTCAATCTGGATTCCCTTGCTTTCTTCCTACAGCCCCACCTGTGACTTCTTAGAACTCCAGCGCCGTTACCGCAGCCTCCTGGTTCCCTCAGATTTTCTGACTGTGCACCTGAGCTGGCTGTCAGCCTTCCCTCTGAGCCAGCCCTTTTCCCTCCATCATCCAAGCCGTATCCAGGTATCTTCTGAGAAGGAGTCAGCTCCAGACACCGGGGCTGAGCCGATCCCTGCAGACAGTGACCCTGCATACAGTTCCAAGGTGAGTTGACTGGGGTCCTGCTGCTTTATCCCATTGTTAACAGGAAGTGAAAAAGCTCTTGAGCGTCTCCTTCATGCTGCCCCTGCACAGGTACTGCTGCTCTCCTCCCCGGGACTGGAGGAATTGTATCGCTGTTGCATGCTCTTTGTGGATGACATGGCTGAGCCAAGGGAAACGCCAGAACATCCTTTGAAGCAGATTAAGGTAAGAGTTGGAGTCCAGGAGGCAAGGTGCATTCATTGATGACATCCAGTCCCTGTCAGGTTTTCAGTAGCTCAGCTCCTATTCGTGAACTCACAGAAACAAGGAATTTCAGAGCTGGAATACCACTCATTTTACCAGGACAGTGTGGCTTAGAGATCTTATTACTTGGCGGAAAGAGTTACATAGCTGGTTCATATTTGTGGGTAGAGAAACCCCCTTCCCCGTGTAGAGCACTCCTCACCACATCCTGTTGCTCTCATTCCCCAGGGTAGTGGGAGACCCAGGTAATTGGTTTTTCCTTTCTTATCCCTGATCTCTTTTTGTAGTTTTTACTGGGTCGGAAAGAAGAGGAGGCAGTGCTGGTTGGGGGTGAGTGGTCTCCTTCCCTGGATGGCCTCGACCCCAAGGGCGACCCACAGGTGCTAGTCCGCACTGCCATCCGCTGTGCGCAAGCCCAGACTGGCATCGACTTAAGCGCCTGCACAAAGTGGTGAGTGGCTGCCCTGAGCTCCTGTCTGTGGCCAGCCCACTGAGTTGATGAGACCGTTCAGGAGGCCAAGCTTTTGTGCCTTTCTGACCTGTTCTCTTTTGTTCCCGAGTGCCAGCGCATCCTCCCTCCAGCCCTCACAAATGGTTGCCTTGGTCATGAGCATGACTAGGGATGCATATGTGTGTTGAAGGCCAGCTGACCCTGCAAGGCCTGTCAGATGTGACGACACCCCGCCTGCCCCCCACCCCCACCCCCCGCAGCCGTTCAGTGTTCTTTCCTGTTGCCTTAGCGCCTTGGATAGTAATTGTCTGCTTACTTGTATCTGCGCATTGACTAACCATTTCTTGAGGACTTGGTCTATATCTTTTATTTTCGTACTTTCAAAGCTTGGCATGTAGTATGTGCTCATTAAATGTTGATTAGAAACTGAAGCACTTGCTTGCGAATGTCATGGGTCAGTACTTCGTTTTTTTCCTTCTGTGAGCAGGTGGCGCTTTGCTGAGTTTCAGTACCTACAGCCGGGACCCCCAAGGCGGCTCCAGACTGTGGTGGTGTACCTGCCAGATGTCGGGACCATCATGCCTACTTTGGAAGAATGGGAGGCTGTGTGTCAGCAGAAAGCTGCAGAGGCAGCACCCCCACCCCAGGAGGTGCCAGTGGTAAGGCTGCACCTTACGAGCAAGTGGGGCAGGTAGGTGCCCTGACCCCTGGACCCAGGTGGTGATAGCTCTTGGCTTTTGTCACAGGAAACAGAGTCTACAGAACAGGTGGCTGATGCATCGGAGCAAGCAGCAGACACCTCTAAACAGAATGCAGAGAATCCAGAGGTCACTGCACAGCAGGAAATGGACACCGATCTCCCAGAGGCCCCTCCACCCCCTCTGGAACCTGCTGTTGTGGCACACGCTGGCTGTGTAAACCTGTCCCTCCATGGTATTGTGGAAGACCGGAGGCCAAAAGAAAGGATCTCTTTTGAGGTGGGTGGAGGAGTCTGGGGGTGGCAGAGCTTGGAACGCTCCCTTCTCCTCATGTTCATGGACCCCTGCCGCCTCTTCCACCAGGTGATGGTGTTGGCCGAGCTGTTTCTGGAGATGTTGCAGAGGGATTTTGGCTATAGGATTTATAAGATGCTGCTGAGCCTTCCTGAAAAGGTTGTGGCCCCACCTGAACCTGAGAAGGAGGAGGCAGCCAAGGAAGAAGAGGTGGTTAAGGAGGAGGCGGCCAAGGAGTCCAAGGATGAGGTACAGAGTGAGGGCACAGCTGCCGAGGCAGACGCCCCGCCGGTGAGTACGTCTGCCCCTGCGTGGCACTTGGGGCTACACGTAGTAAGGCTGACCAGGACTCGCGTGCCGTGTGGCACCTGGCGCTGCTCTGGGCACTTGATGGGTCTTCTCTCCTACTCCCCTCAACTCATGTGCCTTGTGACCCTGGTGTGTACTCAGGTGCAAGTGGCCATCCAGCTAGTAAGAGGGGCGCCTAGGATAAGGGCAGTGGGCCTGGAAGAGGGAAAGGAAATGTGGTTGACACACCATGGCAGCACAGAAATCTGTTAATCAACACCATGGCAGCACAGAAATCTGTTAATCAGAATGCTTTGAGGAGTATAGGTGTTTCGATTACCTCATGGTTAACTAGAACACTGCCTTTCCTTAACCCTTTCAAAAGCACAAGGGTCTACTTCTTGCCTAAGTACTACCAAGTAAACATAATGTCTTATGGGATTGAGATAGACTCCTAAGGAAAATCCCAGGTGTCTGGAAATCGCCCTGGTCTGCTCTGAACCCCATGTAATGAAATGTGTTGAATACGACGCTGTATTTGAAGCCCTTCACACAGTGCCTGAACATGGTTGATACTCACGTTAGCCATTATTATTTTTAGTAATTAGAGGTGACAGATCTTCTCATTGTCTTGGTCTGCTTCTCCTAGAAGGAAGATGGGCTTTTGCCCAAACCCCCATCTTCTGGGGGAGAGGAAGAGGAGAAGCCCCGGGGTGAGGCGTCTGAGGACCTCTGTGAGATGGCCCTCGACCCAGAACTGCTGCTTCTGAGGGACGATGGAGAGGAGGAGTTCGGTATGTGCAGCATGAGAGGGAAGCCTGCAGGCGCCTGGTGCCGGCTTCCTGCCTCTCTGGCTGTAGTGCTCTCCTGTGTTAGCACTCTGGAGCCAGTTTGGGCCTGTGTGGTCCTGGCTCCAAGCTTATCTCAGGCTTTCTGTAGCAGGAGCCAAGCTAGAGGATTCTGAGGTCCGGTCGGTTGCCTCGAACCAGTCAGAGATGGAGTTCTCTTCCCTCCAGGACATGGTGAGACCTCCTTTCTGCCCCTCTGGGCCTCAGTGGCAGTGCAGCTTACAGGGCCTCTGACTCACTCCTGGGAGAGGGATGCTTTTGCCAAACCATTTCTGGCATCTTAAAGACGAAACGTGGTTCTTGACTCATGGAATGGCACTTTCATAGGATCCAGAAAACGTCATTATCTCTGTCAGGGTGAACCTGAGTGAGATATCTCACCTAGGGACACACTGGGTTCCACTGTGTGTGACAGCCCCTGGTGAAAAGTGCTCCAAATAGGCCTTTGGTTACAGGTTCAGGGACCCCTTTGGTTCAGGGCCATGTCTCCAACTGGAAGGTGTGCCTGGGTGTAACTGTGTCAGCTAAACTGCTCGATTTTAAAGGGCTATTTGGGTGGTTTAGCCATTGAGAGAGCTATCTGTAAATCCTGTTCATCCTTGTTTCTCTTGCAGCCCAAGGAGCTGGATCCCTCTGCTGTGCTCCCTTTGGACTGTCTTCTTGCTTTTGTCTTCTTTGATGCCAACTGGTGTGGCTACCTGCACCGGCGAGACTTGGAGAGGATCCTGCTTACCCTTGGGCTCCGGCTCAGTGCAGAGCAGGTGCCTTCTCTTACGCCCCCCTCAGTCCTTTCTGAGATTGCCTCTCCTGACATCCGTGTGCATAAGCACGCACGTAACTCCTGTGTGCGACTTAACATGCTGTGATTCTGTGTTCTTGCATGCCATGGGGGCAAGGTCTTGCGTCGTCTCAACAGTGAGTATCTTGGTTGTGTGTTTTCTATAGGCCAAACAGCTGGTCAGCAGGGTGGTGACCCAGAACATTTGCCAGTACCGGAGCCTTCAGTACAGTCGCCAGGAGGGCACAGATGGTGGGCTCCCTGAGGAGGTGCTCTTTGGTGTGTACTGGTGCTCTGCAGCCTTCCATGGATGACAGGCAGGGCAGGCTGCTTTCTTCTCCTGAGACCCTTACATCTTCGTGGCTCCTTCTAGGAAACCTGGATCTGCTACCTCCTTCTGGGAAAAGCACAAAGCCGGGTGTTGCCCCTATGGAGCACAAAGGCCTGGTGGCCCACAATGGCAGCCTGATCCATGTGGGGAACCTCTTACAGCGTGCAGAGCAGCAGGACAGTGGGCGGCTCTACCTGGAGAACAAGATTCACACACTGGAACTGAAGCTGGGTGAGTGGCCTGAAGCCGCAGGGACCTGTCACAGGTGGGACGTGCAGACGTGTATACATGGAGACTAAGGGGGAGACCCTGCTCCTTAGGCTTCAGGCCTCTTGCCCTGTGCTCCAATCCTTAACTTAGCAGCAGTCTTTTTGGTATTTCCTCCCACTAGAGGAGAGCCATAACCGCTTCTCAGCCACTGAAGTAACAAATAAGACACTGGCAGCAGAAATGCAGGAGCTGCGAACCCGGCTGGCTGAGGCTGAGGAGACAGCCCGGACAGCTGAGCGACAGAAGAATCAGCTTCAGCGGCTGCTCCAGGACTTCCGAAGGCGCCTGACTCCACTGCAGCTCGAGATGCAGCGAATGGTTGAAAAGGTGAGCCCTTTGGAGAGAGCCGGCTGTCGTGCTGGGAGGCTTGGATGGGACGGCAGCCAGCACCGCAGCCCCTTCCGCCCGTACCCAGCTTCACCTCGTCTTCTCCTCTGTCTGCTAGTTTCTTATGGAAGATCAGTCAGCAGCTTGCAACCTGGAATCTCCCAGGAGGAAGTGGTTAGTAGTGCTCAGATCTCGGTCCTTCCTCCTTGAGTCCTAACTCTCGTTACATCTGTTTCAAACAGGCCGACAGCTGGGTAGAGAAAGAGGAGCCAGCACCTAGCAATTGAGGGGCCTGGTGCAGGAGCTGCCATCCTGTGAAGTCAGCGATGGAGCCTGCTGAAGTTAGAGCCCTTTTGGTTCCAGAAGGAAGCTGGAGCAGGACCTGGGGGCCATAGGCAGGGGGTGGCTGACCCCTGTGCTCAGCCTCTGTAGAGAAGCTCAGGCCGTCAGGGTGGGGGTCTGTCTGTGCTGTGTGGGACAGATGAGTGAGGAACCACGGTTCCACTTACAACTAAAACCAACATCTTCTGCACCCCTCATTTTGCCCTCTACCTTGGGATCTCTCCTGGGGCCCTTTAGTCTTGTGCTGACTTTCTCCTGTCCTCTTCCAGTTTAGAATAAGACAGGGGAGGAAAAGGCTTTTCGAGTATGTCATAAGGTCTGATGCCAATAAACTGAAGAAACAGACACGGAATCTGGCCGGGGGTAAGAGCCCCTTCCTCTGGATGGCACACATCCTGCTAGGCTACAGGAGCAGGCTCTTGGGGAAGGGCTCCCTTGGCCGTCGCAGGATGAAGGCCATGCTAGTGAGCTCTCAGTGTTGGGCTGTGGTTGCCAGTGAGCACTGTTCCAGCCACCCAGACTTGCTAGAAGAAACCAGCACCTTTCCCCTGGCTCCCTGTGTTCAGAATGTGGTATCGGCTCTGGCCCAGCCTTTTTCCCTGTTCCCCATAAATCTCGCCTCTTTCCATAACCCATGGTTTCAGTTTGACTTTGTATATAAAGTTGTTTTTTTTTTTGGCTTTTTGTTTTTTAAATAAACCAAAGTCAAAAACAAACCAAGTGTCCTCCATAGCGCTTCCCTTCCTCCTCTTTGAGGTCTGCCCATGCGCTCCTCGCCCAGCCTCTGCTGGATCGCCCAGCCTCTGCTGGATCGGAGGTGTAGTCACCTCCCGAAGGCGGGGCGGGCAGCAGCAAGAGCCAGTCCCTTGCACTCGGGGCTCTGCCACCTGCTGGTAAGGAGAGAGAATGCTGTAGGGGTCCTGCCAATTCAGCAGGGGGCAGCATAACCCTGACAAAAACCTGGGGCGGCTCGCCCCTCCTCTCCTTAGTTACAGCACAATACCATGTGGAAATTTTATTTAAAACTTTACTTGAAAAAATAAAATTCCAAATATTCAGGTGAGACACAAACCCACTGTTGTTGCTTTGAGGCCTGTGAATCAGTCTATGTGACATTCTGTGTGATTGATAGGGTATTTATATGAATTGAGTCCTGATTTCTTTGGGAACCTACAAGACTTGGGGCTCTTCCTTGCACTTGACCTAAGGAATAGAAGTGGGCTAAGCCAGCCTTTGTTGTACTGGGAGGCTGGAGTGAGGGGCCTGTCAGGACTGAAGGACCACAGCTCTCACATTCCCCAGGGCAGTGTCACAGGCCTCGCCCAAAAAAGATGAGTCTGAAGTGGAAAGGCAGCGAGCGTGGCTGGACTCCCCAGGATGTGCCTTTTGGAGGTAGACGTTATCCCAACCATGCAAGCATGGCCAAGACCTTGAGTGAGCTGACAGAACCCGTGCCCTCTGAAGGTGAAGGCTGGGAGCTTGCTCTGGCCCTACGCCAGGATGCACTTTGGACGGTCCTTTTGGAAATGAGGCGGCTCCTGCATTGCTTTCTGCATGCTTACCTCTCTGGAGGCTCTTGGCTATGGGTGGGGAGACGGCAGCCTGTTTGGGGCTCTTGGTGCCAGGCTTATTCCAAAGGGCTGGTGAGGTAGAGCAGGAGCTGCCACTATCCCCATACTTCTGGGGAGGGCCTTTTGCTGGCTGACCCTTTAGTCTAAGCTTGAAAAGGACAAAGACTAGAGAGGCTGACTTATGACCCCAGGGTCTTCGAGGGAGCGGGGACTCAATCATCAGCCACAATAGAGAGGGCTCTGAGCTCGCTTAGTTTGGCCTCATTCTCCTGTTCCCGCTGCTCGTCTGGGTGGCCAGGCTGGTCAAGCTGTTGAGTCAGGTCTCCGAAGATCTTATGCATTTCAGAGTAGTACACGACCTGGGGTGGGAGGCAGGAGGAAGTCGGCAGGTGCTGGGCTCCCAGGGCACCAAGCCCTGACAGCACCACACTCCCTGGGCACAGCAGGACTGGTGGGGCCAGAGAACCCCAGTCCGCGGCTGTTCCTGAAAGCAGAGCTCCGTGAGCTGAGCAAAGGGGGCTGGTTTCCACTTTTCCCTCCACCACTGCCCTGCCCTTCCGCCCGTCTTCCTAAACGGCACAGCAACCAGGGAGGAGTGAAGCCGGTGCCTGAAGTCCTTCAGGAATGCGCACTGCCTGGGGTGGCAGTGAGTCAAAGGGGGAGGGAAGCAGCAGGTTCTTGTGAGGTGGGAGGTGGTGGAGCTCCCGAAGCAGCTGAGAGCTAAGGGCTGTGGAGGAGACACGGGGCTGGGGGCAGTGAGAGGACCCTTTGTGGGTCCTGGGGAGGCTAGGGAGTCAGGCACTGAATAGGGGCTTACTGCTTTACAGAAGCTGGGAGAAGCTGGAAGCTTCTGTTCATGGGAGAGGGCATGGCTGGCTCCCACGGCATGACTCTCAGTCTTTAAAGAGTTAGTCTTTAGAAGTAAAGGTGAGGGCCGGCCCCGTGGCCGAGCGGTTAAGTTCATGTGCTCCGCTTCGGTGGCCCAGGGTTTTGCTGGTTTGGATCCTGGGTGTGGACGTGGCACCACTCATCAAGCCATGCTGAGGCGGCATCCCACGTGCCACAACTAGAAGGACCCACAACTATGTATCAGAGGGCTTTGGGGAGAAAAAGGAGAAATAAAACCTTTAAAAAAAAAAAGGGAGTAAAGGTGAGAAAGGCGACACCTTCCTAGCCTTCTGCTCCTTCCCACTCGTCCCACCGTGAATCACTGCCTGAGTGGGGTAGCTAGGAAAACGGCTGATGCCAAGCTCCTTCGGTGTTTCCCTCTGTGTAGGCCCCAGAAGTGGGACAGGAGAGGCAATAAGAGTGAGGCGGGGCATGCCGAGGAATGGGGGAGAGCCACAGCAACTCCCAGATGGCCGAGGACTGCTGAGACCCAGGGCCTGAGCTGGCCCAGGACGGGCTCTTCCAGGGGAGGAAGATGGGCCATTTCTGCCTGTCTCCACCTCATGGCAAATGAAAGTCTGTACTTTCACGAAAGTGCCCCACACTATTCAAATACCCCTAAATTTTATCACCCTCAGCTGCAAGTTGTCTCCAGGGAGAAGGAACTCAACTTCTACTCCAGACCCCGGGAGTGCTGTCACTGGCAAGGCAAGCCTGAGTGGCAGGTTTGGTGGCAAGGCTCTGGCTGAGCTACTTCTGAGGAATTGTCTCCCACAGCTAGGTTTCCCCTGGGCTGAAGGGAGCTAAATCAAGGTCTTCACTTCAGGGGACAGGGCCTGGGCTAGTGCTGGGGAGGGTGGGGGATGGCCCCTTCCCCGCAACTCCCTGCTGAGAGCCGAGGGCTGCACTGCTGGCTGAGTCACTAGGAATGCTCACTTCTCCAGTGACTAATGGCAATGGCAGCCGCGGGAGGGGGAGGCTGGTGCTGAGGAGGCAGTAAACAACCCCCAGCCACCCTGCTGCCTGGTTACAGGGCATCTCTAGCCCCCAAACTGCTCCAACCTGGGCACCCTGAAGCCTGGGCACCCTGGAGCTTCCTCCTGTGAGCAACAGCATGCAGGGGGCAGGGCAGCATGCAGGGGGCTGGGAGCCGGAGCCATGATGATGTAGGAGAGGGAAGGCACAGATGTCCTTAAACACATTCCTTCCAGGGCCCAGGGTGAAGCTGCTGGAAGGAAGCCCCCCTCCAGGGGCAAGGCTCTCGGGGCAAGTGTGGGAACCCCCTACTCCCTTGTGCACCTTAGTTCTCTGCCTCATTTTCCCCTAATGACCAAGCACACGGTCACTAACAAGTCCCAGCTCCAACATCAATCCTGCTCAGGGTTCCTGATCCCAGGTGTATGGCCCCCTGGGTTTTGTGTTTGCTAAAGATGGCAGGCAGGCTGGGAGGGAGGTTTTCCTTGGGTGCCTGCAATTGTGGACACTGCAAGGAATGACAGTGTCCACTGGAGGGCGCCAGATACCCAGGCCAAGAGCAGGAGTGGGCTGGAGGTGGACAGGATGAGTGAGTCTTTAGCTTTGTTACTTGGTGGGAAAGGTGGCAGGATGCGGAGCACCTGCAGTCAGCTAGGGGTCCCACATGGAGACCTCTTGGCTTTAGCACCTCAAACTTTTCTCTTTTACAAGTGGGGAGAATAATCCCTGCTATTGGCTAGAAGAATGGGGGGGGGGGTTTGGGGGCAAGGAGGGCAGGAGCTACACCTGAGCACAAACTCTGTGTGCTTACACCCTAGAGTAGCAGGAGACACAGGGTCTTGGCCTGTGTGCAGCGACCCTGAAGCTGCCTGGCCCCAGTGCTACACTGGGCACGTCCACCCACGCCCAGCCTGCCTTTCCACTGGAAGGGGCACCACGGCCCGGCACCCAGGCAGGGGCCCTGACATGGCTCTCCCCTGGGTTCAGGGACCCCTCCACAGGTGACTAGCTCCATCAACAGACGAGGACTAATTACGGTTTAGGGGGTGCAGGGTCCTCAGAAAAGGGCTTTCATCCTTGACCTCCTGAGCACACCAGGCAGAGAACCCACCCATTGAAACGAGGTGCAGAAGGGGCAGCCTGGTTCTTCCTGCTGCTGCTGGTGAAATGTGAGAGGCAGAGAGGAGTCGAGGGAAGAACCATTAAGCAAAAAGGAACCTCATCCCAGGGCTGGGATTAACCAAAGAGCAATATAGGGACCCAAGCAGAAGTTCCAGCAAACGCCCAAAGTCTGAGTCTCCAGAGGCCCCTGGATTCCCTTCCTTGGGGGGATGTTGTCTCTGCAGAGAATGGCTAGGTCACCCTTCCGGGGGGGGAGCAGCATGAGACATGTCTACAAAGCCCAGGACTATCTCCCAAGGGAAAAGTGTTGGGCCATCCTCTGGGGCGGGGTGGGGCGCGGCCTCACCTGTGCTCGGATCAGGGACTCAAAGCTGGGCTGGAAGTAGTCCAGGCGGCTGTTATAGAACCGCGGCATCTCATCCAGGAGCTGCTTGTTCTTGGCCTCAAAGTCATCCCGCACGGGCCGAAGCTCTTCTCGGGCCTGGGGAACAAGACCCTGGATGTCACAGTGTCACTGGCTTATCCAGTGTCCCTGCTGTGGGGTATCAGGACTTCTGGTGCCTTGGCCACACAGCCCCAGAGTTGGTACCCAGGTGGAGGAACTTGCCAGGTGTAACCACGTGGCCCGCTGTCCACCCCCAGCTCTTCTTCGCCTTGGTACCTGGTGGAGTTTGGCCAGCACTGGCCCTGTCTTCTCCTTCTCCTCATACTTCTCCACCTTGGCCTGCAGCCTCCTGTAGTCCTGCAAGGCCTGTTCCCGCCGTTTCACAGCCATGTTGAGGCTTGGGAAGACACTGCCAAACCTGCAGGACATAGCTGGGTTGGATACGGGCTTGTTCCTGGAGCTGCATCCAGAAATACATATTGAGTGCCTACTAAGTGCCAGACCCTTTTCTAGGTCTTGGGGATTTCACTGTGAACGAGACAGAGAGGCCCTGGCCCCTGTGGAGCTCATGCTACTGAGAATGCTGTCTTGGGGTAAGCCAAAGGAGAGAAGACAGGGCTAGGGGTCACTCCACTGACCAGAGGATGACAGTGCGTCACAAATGCATGCCACTTATGCACCAGTGCCCCCTTACCTACCCATCTCCTGTGACCCTGTGCCACTTTACCGAGACCTGAGATAGAGCATGGCAGAGCTGAAGACTCCATGGAAGTCATCTGTCCAACATCTTCTTTTAAAACAATGAAAGCAACTGAGGCCAGAGAGATGGCATCACCTGTCCAAGGTCGCAATTAGGTAGTGATGGTCCAGCAGAGAACTCAAGTGTCCCAGCAGGTGACAGAACTGCAATCAGAACCTACTCCTGGCCTGTTCTACCAGCTGAGCACAGGAAAAGTAGGAATCTTTTGGTTCTGCCATTGAAATGGCCAAACTGTCAAACCAGATGTTTGAGGAAAATGACTCAAGGACCTCTTCCTACCCCACTGGGACTAAAAAGGACCATAAGGGAATGCTCAGAGGAGTGGGCCGCTCAGAAAGAGCAGTAGCAGAGGCTTTGGCATTTTTGGCCGCTGTGGGCATAATCTTTGTGACCAGTGTCATCTTTAACTGGGAAGGGCAATGCTGTCTTGAGACTGACGCAGGGCAGGACTGCATCCGAGGCAGGGACGCTGCATTTCCCGTGATTCACGGGTGTGGGAGATGGCAAGGCAAACCTGCAAGCAGCTTTTCTGGAACTGGGCAGGAGAAGATGGGGCAACTTCCTTGATGGCAAAGCCTGAGGGGCAGGAGGTGCTGTCACTGCTGCTGGAGGGCTTGGTGGCAGAGGCATCTACCACACAAGCTGGGAGCTCGAGCAGCTGGTGGAGATCCGGCCATGTATCTGAGGAACATGACGGCGCAGTGGTTATCTGGGGTTGAGAAGCATGGAGTGGGCGGACCAGGACCAGGAGAAGAGTCAGTTCCTCCTGGAGCAACCCGGAGAAGACAAAAGACGGGGGCAGGAATGAGGTATGAGGTCGGACTCTCCTCACTGGGACCTCAATCAGTTGCTGATTTCAGCCTTTCACAAGTGCTCAGAGCCAGGAGGGTGTCTCTAAGAGCATGGGTCATCACCAGGTCGTTCAGATACCACATGAAGAATGACTTGCCAAGTCTGCCTCTCAAAAGTACATGACCATCAACTTGGTTTTTAAAAGTCTCAACAAATCCAGAGTATGTGTGACATAAGAGTAATGAATACTTTTGCCAGAGAATAGAGAACATAAATTTGACCGAAGCATTAAATGCCCCAAACACAGCTATAGACCCAGGGAGTAAGGAGATTCTGATGAAACAAAGGGCTTATCCCTGAGAAAGGCTGCTAACACAAATTCTTCTAACTTGATGCGTGTCCCTGATAGGCTCCCTACCCCACTGGAAATGCTAAAGAAGTGGGCAAGAAGCCACACTTCTCTGAACCCTGTCACATGCCCCGCACACAGCGGTCAAGTCAGTATTTGAATGATGTGCCAGGCAGAAGATGTAGGCCTACGTGGTGCTGTGCAAACTGGACACGGGGACTGCCACCTCCAGGACAAATGGTCCCCCTGGAGAAGGTGTGAACAGGTGAAACCTTGGGCAGGAGCTGGCCTCACTGCTTTTGCCTCAGGCAGTTTCTATGATGGGGTCTCAGTTGCTAGGTGAACCCCTGTCTCTCCCTGGGAGGAGCGTGACCAGCAGCTGAGAAGCGTGTGGCTCAAAGGAACAGGTACAGTTGGGCCTGAGAAGCCACTACGCTACCTCCCCCTCCACCCCAACTGGACAAGGGGTTTCCGGCAGCCACCCTGATTCTCTTGTTAGAAGCAACCTGCTGCTTGGGTGGTCCCAGTGCCTGGCCTCTGCTGTCTATTTGGCTGGGTGCTGGCACAGAGACAGGAAGAGAAAGAGAGACAGGCGGAGAGGCACAAAGTGGAGGGTTTTCTTGCCTTGCCACAATCCCATCACTTGGAGCTCCTCTTCTCAGGAAAGAGGGCACCGCAACGGATGCAGCAGTGTGTGTGTGGCGTATCGCACAGGTACGAGACAGGATTACCAGCCTGCTGGTCGGCTGCCAGCTCTTGTATCTTGGCTAACCCTCTAACCCCTTCCCTCAGTTGTCAGCTGGGGTTTATGTCCAGGGCCAGGGACCGATAGCCAGGAACGCTGACTAAATGCAGGGACTGGATCAGCCACAAAGGAAACAGAAATCCAACCCCAGGGCCAAGGCCGGGGCCGCGAGGGGTAAGGAAGGCAGGATCCAGGCTTACAGCTCTCCACGCAGTGCCAGGCAGCCTCAAGGGATGGGTGGTGCAGACGGGCTGCGTCTACAGGACACTGCCTTCAGCCTTCTGGAAGTAAGGTCAGCTGTCCTCTGCGGGGAGGACATGGCTGCAGTGAAAACTGCTGCCAGCCGCTCATCAGACCCTCCACGACAACCATTCTTCACCATTCTCACAAGAACCCCTCACAGTCAAAGCAAGAGGCCACAGAAGGCTCTGATGGCTTAGTTTACCATTCATGGGACACGAATCATTGCCACCTGGGTGGCTTTCACCCTGGCTTCGGGACTCCCTAGGGGTAGGGGCAGGAGTCATGCCCTTCTCACATTAAAGTGGGGAAACTAAGGTCAGGCAGGGAGATCCGACAGTGTATTCTGAGGCAGCTGACAAGAGCGAGGATGAACACTCTGATCCTCGGCTGCAGGGTCCTACCCCTCTGAGGCTCCACCTCCCCATTTTCTACTCAGAAGCAACAGAACGGACTTTGCCAGCTCCATGTGTTGGGCGGTATGTCGGGCAGTATAAATACTGCGGTGCTGTGCGACGAGGGTGGTTTGTCCAGTAGCAGGGCCCCCCAGATGTGGAGGGCGGTAGTACCTTCCTCCATCTGTCGGCCAGAGGAAGGAAGTCATCAGGGAAGTGAGGACAAGCGTAGGCTGGTCCCCAGTGCCTGGACCCCTCACGGACATGCCCCTGGAACCCTAAAGAGGTACCTGCTGACTGCACCTGACGAGGATGGGAGCAAAGCTCACCTGCGGCATGAAGTCTGCACTTGTACTGGGCTGCCACCAAGAAACAAGGCTGGAAAGCCAGCCCTTTTCTGCTGAGTTCCCTGTTCCTCCCCTGATCATCAGTAGTGAGGTGGAACACGGAAGTCCTTGGGACAGGGCCCTAGGATAGGCTCCGTCCCCACATGCAGCTCACCCGGCCACTTCAGCCCCCTGAGGCCTCCCTTCCCTGCTCCTGAGCACTGACTGTGCCATCCCAAGAGTTCAGTTCCGCTCTCCCTTTCCATGATGGGTAAAGAGACTCAGAGGAACAGGGACCTAGCCAACAAGGTCATGGGTCGGGCGGGGGCAGGCTGGGACTGCCCATCCCGCATGTCCATTGAACTGCACCACCTTGGCAGTTATACTACTGGTCCCTTTTCTTGAGAATACCATCATGGCTTCTGCACTGGATCATAAGCTCCTGAAGTCTGCATTACATCTATCCTCAAGGAAGGGAGAACAGGGCCAGGCCCACACCAGGCACACGCTGAAGCTCTCCCCACGGCGGCTGCCCGTTTCTTGCCTGTCCTAAGGTTCAACGGCAAACTGCCTCCCCTGGGTGAGCGTGGGGTGAAGAGGCAGCGATAAAGGGAGGAGGGAAAGGAGGAGGGAGAGAGAGGCCGGCTGGGAGGTGGGCTGGGAGCAGCCGGCCCTGGTGGGGAATGCCTGCCATTCCTCAATCTGTGCCCACACAGCCGGGATCTTCCACCCACCAGGAAAGGGAAATTGAAAGCATCCCCATCCGACCATGTGAACACAGCCCAGAGACTGGGGGATTAGAGGCCGAGCCCCTGGGGGAGGCTGGGGGCGGTAGGGTGGCCATGTGGCAATGTTCCTCATCAGAGGACAGGAAAGCTGCAGTTTCCTGTTTCCGGTGCTGGGGTCCCTGGGAGCTGCTCTCCTGGCAAGAGGAGGCAACAGGCAGTGCCGGTTTCATGTGGTCGGGGGAGATCACATGTCGGCTCTGGGATGCAGAGAAGCCGACCGGTAGCCAGGCAGGCCCGGGGGGCTCATGCAGAGGTCAGCGGATCTGCTTCGGAGATGGTGCCTGCCCCCTCTGCCACTCACCCACCTTCCTGGCAGGTGGTGGGCTGCTAGGGAGGTGGGAAGCAGCCGGGATTTCTCTCCATGTGGCTCCAGAAGCTGGGCGTCAGATTTCAAGGCCTCCTCGTTGGTTGTGAAATCGAGACAGGAGTCAGTCCCCCAGTTCTCTGAGCTGGTGCCCCCTGCCCAGCTCTGCCAGCCAACCATGTGTATCCATGGCAGCCTCCATGGCAGCCCCCTGGGACCCTCGTGTGCAGGGTCTGCTCTGCCCATGATCCTTCCCACCCAGCTCTTAACTGTTGGTCCTGGAGACTGGGTCAGAAAGCCACAAGCAATGGAGCTCCTTTTGACACCTCCCTCCTGAGCCACTGGCCTCCTCGGCACCCAGCTCCTCACCTCATGTGACCCTTCGACCTGGGGCTGAGCAGAGGCTACGGAGCAGGGGCAAATCCCTTCCCATGCGAGGCTCAGCCTCCCTGACATGGCTGAGCCTCCAGACAGCCTGAGCTCAGAAAGAGCTTTCCCTGGCCCCAGCCCCTGGACCTACACAGGATGAAGAGCTCAACAACCCCGACACTAGGGCTAGAGGATCAGAACCTGCTCTCTTCATCTCCCGCTGGGCCCTGGGCCAGGCCTAATGGTAATGAGCAGAGCCTCATTACCGGGCCCTGGCGAGGCGACTGCCAGGGACCACCACAGAAGAGGTAATAAAGCGCAGCTGCCGGGCGGGAGCAGGGGCCTTTCTAGGTCACAGCCTGTTTGGGAGAGGCTGAGGGAAGGAGATGAAGTGATTCGGGAGCTTCAAGGCAATGCTCCTGCCTGTCCCCCTGGCCCACCCCTGAGGGAACCCAGGGAATAGGCTTGTCTGATCACTGACCAGAGCCTTCCCGACAGAAGATGAGTCTCACAGAAGAATTTCTGACCCTGACAGGTCACGAGTTAGGGGACCTTCCCAGGCGGGACCCCGCTGCTGGCCCTTCCCCATATGCGGCCACCCCCACATTTCAAAAGCCGACTGCTGCAGGCAGCTGCTCTCCCAATCCGGCTGCGAGATGAAAGGCCTTGCTCATCCCCGCTGAGGGCTGGCCAAGACCTCTGCTAGCTTAACTCAGCGAGCTTTGCTCCCACTGGTTTCCAGTCAGGAACAAAGGGGAAAATGAAAAATGACCACTGGAGCAACTGCCAGCTGCTGTGGAGGGTCAGGAGGCCCTCCCATCACTGAGCGCCTCTGGGCAAGGCGGGTGCTCTGCAGCCACCAGGAGTCTCAATCCTGGGGCCACAGATCATGTAGCCGGCATCCCCGCAGTTTCCCGTCAGCCCATGTGAGTCTGTGACAGGCTGCTAGAAACGATATTCAGTCCCCAAGTGGCCAGTTGACCTGTCTTTCCAAAAGAGCCCTGAGCCTAGTTCCCCAAGGCCCATGGTGCCCGGCTGATCTTTACTCACTTTTTTAAGGGTTCGATCACGGTCTTTTGAATCTGGTTCACCTGTAAAAATAAAAACCATTGACATCAAAACTGGGAGGAAGTCAGACCCCTTGTAAAAGGGGAGGCTCCCAGTTCCTGAGAAGGGAGACTGGTCGGGGTACCCCAAGAGCCCCAGGCAGGGAGGAGACCACAGCAGGCAGGTGAAGTGGGGAACCCCTAACTCTGCAGCTGAAGCAGGGCGGAGATGATGACCAGGAAGCCTGAAGGGCAACAAGGAGCACTGTCCTTGTCCCTGGTCAGTTCGCATTCTGCCAGCTGCTGTCCGCCAAGGCTGATAATGACCTTGCTCAGCGAGGAGGCTGGCTGGGCAACTACAGAAAGTTCGAGGGGCTACGGGTGGGCAGAGCTGACCTGAGTCTCCTTCACGGACTCACAGTGTGTGGTGCGAGCTCATGGGAGCCACAGGAAGCACCTAGTGCTGACGCATGTCAGCCAGGAAAGAGCTCATAGGGCTTGGGACAGAGGCCTCAGAGGGCTGAGGGTGCCCAAAGAGGACACGGAGCCCTGTGAGGACTCCATGCGGGCACCCCACCCAGACAGAAGCCACGAGAGGCGGGGAACCAAGTCCCCAGTCACCTTTTCCTGGTTGAAGGCATCCATCCGCTTCATGGCCGTGTCCAGGGCTGTCACCATGTTCAGAAAGTCCTGGTCTTGCTCACAGAGAGGATTGGAGAGCAAGTCCAAGGATATCTTCACAGCAGATTTGGACATGGCTGTAAGAAGTCAAAGCTCAGTGAGCCTGTGAAGGGACAGGCTTCAACGTCCTGTCCTCAGGACTCCCTGCCCTCCCTTGGTCCAGGGGCCTGCTCCCGGATAACCTCTACCTGCCGCCACAGGCCGCAAAAACGACAAAGTACCACAAAGCCATGAGACATTAGTCTTCATTGTATAATATTCATTCCTGACCAACTTGTGCTGTTCTGGGTAATTCTTTTGAGCAGTTTTACCTGTTGTGGTAATCTAATTTTCCAAACTCAGGGTTAGAAGAGAATCATCTGGGTGGGAAGCTGTAAGAAATGCAGATTTCTAGCTCCAAAGATTCTAATTCAGTAAGTCTGGAATCCAGGAATATATATTTTTAAACAACTTTCCAGGCGGTTCAGACATGCAGCCTGGTTTGGGCCTCCCCAGCAGACAAGAGTAACAGCGCTCCACACCAGGGCTGGCCGACTCGCCGTAAAGGGCCAGAGACTCAAATGCCAGGCTTTGCGGGCTGCATGGGATCTGTTACAACTACCAACTCTGCCACGGCCGGTACCTGAAGAGTGCGTGTGGCTGTGTTCCAACAAAACTGTACTGACCAAACTAGGTGAGATTCGGTGTAGCGAGGGAACCCCTGGTTTCAGTGACATCCAGTAATCAGAGCAGCTCTCCATCCTGCCTCTGCCAGAGTTCGCATGCACCCATGGTCGTCCTTAGGGCTCAAACAGCCCAGGAGATATCTAGGGTAGATGTATTTTGGTTCTATTTTATGGATGAGGGTGAGGCTCAGGAGAGTTTGTAACTCCTCCCAGGTTGGACAGCTGCAAGCGCTGAGCCAGGCCTAGATCCTGGGCAGCCGCCTCCCCAGCCACTGCTCTCCTGGTGACCCGGCCTGGAGAAAGCAGTGGCGGGCCCCGAGAGGCTCTGATGGGGTGTCTGCTTACATTGTTACAGGTCTTCTCTGTGCCCACTGCTCCGTGGATGGAGACTGCTGCCCTGCTGCAGCCTTGTGCATGTGTTTAGGTGCCTGTTCGAGAGATAGGGAGCCTGGAAGTCACAGAACAGCTCAGAGGCAGGATGGAGACTTGTGGGCAGTTTTGGAGTTCTTGATCCCGTACAGGTTTTCAAGTCTCCATTATTTGCAAACAAAATTCTAGAGGAACAGGAAGATAGGCTGGGGAAGGGCCATGCTCGTGCCATAGTGTCTGTTCCAGTTTCAGACTCTCATGGGAAAACACGGTTTTGAATGTGTTTCTTACCATTTTATGTCATTGAATTGAAGATGCTATCATTTTTAAGACATACCATTATTGTATAAACCACTAAGAAAAAAAAAATGCTGCCAATTAAAACAGAACACACTATCAAGTGTTAGGGCACCTTGATTTCAGAGATGTTAAATGTCAAAAAAGGTCTCAGAATCAAAGAAATAAGGGCCACTTTCCAGTTAATCACAGATGTGACCTCCCCTCGCACTCCATGTGAGGAGCAAGTAGCCCCAAGCCCAGTGTTCCAGGAGAAGGGCCCGCCTCTACATTTTGAGTGGGAGAAACAGAAACCAGAGGGTCCCTCCTCACCCAGGCCCCTCTGCATGCCAGCAAAGAAGCCCAGAACGGATGACTGACTACCCAGAGCACTGTCCTGGGGCTTCTCTTGAATCGAATTTGGAAGCATGCTGCACGCACCCAGCAAAAGAGCAAAATGTGAGAGAAGCTTGGAAGTGTAAACTCCGCAGAGATGCTGAAGCAATGGAGGAAACCCCTCTTTAAATAAATCTGCAAAGTGACTCTGTAGGCTTAGGAGCAAACATCACGTGTAGCCGACTGGACAATGAAACGGTCTTCGCAGACAACATAATTGAAAGAATAAAAACCTGGACAAAACTGGAAATGTCTTTGGAAAATTTCTTCCATTAATTTTTTTTAGTATTTGAGGAAAAAAACCAGAAAACCCTCAGGGGGTGGGGGGAAAGACTTTCTTCCCAACTTTCCTTTTTTTTCCTAAAGCCTTCACCTCTTCATGCCTTTGTCTCTTTCTTTGCTCGAAACTTCCCAAGTCAGTTCACAGCCTGTGTCCCCTCAGGCAATTAGCCACTGGTGTAGTACTGTGTCTGCAATCCCTCCCCAGGACATCATGGCCCTGCGGGCACAGCAGGGCGCTGTGGCCTCTGCTCTCCTCCGGGCTAGCTCACACTCCTCATTCTGCCTCTGCAGGGACAGCGGAGGGGCCTGGTCAGCCCAGCACAAACTGGGAGGCTGGTGGTCTTTGAACCTAGAGAGAGTGAGGGTCTTGGGCTTCCACATGGGTCTCTGGAGCCCTGATACCACCTCGGAATGTAAGAGTCAACAGAGATCCAACAGGCACTGGTCACACCCGGGATGACCTTGTTTTGGAACCACAGCTTGGGGTTTTAGATATTGTCCAGGCAGCTGAGGAGATTCCAAGATCAGGAAGGGTATAATTTGAGTCCCCTCAATTGTTTGGAGCAGTGGTTCTCAAAGAGGGGTCCCTGGACCAGCTGCATCAGCATTGCCTGGGAAATTATTAGAAACCCAGATTTTCAGGCCTTGCCCAGACCTGATGAATTGGAAAGGCTCGGGGCAGGGAGGCCGGGGGGGCGCAATCCGCATTGTAGGAAGCCCTCCAGTGACTCAGATGCACCAACATGCGAGGCTCTCTGCATGGACTGTGACTTGGGTCTTGCGATGGGCTGAGGCACCACTGCTTCAGGAGGGCTTTCGCTGCCCAGACTCCACTTCTGACTTGGGGCAGAGGAGGCCAAGGAGGCTCCAGGGGCCCCACATTTATCCTGATTTCTTTGTTGGAACACTACGCTCTCTGTAGCCAGACTCCATTTCATGGATCCTTGATGTTGTACTTGCTTCCAAAGTCGCTCACTATGAAAACAACTACCTTCCTTCATTTATACTCTGCTGGTGCAGCTGTCTGGAGAAGTAGGAAGCAAAGGCAGCAATAGGGCCAGCATCTCCCTCACTGGAAAGGCAGTGGGGAATGACAAAGACGTGACCCAGGTAACACAGAACCACTGATGAAACGAGTGACAGAGGGACTCCAAAATCAGACCCTTGGCCTGCTACACACAGTCTGGAGACGCTAGGCGCCAGGAGTGAGAGGTGGCCACATCAGAGCGGCCCGTGTCCTCTGGACGAGCAGCGGTATGAGCACCTGCAGCACCAGCCTTGGGAGCTGGCGCTCCGTGCAGGCAGGCAGTGCCTCCGGCTGCGGTGGGGACAGTGGTGGTGGTGAACTGCTAAGTGAAGTGTGACCTCAAGCCACTTCTCAGGGACATCTGTCAGGCATCTACTAAGTGTATGTACTTCAAACCCAGCCCAAAAGTGACTGAGGGTGGAGTGCAACCCTTTCTGCCCGGCCCAGTCCAGGTCAGTCACGGGGGCAGTGCCACCTACCTAGGTCAGCATCGGTGCTCTTCTTCATGTCCTTCTGCAGCCTCTTGGTCTGCTCCTCCAGCCTGCAAGGCAGCAGCACAGGCTTGGGTACCTGGCATCGCCAACTACCTTTTGGCCCCTTTTCTTTGTGTCTACCTGAGTTAAGCCCAACCTGACACTCTGGAATGCCTGCTGGGAGGAGAAGGGGCCCTGCCTTCTCTGTGGGGATTTTCCCCACTGACGGAAGGGCCACTACAAGCTCTGCATGGAGCCAAGCACCCAAAGACTACGAGCAAACAACTGTCACACAGCCAGCAGTTGGGGGAGAATTTCTGGCAGGTGGTGACCTGGGCTGCCCTCAGCTCCCAGGGTGCAACGAGCAGCCCACTAACAGCTGGTGAGCAGAAGGGGCAGTGTTGGACATGAGACCTGGCAGAAGGCTCTCGTCTTTCTCTGACCCCGCACCCCATCCTTCTGGGTTTTGACACTCACTGCTGAAGTTTTCCATACTCCCTTTCAAAGTCTCTCTCCACCTGTAATGAAAGAGATAACTCAATCATCGGAGAAATGACAACACATTGGAAAAAATCTGCCAGCCTCCTGAAACTGCCTCCCCCAGTCTGCAGAAAACAACGCCGTCCAGTCCATACAAGCCCCGGCAGATCTTTAACCACACAGTACCCCTGTGTTCCCAAATTAATTAAGTGTTTGATTTAGCGTGAAAAGACTCTCCTCCCATGGGCCAGCCAGGCAAGTACCGCGGATTATGGCTCTGTTCTTCTGCCACAGGGGGCGAGGCGCCAAGCTGTGTTCCCTCTTCTCACCCTCCCGTCCTGTGGCAGGTGAGGTGCTAGGAATGTGACTGAAACCCATGCAGGGAGGCAGCAGGGTACAGAGGAAAGCGGGCGGGTCTGGAGTTGGCACATTCTCAGCCACTTAGCAGCTCTGAGCCGGAGCAGGTCACCTTCCCGTCACAGCCCTGTTTCCTCACAGGTCCTACCACCTGCTAGGTTCAGGGTGGATCAAGAAAGATCATGTGTCCATGCTCTGAATGTTGGGATGTCACGAACACAAACGCTATTACTATGGACTCAAGCAAGGTCTCTGAATTCTTGATTGGTTATCAGACTTCCCCTATGCCAGAGATATTTAAACCAAGTGGGTTTGAGTCCTGAACCCAATTCTGCTGCCACCATGTCAGGTGAAGTCAAGAAAGTCCCTTGCAGTCCTAGGGCCTGAGTCTCTCCATCTGTAAAATGGGGCCTCGGCAACGGTCTCTTGGTGGGGGCCTGTGAAGTAAATGACATCTGGGAGCCCAAAGGAGGGGACCGAGCTCGAGGCCTCTCCTTCGTTCTCTTCCACAGGGGCAGCACGGGCTCCCTGGCCGGCTTGATGAGCCTCTGGACTGAGGTGCTCTGTGAAGTGACCCAGTTAAGAGTCATGGAGCGCTCTCTGCGTGCTTCCACAGGCTCTCCCCCAGACCTCATCTAGGAGGCACGTGCACTTGTGGCCCGCACGGCACTGAGGAGATCCCTGGGACAGAGGGGAGTAACTGTGCAGGGTGACGTCACTAGTGAGCTGTAGAGCTGGCATCTGAACACAGGCAGCCTGGCTCCAAAGCCTGTGCTCTGACCCATCATTCTACCAAAAGGGAAAAAAAGGCGTTTGCTGATGCATTAAAGCCATGACTGAAAAAGCTGCCTTCTTGGCTGCTACCCTGAGAGCCCTAAATCCTGACTCTGACTCTCATCAAAAGTTGAAGGTCAGGGAGTGCAAACCTGCAGCAATTGTTAAAACCCGCCCTGTTCTTCACCACACACACTTCCATCAGCAGTGCCCCCAGTGAAAGAGCATTCTAAAAGCCCACCCACCTCACACTCCATGCTTGGATTTAGGTAAATTCAAGAGTCACAGGGGCCGGCCGGGTGGCGCAGCGGTTAAGTGCACACGTTTCGCTTTGGCGGTCCGGGGTCCGTCGGTTTGGATCCCGGGTGTGGACATGGCACCGCTTGGCACGCCATGCTAAGGTGGGCATCCCACATATAAAGTAGAGGAAGATGAGCATGGATGTTAGCTCACGGCCAGTCTTCCTCAGCAAAAAGAGGAGTATTGGCAGCAGTTAGCTCAGGGCTAATCTTCCTCAAAAAAAAAAAAAAAGTCACAGAATGGCAGAACATTATTCTGGCCAATTAAGTCACGTTATAAACGAGGTGGATGAAGCCCAAAGAGGGGAAATGATTGACATAAGGACGCAGGGCTTGTTAGTGGCAAACCAAGGCTAGGATTCAACTCCTAGTTCAGGCCTTTTTTTTAAACTACACTCATTCATGCCACAAACATTTACTGAACACCTATTGAGCGCAATGCATTCTGCCAGGTGCTAGGGATACACCAGCGAATACAACAGACATGGGCTCCAGTGGAGCAGACAGAACAAACAAACACGCAGACAAGTGCACACAGGGGAGCTGAATGGGGGGCCCGGCAGGGATGGTGAGGGAACAACACGAGGAATTCCTCAGCTAAGGTCCTCAAGGCACCACAACGTGTCTCACTTGCATGGAGATATCTAGCCTGCCTCATCTGAACTGTAAAATTTAGAAGCAGGAACACATGATCATTTCCCTACTTTATGATGCTAGCATCTAGAACCTTACACAAAATTGTGAAGGAAAATTCACCACTGGTGCCCCAGCCTCCTATCCTACAATTGTTTCCCTCTTTTTAACAGATCCACTTTTTCTCCATCCAAGAACCCAAAATTTTCATCATCGCCTTCCTTAAGATCCATCAAAAGCTGCTCTTTAAGAGCAACCCAAAATTTGAAAATTCAAAATTCACTCCCACTAAGGCACATATGCCTAGTGAAGGTTGAAAGTGTTACCTAACCCAGCAGGCCTGTAGGGGGGCAGGAATCAAAGTCTTAGCTCGGTGCAACTGCAGCTGGGAGATGTGTTCTGGACCAAAGGGGCTGTGCCCAGGCCCTTCCAAGTCCGCACTGAGGTTAGTCTAATCCTTTCTCCAACAGTGCTGCGGGGGAAGGTGGTGGAGAGGAATGAGCAGAGACAGATAAGACACGAACTCTCAGGCTAGCTGTAGAACATTAAACATGCTACCTAACATTTTGAGTCTCAGTTTCTTTTCTAGTAAAGCAGGATAATTTCATTTAGACTTATCCCATGTAAATTTCAGGTGGCTGACAAGGAAATGCAGTGACAGTGTCAGCTGCATTGGCTTGTTGGAGGGTCAAGAAGCAGTTTATGTAGAGCACAGAGCAAGGTGCCTGGCCCATGGACGGTGTCTCCTTGTTCCTCTCCTACACACTGGTGTGGGGTGCGGACCAGAGCAGTCCGGGGGTGCAGACTGGTCTGTCACTACTTTGGCAGAGAGAAAAAGCAGCACAAAACACACAGTCAACTGACAGCTAGGATAAACCCTGATTTTGGCTAAGCCTGAAGTCCTGTGCCAGGACTATACCGGGGCCTCCCTTCACTGGACACATCTCCTTTCTTACGTCCTAAGAGGTGACAGCTGAGCAGAGTCTTTACGTACGAAAAGTATTTTTTTTCCAAAGGGATGAAATTAAAATTAAGGATGTCTTAGCCAGAATCCAGCTCTTCTAAAGACCAAGAACCCAGAGTAGGTGCTCTGGGACAGGAGGCAGAGAGCCTGCCTAACCCCCGGAGCTACAGCCCTGGCTCCTGGCACCCTCTTTTGCAATCCCCAAGTGTGCTGATGTGTGTGGGATGTCAGAGAACACCTGGTCTCCCTGGCGGGGGACTGCATGGACTTGCACAGAGATGGACTGCAGGTTTCCCACTGGGCTGGATCATTCTGGCTGATGAGAAACTTGAGGTCTCCCACTGGAAGCTGAGAAGCATGTTGGGAGTGGGAGCTCAATCCTTCTACTCGATGCCACTCGACATGTGACAGCCTAAGAGAAGTTCATGAACATTTCCCCTCCTCTGCTTCTGGTAGCCTCTGTAGCGGGGTTGTGGTTGCTTTTCTAGCTCACTGGTCCTGAGACCTCTCTCCTCTACTGGGGAGAGATTTAAGGGGACACCACCAGGATTCTAGGCCCTCAGATAATGCACAAGGAATAAAGGGACACACTGGAGTCTCATTCCAAGGGATATCCATTCTGAGAGAAAGAGCTAAACACAAAAGATCTGAGCATCTTTGAATGCTTGATGCCATTGCCAAAAAGGCAACTGGACCGCAGTCAACGATTCAAGTGTAAACACATGTGCTGGACTCTCAGTGGGGCGGGGCAGACAGGGGCAGCCTGGCGAGGTTAGTGCAGGGAGAATCCAGCAGCGAACCACTGCCTCGGCTGCTCCCTGCATTCTTGAAGGCTGGGGTGGAAGGGAAGGACTGTGCTGCTTGCTGCTCTATCCCCAGCGCCTAGGTCAGGCTGGCACAGAGCAGGAGCTCAGGAGTTGTTAAATGACTGAATGGGCTCAGTTCTCACACTCATGGTGAAGTGAGAAAGGAGACCAGCAGGCAGGGCCAGGGCGCTAATCCTTTGTGTGTCAGCTCAGAGCTGAGGCAGGGGAGCACTCACCGCTCTGATGAGTCCCTCTTCAAGGGACGCTCGGGCGGAAAGCAGCCTCCCTTTGGTATGTTACAATAGGATTAAGGAACAAGCTGCAGGTGCCTCCATTTTGCACATGAAAATCTTTCTCAAGTGAGGGTTCAGTGTGGTGGGACTCTCTTCTTCCTTGACTTCACAGAGCGCCTAGCCAGCTATGAATCCAGGTGTGTGCTTTCCTTTGTGTGTGAGACCCAGGGCCATCCTTGCTTCAAAGAGCTCTTCCATGCTCCCAGGTTATGAAGGGAGGCGCAGCTTTTCGCCACACCAAGATGCTCCAGCTACTTCATAAACTGGGGGAGTGGGAGGTGGCTAAGCAGAAGGCTAGGACTTGGAGGTGGGGGAGATGTTTGTTCTTCTGTTTCAGCTCCAATGGTCAGCCCCTGCAGAGAACATGCCATTTTAGCCAAAGCCTTGACAATACCGGAATTTGCGTGAATAACCTGCGCACAGGAGAACAGCAAGGGCAAACATACAATGCTTTCTTTGTGTCTGACAGGTGGGTGCCTTGAGCCAACAGCCTCCTGAAACTCCCTGAAGATAACATGAGCATTTCTTCCCATGACAGGGGGCCATGACTTCCAATAACCTAGGCAGCCCCAGCTGCTTCCCTCCTTGAGAGTGCCTGGGCAAGAATAAGAGTGTGTGTCACCACTGAGATAACCGCACAGCCCTGGCCTGTTTTGGGAGCCAAAAGGGGGCTTGTGGGGTGAAGAACAAGACTCTGAAGAGGGAGGATCTTGCTACATATGCTTCAGTGCCTCTGGGGAGCTGAGGAAGCAAAGAACTCTATTCTGAGCTGTAACTCAGCTTTGATTCCCTGTGAGTGAGCAAAGGCCCAGCCTACTGCTCCACTGCACTGGAGAATCCAGCTGCTGGGGACAGGCTGAGTCCCCAGGGGCTTGTAAAGAGAGGCAAATCAACTATCTTCCTGTAATGTCGTTCATAATTACAGAGGGCTTACTATGTGCCAGACACTGTGTTAAGGGCTTCACATGTCCCACTTTGTGCAAGACACATCATATGTCAATGCCACAGGTACGAGGATCACCCTTACTTTACAAAGGAGAAAGAGAGGCTCAGAGAGGGCAAGGAGCTTGCCTAAGGTCACAGACAGCATGTGGCTGAGCCAGGATGGGAATCCAGACAAGGAAGCTTCCAAATCCGGCTTCTTAAGCACTATTTGATGCCCAGGCTGTGGGGCACCTGATGCCAGGAGGTAGAGGACTACAATTCCACCCGAAACGAGACTGATGACAGGAAGGGCAGAGGGAGGCCGCGGGCTGCAGGAGGCCATCCACAGGCGCTGAGGGCTTTCTCAGACTGTGCATCTGCCCCTCCTCTGGAGAGTCCTTGCCGCTCCTCGGATGAAAAGACCCAGAGAGCTTTCTGCCAACAAACTCTGGCAGAGAAGGTGGAAACTGCATTCTAGCTTCTACTTTTCTGTGGAGAACAAAGGCCATCTCAATAAAGGTTGGGGTTTTAGAAGGGTTTTTTGTTTGTTTTTTGTTTTTTGCTAGTGAGTATTGGGAATAAAAGACCCTTTTCACAACCACTTCCCTTCAAATCTGCCCTGGATTAAACTCTGGAGGCTCAAGGCCACACCTTCCCACTTCCTGTAGCCGGCTAGAGCCCAACACTCGCACGCCCAGATTCTTTGCGCTTCAGCTGAGAGCTCCACAGATGGTCAGCCTCTGCATGGGAGGTAAACTCTCAGCCTCGCCAGGACCTGCCTCTGCTTGAAAAAGAGGAGGACTCTTTCAACGTGCGCCCATTTCCTTTTAAGTAACCTAATTTTGGATTTCCCAATGATAGAGCCATTGGTCAGATGTGTGCTGAACTTCCCTTCCTGCCAAACTGAGGCAATATCTTTCCTGTAGTTCTGAGTCCTAAGCCAAGGAGGGCTGAGGTTATTAAGACAAGGAGTACTGCCAGGGGCTGAGATGACAGTCAAGGGCCTCCACCAGGCTGACGGTGCTCGGCTTCCTGGAGCTGTCACAGTGAGAGGCACTTACTCCCATGTTAAAACCAGGAGCCTTGCTAAGATTTGTGGGTGAGGGGGTTGAAGAGGCCATTTTTTACTAGAATTCCAAAACCTCAGGAAGGCTTCACTGACTGAGTGAGGCAGTATAAAGCAATGGAAAGAGTATTAAACAGAGGCTCAGACTGGAGTTCTAATTCCAGCTCTGTTTGCATTTGGTTTTCACAGCCTTGGAAAGTCACTGTGATTCCAAAGGCCTTGGTTTCTTCACCAGGAACAAGAAGGAGGTTGGACCAGATGATCTCTAAGGACTAACATCTGTTGCCAATCTTCCTTTTTTTTCCTCCTCAAAGCCCCAGTACATAACTGTAGATCCTAGTTGTAGGTCATTCTAGTTCTTCCATGTGGGACACCACCACACCATGGCTTCACGAGCAGTACCACGTCCGTGCCCAGGATCCAAACCTCTGAACCCCAGGCTGCTGAAGCGGAGCACATGAACTTAACCACTCAGCCACGGGGCGGGCTCCCAGTTCTAGCTTTCCAAGAGTCTAAGATTCTCTTCTTCTCCCATTCTGGAGATACGACAGGGCTGTGAACTGTGGGCTCACAAGGGGAGTAGGATTCAATCACCCCCCTCCCACTGAGTGACTCTGGCTCCTGGCTAAGAATGCATTTAGCAGTGGAGAAAAAGGGGCCTTCACCAGAGAAGCTTCCTGGTCTTTCGGGCAGCTTCAAGTGTCCAGAGATAAAGGCCTGGGACATGCCCTTGGCAAGGGTCTATGTTTCAGGAGCCCTCCTAGGAAAGTGCAGACTGCCACAGTAGATCCTACAGATGGGCTGTTCAGAAGGAGTGTGCAGTCATGTGCCACACTATGATGTTTTGGTCAACGACAGACTGCATACTGACGGCGGTCCCATGAGATTAGTACCATAGAGCCTATGTGTGTGGCAGGTATACCACCTAGCATAAGCACACTCTACAACGTTCACACAACGATGAAATCGCCTGACGACGCACTTCTCAGAACATGCCTGTCTTTAAGCGACTATGTATGACTGTATTCCTCCTCGCCTCTGTAATCCGTCTATTCCACCTGCCCAAGGAGGGGAAGGAGCTCAGGCGGATCTGAGGGAGGAAAATGTTCCAGGACCGGAGGCCCTGTCTGCAGGAGGTTCTAGAGCCAGATGACTGGGCATAATAAGGCCTAGGTTCTGCCTTCTCAGCCTCATGATGTGTTGAGTCAAAGATCTGGTACAAGGCCAAGGCCATGTGAGACAGAATTGGGTCCCAGAATGAAAGAACTGGGTTACTCACTGTTTTGGACACAATTTGCTTCTTGGGCTGCCCAATCTTGAAAGGAATCCTACAAGGGAAAGAGACAATGAAGGATGTTAGGAGAAGTAGAGAAGGATGTGGCTGAAAAGAATTGATAACGGGAGTCACTTTCCCCCAGGAGGGTAAAGAAGAGTAGCAGGGGCCTGCTTCCCAGCCCAGTATAAGGCGCCCTGTTGGCCGAGGACTATCAGCAGCCAGGCTAGGCTCTGGAAGAGGGATCCTCTCGTGGACAGCGTCAGATGGAGGTCTTGGGGCACCACCTTCTGCTCCAGGGCATCTTTCTTACTAATAGTCTGTCATTTAAATACATTGCAAAGGTGAAGGCAGGGAAGGGGAGATAACTGTACAAATAACAGTCACTATAAACCTTGTGTCTTGAAGAGCTGAAGTCAGAAATGACAGACTCACTTGATAGCTATCATCCTTGAAAACATGCCTTTAAAAAACATCATAAAAACCACTTATCGTCTGTATCAGGTGCTTCACTAGCGCTCTATAGAGGGACAAACTGTGGATCTGAAGGGCTTCTTGTATGGCTGGGGAGGGATGACAAATTGTAGGGGCATTAAGGACCAGCCAGGCTGGGTTATGTCCCATGAGAACCGACAAAATCTAAATGCAGCTAACTCAGAGAAGAATCTGAAATCCAGCCCAAGCCTGCCTTGCTAGGAAGCTCAGCACCTCAGGTTCCCAACTCAGAGATGGAAGACAGCTTGGCATGATGGAAGGAAGGAAGGTCACAGTCTAGGAGTCTAGGCCTGAGCACTAACCCCGCCTCCACCTCTGATGAGCAGGCTGCCCTTTGGCAGGCAATGATGGCCCTGAGACTCAATTTCCTCCTCTGTGAAATGAGAGGGTTAAACTAGGTAATTCAGAAGCTTCCTTAAGGTAAGGAAAATTCTATGACTCTACAATTCTAAGAAGCAAAGGGTGGCCAGGCTAGAAAGTAAACCAGCACATCCTAAGAGCAACAGAAATGCAGGCCTCTGGCCCCACACAGGAGGGAGTCAAGCAGCCTAGGATCAGCTCAGCCAAGAGGCTACTGCAGCCCTGAGGGTACAGGTGAGACCCTACTCACTACTGTCTTCTCAGCGCTCAGGACCTCAAGAATCTCTTCTATTCAAACAGCCCGCTCCCGCTGCTGCACCACCCCTCCACTAGGTCCCTTCCCCCACACCCCCTTCTCCTGAAGCCTGGTTTCTGTTGCCCCAAACTGACCAATACTGTTGCTAAACCCAATGGTATAATTAACCACCGATAATAACCCCAGACAACGATCTGGCAGAGAGGATGGACAAGCCTGAGTCACAGTGGTTTAAATTTAATTTCTAGAGGACATCCTGTTTATTGTTAACCCAGCCCCATAATTTGGGAGTGTTAACCCTTTGGTGGCTGGCTGATTCACGTGGCTTCTGTAAACAAATAATCTCAGGATATATAATTACCAGGAGAAGGGGAAGCTATGGAACTGAAAAAGAAAGACAAAATGAAACAGCCATTTCCCTGTTTCAGACCTAAAGAAGAAAGGTTAAGGGGGGACGAGCTCCTTAGCTGTCCCTCCACTCACCCCCCCACCCCCGTTACTTTTCCCCAAATCGGATTTGGTTGACTGACAGAATGGTTTTCGACAGTGAGTAACTGCCCTCAAGGACCGTTTTGGTGACAGTGCAAATGAGGTCCTGGTGGCATTCGAAAAGACTGATCCTGTTCTGTCCGAAGCACGCGGTGGTATAAAAAGCTCTGGAGCAGTATCGGTCAGCCTGGTCTCTGCCTCTGACTAGTTTTATGATTTGAACAAATCCCAATCTCTCTGGAGCTCAGTTTCTTAAACTATAGAACAAAGGAGTTGGCATAGATGGCCCTTCCAGCTTATCTAAACCTTGAATTCTAAGCTGAATCTGCATTCAAGAACACGGAGAGTAGGAAGAGAATTCTAAAGAATTCCGAGTGGTCTTCAGATGGCTCCACTTGGAGTGTAGTACTCCAGGCGAGGTGCAGAGATTCGGCACTTAGAGTCCATTATTTGTGGTGCCACAGCCTCTCTCTACATCTTAATTTAGAATCACAGTATTTTTAGAACTGCAAGTTACCATAGAAATGTTTCCAGTTCAACCCTCTCAGTTTGTAGATGAGAAAGCAGACCTGGAGGGGTTCAGTGACTGGTCCAGGGTCGTTGTGCTGGTTCACAACAAAACCAGGAGAAAGCAGTCAGGACCCCACCTGCCAGTCCAGTTACTACTCATGGTTTAATACTCTTTCACATGAATTTGTTATATGTATTTTGGAACTAGGAAGAAATAATCTGACTGAAATACCTAATCTTAAAATACTCAGGGATCTAGCAGGGGTTCATTGTCCTTTGAGAGAGTGGAGATGAAAGAAGGCAGTGTTATCAGGAGGGAGGCCGTGCTGAACACGCAGAGGATGGCACGGGGACTGCAGCTCCTCGGGTCACACGTGGCTGCATAACACAGCTCCGATTACTTTCCATCTGCCTCTTCAAAAGCCATCTCTGCCTCCTGGAGGGATGCCTTTTTAGAAAAAATAAACTTTTAATTTTAAAAGTTTTAGATTTACAGAACAATTGTGATGATAGTACAGAATTTCCATATATCCCACACCAAGTTTCCCTTATTATTAACATCTTATATTAGTGTGATGCATTTGTCATAATTAATGAACCAATACTGATATCGTAAAGGCTACACTTTAAGCAGATTTCGTTAGTTATTACCTAAGGTCCCTTTCCAGTTCCAGGATCCCACCCAGGTCACCACATTACATTTAGTCATTAAGTCTCCTTAGGCTCCTCTTAGCAGTGGTATTTTCTCAGACTTTCCTTGTTTTTGATGACCTTCATAGTTTTAAGGAGTGCTGGTCAGGTATTTTATAGAGTGTCCCTCAGGTGGGATTTGTCTGATAGTTTTCTCATGACTAGACTGGGGTTATGAGTTTTGGGGAGGAAGAGGTGAAGTGCCATTCTCACCTCGTCATATTTAGGGTCTGAGCTATCAACATGACTTATTCCTGTTGACATTAACCTCTGTCACCTGGCTGCAGCAGTGTTTCCCAGGTTTCTCCACTACACAGTGACTCCCTGCCTCCTCCCACACTCCCCTCTGTGGGAGGAAGCCACCATGCACAGCCCACACTTAAGGAGTGAGGAATTACACTCCACCTCTTTGAGGGCAGAGTAGCTGTATAAATTATTCGGAATTCTTTATGGGAGACTTTTATTCTCCCTTATTCATTCATTCATTCATTCTGGTGAGGAAGATTGGCCCTGAGCTAACATCTATTGCCAATCCTCCTCTTTTTGCCTGAGGAAGATTGTCGCTGAGCTAACATCTGTGCCAATCTTCCTCTAGTTTGTATGTGGGACGCTGCCACAGCATGTCTTGATGAGCAGTATGTAGGTCCACACCTGGGATCCGAACCCATGAACCCTGGGCTGCTGAAGCCGAGTGCACAAACTTAACCACTATGCCACCGGGCAGGCCTCTTTATTTATTTATTCAATCATTCATATCAGTATGGACTCATAGGTATTTATTTTATACTTTGGGTTATAATCCAACACTATTTTGTTGCTCAAGCTGTTCCAGCTTTGGCCACTGGGGGCTCTTTCAGTTGGCCTCTGTGTCCTTCTGACATACCCACGTGTGTGTGTGTGTGTGTGTGTCTCTGTGTGTGTGTGTGCGTGCGTGCGTGTGCTTCTGCAGGCACATGTATGTGTTTTGTTTAGTACTTCCTTACTTTCTGGACTATGAGATGCTCCAGACTCATTATCTTGTACCCAGCCCTAGAACTGGTTGAGGAACTTCTTAAAACAGCAGTCAGTGCCCTATAATATGGTCTTAACCTTCCTTCAGTCTTCCTTCCCATTCACCCAATACAACTACTCTGATTCAGCCAGTGGCTGTTCATTACTCCCCAAATCCAGATGCTTTACAACTTCCTATCCCCAACTGGGACATTTTTGAGTGCAAAAATGTCATTAATAATGTCATCAGGACAACATGCATAAAACTTGGACTGTTTATGGCAACAGGGACTACGGCCACCCCACCCATATGGAATGCTTTCCCCTTCTTCCAGCTTCATCAAAGCTGTTCTCAAGTCCAAAATCTTGCTCACCTTCTTCTAAAAGTCTAAGATTTTATTTGGCATTTTAAAATATTCTATCTTTTACAGTTAATTAGTTTATCCCTTTAAAAAGTAAAACATGCTCATCAGAGAAAAGTTGAGAAATACAGTAAAGTACAAAAGACAGAAAAGAAGAGAGAAAAGAGAGAGAGAAAAGAAGGAAAAACACCCAAAACAGCCCACTGTTTCACATCTAAAAGATAACCAAAATTAATGTTTTGGTGTTAACTATATTTCAAAAATTAGCAGAAAGACAAAAACGGAAGCAAATATGCTAGATGTTAGTAGTGCTTAATTCTGGGTGGTGAGAATATGATTACTGTTTTCTGCTTTGCACTTTCCATATTTTTCAAGTAAACTAAAAAAATCCCTTAAGTTTTTTTTCTTGACTACAAAAATAACACCTGATCAGAGTCAAAAACTTGGAAAACATGGAAAAACACAAAGGACAAACACACACACACAAAATCTCAAAGAAAAATAAACAGTTAATACCCTTAATCTCAGTGTGTACACATGTGTATGTGCATATGTATATATGCATATTTTCACAACTTTTAAAAAATAAAGGAAATATGTATCATGAATGTCTTTACACACCAATACACAGTTTCCATCAGCCTGACTTTTCAGAGCCACCCTGTATTTCATTATACACCTTACCACTAGTTTTATTACCGTAACCCATATCACTTACTGGTGGTCATTTCAACCCTTTCAAAATTTTCTGCTCTTATAAAAAAGAAATTGTAATAGCTAAATTTTTGTGCACATCAAGGATTAGTCACATAGGACAATTCTTAGAACTGGAATTGCTGGGTCAAAGGATATATACATGTTGGGTATATACACGTTTAAAGCTTCGACACATTTGCCAAATTGCCCTAGAGGCACTGATTGAAACAGTTGACATTTTTTAAAAGACTGAAATAGTTTACATTTTACCACCAGCCCTTCGCCCTGTCTATCAGCATTTTTTCCTGGCTTAGTGGTCTTTCCCTTGCCTTTCCCTTTTGTACATGTATGTTTTTAATGGACAGAAGCTTTTGATTAGTATCCAGTCAAATCTTCCAAATCCACCTTTTTCCTTTATGATTTCTTCTTTGGGTTCATACTGAGAAACACTTGCCCCCTACCCCAACATACAAAAATTCACCCATATGTACTTTATTACTTTTATAATTTCCTTTTATTAATCTAAGTTTTACTTTCATCAAAGTTATACCTGTGTGTAGCTTAATAAGGCAACAAGCTTTGTTAAGTAAGATCTCAGGTTCTAGGCCCCCAACCTCACTGGCCCGAGATAAGCCCTTTCCCCTCGGCTGGTCTGGTAGGCCTCTGTGCACGTCTACATAAAAACGCTTGTACCGCTCTCTCTTGATTGTTAGGTGTTAGGAACCAGTGACTGACTTTTTATTTTGAAGAGGAAGATTTAACTAAACCAACCAACCTCTTTTGGGTCCCCTCCTCTATTACACAAAGGCCCATCTGCAACTCCCCTTCTTCTCAATGCAGTGCTATTGTGATTTGGTTGGATCAATACTAAGTGAACCATTAGGAGCATAATGTGATTTATTTTCCTTCGTGCATGTGGCAGCCAACAGATTGCTCAGCCTTGGCCAAGCCCTCAGAAGAATCGCAACCTCTAGAGTTCTGAAGCCAACCCCCCCAGCTAGGCCTCTCCCAAATTTCTGACCAACAAAAATTGGTAGTGTTGCTTCGAGACACTAAGTTATGAGGTAATTTGTTACACAGCAGTAATTAACTAACAACATTGCATAATTTTTTGCTTTCCCTAAAATTAATAATTGTCACTTTTCTTTCATTTGCTCAATTTTCTGTGCACCCATCTGTTAGTCAATCTCAGCTGTCTGACTGTGCTCTCAGTACACTCCTTCACAGGTGCTCTGTCTTCCACTTCTTGAAGCAGTCTCTCCTGGAGCCTTGCTCTGCTCCAGCCTGGTGGCCTCCATTCCTGTACAGCCAGCCTCCTGGGCTCCCTCCGCCATCCTCACAGGGATTCCTTCTGCCTCTCTCCTAAGACTTTTTCCTTCTGGATTCCCTATCTTCTTTCTCAGTTTACTCTTCATTTGGGTGGAGAAAAAGCATGTGGGAGATAAGTTTTGAGATTTGCAAAACCAAAGCCCTTTTTATTCTACCCTCACATTAGGTAGTTTGACTGGGTAGAGAATTACAGGCATTCAGAATCTGAGAGGCATTGCTTCATTGGCTTCTAATTTCCTAGTAGTGCTGTGGTGGTCAAGTCTAAAGCCACTCTGACTCCCATCCTTTGTATGTCATCTGCTTTTAATCTTTTTTATGCAAGCTTATAGGTGGTGTAAAATTTCACAACCATGTACCTGGTGGGTCTAATTTCATCCATTGTGCTGGCTGGACTCTTTCAATCGGCAATTTATAATCTTTAGTTCTCAGATTTAAAAAACTTGTTGATTTCTTCCCCCTCATTTTCTGTTTCTTATTTCTGAAATTCTTATAATTCCAATGCTGACCCTCCTTGGCTGGTCCTCTAATTTCTCCATTTTTCAATGTTTCTTTACCTTCTGATACTTCTAAAGAGGTTTTCATTTCTGCTGTCATATTTTGAATTTCTGGGAGCTCTTTTTAATTTTCAGGATGTCCTTTTTATTTCATGGATGCCTTATCTCTCTGAGGATCTTATTTGTGTGTGTGTGAGGAAGACTGGCTCTGAGCTAACATCTGTTGCCACTCTTCCTCTTTTTGCTTGAGGAATATTGTCACTGAGCTAACGTCTGTGCCCATCTTCCTCCACTTTATGTGGGATGCCGCCACAGTGTGGCTTGACAAGTGGCGCTAGGTCCGCATCCGGGATCTGAACCTGAGAACCCTGGGCCGCTGAAGCAGAACATGCGAACCTAACCACTAAGCTGCTGGGCCAGCCCCTCTCTAAGGATCTTACCGATAATTTTTTTTTTTTAAGATTTTATTTTTTTCCTTTTTCTCCCCAAAGCCCCCCAGTACACAGTTGTATATTCTTAGTTGTGAGTCCTTCCAGTTGTGGCATGTGGGATGCTGCCTCAGCGTGGTTCGATGAGCAGTGCGATGTCCACACCCAGGATTCAAACAGACGAAACCCTGGGCCGCCTGCAGCGGAGCGCGCGAACTTAACCACTCGGCCACGGGGCCAGCCCCTTAACGATAATTTTTAAAAAATGTCTTCTTCCTTAACAGTCTCAGTTTCCCTTCAAGTTGCCTTTTTTTCTGTTTCGGTCTCTATTTTTCATACCAAATGCTTCCCTTGGATGTGTGGTAATTCTTGGTTGTCTGCTTACATACATGACTGGGGACAAAAGCTGACTAGAAGCTGTGAGTAAAGGGATAATGTCTGTCTACTGTGTAGGGTGACCTGGCTGAGCAGTCTGGTGGGGAACCCCTGATGTCAGTATCCAGTCTTTTCTCCTAGGCAGGTAAAACTCCCTTGAGCAGATTCTTCCAGACTCTTGCCTTGGGAGCAGAGGCCCAGCTCAGCGCCTGGAGCTCAGTGAGTAGAAGAGGTCCTGTGTGTATGCTGGGGAGAGGGAGGGGTGCCTCAGCACCTGCATGGTATCACTCGCTCCCCCTCCTGCCTTCAGAAAGGCAGGCCTGCCCTCAGCTGTGCTTGAATGGGTCTGGGTTTGTGGCACTGAAGCGGACAGAATTTTGCATGCCCTTTTAAAGAAAAAGAAGACAAAAAGTACAAATATAAAAACAGCCATGAAGGTGAATGCTTACTTAGACAGAGAAAAGAGCATAACAAATTATAAGTTATAAAAGCTGACAAATAACGTGAACATCAGAAAATCAAGAATAACCTAATATTTTTATTAATCATCTGCCTGACACACCTCTCTATTTATTTTCCTGCATTTTTTTGGCTGCATAGTCTATGATTGCCTCTTCACGTGACACAGAGCTGGGAGCATCATTTTCTTAGAGAGAAAAGGAGATAATTCAGCCTTTCCTCTAGTATGGTTGACTGAAATTTGTTTTCTATTACTGACAGTTTAGAAAAGCTTTTTTTCAGCTTACTGGTAATATATAAATTTTAGGATTGTTGTAAAATTTAGGAAAATCTCATTTTCTTTCACAAATAAGCTATAAAATTTCAGGGCGCGTTTCCAGTTTTCTGGTGCAATGACTAATCCTAAATGCTCTCCGAATTAATGAGAGTAACTGGTCTGTCACTGACACCTTGGAGGAGGGCGCGAGTTTCAGGTTCTCTTCACATGATCTGCCCCGCCTCCTCATTAACTGGATTCTCAAACAATCATCTCTTCATCTCATTCTCATAATGAATTACTAGCTTTTGGTGCGATCTGAAAATGTTTCATTATATTTTACTCGATTTCAGAATATCTATTGATTTAATTGCTCACCTTGGCCACTTTCGTTTTCTGTTCCATTATTTTTCATCCAAATTATCCTTTCGTTTTTAAATAAATTTAAAGATAACCAAAAGAGGTACCCTTCGTATATTTCCAACTCAGGAATTTGTAATTTCTCACTTGTCTTATTACAGTTTTCCAAAAATGTCTTTACAAATAGCAGTTAAAGAGCTTATTCCTAATTCAACTCCCATCCCCAGTCTCATTCCAAAAACGGCCTAGGCCATTCCAAAGCTGCCTGACCTGAGGGGTACTCGAGAGAAGAAAAGGAGGAAGCAAAGGCAGAGGTTTTCTTAACTGAGTGCAGCAGAAATACGTTTCCAAAGTTTACAAAAACACAGGACTATGTGAACACGTGGTGAGGGTTCCTTCCAGGGCCTGGGACAGGATGCGTGCAAGCGAGGGGGCTGCAGTTTAAGCTTCACTCATCTCACACAGTAACTCAACGTCTGTGTGCCCTACACAGAAACTCCGTTTCCCGCTCTGCAGGGGTGGCCCTTCCATTCTTCTGCTGGGGTGAGGCAGAGACAGTCTCCTGGTGAAACGGAGACGGGGAGGGCACGGCAGGGCTTGCAACTTGTTTACAAACAGCTGCGACCACCCTCTCGACCTGAGTGCTCAGCCTCACCCGGCTTCGAGAGGTACTAGTGCCACCAATTCCTGCACTTTTGAGGATTCGGTGATGTAAGCTGGGATGGCTCTTGGTTCTCCTAAATGCCAGATTAGGATTTGGCTTTCTTGGAACTGCTAAGCCAGTTACCTCATGCACCTGCATTCCAATTCCCAAATGCTGCTGAAGTCTTTTCTATTCTCCCTGAATCTGTAGATTTATGCCTTAAAAAACTTGTTTTACTATGCTTTCTGTGGGATTTGTAAGGGAGATAAATTAGATGTATGTATTCAATCTGGCATGTTCACTCAGAGCCTGGTTTATTTATTAATTTTTAAATAACAGCTTTATTGAGTTATAATTCATGTATCATAACATTCACCCTTTTAAAGTGTACAATTTGGTTGTTTTTGGTATACTCAGAGCTGTGCAACCATCACCACTAATTTCAGAAATTTTCATCACCCAAAAAGAAACCCCATATCTATGAGCAGTCATTCCTTATTTCCCCCTGCCCTCAAGCTCTTGGCAACCATTAATCTACTTTCCGTCTCTATGGATTTGCCTACTCTGCACATTTCATCCAAATAGAATTATATAATATGTGGCCTTTTGTGTTGGCTTCTTTCACTTTGCAAAATGTTTTCAAGGATCACCCATGTTGTAGTGGGTAGTGCTTCATCTCTTTTTTTTAAAATCACTGAATAATATTCCACTATATGGATATACCACATTTAGTTTATCCATTCATCAGGTGCTAGACATTTGGGTTGATTCCACTTTTTGGCTATCATGAATAAAGCTGCTATGAAAATTTCTGTACAGGTTTTCTTTTGAGGAAGATTAGCCCTGAGCTAACTGCTGCCAGTCCTCCTCTTTTTGCTGAGGAAGACTGGCCCTGAGCTAACATCTGTGCCCATCTTCCTCTACTTTGTATGTGGGACACCTACCACAGTATGGCTTGCCAAGCGGTGCCATGTCCACAACCGGGATCTGAACCAGTGAACCCCAGGCTGCCAAAGCGGAACGTGCAAACTTAACAGCTGCGCCACTGGGCTGGCCCCTCTGTACCAGTTTTTGTGTGGATGTATGTTTTCATTTCTCTTGAGTACACACCTAGGAGTGCAATTGTTGGGCCATACAGTAAGTCTATGTTTAACTTCTTGAGGAACTGACAGACTGTTTTCTAGAATGGCCGCACTGTTTTACATTCCCACCAGCAGCTTATGAGGGTTCCGATTTCTCCACCACCTCACCAACACTTATCACTGTCCCTTTTATTTTAGCCTTTCTATTGGGCATGAGGGCTATTTCCTTGTGGCTTTAATTTGCATTTCTATAATGACTAATGATGTTGAGCATCTTTTCATGTGCTTATTGGTCATCTGTATGTTTTCTTTGGAGAAATATCTATTCAAATTCTTTGTCTATTTTAAAAATGCTTTGTCTGTTTTTATTGGTGAGTTGTAAGAGTTCCTTATATAGTCTGGGTTCAAGTTGCTAATCAGATATATACTTTGCAAATATTTTCTCTCGTTTGTGAGTTGTTTTTTCACTTTCTTAATGGTGTCCTTTGAAGCACAAAAGTTTTAGATTTTGAAGAAGTCAAATCTATTTTTTCTTTTGTCGTTTGTGCTTCTGGTATCACAAATCCAAGGTCATGAAGATTCACTTTTACGTTTTCTTGTTAGAGTTTTATAGTTGTAGCCCTTACATTTAGGTCTTAGATCCATTTCGAGTTCATTTTTGTATATGGTGTGAGGTTAGGGTCCCAGCACTCTCGGTCAAAAAGACTATTCCTTCCGGTTGAACTGTCTTGGCATCTTGGCGTCAACTGACCATAAATGTAAAGGCTTATTTCTGGACTCTCAATTCTAGTCCGTTGGTCTACATGCTTCTCTTTATTGCCAGTACCACACTGCCTTAATTACTGTAGCCTTGTAGTCATCTTGAGACTGGGAAGTGTGAGTCCTCCAACTTTGTTCTTTGTCAAGATTGTTTTGGCTATTCTGTGTTCCTTGAACTTCCATAAGAATTTTAGTGGTTTATTTTTTATATTTAAATCTTTATTCCATTTAGAGTTTGAATGTATGGCTAGCCAGTTGTTTTAGCATGATTTTAAAAATAATCTCTCTTTGGGGCTGGCCCCGTGGTCAAGTGATCAGGTTTGTGTGCTCCACTTCCGTGACTCAAGGTTTCGCCGGTTTGGATCCTGGGCACAGACCTGGCACTGCTCGTCAGGCCATGCTGAGGTGGCATACCACATAGCAAGACTAGAAGGACCTGCAACTAGAATATACAACTATGTACTGGGGGCTTCGAGGAGAAGAAGGAAAAAAAAAGGGAAGATTGGCAACAGATGTTAGCTCAGGTGCCAATCTTTAAAAAAAAAAAATCTATCTTTGAAAAATCATTTTATCAGTGTTAAATACTTCTATTCCATACCAGAGACCTGTTTACTCTTCTGCCAATAACATACATTTAATTGTTAAGGTTTACAACAGCTCTTAATACCTAGTAAAGCAAATTCTTTCTCATTACATTTCTTTTGCAGGCAATTTATTGGCTTTTTAATTTGTTTTAATATTTAAGATGAACTTTGAAATCACCTGCTGTGTCCATCTCCCCAAATCAGGACGTTTATTACTGAAAATGCATTATATTTATAGATTAACTTTTGAAGAACCTACATCTTTACACATAGTTGGTTTGCTCATTCAGGGCCATAATATTTCTTTCCATTCATTCAACTCTTTTTATTATGTCCTTTAGTCTTAAAAGCTTTTCTCATATAGGTCCTCTACATATACTTTGTTAAATATTAAGATCCTAAAGTAATACTTACATGTGAAATATTTAGTCCTACATGTGTCTTAGGTGCATTCCTTGGAATTTTATATTTTTGCTTATAACGTAAATGGAATTCTCTTTTTCATTTTATCTTCCTGGTACACAGAAAAGCCACTGGGTGTTAAGTATTTACCCTGAAACTAGTCACCACACCTACATACTTAACCTATATAGCCCAAGAAATTCAGCTGAAAACAAACCAAAAAAGAACTAATTGGGTTTTCCAAATAGATAGTCATATCATTTGAAAATAATAATACAATTTCCCTTTTTCTTTCCCAATATTTTATACCTATTTCCTGTCATGTGTTATGGCATTGGCTAGAAATTATAGAAAAAAAGTTTCTGACTAGTCGAAATGCTTCGAGTCTGACTGTTCACTATTAAATACGAAGAGGCTTACTGGCTTCAGCCACAAAGCCCCATAAATAGTAAGGAAATAGCTTTCTGTTCCTAGTTTACGAAATGATACAAAGACTTGATTTTTGAACTACATCAATGCCTTTTCAGTGCGCATGTAGATGACCAGTTTGTTTTCCTACCACTTAGTTTTTTGATGAAGTGTGTGAATACGTTTCCTAAGACTGAGCCATCTTTCATTACTGAAGTAAATTCTGCTTGGTAAAGGGTGAGGTTAATTAACTTTGATATGTATACATCCATCTTGCTTTCTGACTATGATACACAAGCACCTCAAGTGGGGGACTAAATGTTACGGTTCTTTGTGACTCCCACAAGTACTGTACTAGGCACAGTGCTATTTCCACCCTCTCACTGAGTGAGTATTCAGTCAATGTCTATTAATGGCCTCCTTTACACCTAGGACTATGCCAGGCTCTAGGGATGTCAGGATGAACCAGACAGACTCACTCTATGATCTCAGGGAGCTTACGGTCTACTTTTGTGCACAGAGTCGGCACTGAATGAACGACTAGATGAATGAGCAAAATAAGTCCATCACCCCAAGGGTCCTATAAAATACCATACTCTAAAGGTTCCTGAAAAAAATCCTCTTAGATAAGACTATATAAAGAACAAGAAAGGTGATAGCATTGTCTTTGGTATCTCAATCTTTATGACTAAAACAAAACCTAAAAAGGGTATCATCAGACACAAGTACCAGCTGGGTCAAGGGAAAGCATATCCAGTGGAGACAGGAAAAGGGAGCTGACCTCTGGCATGGGCAGTAAAGCCCCGTGAAGTCATTAGAGTACAGGTCAAGGGAAAATATTTTAAAGAGCCTAAGAGGAAACGTGAAGGGAGAAGAGGCTCCTGGGTTTATTCTGAGGCTGCCAAATGGCAGACATGCTCCACTCTGCCAGAGAAATAGCCAGAAAACTAGGGCAGGCGCCCTGATGGAAGGATCAGATTCTCTGCCACCGAAGTGGTGACAGGTGGTGTGGGGAAAGGGAGAGGGAAGAGCGACACAGCTACACTTCAGCCGTCTCCTGCCTCTTCTTCTCACTGATCCCCGACTGCGTCCCTGGGTTCTCGTCCCCTGCCGGCGCTTGGAGCTCGGGGACTTCCTCAGGAGAAACAGCTGCTTCAGAAAGTATGTGGCAGGAGTGACAGAGCCTGGCATCTCCCAGTGCAGTGCTGCCCGGCACAGCTGTGGTTCAGGGCCCAGGCAGGCAGTCCTCCAGGGCGGGGACGTCCCCACCTCTTCACAGCTTCCCTCAGGGTTCTCCCCTTGGAACTGGGTGGGTAAGCAGAGGCCCAGAGAGAAGGTTGGGTTTTCTCCCCAGAGAATCTCTACAGCCTGCAAGAAATCAAGAGGGCTCTGAGTTCCCGGCTTCCACTGTACGGTTCCTTCCTTGGTTCTGCTTGCCTCTCCATAAATATGAGTACCAGAGGGCAGGAGAAGGGCTATTTTGGTCTCAGCAACAAAATGGAGAAAACATTTCTCTCAACTCTACCTTTCTCCAACCCCCAACATGCCCCACCTCTAACAAGAAAAAAAGTGCTGTGTGTACAGAGGGGGAGGGGAAAAAAGGTTCTATTTTCCTTCACAATAAAGAAAAGTCAACAGGATGTTCTCCAAAGCTACAAATAGACTTTTTCAAACAGTAAATATCTCTATTAGCAGCATGATGCCAGTTGGCTAATTCTGTCTGTCTCAGTAAAATCTTTCCAAAAAAACTCCTGCTCTTGTGTAACGTCTATTTACAAAAACAGCTCTTTGCATTTTCAGTTTGCTAGGTTTCTCAGTCTCGCTTCCCCACCCCTCCACTGTAGAGGCTGAGATCAGAGGCAGGCCCAGACGGTGGCTGGGCGGGATCCCTGGCCGGCCCAGCAGAGCCTGCAAGCCCTGCCTTCTTTGGAGAGTCCTCCACTTCCATGACAGAGAAGAGGGTAAAGAAGCTGAAACCAACACACTCTTTCCAAGGTTTCGCTTGGCCTCTGGAATTTGTTTCAGCTGAACGTGAATGAGCCTAGGCCTGGCTTGGGGCGGAAAGAATCCTGAAATGATTCAGTCTACCCCACCCTGTATCTTTCTGCTATCTCTAGGTGGGCAAAGATCAGAGTTTTGGGGGGAAGGGAGAGGTGAGGGAGGTGAGAATGAAGGGAAGGCTGAGCAAAGAGTAGGCGGCAGTTGACAGTGGCTGAAATCCTGGCTCCCCGGGGAGTGGTCTGGGCCTGAGTCACTGTCTCGGCCAGAGCAGGAAGGTGGGCGAAAGGCAGCAGCTTCTGCAGGCTGGAAGGACAAGCCCCTCCTTCCCTCATCCTTCTGTTACTCTATCCTTGGGTCGCTGCTTTCTCTGGTCTGAGGCCCCACCAAGGCTAACACCACCTTGACAATTGGAGAGAGAAAACAGAGGGCCGGGGCAAGGCTTACGGAGAGTCAGCTGGCTCCGGGAGAACAGCTGCTTGCTGGCTGCCATCCTCTCTGAAGGGCCAGCTGGACACAATGCCAACAGGCCACGGGAAGTTCAGCCCGAGCAAGGGCGTGAGAGCCCCTATCAGAATGGGAAATGAATTGAGCTTTAAATGATCCATATCCAGTGCCTATGACCACAGCCTCTCTGGCCCCAGCTCAGTCCTTCTCCTACATTAGCCAGGTCCAAAACCAGAGCACACAGAATACTACCCTGACTTGCTACCACATTGCGGAGGTATGTGCGTGTTTAAAAATAAAAGGCATGACTCTGTGACTTGGCTGATTTGCTACTTGGACCAGAATGATCATCACCCAGTTCAGCTGTGATCCCTCCTTCCCCATGGTCCCCAAGCTGACCTCTGAAAAGTAAAGGCAGAATGAACCACAGAATGTTGAGTGAGATCATCTCGTTAAAGTGACCATTTGTTGAGCATCTACTGTTGCCAGTGTTTGTGCTGGGTGCTTCCCTACACCAGTTCTTTTAAAGTGGTGCACTCCTACATTTCACGCAAGAGACAGGGCACTGGTTAAGGGGATGGACTCTGGAGCCAGACTGCCTGAGTTCAAGTCCTGACTCTGCCAACTGCCAGCCATGAGACTCTGGAAAGTTACCCAACCTTCCTGTGCCTCAGTTTCCTTGTCTACAAAGTGGGATAATAATGTACCTATCTTACAGGACTGCTGTGAAAGCTAAGTGAGTTTAATGCTTAAAACAGCTCCTGACATACAGTAAGCACCCTGTATGTGCTGTACAGATGGTAGTGGTGGTATTTTTTTTTTTAAATATCCTTTAAGGTTCATATTATAGCAACAGTTGACATTGGGAGCAAGTGAGTTTGCTTCTGCCTCTTAATGTCCTTTCGTTCTTACTCTTTTTTATTTTTTTTTCTTGAGGAAGATTAGCCCTGAGCTAACATCTGCTGCCAATCCTCCTCTTTCTGCTGAGGAAGATTGGCCCTGAGCTAACATCTGTGCCCATCTTCCTCTACCTTATATGTGGGACGCCTACCATAGCATGGCTTGCCAAGTGGTGCTATATCCACACCCGGGATCCGAACTGGTGAACCCTGGGCCACCAAAGCGGAATGTGTGCACTTAACCGCTGCGCCACTGGGCTGGCCCCTGGTGGTGGTATTTTGATGATGATGATCAAACTGAGGCCCATAGGGGGTGACTTGCACAGAGTCACACAGAGACATGTATGGTTGGGAAACCTGAAATGATTTTTTTCTGCTTTGGGGCAAGCAGCAGTCCCATGCCATAACGTACCACCACCAGGCCCAACTTAAGATATTTGCTTAAAATTGAGTGGTGACTTCTGGCTGAGTAGTAAAAGGATTTGTCACAGAAGTCTGGCAGCTGATGGAGCATCTAAAGGTCAAGATAAGAGAGGAAGAAAGGCAATTCAGGGAGGAGTGTGGATTTTCCTTTGCAGCTCTTTAAGAAACTCCTAATATTTGACAGACAAGCGATTACTTATCCTCATTCTAATCTGTTAAGACAGGAAGGGGTAGAAAGTGGGTTTTCCATTTTATAAAAGGGAAACATAAGGCATTCTGAGGTGAAAGGTTTGTCCTGCTTACTCAACAAGCCAGAGAGAAGCCTCCAACGGTCTGATTTCCATTCTGACAGGTTAACAGTGGCGCAGACACAGACACTCAGGAGCCCCAGATCAGCTGGTTTGCTTCTGAGGCATGGTCTCTAATCTCATTTTCACTGCTGTCTCTTACCAACGAGGAATCATAAAAAGATCTTTCACTCTACCTTTTCCTCTTCTCTGCTGAAGGTCTGGCCCCTAGAAAGCAGAGGAAGGAGGAGGAGGGCTGGGCTGGAAACTCACTTCTGGGCCACCCCGTAGGTCATCTCCACCTATTGGCCACAGGAGGCAATAATTCTCTTGCTACGAAAAGTGAGGTCAGCCCTAGCCATGATGCTGGCCAGGCTAGGTATGACAAAAGTTAGGAAATATTGCAAACACTCGGAAAACCATAGAGAATATATAATAAATACTCATGTATCCACCACTTAGCACTGTCAGATTCTAAGATGAAGCCATACTTGCTCCAGAGCTTATTCTTTGAGCAACAGCACAGCACAGGTACTGCTGAAGCTCCCTGAGCATCGCAGCCTGATTCCGCATCCTTCTCTCCCTCCTTGCTACCCTAGAGGTAACCACTACTCTGAATTTAGTACTTATTATTCCCCTACTTTCACTACATAAGTTTAAATCTGTAAGCACAATGTAGTATTGTTTTACAGGTCTAAACTTTATAGAAACAGCACAACACTGAATGCATCATTTTGAAAGCAGCTTTTGATGTTGAGCATTATGTTTTTGAGATTTGTCCATGGCTGATACACATAGCTCTACTTCATTCATTTTAACGGCTCCATACGTCCTTATGGAACGATATCACATTTTATTTACCCATCGTTTGGAGGCCTGACATCTAGGAACAATGGAGCAACTAACATTCCTGTGCGTGTCTCCTGCTCCACAGGTGCAGGAGTTTCCCCAGGTGATGGGGTAGGTACGTCTCCAACTGTGGGAGGTACTGAAAAATCTCCCAAGCGGTTGTATCAATTTACACACCTGCCCGGGAAGAGGATGAGAGTTCCAACTGCTCGTCATCCTCAGATACTTGGCACCGCCAGACTTTAAAATTTTTGCCAGACTGATGGCTGTGAAATGGCATCAAACTGTTGGTCTAATCAGCTTTCCCCTGATTACTAATAAACTGAACATCTTGCTAGAGGCTTTTGTCCACTCTACAAAGTGAATGACGGTTTTCAAATCTATGAAATAAGTTCTTACGAAGAATACCACCAGTGTTCTTTACAGTTGCCCCCTATTTCTCATTATAACCCATGAAAAATACCAAAATAAACAAACAATATTATCTTTAGCTGGCTGAAGTCACAGGTGGTAGCTTATAGTTTGAATATTTGTAATAAACTCCTAGTAGGTGATTTTCAAACCGGAGCCTATGTAGAATGCCTATCATTCATTGACCATTTAAACTGCTACACACTATTCCACTGCTAACATATATCAAAATTTGTCATGAAATCAATTGAAGTGGGTCATTCCTTTAAAAATGAAATAGAACATAATATCAGAGTGCATTGCACATACACTGTGTGAAAATTTTATTTCAAGTATAAGTATGTGTGTGAGTTGTGATACCAAAGGGATTTCTGGGGGCTGGCCCTGTGGCCGAGTGGTTGATTTTGTGTGTTCTGCTTTGGCGGCCCAGGGTTCGCTGGTTTGGATCCTGGGCGCAGATCTACATGCTGCTCATCAGGCCATGCTGTGGCGGTGGCCCACATAGAAGAACTAGAAGGACCTACAACTATGAACTGGGGCTCTGGGGAGTAAAAAAAAAGAGAAAGATTGGCAACAGATGTTAGCTTAGGGCCGATATTCCTCACACACACACACACACACACACACACAAAACAAAACTCCATATGTTTAAAAAAAAAACAAAAAAAACCTATTGCTGACAGCAAGTTGTGGTTAAACAGTTCTGGAAGCCATGGTCCTAGTTAGCCCGCCGGCTCCATTCTTTCTCTGTTCTGAGTTACACTGCAGACCACTGCAGACCATCTGACTAAATCATTGCTTTGGCCATGCCACTTTCCCAAAAACCTTCCATTTTCAAAAGCCTAAGCCCAATTTTAATTCTTCAGCATGGAACTGAAAGCACTTTCAACGTGGCCCCAACTAGAGTGCCAACTCTCATCCACGAGGCCTCCCCTGGAACAGTACTTACTAACCCACACCACCTCCTAACCGTCCCCCCAAATACTCTGGATGCCTTCTATCTCCACCCACCTTTTCATGCCATTCTTCTAACTGGGACCCCTCTCCCACTCCCCACTGAAACAGTACATACTTGCTAGGTCAAGGTTCAGTTAAAATTACATCCTCTAGGCGAAGTCTTTCTTGTCGACGCCCCACCAACATTTAGCAACCTGCTGCCATTCCTGCGAATCCCTAGCACTTTCCATATGCTGAAGATGGATCGATTCCTATAGCCTTTTGAATGTTCTCCACCACTTAGCGCAGGCCCTTATACATTAAAACTGTTCAATAAGCATTAAATCAACAAATATCTATTAAGCATTATCTATGTGCAACCCACTTATACTGGGCCCTATTTAATGGATTAGCCACCAAAATAATGGGTTTGGGAAAACAACTCTAGTAGCTAAATTGCCAACTCTAGAGGCTATAACTTTATCTAACTACAAAGGCCTAAGAAAGTACCTTGGACTAAGAAGCTGTGGGGCTCAAGATACCCTGCCTCTTTCCAACTACTCCAAAAACTGGGAAAAGTCCCTTCTCCTCTCATTACAAGCAGCTGAAATAAGAGTGAGATGTTTTTACATTCGTGTCCAAAGCCTGTTGAATACAGACTCTCACAGACGCTTCATGGGGTCCCTGTTTTCTGGCATTACCATTCTCTCTAGAGAGGAGGAAAAAGCTTGGGGAGAGCTTGGCCTGTCCTAAGTCACAGAAGAAGTGAGTGGTAAGGCTGCCCCAGGCAGGGAGTCCCCATAGCAGGAAGAAGCAGACATGGCCCAGAAGAGCAGGACGTCTGCAGGACACAGGACTTCCTCTAACACTTCACGTGTGAAACCCAGCAACTTGCTGTAATTCACTACCAACCTGGCAGTGTCGACACATCCTAGCAAAGTAAAATACAGTACCTTCCTTTGAGTTCCAATCAGCTTGGAAATGGTCTTCCACTTCTCTTTTCTTTTCTTTTTTTTTTTTTAAAGATTTTATTTTTTCCTTTTTCTCCCCAAAGCCCCCCCGGTACATAGTTGTGTATTCTTCGTTGTGGGTTCTTCTAGTTGTGGCATGTGGGATGCTCCCTCAGCGTGGTCTGATGAGCAGTGCCATGTCCGCGCCCAGGATTCGAACCAATGAAACACTGGGCCGCCTGCAGCAGAGCGCGCGAACTTAACCACTCGGCCACAGGGCCAGCCCCCCACTTTTCTTTTTTTTTAAAGATTTTATTCTTACTTTTTCTCCCAAAGCCCCCCAGTACATAGTTGTGTATTTTCAGTTGTGGGTCCTTCTAGTTGTGGCATGTGGGACGCTGCCTCAGCATGCCTTGATGAGCACTGCCATGTCCACGCCCAGGATCCGAATTGCTAAAACCCTGGGCCACTGAAACAGAGCACACGAACTTAACCACTTGGCCCTGGGGCCGGCCCCCTGTCTTCCACTTTTCTAATGTTCCTGTTCAGGTGGAGAGAATACTCAAGGAAAGCAGGTTTTAGTTCCAGTTCTACCAAGCACTCCCTGAGTGAATTCTAATAAGTTCTCAAAGGGAGATAATAAGACCTGAACTGCTTACTTCAAAGATGTGAGGATGAAATCAGGTAATGAATGGGAAAGTAATTTGAAAAGTTAAAAGCACTATACAAATATAAGATAGCAATGGTAATATTAGAGGGAAAAGAGACTCCACTGAGAAAATGTTTGAAACTGAATGGATGGTTGTCTGACCCAGCAGTGTATCGTCCTTTCCTGATATCTCATTTAACAATTAGGGACTAGGTACCTACTATGTGCAAGACAGTATGTGTACATAAAGATGAAGAGGTTGTAAGTCTTGCTCTCAGAGTTTACATGGGAGAGAGGTGCCCGTTTGTGAGACCTGGAAGGACTGGAGAAGTATTAGGGAAGGACAGAACAAAGTAGTTTGGGTGGGGGTGGTTGGAGAGGAGAGGGGAGAGAACAATCAGAGACAGCCTCAGAGAGGCTAGGAAGCCACTTCTTCCATCAGTTGATTTAGCAATAGCACTCTTAGAGGCTCTTCCTTTCAGGACATGACTTACAGGTTTTGCATGTTATTTTAAAATTTTTCCTGAGCTAAGCAAGTCAGTCAATGGGAAAAGGTCTTCATTCATACATTCAATAAACATTTACTGGTTACCGGGGTCAGTGCTAGGGATATAGTATGACCAAGAGACAGTCCCTGTTTTCAACAGCTCATAGACTAGTGGGGTTACTGACAAGTAAACCAACAATTCAAGTACAGATGCGGACGAGGGTCAGAGGAGGGGTGCCCAACTCAGCTTGGCAGGGTGTCGGGGGACGTTCCTGCCTGACTCTTGAAGGACGAGTGGACGCTGGCCTCATGGATGGGGGCGTGGGAGTAAAGGGCACTTCAGGCAGAGGAAACAGCACACACGGAGGAGGAGGGGCACAAGAGACCAGGGAAAGCTTGGACACGGCAGAAAAGAGGGACAGCCAGATCCAGAAGGGCCTTATAATTCATGGGCCCGAGTTAGGCCTTTATCCTGATGGAGAGGCTATATAAGGAGAGAAGAGGCAAAAGAAAGAAAGAGGACTGACCCTGAGGAATACCAATACTTAAGGGGCAGACAGAAGTGGAAGAGCCCAGAAGAGTTGGAAAAAATTATATCCAGATAGTCTCCATTCTTTTCACAACAGACTTGGGTGACAAAGTGTCAGCTGGGATTATCCATTCCATGTTACAGTTGGGGAAAATAAGACAGAGAAAGGTTAAATGCTTGACCAGCCCACACTGTGAATGAGGGAACCAGAACCTGAACTCAGCAGTCTAACTCCCAGCCAAACTTATCTGCGTGGATTCTAGTTTCCTTTGTTCTGAGTCAAATTCCTGGATCCCTAGGTATAGGAAGACTTTCTCCAGTACTCCTTTTTCCTCATCATTCAAGCCTAAAATCACCAAGGTGTGTAGTTCCAGGGAAGGCTACAATCCCCGGCGATAGCTAAGTCAGATTAAGGTCACTATTCTTAATTCTAATTAGTTCTCCCTCCATACCATAATAAAGGCACAAAGACAGGCAGAGGGAGAGAAAGGGAGGAGGAAAGGAGAGCACGAAGCACTTGGCTTGGGACCAAGAGGTGGATCAGTGATCTGAAATGTGAACAGTGAATGCCTTTTTCCTGCAGGGCACACCACTGGGCCACCTTGCTGAAAGGAAGATGGGTGGATGAGTGGATGGGGAGATGGTGAATGAAGGCAGCAGGTACTCATTAAACAAACAAGGTGTGGGCGGGCTGCATGCACAGAGGAAGCAGAGAACAAAGACCTCTCACTCTTCATGCAAAGTCCACAGTGTACAAAGGGCATCAATATTGGACATTTCTCACTGTGACATTTTGAAAGCATGGCCTAGCCCAGAACAACGGTTACCCTCTGGGGACCATGGGCTGCGTGCCTCTAGGCCTTATTCAATGATGGCTGGCATATCCCAAGCGCTTGGTGAACTTGACCTTGGACATCAGCCTCCCATGATGGCTCTACGTCACTCTGGTCTCTTCCCCCACCGAGAATTCCAGTCTCAGATGAATGGATGGATTCATTCTGGGAGCCGGAAAACCACCCCAGAAGTGAATCAGAAGGACCCAGTCCTGGTCCCCTTGCCAGCCATTGAGCCAGGAACTGAGTGCAATTGTGTGCCCAGGCGCCGGTGCTGTTTCCCTCTCAGGGAGAGAGGGTCACGGTCCACGCAAAAGATGACGTAGAAGCCTTCTAAGGAGGAAGAGAAAGGAATCTCAGCTTTGGGACAAAGCCATCCTTTTGGTTGTGACCCTCAGTCCAAGGAGGTACCAAGACATGCATGTACTGATAAATTAATTCTACTGGATAAAAATCTCAGCTTTTGCTAGAGAGCTGTTATCAATTTCAATTCTCTCTATACAGACTTTAGGAAATAGGCTACTAGTTTTTCAGAAAAAACCCAAAAAACAAAAAAAGAAACCTTTCTGCAGGACAGGTGGAAACGTGCCTTGGATCACCCAGAGAATCCTTTATCTTTAGTGGTCTCTGCTCTACTCTTCTCTTGCTTTGTGAAGAAAAGATTGATTCATTTCGTAAAATTATAAATACCAATCTAAGCAATATAAAGCACCTGTACTTTCTGTTTTTTACCTTGAAAAATTAGGCAAGAGAACTCCAAAGATTCAAGACGCAGCAGGTGAGAGGATATCTACATCACAAGGTCAGGGACCAAGGCTGACACTTTAAGGAAGTAATTCCTCTAGGAAAGGGAAGTGAAGGATTGCCACTTTGCCCATCACTAATTAGGTTACAACAAGATGGGAAAGTTGTTTTTTTAAGGCTCCAGCTCCCTATCAGCCTCCTGGAGCAAAGGTGGAGGGAAAAGGAAGCAGCTCCTGCTGGGGCTTATTAGGGCATTGCTTGGGGCTTCCCTCCACGTGCTGGTGCCGACTGTCTGACATTTGTCCATCAACCTTTGTCTAAGAAACAGTGGGGAGGCGGGGACAGAAATGGCTTAAATTTTACATTAGAGAGTTGTTCTTAACACTGACTGACATTAGCTGCTTGTGGCCAGAGCTTCGTCTCCACTGATGGCCAAATGTGAGCCTGCAAAAGCCTTCCCAAAGGATAGTCTACTATCTGTATTCATTCATAACTAGTTATTGTGTGCTTACTTTGCATAAAGAAACAGGCTAGACTCTGAGGACAGAATGGCAAACACGTTCCCTAAGCTAACGGAACTTGGTTTCCAAAAGGGTTGATTCATCTCATACATCTCTGGGGGTCACTGTATTCAAAGAAACACACTATAGTTGGATCCTATGAGGTTTGGGGTTGTGGATATACAGGTCCTTGGGCCTGAAGGTAAGGTCCTTTGGGAAACAGAGTCTTACAAAATAAATCAACCATTAAACATTATCAAGCGTCTACTACCAGCCGAGTTCAAACAGTTCCCTAGCAATGACCCTTCCAGCTGTGGAGTTGTGACTCTACTACTCTGAGACGCCCTGGCTTCTTTGCTCACCGCCTCTTCTTTTCCCATAATGTTGACACTTGCCTATGTCTATTTTAGAGGGAAACGAGTGAATGGGTAATGGCGCTGGAAATGATTAAAACTAGTCCAATCCCATTCTGGGAGCGTGGGTGGGGGCTTCTTCCAAAAGAGAAGCAAATTTTGTCTTTTGAAGAGTGTTAAATAATGCACAGGCTAGTCATCTGAAAGCAAGTGGGTTTTGATCAGTAAACGGGGGCCCAGACTCCAGTGAGGGCCACAGCCCTGGGGCTGATGGGAGCGGTGGAGAGATGCGAGAGATGCCCACGGGGAGAAAGAAGACGCTCCACCTCAACGGATATTTCAGAGGAGGGAACAGGGAAGTCCCTCACTTCAAGCAGCTGGGAGAAGATGGGACAGGCTCCTTGGAACAGACAGAGTCAGGAAACGAGTCAGGCGCGGGATCCCAGGCTAAGGGGATCCCTGCCCTACTTCCCGGTGAGTCCTGCTGAGAGATGGGGACTCCGGGGAAGCACCGGAGGAAGGCCCCTTGAACGACCCGCGAGCCGGGGCCCTCGGGCCCTGCTGTGGGGTGGCGAGTCCGTGAGCGCAGGGCGGGAGGCGCGGGCGAAGGGACTCAGAGGGACGCAGGGCCGGGCGCCCCGAGGGACCGGGGCTCCAGCGGCCCCTGTCGCCTGGGCCTCACTCACCAGCTCATGGTCCTGAACCTGCCCTGTCGCCGAAGTCCTCAGCCACAACTCGGTCCTCGGGGATCACTTCCGGATTCAGCCAGTCTCCAGGAAGTGACGTGAGCCCCGGCCCCCTCCCGGAAGCTGCGGCTGGGAGGCGGGCCGACGCGATAACCCCCTGCTGCCGCGGCCTCCGCGCGGCCCTCCTGCCGGTGGCGGGGCGCGGGGACCCCTAGGGGCGTTTTCTGTCTTAAACATTGAGTTGTACACTTCTCTTCTGCTGACTACACGTGTCGCTTAACCGGGTTGTCGCCTCAGTCTTTCTATTAAGCGATTTCTAATGCAGAGACACGAGCAGTAATTGTCTATGGGAGAAGGAGCCGCTGGGGAGGGGTGAGAGGGAGACTCACATTCACTGTATGGTCTTTTGTGTGTTTTGAATTTTGTAATCTGTACATGGGTTACTTATTACCCACAAGCAAATCCATCTTTTCCCACCTTCGAGATAGCACAGGGTGCTGACTATAAATGGAATAGGTGCTTTTCAGATTGGAGTGTTCCGTGGATTTACTTAACAAAAGAAGACAAGGTGGGGGGGGGGGGGCTCCCTTGCGTCTATGCTCCCGTCTGCAGAACGCACGTGATGTGAATGGTCTCATTCTTTCTACTCATTGGTTTAATAAATATTCATTAAGCTCCTTAAATGTTCCAGGCACTGTGCTAACCTGGAAGACACAACCATGGAAAAGCAGTATGGACCCTCCCTTCTGCCCTCCCAGAGCTCCTTACCTGGAGGGAGGAGTAAACAGTCAACGAAGTGATGATATATGATGGTGACAAATAAAAATGGCAAGTAATAGGATATATTGGAATATATGAGGAAGCCATTTGGTGTAAACCTAATTTGGCCTGACCTTGTCTTTCCAAAAGGGCCTGACCGAGGCCTTTGAGCATGCATTGTATATCTGCTTTAGACATTCCCTATGGCAAGAACAAAGGCCCTTGAGATAAAGGTGCAACTTCCCTCCCCCTCCCAATGTTCGAATCTCCTTAAAGATTAAGCATCTTTCCTTAGGCTAGAAACTGATTGCTGCGCTCACCTGTGACCACCCAGCTTGAGACAATAGACTTGCCTCCTGCTATGCCCACCAAGATAGCAGACCCACTACCTGCTGTGTCCATCAAGTGCTGTGCTGACAGGGCAATCTTGTGACTATTGTGGGACGGACATTTCAATCATATGTGAAACACCCTCCTTGAGGGTATATAACCACCCTGTGTACCCCCACTTCTTTGGAGTGCTCTGTTCCTTTGTGGAAAGACTTTCCTGGGTTATAATCCTAAGATTTAAGCTCAGAATAAACTCACCCAAATTTTCATCTATAGATTGGTTATGGATTATTTTCGTCGACAATGGGAAAGCACAAGGGCTGTGGCAGCCTGGAAGGGACCCCTAAGCTGCACATGGGTTTTAGTGAAGGCTTCCGGGAGGAGTCAATGTGTACGCCAAGTGCTGAAGGCCAGTCAGGCTAGCCAGGTGAATCTGAGATGAGGGCTGGAGAGGCTCCAGGCAGGGGAAACAGATCTTGGCCGAGAAGAGGCCTGAGTTCCAGGCAAGCAGCTCACTTGCTTCAGGTCTCCCAAAGTCAGAATTCAAGGCCTTAGTCCCTCATAAGCTGCCTGGGGTTCTGGGCTGTGTTGGCCTCCTTACCCCCAAGAATCTCCCTCCCTTAGAAGAGAGAAGAGCAGGCAGTCAGGCCTGTGGGGGTAACTGCTGGTCCACCAAGGGCCTTCTCTCTAGGAATTCTCCTCCTTCAAAGGGACTCTGGTGTTTTTAGGGGCTGTTGGGAGAGTAGCTAAGCCAATGAATTAGAGCAGAAGACCTGTATGATTTGTTCTGACCTCCCAGGGCAGGGTGGAGGGCTTGGTAAGGAAGAGTAGGGGAGCTGAGAGGATTGTCCATAGGAGGTACTCTCTCATTTGCGTTTTCTGTTTCCATTCTTGAGTGTCTAGAGTTTGACTCAATGAGGTTTTCCAATAGAGGGTGAGCCCCCAAGGACATCACACAGCTCAGCTTCATCACCATGTTATTCCTCAGGAAATAGGCCAAGATGAGCACTAGAGCAGCTCTGAAGAGTAAAGAGGAGAAGAAGTCACCACAGGGCAGCCAGGGCAGAGAGTGTGGGCAAGGAGAGGGAGAGTCCTTACTGCTTTGCATGGGGTACAACAGATGAATGCAGGGTGCTGTGTGTTTATGAGCCTTCTGGCCTTTTAGCACCTGTGGATGGCTCTCCCACCTGCTTCCTCCTTTCCCCACACTCTATTACCCCTAGTTATTGCCCCCTAGTGCTAAAGAATTTCCCAGTTTTAGCCTAGATAACTGGCATATCCCAGGGGAAGTCTGTTTTAGGGCTAGTGTGTAGGAGACACGTGCTACAGGGCAAGAACGATGAGTTCTGGACTAAGAGTCTGGAGAAGTCCTGGTCTCTAGTTCCATCTTTGACACTGTGATCTCAGACAAGTCACATCCCTTCTCTGGGCTTTGGTCCCCTCATCCAGAAGATGAGTGGTTGGATAACATCACCAAAGTCTCTAACATTTTGAGGTTCCAAGTCAATGGTCTGGTTGACTCCAGAGGCCCTTGGGAAATAGGAGAATGAGGGAGGCATATGAGGTGGGGCCTGAACAGAGAGGCAAGCTGAGAGAAGTGAGCAGATCTGAGGAATCAGTGATGTATTAGGATGAAGCTAAATATGAGTCTTCCAGGAGGGAGGGATGCAGCCTGAGGCTCTGCTGGGGCTGTGATGCTTACCTCCAACCCCAAACCTTTAACGTAGCTAGCAGGACCTTTGAGGTTACTGGGAAGAGTGCTGGCCTCCCAGAAGTCTGTCTGTAAAGTGCCTGCTCTGACTCCTTACCTGTGGTTCATTTGCTCAGTTTGAGGCATGCTTGGCTGAGGATGCGTGGTCAGGTATCCTGCTGTCCTGTGGACCCACAAGCTTCCCTCTGTGAGTGTGTAATGTCATGTGGCATTGAGCTCTGGCAAGCTGAACACGAGGAGGCACAAACACCTCCCACTGTGTGGAAAACTCAGCTGCAGGGTCTCCAGACCAAGGTTGGGAGCTGTCTCTCTGTTTTGGAACCAAAGGACATCACAATATGGTTGCTCCTGCCCTTTCAGGGGAGGGATGGAAAAGGAGCAAATTTGGTTTCCAAGTGGAAGCTGAGAGTGGAGGAGCTTCATGTAGAGGTGGGTGCTCCTGGTTTCAAACCTGGTGAATACTGTTTCCTCCCCAGAAGTCTGAGCCTGAAGTTAAAAGAGTGTTCAGGTGGCAGAGATCTCTTTGGGGGACAAAGCTGTTTACCAGAGAGAAAGCAGCTAAGGAATCAGCTCTGCCCCTGACAGCTCCTTGGAGCTTTTTACTCAGAAATTGGTAAGCAGGTCGTCCCCATGCTCCTCATCTCTGAGCTTGTTATGGATGCCCTCTCCCAGCCTTCCTCACAGAGAGGTCTCGGGCTGACCCTCTGATTCTTTCACCATGCCAGCCTCTAAGCATATTAGAGTAAGGATTCCAGAACTAGACTTGGGCCATTAGGGGCTTCATTAGAGCTTAAGGGCCGAGACTGAAGGGACTGAATGTGAAGGGGCCAAATCGATGGGCTGAGCTCCCTTGCAGCTGTGAAGACCTCTGTGTCTCAGGGAGGCTCCTGCAGCATAAATTAAGACCCAGACCCGCAGGTTTCTACGTGGTTTCACTTCCAGCTTCTCCCTGCTCTGCACTTGCTCAGCAAGATGCCTCAGAACAACAGAGTTCCCAAGACAGCCGTGGGCCAAGGACATGGGAGAGGAGCACAGGTGGGAGAAGATGGAGATGTTAGAGTTAGACTTTCCAGTGGTGGGAAGCCACTGGATGGATCAAAGGTCAGGGTGAAGTGGCAAATTAGAAGTTGGGCTGGCAAGCAGCAGTCAGGGCCAGGAATAGCTGTTTGGACCCTGGCTCTGCCTTCCAGTAGCTTGAGGGAGTCTCTTCCCTCCTCAGGGCCTCATATTCCTTGACTGTAATATAAAGAGTCTAGGTTAGATCCCATGTGCCAACTCTACCGCTGGATACTAGCTGCCTAGAGTGCAGTGTTGAGGATTCTGGGGAATCTGCTGTTGGTGGAGAAGTTCTATGATTGATTAACAATGTCTGCCTTGGACAAGTAAGGATGATGTAATGGTACACATTCCATTTTGTTATTTTGTTGTTGTTATTATTTTTATTATGAGTTAGTAATTGAGCACTCACGATGTGCCAGGCACTGTTGTAAGAAGTTCATGTTTAATCTTTACAACAACCCTGTGAGGTAGGTACTATTATTATTAACAACACAGAGGAGCAGAATCACAGCCAGTAAGTGGGGAAATGGAGATTCCAACCTGGGCAACCTAGCTCTGACTCTTATGCTTTTTGCCACTACAGTATACAACCTCTCGCTGATGATTCCTGAGGCTCCTGACAATCATGGATCTGTCAAGGCAAAGTAGGGTCAGAAGCCAGCAGAAAAGGAGCCAGGAGAAGCAAAAGCACTGAATGGCTCGGTTGGGGTGGAGGGCAGCCATGGCACAAGGATCCAGGCTCAGCCTCATCCTGGGAGCTTTTATATGCTTCCTCTAGCTTGGAGACCTCAGGACCAGCAGGTGGCAGCACTTGGCAGGGTGAGAGAAAAGGGCAAATCCTGACTTAGCGTGGAAGTCCTTCTGGGATCAGACAGCCCAGATGTCGAGGAAAGTAAGAACAACTGAGGGTGTGGAGGGAGGCTAGCCAAGGGTCTGGGGGAGGGGGCCTGAGCCTCAGACCCACAGGGAGCTGCCATGGCCAATGCTTTAGTTCCATCCGCAGCGAGAGCCTCTCAGCTTGCATTTCATGGTGCCTGCTGTGGGCTTTTTTTTCCCTCCACTCTGGGAGAATGACTAACTTTAAGGACTAAAAAAAAAGTGTTTTGATTACACTGCCTTTTTACCAACTGGGAGCATTAGTCACCGTGCGGATTGCTGCAGATAACGGGGAAGGCAGCAGCATCCCCCTCCTCCCCCTCCTTCTCCCCGATTAGCTCACAGGAGCCAGGGAGGAGATGCAGTGGGAGAGAGCGCACTCAGGAGGGGAAACAGACCCCCTGGATGACATGTGCCCCAGGCATCAGTTCAAGGACTGCTCCGTCAAGGATGGAGGACTGGCAGCCCCCCACAGTAGTAGGTGCCCACTGGAAGGAGAACTGGCAGGAGGAGCACTGAGCCCGCTGCTCCCGGGCTCTGAGTTCCAGTTGGCCTGTACCTCCAGGCTGGTCCTGGGTATACCCAGGAGAGGGGAGTCAGAAGAAGTCACTGAAGATGCAGTTTCTGAGGTGGGGCATTGGTGGCTGAAAAGGATGAGGGAGAGCATGGAGCCCATGATGGCTGTGATGTGGGGCTGGTGCCCAGTCCATGGTGGGACTGAGAACTGCCACCTAGGGCTGGGGCCTTCAGGGCTCAGACTGGAGTTCAGAAGTTCCTGCAGGTGGGGAGGGTGCCCGCTTTCTGTGTCCCACACTTCTGCATTCTCCCTTCCTCTCCAACCCCAAGAGGGCAATCTCTGGTACTTTGGGCTCACCTTCCTAACCAAACTGGCCATCTTTGCTCCTGCCCTGGTGCTGGTGGAGCTCTCCTGGTCTAGCCCGTTGGCCAGAGCGCCAGAGATGGGCGCTCTGCGCCTTGTTGGGGAAGGCACTGGGCAGGGAGGGATGGAGCTGGGCTGTGTCAGGGACAGGCCAACCCTGTAGATCCTGTTCTTTCCATCCAGCCCTGCAGCTCATTCCCCTCACAAGGTTGCTTCACCCTGGGAAGAAGACATTTATCTGAGTGGCCCTTCAAATAGTAGGTTACTCATGGATATCTGTGGGGAGAATTCCAAGGATTAGGACTAATAATCTTTGGACTATAAAAATAAAGAAAAACAATTTAATTTCTACATCTCCCAAGAGCAAAGTACTTCATCTTGATTTTGCTGTTGCTGATTCTCTTTTAAAAATAAGATATCCACAGGTGCCTGATATTCTCTCACCTTGAAAAGCTTGTATGGCACCACCTTAGAGCAAATGGGGTTGAAAGAAGGAGGCAGCCTGGGAGAAGTCACCATCAGCCCCCAGGGCCATAGCTGCATAGAGGATGTTTAGCACTGGAGTCACTGCGTGGTTTGTCCCATCAGCCTCAGCGTGCCTCTTCATGCTTTGCTCTCCTGAGCGGCTTACATTTGGCCTCTGGATGCTCCCCATCCCCATTCTCTGCCCTTTGCCGTTCCCCATAATAATAACCACCACTGTCCAGTCTTATTGGCACTGGGCTAAGCATTTTACATGTAGTAGATGATGTATTCTTCACAGTAACTTGAGGTAGCTTCTCTGAGTATCTCCTTTTTATAGATGAAGAACGGAGGCTGAACCAATTGTCCAAGGTCATAGAGTTGGCCAACTGAGAATGACAGGCATTTAAACCCAGGCTATCTAAACTGCCTTAGAGTAGAAAAGAAAGTAGCAAAAGGGGAGGAAGCTAGCATTTATGGAAGACTCACTGTCGCATGTCTTCTCATTAGCCCTTGCCGCCTCCGGAAGGAGGGCAATGAGGCTTGGTGGGCTTGGCCACAGGAAAGCCTGTGATGAAGGTCAAACTGAAGTCCCTGTAGCTGCAAAGCCCATGCTCCAGCCATGGCCCCGCCCAGAGGTCAGCTTACAGCCAGGAGGGGTACCCACTGAGACTGGGGGGGGGGAGGGGAGGGCAGGCTTTGAGCTGATTGTGGGTGATAGAGTGGCCTCAGAGCTTTTGTCTCCTGGTTGGGATAGCCATCCATTCCCAGCTGAAGCCACAGGGTGTCCCAGGTGGGCACAGCCCCCAGGAGAGCATGGCTTTCCTAGGGAATCCTTACAGGTCCCACGCTTGGTGAAAAGCAGATCTAGGGAGTAGGAGGACGGCCCTAGCCTGACCTTGCTCCAGTCCTGGCTGCCCAGTGTCCGCCCCCTGCTGCTGTGGCCGAGACAGCCCCCAGACACCGGTGGGGCAGGTGGCAATTATCCCCGGGCACTGATTACACTGCAGGGCTGGCCAAAGCCCCAAATAGCCCGGCAGCTCAGCCTGTAACAGGGAGTGGGGGAGGAGCAGGGTCCTGTTGGGGAGGAAGGGGCAGGATTGAGGGGTTGCGTGCGGTGGATGTGTTTGGAAGGACTGTGAGGGTAGGGGAGGAGTTCACGTCAAGGCTTCTGCCTTTTGGGCAGTTGAGGACCCTCAAAGAGAGGAATAAGGCCCCCACTGTAGCAGGCTGACCCAGAGAAACTGGATGGGGCAGACACCACTACTCCAGCCTTTCTGAGGGTAAATCTGGTCATAGTGACAAGGTGGTGCCCAGCATGAGGGGGCAGGTAGACAGGGTCTCACTGCTGCGTAGGAGGAGCCAGTGGTACCACTGAGGCCAGGCCAGCTGTCTCCCTCCAGCCCTGGCCCGCTGTACCTCTGGACTGATCAGGAAAGAATCCCCTAAGAAGACACAGTGAGGGGAAGAGAGGCTAAGCACAGGTGAGGAGGGTGCTCGGGGCGCAAACCCCCCTGCCCTGGAGGGCCAGGCCAACGTCCTGGCACCATCTAGGACTGAGCCCTCTTCCAGCCTCAGCCATCCTCACCTCCTATGGGACTGAAACTTCCTGGGCCCCAGGCATCCTCCCCCAGGGTGGTCTTCAATCTCACTAAAGCCATGCAGCCGCAGGCTTCAGAGGCTGGAGTCCTGTGGTTGTGGCCTTTGGGATAGGGTGCCTTGCACAGGACTGTCAGGGCAAGGAGGCCTGGCTTCTCACCCTCCATTTCTATACTGTCCCCTCTGCCAGAGTGCATTGTCTCTGGACCTCTCTGAGGCATCAGAGGGGGCTTGAGACCTGCAGGGCCAGCACCTCTACAGTGAGGGCCAGGGGAGGCGGGGCGAATCCAGTTTCTCAAGCAAGTCTTGGAGTTCAGTGGGCTGGACCCCGAAGGCACTCGGGTGAGTGAGCAGCAGGTTCCTTTGGGGGCCTCTCTGACCCACTACCCTCAACCCTGGATCTGGTATCTTTAGAGGCTTGCTTCCTGGTGCAGCAGCACGGGTGCCCAGAATGGCTGAATGGGAAGAGGTACTGGAAATGGAAAACAAAATGGAAAAAGAGAAATATACCGCTAGCCTGCACTCAATATTCCTTCTGGTATAAGTATAGATGCCTCTGTGTTGATTCCCTCATCTCACTTTGAGAGACTGCATCCATTGCAGCTTCCCGTCTTGTCAGCCAAGGGAGGGGGCTGAGCTGCTGGTCTCTCCCTCACGCCCAGAAGATACAGCTGAGGGAAAACCAGGGCAGGGTTGTTCCCAATATTTCCCAACTTGGGGACAAGGCCAGGCAGAAACCTGGTTTCCCAGAATCCTTGGATTGAGTGGGCTGCAGGGACCCACTGTGCCCAGTGTCTGTGCTCCTTCCCTCCGCCCTATGGGACCCAGCACCCATCTGGCAGCACCTGCTTGAAAACCACCGGTGAGTTCTCCGGACCTGGCCAGAGAAGGAGGCCATCAGTGGCTCCAAACCACCTCTCCAGCAACTCTGCTAATCCAAATGAGATAGGGAAAAGGCAGTGGGAGGAAATGATAGTTTCATGGTTATTTTCAGAAAGGAAACAAAAAAAAAAAAATGCAAACAGGAGCACACCCTGCATTTTGGTACAAAATCCAGGAGTCTTGTGGAAAAGAACCTACAGTTCTTCCTTCTTCTTGTCCTCTCACCAGCTGCTGGGGGGGGGGCTGCCTGGGCTGGTGGGGGCCTGGGGCTGCTTTTCCTCGTAGGGAAGGGGAGGTGAGGGGCTTATGGAGGAGCCAGCAAAGACCCTTCCTGCAAAGGCAGGCTGGGAGAAGCTGAAGCATCTTTGTCTTGTGGACAGACAGGGCCCACCCTTTGGGGGTGGAGGAGTTGGAGGGATGAGGTGGAGGAGCAAGTGGAGAACTGGGAAATTCTGGAGCTGATGCTTGTAAAGTGCAGTGGCATGTGTAGGATTGGTGGGCTGGGAGGGTGTGTTCTAGGAGCACAGCGCAGAAAGAGAAATAGAGAGGGGGAGGGAAAGCAGGAGAGACTGTGCTTGTGGCAGAATTGAGTAGGGCTGCTGCGTGCATGTGTGTGCAGGATGCGCACAAAGATGGGAGCCGTGCAACCTGGGCTGCACACGGAAGGGACTGCCGAGGGCCCCGCCAGCTCCAGAATGCGATGTGAACAGGGGACAGAGCCTGCCTTCTTGTCCCCAGAGGGACACTGGGTTTTGCTCTCGAACCTCTGGGTTTCCCTAGACAGCGTGGGGGGAGTGCGGAGGGACGTGGAGACCTGAACCACTGGGGGTTTGTCTGGAGGGCTTTTCGCAAGGATTTCCTTGGCCTTGTTTGGAGACTCCTAGAGGAAAGCCTGCACAGACCTGAGGGTGGGAGGATGGATGGGAGAGAGGTGGGAGCCAAGGAGAGAGCTGGTGCAGGAGAATAGGGACGCAGTGAACTAAGAATCCCAGGTGGTTGCCGAGGAGGTATCCTAAGAGTAAGGGAGATAGAGACCTGAGAATGAGCAGACCTAAGAAGACGGGAAGAGGACCTTGGGAAATCAGCTGGCCCAGGGTCCTGCCTGAGGCAGAAGAAGTATTATTACCCTCATTTCACAGATGTGTCATCTGAGGCCCAGAGAGGTTAGTTGCTGTGTCCAAGGTTCCATGACTAGTCAGAGGAGGGGCTGGGTGGAGAGATGGGCAGTGAGCAGACTCAGGGGATCTGCTGGGTGATCTAACTGGTGATGGGAGTCTATAGTGCTGAGGACATAGGAGGGCCCACCAGGTAGTGTTCCAGGGAAGACAAAGTTTGGCTGAGTACCAGGAAAATCCTGGTCCTGGGAGGCCATGGGGCCTTGGAGGCTACTTACATGGAAGGGATGGAGCCCTCCCTCCCAGCCTGCTAAACCAGACCAAGCCCTGGGTCCTGGGAAGGTTGGGGAGGAGACGGAGGTGATGACTCAACTCGTCCAACACAGGCTTGACCTAGGGGTGGTTGGGTAACCCAGAAGATGCTGAAGTGGGGTGAGGGATGGGATAAGGGTGATGTTCAAGATAAGAGAGAGAGGGCTTGCCGGCAGGGAGGGGCTGCCGGTTCCAGGCAGCCTGTTTGGGAGGAGCACACTCAGGCTTGGGGATGGGCAGAAGAATGAGGTTCCAGGACCTCCTGAGAGGCCTTTCCTGAGATGAGGCCCTGGTAGGAGAGCCAGAGTCTCACGTGGTGGGTTTGGGGCTAAAATCCAAAAACAGAAGACTCCCAACAGGAGGAATCTTGGGGTAGAGACCCAAAGGCAGAGCTTCTGAGGCTTTCAAGCCCCTGCTGCTCCCTCACCAGGGCAGTGGCTCCATCCAGGAGCTAGCCACCTTTGGGAGCCTTCTAGTCCATGCTCATGAGGCTGATCCGTCAGTGATATCAGGCCACTGCTGAGAGCCTCTGGGTTGAATGGGATCCCAAACCAGGGGACCTCACTAAATGTCAGTTTCTACACAGTTTTCAGGCAAATATGAGAGACAAAGCACTGAAAAACACATTCCAAGAAACAAATGCAGCCACAGACCATTCTCCCCATGGACTCGGGCCAGAAGGAACTAGAGAGAGGGAACAGAGGACCCAGGGAGCCAATGGGGATTGAGAGAGGCTGGCGCTTCTGAGCAGCAGGAAGTGGGATCTTTAAGTTTGGGCTCAGGAGGTCAAGAGCAGAGGCCTCTCCCTCTTCCTGCCCCTGCTGGGCCCTGGCTCAATCCCCCCAGCTATGGTGGAAAGGTGGGTCTTGTGTGCACAGAGGGAAGGTCCTGGAACCTCTGCACATCAGAGCTGGAGGTGCTGTATGGATCCACCGCTAGCAGCACTCACTTTTCTGACTGGGACTTTAAGACCCAGAGGGAGGCTGTGACTTTGCAATGTCCTGCAGCTTTGTCCTAATGTCGGAGTCAAGACCAGATGCCAAGACCAGATGCCGGGCCTCCTAACTCCTGATGCAGTGGAGCCCAAAGGTATATAGCTGTTTGACAGCATATATTCTCATCAGATGCAGGTTCCAGCACCATAAGACCCAGAAGGAACAGTTTCTGACAGAGAAGGAGGAATCCTTCTTGGGCTCCTCACCTCTGAGCCAGCTGGATCCTGTGCGGTTTTCTCAGCTGACCTAGTAAGAAGAGTTCAGACCCGGCTCCTAGCTCTGCCTAGAACATCTCCCTAGAATATCTACCTGCAGAAGGAGAAAAATGTCCCCCGACAGTCTTCTTCAGAATTCTGGGACAGGAGAGCTCTTTTCCATAATTTTGCATCGCAGTGGAGCCTCTCAACAGCCCTGTGGAGTAGGGGCATTAACCCCATTGTACAGATGGGAGAACAGAGGCTCAACCAAGTTACGAGATTGACTTACAGTCCAACACACAGAAAGGCAATGCTGGGACTGAAGCCACAGCTCAGTCTTTTGGCTGAGAGGCCTGAGCTCTTCAACCAGCAGCAAAGGAGAAACAGGTGGGTAGGCTGAGAAGGGGGAAGGCAGAGGTTTGTCCATGCTTGGAATTGTGGCAGCATAACTCTAAGTGCCCAAGAGAAGAGGATGTGGGGTTGCCTTTCCTCCCAGCTCACTATCTCAGGTCCTGGGCTGACAACCAGGCAAGGAGGTCAGCCAGAGGGATGCTCTACACAGACCAAGGAGAATCAGAAGATGGAGCCCCTATCTTAACCCCTCCTGCAGCCCTGGAAAAGTCCGCCTTAAAGCAAGAAGAAGCGACCAGAATGTAACACAGGGAAGTGTCATCTGGAGTGGACAACCTCCACCAAGGCAGCTGGGCACGCTCAAGAGTTGCCAAGTTGCTATGTTGTTTCCCAGGACCCATGGGCCACTGGGATTTTCCCTTCCTCCTCAGGGAAAAGGACAAGAGGGTGAGCAGCCACTCAGGCCACCAGGTGAGCACCCTGGGGTAGATTCACTCTACCTAGAATCCAATGGGATAATTCTTAGCACGGCACTTGGCATGTAGGAAGTTCTCAGTACTTAGTGGTTTTGTTATTATTGTGGGACCTAGGAGAGGAGTTTCTGAGATCCTCCAGGAAGTTTTCCTCACCCCTGTTCCTGCTTCCCCCGCCTTCCCCTAGACTCTGATGTAGGGGAGTTTATTAGGGACCACCATTACATGACACCAGGCCCCATGTATTGAAATCATCTATTTATGTGTCTGCTTCTCCCTTGACCAAATGGAAGATCCCTGAGGGCAGAGACTATGTCCTGTTCATGGTCATCTTTGTACTGCCTGTCACTCCCCTGCCACCCCAGGGACAGGCACCGTACCTGGGTTAATGCAGTTTTGCTAAATTAATGGACGAATGAATGAAATGCAAAGCATCTCTGGATGCCAAGCTTGCAGGGAAAGACAGAAACTAAGGGGGGGCTTTTGGAAAGACATGAAGTGAAAGACCAAAAAAAGGCAAGGGGAGGAAATTTTTCTTCTCCAGAAATTTTTCTTCTTAGACAACTCTATAGAAATGACTAAAACTAAGATTTGTAACAATCCAGGGAAATGGAGCTTGTGGCAAGGAGTATTGTGGATCAAGTGATTTTAGGAATGTCCTGTCTTGCATGTTCAGGGCTCAGGGTAGGGGTGAGAATGTGACCATATTGGAGGAAGCTGGCCATCCACCAGCTCTTTGCCAAGGCAAGAAACATGGCCAGTCTAGCCACAGACAAAGGAAGGAGCTGGCTCTGCAGGAGTGATTTCTGAGAGACGAGGCCAAGGGAGATGCGCACTCTAACGTTGGGCAGCAGGAAGAGTCGTCCATCTTGTTTGGAACTTGGCGTCTAGGGGAACATCAACAGGAAGAGCAAGGGGTCTGAGGCTGCAGTTCTTGAAGGAGGTAGTTCTTCTCTCCTTGACCAAACTGGAGTTTAGGCAACATCAGTGGCCTCTGAGAGGACATGAAAGAAAGGCCAAGAAGACTGCAATTGGAGGGATTAGGAAGCTTAGTGGAGCAAGGGGGCTTTAAGGGCTGAAAGGAGAGGCAGCTTGGGCAGAGGGAGAGGGCACCTGTCCCGTGTCTGGGCAGCCCAGGCATAGGTCATGGCTCTCCCCGAGTCAACGGGGCCTCTCCCAGACCATCAGCCTTCAGAGAGCATTTGCTTTCTCCACGACCTTGTCCCGCACTGCCCCTCTGACTTCTTCCTATGGCTGACTCCCTTCCTGACTTGTTTCCAGCCACTCTGGCTCTATGTGGTTCCTTGAATAGTCCAAGAACACCATCATCAGGACGTTTACACTCACTGTCCCCTCTGCCTGGAGCACTCTTGCCCAGATATCCACGTGGCCAGCTCCAGCACTTCCTGCATCTGTACACAAAAGCCCCTTCCCCATGAGGTTGTCCCGTACCACCCTATATGTAATTGTAACCCCCATCCCAGAACTCCCCATTCTTACTCTGCTGTATTTTTCTGTATAACACATATCACAATCTGACAGAGTATGTATTTACTTGTTTGTTTTTTATCTGTCTCTGCCCTGGAGAACGGAAGCTTTGAGAATGGAGGGATTTTTTTTTTTTGTTGAGTTAATGATAGGTTACAATCTTGTGAAATTTCAGTTGTACATTAATGTTTGTCGTTTGTGTTGTAGGTGCACCACTTCACCCTTTGTGCCCACCCCCCACCCCACCTTTCCCCTGGTGGCGACTAAACTGTTCTCTTAGTCCACATTTTTAAATTCCTCATATGAGTGGAATCATACACAGATTATCCTTCTCTAGCTGGCTTATTTCACTTAACATAATTCCCTCAAGGTCCATCCATGTCGTTGCAAATGGAATGATTTTGTTCTGTTTTGCAGCTGAGTAGTATTCCATTGTATATATGTACCACATCTTCTTTAAGAGAATGGAGGGATTTGATTTTTTGTTCTCTGCTACGTCCCTCAACAAATATTTACTAAATAAATGAAGCAATCAGCATCTTTCCACAGGACTCTCCATGGGTAGTCTGGATCTGAAGTTCTGGCTCTGCCCTTACTGGATGTGTGATCTTGGGCAAGTCACAGAACCTCTGGAGGCCTTCGTTTCTTTACCTAAAAGAAATGCATTGAACTAAATAGCTTCTTAGGGTCCCTTATGACTCCACAAATCCAGGGGGACCCCCCAAGGGGGCAGGATGAGGTAAGGACCCTGACGTCCATGATTCTCTCACAGAACATCATTGCCATTAAAGCCCTGGTTGGCATTTCTGCTCCCAAACTAGGGTTGGGCAGGGGCAGCGCCACCAGCCCTGAGGCTGGAAGCTGAGAACCAGCCAGAAGGCTGAGGTCAAGGACAGATGACTAAGAAGAAGACTCAGATCCAGGGAGATGGACTGATGAGGAAGAGCTGGGACTGCTGCTGCATTTTATTTAAATCCTTGATAAGGATCAGGAAGCAGGCAACCGCCCAATGACACATTAATTAACTTTGCAGACGATACTGGATCGGGAAGGTGTCACAGCCACCCATGTAAGTGAGAGAGACAAGAGGACCTGGGAAGGGGTCAGGAACCAGGCCAGGAAATGGCAACAATGAACAGCAGCTGTGGCCAAGAGGGGACAGGACTCATGTCCTCTAGACAGATTGTGGGGTAGGGTGGAGAGGATCCATTTTCAGCATACAGGTGTCCAGAGGATGGCTGGAGCTGGGAGTGCTGGGGAGGACTGCAGGTTCCTCTGCTGTGTGTGAACTGGGGCACTGATCCTGGTGAAGACAGAGCCTCTTTTCTTGAATCTATGTTTGGAGGTGGGGGGAAGGAGACAGAGGCAAGGGACAGGGAAGATAAGTCACACGAATGGAGCACCCACAGTGAACCAGGCACCATATACATTACCGCATTCGAACCCCACAACAGCAAGAATAAAACAGGAGGAAACTGAGGTTCAGAGAGACTAAGAAACTTGACATTCACAGTGTAAGGAAGTGGCATAGTTGAAATTCAGATCTAACATGGAGGTAATGATTCCAAAGCAAGTTAAGGGCCCCAAAGGAAGAGCTGGAATAGCTGCTGGGTTATCAAACCGCTCCTCAATTTTTTGGATAAAGACCCGTGTAAGTAACAAGTGCCCCAAGAAGGCTTTCCTTGGTACCCTGGGGTTGCACAGGCACTGGAAGTTTTCTGCCTTCCTGCTCCAATGACCTGAACTTCCTAAGCAATGAGGAGAAGGGAACAGGAGGAATGGAAGACCTTTAGGCACCTAGACAACCTGGAGGGGCAAAATGCTAAGGAGTAGAAAGTGCCAGAGCTCTGGAAGCCGGTTGTTGAGAAGCCAATGTGCCTGGAGGCCAGCTCTGTTCTGGTCACTAAGCTCTCTCCCTTTGGTGGAGACAGGAACCTGATGCATTCTGGGTGGGTGGGTGCCCCCTGGGGTGTGCCACCCCAGTGAATATAGGTTCACAGACAAGGGTAACTCCCCCTCTGGAGGGCTGGGGTGTCCCCAGCCTCAGGGGGGCTCAGACATCTCTTTGCCTCCAGGGAGCTGAGAGGTGGAGGCCTTCCTGAGACTACAACTAGGGAGCCAGTGGTAACCAAAAAGGGAACTCAAGTCTGCTCTTGGCTGGGTCAGAAAAGAGTAGCCTGTTTCAGATTGGGTTACGATGCCACTATGAAGGCCCCAGATACAGATGGTTGCAGGCCCTAGGCAGTCCTCATGGGGAGAGGCAGCCCAAAGGACTCGTGATTATGCTTCATGCAAAATAAGCAGGGCCCAGAGCATTACATTGAAGCAATGTTAGGACCGGAGGGCCCCAGGAGTGGGGTGATTGTGGGAGCAGGGTAGGATGCCTGAGGTCCAGGAAAGGCATTCTGAGGCCTAGAGAGTTCCTTCTTTGTCCTTCATCCAGGGACCTTAAGAGTAGAGCAGGATCTCAGTAAACCAGGGAAGCCCCATGTCCTGGCCCTGAGAGAATGTGCTGGGTGCCCCCTGGAGACAAGGCCAAGAAGCAGGTCAGGCGACATTAAAGAAACCATATGGCGGTCCAATTCCCACACAACCTAGAAGTTAGAACGTTTTTGTTGAGCAGCCAGCACCATCTAGAACCTTGTATTCTCTCATTCTTCTTATGCAGCTTTGTGGCCACATTCTGTTTGCATTAGCTCCTTAGTCAGATGGCTCAGAAATCTTTCTTCTAGCCATCTGTGTGTTTGCCAGAAGGGAAGAAATGGTATTTCCATGCCAGGGTCAGTGGACACAGGAGCACTCTGCCCCTGGTGGCCAGCAGGGGCAGTGGCAGGGACTGCCCCAATTTCAGATCCCAGATGAAGCAGCCATGATGAGGATGGGGAACCAGGGATCCCAGACAGGAGAGTCAGGGCTTGGTCCCTTCCTGCCTGGGTATAGACATGTCCGAGACTTTGGCCCCTAATTCTGGCCCACATCTGTTCTTGCAGAGGGCTGTGAAAATAACGAATCATTGAAAATATTAGAGATGGAGTAGGTGGGAACCTTCACCACTCTTTTGACTGGTGATGTTTCAAGAGCTGGGATGCTGGGAGAAGCTGACGAGGCCAGACATGTTCTCGGCTTCTGTAGATGACTGCTGGGGGAGTGATTGTGTCCTCAGGGCTGTCCCAGGGATTGGTGTGACCAAGGGGCTCTGAGATTCACTCAGATCTTTCCTCTTCCTCTGGAGACCTCATTCCTCTCTGCACAAAGAATGGGTTTTCTGAAAAGAACTACTTGGGATAGATTCAGGATTACAGCCTATTTTTAAAAAAAAAACCCATGGCACCTTTTAGAAAGTCTTTACCCCCTAGTTGTTAAGATTTTGCCACTATGATTTCTAGTCTTTGGGACACACAGAGGCCTCCTACTTTCCCCAGGCTTATTATTCCAGGACACTAGGGGAGCCAATTAAGGCCAGGAAAAGGCAGCTCACAACCCCCTCATCTATGGCAGTCAAATTCTGGACTGGCAAAAGGGGATCAGTGGAGACTGGCGATTCATTCAGCAGAATACACCTTGCTATTTCTTTTTATACACTTGTGAATAATACACAGACACTTACCCACTCACCACCACCACCACCACTGTATAAAAACATACCACTCCTTGCCCCCAGTTCTCACAAAGTATCTCCTCATTTGTACCCAACCCAAGTTCACTGAGTACAATTTTGCAGAGTCGTCACCCTCAGTATGCCACTTCTGAGGAGCGTGTGTTTATGTGTGTGTGTATACAATGCATCCTTTCATTTGTCCCCTGAACACCTTAAGGGTTGCTTGGAAGGGCCTATGCCTCTACCTCTTCCACATTTGATGCCTGACTGTGCTTCCAGCCTCTTCTTTGCATAGCCTCCGTTGATTCCTTCTCATGATAGACCCATCCAGGCGTCTTCTCTACCTTGTCCTCACTTCATCCCTAAGTTTTCGGGTTGTGTCTCCTCTCCCCATATTTACAAAACTCAGGCAGGTTGAGTAGCTGGTGTGATGCTATCTGGGACAGCCTTATCTAGCTGCAAAGTGTGAATCAGAGATTACACCACACAAGACTGGTGCCAGCCAGGCGGGCTGCCATATTGCCAAGTAACCCAGTGGTTGAACCAGATTGGATTGAGTAATATGCACCAATGGGAAGTGAGTTTATTAATCATGCAGCATAGTACACTGTTGACGAAAGTGTGACTCTGAAGGCCTGGTTTGGTTGGAGAAGGTGCAGGTGGGGCTGGATGCTAACTATGAAGACACCCAGTGACGCTATCTTCTCTGATAATACTCATTTGAAAAACACATAGAAATCTGAGAGGAAGCACCTAGTTTAGCAAAGAGATGAATTATATACTCAATCATTAGGACTTTTTGACCATCTTGGATTCCCTTTGTTAAAAAAGAAGGATACCTCCTTGTGGCTGTACATGAAGTTGCAGATTGGAATTTTTAAAGTTTCATGAGGTGAGAGAAGGGAATTCAAGATGGCAGCCAGTGACCTAGAATTGTGTTGGTGAGAAAAATTAAGATTCCATACTGCATTCTCTTTATTGATCTCTCACTTCAAAAACATTCTTTTCTAAGGCCACAGCCCACCTCCTCCACCCAGGTCTGGCCTCCATTTCTTGGTAATTGTAGCTAACCAGAAATACCACCCATATTTTTCAGTGTGATGGGCATACATTGGGGCAGCAAGAGTGGTTTCTGAGTAGACGTGCTATACTACATTTCTGTCACTGGATAGTTGACCCGGTTGGCACCTCAGGTGCTGAGACACTGTCCCCCACAGTCACAATGTGATGCTACATTTACATACACCAAGTCCTTAAACTTTGCTGAGGCAGATAATATGTAAAATGCATGGCAGAGAAGCTCAAGTTTTTTAGAGATCAGGCAGGAAGAAAAGGAGAGAGAGAGGACTGACTTGTCCAAAGATTGCTCTAGAACAAGCCTCACAGGGATAAAGGATTCTGAAGACTATAGGGAATAAGGTGAGGGGAGCAGGATGGAGATGTGGACACTGGAAGGAAGCGGAGGGTACATAGCTCCTCAAGAGAAATGGAGAACGCTCTATGGCGGCCAAATAAACTCAGTTAAGGAAGGGGAAGGTTCTGGAGAAGAAAGCTCATAGGGTAGGGGAAGCACTGCTTTTGTGGGAGATAGAAGTCATAAGATGCGAGGGGTTAATGCTATATAAAACATTCCTTGTATGTTCTCCAAATCCCAAATGTTCTTTCTTTTAAAAGCTTTGGATCCCTGGGTAGTTCATAAGAGCTGTTTTTCAGCCAGGAACACCTTTCTCGAAAGGCAGCCACAAATAGTAAGGCCTGGAGAATCCTGTCCAAGTGGGATTGAAGTTGTAGAACTTTTAAACCTGAATTTCCCAATTATCTGACAACAAAAGATCAACAATTTCTCTGGTTTCTTGCCAACCCTGCAGAACCCTCTTAAGTCTGTACCTGTTTTTCAGGCTTTAAAAGCTTTAGCAAGAGCACTCCGCAGTATGGCTGAGGAGCCCCTCAAGGGTCCTGCTCTGGTGCTTCCCTTGGCCATCAGAGAAGCAGTTCATACACTGGATCTCCTCCCTTCTACCTTCAGACATCCATTGGAAACCGGAGAGAAGGGGTCCAGGTTTCAGTCACTAGCCCTGGCTCTCATTAGCTTATCCAATCTGTTCACCTGATCTCTCTGGCAGTTTGAGGCTCCCAGAGCGGGGAGGAGAATCCCATTCTCTTAGAACCACAGTGAACACTCAACACTGGATTTCAAACACTGGAACCCGCACAAAATTCTAATCAACTTCCAGTAAGACCAAACTCCACGTTTCCATGTTGAGAGTTTTCAGAGCAAGAACGGCAAAACCAGGCAGAGGAACCTATTGAACCAAACACCAGTCAAAAACAAAACAAGGCAAAAAACAGGCCAAACCAAAACTTTATGCTATGAAAACAAGAAATAAAATAAGGAGATTTATAGGCCGGCTGATTGTCAGCAAACACAATATATTTACTGTATTAGCATTTGCTCACAGTGCAAATGGTACAACATTACACCATTTCAATATTTCGTTTTTTAAAAATGCTGTTTTCATTAACTATTTTATATTGGCATAACAATGTGACAAAGGAGCAAATGAAATGTTGGTGAAGAATTTCACCTTTTCACAATATCAAGCATATTTTTAACCTTAGTATAAGGTACTATAAATCCAAGAAATAAAAACATCCACAAAATATATTACATCTGGTTTGTCTTTTTCTAAGTACTCAACTTTATACAAAAGTCTTTCAAAAAATATCATTCCCCATAGGTTTTCCTGTTTAAAACCTGTTTTTTTCTCTCAGTTCACATAAGTTAGAGTGCATTTTCTTTTGTTGTTTTTTAAAACATGCAGACATATAAAAAATCTGGATAGCACAACCTTTTGGCAACAAAGTTATTTTTCTCTTATTTTACCTTAAATGTCTGAGAACAGTTTTATTAAAACAAAGGAAAACTCAGAGTTATCATGCAGTGACATGCATAGCCCAGAAGGAGCGAGGAAAAAATATTGAAGATTCTGACTCCTCCTTCCAGCTTCGAAGTGACCAAAATTTTTTAATAATCATCACATTATAAAAAGTATTCAGCAAAATACTGTCTCTGCAAAGAAAGATTTTACCCTTCAGCTGAAAAAATATGGGCCCTCTTGGCAAACTGCACCCTCTTCTGTCTCCTTCTACAAAAAGTCCAAGTACCTGGAAATCCACAATCCCCTGCTCTTTGATTTTTTTCCCTTTCACTAGACTCCTTTTAGTATTATTTATCCACCACCAAAAAAAACAAAAAATGGTGCTTTTTTTTCTTAAAAAAAAAAAGTGGGAAAAGCATAAAGTGACTTTAAAAACAGACATTCTGTAAACTCCAGACCTTTGTTCCTTCTCTCTGGGCAGCTAACTGACCACAGGAGAAATACCGCTAATAGGGAACAGTACATTCAGTCAAGACTGTGCTGGAAGCTGTGTCAGAGCAGCCTTCCCTACTCTTCCACCTCAAAAGAGTCACCCCTGTGTGGAGAGGGCTGGGGAAGAGGGGGTGCCTGAGAAGAGGTGAGGTAGGGCGGGGAGAAGCTGAGACTGGGGCATGCCTCATTCATCACCACGAAGCAATGCAAAATTCTCCATATCTTTGAGGAAAATTTGGACAGTGTGTGTACGTGTGTAAATGTATACATACGTACACACATGCATATGTATATGTGCATACACACATATGTAGATATAATCTCATCTGTTAAACTTTTCGTAAAAAATAAATCACTTAAAGCTGTATATGCCTACAAATTCCCCTAACTCCGGTGCACTGCACAGGATAGCCAAGTACCTTTGAGAGTTTATTTTGCTAGGAATACATATTGTGTGTATATATACGCATATATGTGTGTTTATATATACATACACACACACCCCATAGACATAGATTTAAATTCCAGCTGTTGTGTTGGTGATGACAAAGGGCAAAAAAAGAGCCTGCTTTCCCGTCAATGGCGGAAGGAGAAATGGGTATGTGAGTGAGGAAAAGACAAAACGATGGTGAAATGCAGTAGGTGGTTGAGGCCTGCCTTCCTGAAAAAAGACTTCGAGAGAGATGGGAGAGGGCTTAGAGAGCAGAAGGGAGAAGACAGGGAGAAGGACGGAGGGCAAACTCAGGAACATAGATTTAAAAAGTGGGGCTGAGGAAATACATGTTTTAAAAGGCAGGTTCAGTGAAGGCTGCTCCTTCTCCCCGCAGATCAAACTGCCCTGAAGCCTAAGAGGGAAGCGCTCAGAAAAGGAGGGGTTCTGAGGGGCTAAACCCTAGCGGCGGTAGCAGCACCGCGGCGGTGGCATCCGAGGCATTTCTGTAAGAAATATTATTTCTGAGCAGATGGAAGACCGTCTCGTCCGGCTACGTGCAGGCCCCCAGTCTGGGACATTCCCCCAGGGGTCTGGGGACCCGATGTGGGGAAGAGTTTGGGGTGGACACAGACCAGTTCAGCTCAAGAGTCTCCCACACACGCGCGCGCGCGCACACACACGCACACACACATACACTCACGCGAGCACGCACACTCGCGCGCATCCCCGCACGCAGACGCGCGTGCGTGCGGCGGGCAACAAGCTCTGCGCTTTGGTGCGCTCCTTACCCCCTCCCCCTCTCGGGTCTTCGAAGGGGAACCGAGGGAGACGTGGGGGGAACCGTGAGGTGCTTGGGTCTGGCGAGGTTTGGGCACGCCCCGCCTTCAGTCCCCCGCAGGTCCTTGGCGCGGCCCGGCGGCCCCTGGATCAAGGCGATCCGAACTGAACAAAGCGGGCTAGACGCCACCTTTCCGCTCCCACGCCTTGGCTAAGGTGGGGCAGCCAGGGGAAGGCGCCTCCTGCCCGGGCCCCCGACTGTTGGCCGGTGTGAAAGGGTGGAAACGGGGGACGTCGAAGGGGAACAAGGGACCTCACGTCCATGGAGAGGCCAGGGCGCGGCCCCTGCGCCTCCGTGGCTAGCTTTCCCGCTGCCTTCAAGCGAGCAGCAGAGAGACACTGGAGGGGAAAAGTGTTGGGGCGCGAGCCTCAGGCGCAGGTGGTGACCACAGGGGCCAAGGACACAGGGGGCGCCGAGGACGCAGAGGGCGCACCCCCCTTCTCCGCCTTCTTCTCCTTTTGCTTGAGATGGATCTTGGCGTGGCGCTTGCGCTCGTCGCTGCGCGCAAACTTGCGCCCGCAGAACTCGCAGGCAAAGGGCTTCTCGCCCGTATGAGTGCGGATGTGAGTGGTAAGGTGGTCGCTGCGGCTGAAGCTCCGCATGCAGATCCGACACTGGAAGGGCTTGTGGCCCGTGTGGATGCGCAGGTGCCGGGTCAGCTCGTCTGAGCGGCTGAAACGGCGGTCGCAGCCCTCCGCCGGGCACGCGTGGGGCCGCTCGTGGAGCGGGGTCTTGCTGGGTCGGTTGGGGTACTTGCGGGGCCGGATGGGCTTGAGCGTGAGCGGCGGCTGGGGTAGGCTTCCGAAGCCAGGGTGGATCTGCTTGTCTTTGAATGCCTTGATGGTCTCCAGGGGGGTAATAGGAGGCGGGTTGACCCGGATGGGGTCCATGCCCTGGAAGGGTTTGTGCTCCGGAATGGAGCCCATGTCGTTGGGGTGATGATATAGGTTGTAGTCAGGAATCATGGGGAAGAGATTGCTGTCCAAGGCCGGCTTGGCCGATTGGTAATCCTGGGGGGAATAGGCGAGCCCGGGGTTGCCCTGCGGGTCGTGGAAGGACACAGGCTCCGAGTAGAGATCACTGCAGTTAGAATAGGGGGGCAGCGCCGGATACATGGCCTCCACATCGCCCTGTGGCGGCTGCACCATGCTAGCCGTAGAGGTCTGAGTGCTGAGTGCCCCTGAGGCCGGGGGCACCCCCAAGATACCGGCGCTCATGAGGCTAATGATGTTGTCCTGGCACCAGTTGGAAGGGGAGTCGAAGGCGAACTTTCCCAAGTAGGTCACGGTCTTGTTGCCGGGGGCTGGCTGGAAGGAGCCCGAATAAGAGAGTTCCGGGTTGGGCTTCTCGTTGGTCAGACCGATGTCCATCACATTCTCTGCGGAGAGCAGGGGAAAGACGGGAGGGGTGAGTGAAGCCGAGCCGGCTCCCCGGCCGGACGCCCAGGTCCTCGCCCAGGTGTGGAGGGTGCGGCCGGGTGGAGTGCGCAGCGCATGGGGGAAAGAGGAAGGCTGCGCCCGGCGCAAAGCGGGCGGTGCCGCGCTCTCGGGCGCAACCTGGATACAGCAAAATACTACGGATCGGGGTGTGGAGCGGCTGCTGAACACACACCGCACACGCCGCGCACACACTCACGTACCACACACACACGCGCGCGCGCGCGAGAAGCATTGTTGTTGTTCCCAAGGTGGGGCGGGCAGGTAGCTGCAGCTACAGGTAGTTTCAGACCCGGAGAGTGCCGGGCTCTCGCTCTCGAGCGCACATAACTCGGCCTCTTCCCCCTAGCCCTGTCCTCCCCGGGACGCCGCACCTTTCCTGCCCCGATGCGCACTGCGCCCGGGTAGGTGACCCGAAGCGCTCCGACGCTTTGTCCTCGGCGCGTAGAGGGGTGCTGCCCGAAAAGGGAGCTCTCCTGCCACCTCCCCGGGCCCCAGCCTCCTCTGGGCCTGAAGGAGCTTTCGGCTCTTGCTGGAGGGGAAAAGCCCAGCCTCAGCTAGCGAGGGTGGAGGGTGGCGGAAAATCAGCCCGTGTCTCCACAGCGGGAGTGGCTATTCCTCGGCCCCGGGATCGCCCCCCTCCCCTGTGGCAGCCCCCGCACGGGTGGACCCTCTCCCTCTCCCCGCCACCCCCACACCCCCATGGCTTTGCTGAACGCCAAGGAAAGGCAGCGTCGCAGTACCTCTCCCACCGCGGGGACTCCACGCCGCACATGGCTCCATCCCGGGTGGGAGGCTGAGGGAGTAAGGGGGGAGAGCGCGGGTGAAAGGGACGCTGGGCTCCTCCCGGGAAAGGGGGCGACAACACCACGCCTTGCGCGCAGCCCGGCGATCGCGCCCCCTAAGTGGAGAACCCTAGAGCCGCTCGCACCTACCTCCCTCTGGTCGGCGGCTGCCCCCACCCGGGAGAACCGAAGCCTCTACCGTGGCGTCGCCAACCAAGCCTTCCCGATCGGGGAGGGCGGGAGGAGTGGGTGGGAAAAGCAGCTCGCCCCCCAGAAAATTCCCAGCGCGCCCCCCCATCTCTCTTCATCCATCCATCCATCCATCCATCCATCCATCGATCCATCGATCCATCGCTAGCTCGTTCCCTCCTCCTCTTCCTCTCTCCCTTTCCTTCTCCCCTGCCTCGCTGCCTCCCCGCCGCCCTTACCTGTAGCCATCTGATTGTAATGGGCTACCGATTCGCTGCTGCCAGAGAAGAGGTTGAGCGCGCTGGGGATCTCCTCGGGGTACAGATTGTCAGGCAGTTGGTTTAGCAAACTGCTCATGGTCACCGGCAGCTTCTCGGCGAGTTTGCCGGTCATAGCACTCCCGAGCTGCCGCCGCCGCCACCGCCGCCACCTCCGCCGCTCGCTCCTAACGCAGCTTCCAGGCAAGCGGCATCCGAGAGGCGATCCGTGGTGCAGGGGAAAAGCATGCGAGAGGGAAAGTTCGGGGGGAGGGGGGAGGGAAGAGGGGAAGGGGTGGGCCAGGGGAGGGAATCTTCTCTTTTTGGGGGGTGGGTGGGAGAGAGGGCAAAGGTGGGTAATCCTCCTGGGTGCCTCAGCCGGTGCCGTGTGAGGCTGGGTCGTGGTGGTGGGGGGGCGTGTGCGGGGGGGGGGGGGAGTGGGGGCTGGGCTGGGGGGGATCGCGGCCTCAGTACTGATCTCACAAACAGACGCGCGCCCGCAGCCCTCCCGCCCCCCGATCCGCCACCGCCACCGCCGCCACTGCCGCCGCCGCCGCCTCTGTCGCTGCTGCTGCCGCTGCTACCACCACCACCAGCCCCGCCGCTTCCTAGCAAGCTCACTGCTGCCCAAAAGCTCCCAGCCAGGGAACTCCACCAGCCTATTTATCTGAGCCCCGGGAAAGCTCCGTGACGTAGCTGCCCATATATGGACAGACAAAGCCCAGCCGAAGGGGCGCGACGTCACAATGGAAGCTCCTCACAATGGAACATTAGAAAGCAGGAAGCGGGCCGCAGCCAACGTGCGGCGCCCGCACTGCTCGCGGATCTTAAAAAAAAGAGAGAAAGAGAGAAAGAGAAGAGAAGAAAGAAGGAAATTTCGAGAGGAAAGAGGGATGCAACTGAACGCAAAGCGGAAAGCGCAGAGCCGGGGGTTAAAAAAGCAATAATCTCCAGTGTGTTCATTCGGGGTCTGCGCTGAGAGAGCGAGCTTGGCGGGCGGGGGAGGGGGGACCGGGGGGAGATTGTTAGCAAGTGCTTCCAACACCCCCAGCAGGAAGAAAGAGAATTGAAAACACCCGGCGAAGTCTCTTTGCAGCCTGGGAACTTCTGGGGAACCCGGAAGGTGTGAGCTCCGACCCTGCTCCCGCCGCTCTTCTTGAGCCCAGGACCCTGCCTGAGACTGAAAGGGAGCGCGTCCCTTTGAGGACGATTCCAGCGTGTCAGGGATCCTTGATCCGGGGTATCTCGAGAACTTTTGTGCGACCCTCATTCGGATTCGCTGCCCACACCCCTGTCGCTCCCTGGGCCCCTGACCCTGCGCTGACCCTCGGCTGAGCGCAGGGGCTGGACTCGAAAGCTGCAGAGCGGCTGCGCCGCAGGCGAGAACCCCGCACTTTTGGGGTCGAGGATGTGCAGTTTTGGTGGTGAAGAAGAAAGAATGAAGTTGAGAGGATAGGAAACACGTGCACCATATCCCTAATAAATTCTCTAACAGTTCTAAAGCACCCACTTTGGCCACGGGATGGCAGGAGGGCCCAGCAGGCCCAGGCGTAGTCGCTGCCTATTGCTGCCTGCGAAGGGCCCGCCACAGAGTTGCAGCAGGAGCATGCTGAACCCACAGTCTCTGAGCCACCAAAGCAGCCTCCTCTAGTCTCTACCCTCCCCCTCGCCTTCCACAGGGCTGTCCCTATTGCTGCCTGCCGGCGCCTTGCAGTCAAGGGCAGCCGGTTAGCCGACCTGGAGCGCTGTCATCTCCCGGAACGGCAGCAAATCCCGGGGGTGGCTGATACGTTCCCCGAGGCCTGCTTCTGGAGCGCGCGCGGCCGGGCCGCGGGAGAGGGGGAGGAGAGGAAGGGAACGTGGGGGAGCGACCCCGAATCACACCAGCTTGGCGTGGGAGGATTCCCTCCTCGGTGTCCGCGTGGGCGCGGCGAATCCCGCGGCCCCCGCTGGAGAGTCGGGGTTGGGGGAACGTGCATTTCTCAGGGGGAGTGGGAGTGTTGACAAGGAGGAGAAGAGGATCCCCCGGCCTCATGCCGTGGGAGAGCCACGAGGGCCGGGGACGTGTGGGAGGAACTCCCGAGCTGCACATCGTGGTGGGGGTGGATGACAACCCAGCTCTCCTCTTCACTTCACTCGGTGGAGAACCAGGGGTGGGAGGGCTCGGCCTCCCCCGGATCTTCTCTGGTTCTTAGGAAAGGAGGGATTCCCGCCGCCCGCGAGCCCCCTCTCCCCCGCCCCTGCTGCCGCTCCTGCCAGGCTCCCCACACCTATACTGGGGAGGCACTGCGCCCGCGGGCTCTCCTCCGCCCGCGCGGCGCGGGGAGGGACGCTCTGCAGCGGTCCCCAGCTCCGGCCGGAATCAGGGCAATGCAGCGCCTCCCACCCCCGGCTCCCTCCCTTGGGGGGGCGAGCTGCCGGCCCGGGGGCGTGGGCGGCAGTGTGAGCCGGGCTGGGCGCGGGAGGGGCCTTGGCGGCTGCTGGGAGGGTCGCAGGGCGGCGGGCCAAGCCGGGAAGAGCCATACAAGGAGCGGATCCGGTGACGCGCCGGCCGCGCCCCTTCTCCTTCTCGATTTGGCTGCAGATTCCGGTCCCCGGATTTGCATATTTTGGCATCCAGTGGAAAAGGAAAGAAGAACGGAACCCGCAGCCTTTAAAGGAACCGCACAGGCTGTAGCGTCACCTAGGGAGGCGGTCTGGGGGGAGTGAAAGATTAGCCAGCGGCTCCGGCCTCTGGCCGTAAGAGACTGGCAGTAGGGTAGAGGCGGGACCCGCGAGGTTCGGCCGCTCCACTCCCAGTCCTGGACCCTCTGCTGCGCTTCCTGCTGCGCGTGCACCCGGAGGTGGCGGGTGTCTCTACGGGTGCCTGCCCGGGGCCAGAGGATGCCGCGAGGTCCGCGGCCTTGGGCGAACCTCAGGCCCCAATACTGACGGCAGTGCCCATGTTTCCCTGCGCTAGGCTTGGCTCAGCCTGCGGGGGTGGCGGGAAGGAAGTGAGAGACCTCTGGGCCGCCCAGCTTAACTCCGGAGGACCCTACTATGATGCAGCCCCTCCCCACCTGTTGAGACCTCTCCCCAGGAGAGGAGGAGAGTGAGGGGCTGGAAACTCCAGTCGTGTTCCGTAGGAGGCTTCCTTAGGAAAGGCAGAGGCAGCGGGGACATCTGGGATCCTTGAATGCTTCCAGGGCCCCAGGCACGGTGGAAGAGCGTAGCCACTCCAGAAACGGCCCTTTTTAGGCTAGCTGGACTTGTTGCGCCCAACGAGAAGAGCAAGTAGCAGGGCTTGCCGGCCTGCTGCGTGGCCTGCTTACATGTTGGTGAGATTGGGTAGGAATCTTTTGGGGCAAGATGCCTTCCCCCTCCTTCCTACTAGTTCTTGACGTAGAATGGGAAGCTTCAGTTCAATTAGATAAGTATTCTTTAAAACTTCTGTGTGATCTTGAGCAAATTTCTGAATTTCTTTCTTAGCCTCAGTTTCCTTCTCTGTAAATTGGGGTAATAACAGTACCTCTCCCTTAGGAAGAATTAAATTAGATAATCCTCATAGAGTACTTGTGCTAGACCTCTAGCAAGCACTCAGTAAATGGCAATTACTGTTGTTAAACTATATGCTCCCCACTCTACCGTGTGACGGAAAAGCCCTTTCCCCTGTGTGTCTTAGGCGTGAGTGTAGGTGATATGCAGAGTAAAAAGGGCCAGGTATGGAACTCCATCCCGTATCCATGTGATCGGATACAAGAAGTATTAATGTTGATTACTTAGGGGGAAAAGGAAAGACCTATTTGTGTGCCAGGTACCTGCTGGGTGCTGCATCAACGTACAGATGGTTAAGGAATGGGTCCTCACTCTGCAGGAGCCCAAAGATTGAGCCCTCAATGCCTGGTGGTGACATAAGGCAGGGTACAAAGGAGTCACTCAGTTCTTTAACACTCTGGAGCATCCTTGTAGACTCTTTTGGAGGGTGGCTGTGGTTCCCAGGGTGGGGTGGGGGCATAGTCTGGTGTCCTTCCTTCCCTCCTTTGTCATGGAAGGAGGTAGGCTGGGAAGAGACTGCCTTTGCAAGCATAGGTCCTCACTGCCTGGCTCCTGTTCAGGTTACAGCCTGCACAGGTGTCCTTGTCACCCTGGATGCTGGTAGCAGATGGAGGCCAGCTTTCTGAGGTGGGAGGAGACAACCCTTGGAGCGGAGTGGCTGCTTGTAGACTGATAGCATTCTCCCACTGGTTGCTAAATCCTGAATTCAGCATAGATAAAAAGATTTTTCTCCTTCCCTTCCTCCTCTCCGCTCTCCCTCCTGAACAGGGGGCTGAGGGTGATTGTCGTAGTTTTACTGGCGGGCTCAGGTGAGATTGCCAAGGGTCTAATTGCCTGAACTCCAACCCTCGGACTTGTTGGGGAGCGAGTAGGCACTGGTTCAGGGTGTCCCTCACCCTGGAGATGGTGAAAGGCAGGCCCGGCCCTTTTGCAGCAGGGCCAAGGCCGCCCAGCCCTGGCTGCTCTCTCCCTCTCTCTCTCTCCCTCTCTCTCTCCCCCTCTCCACCACAGAAAAGGCCAGGTTGTTGCTCTGTCTTGCTCCTTAGTTCTGAAGTCATCTCTGCCCTCTGGACTTTAGTTCCCCTTTTACCAAAGATACCGAATCCTTCTGTGCTGTCTTACAAGAAAGAAACCCCCTCCAATTAATTCAAACTAGGGTGTTAGCAATTTAATGCATTGTCTTTCTCAGAGACTATTTGCATTTTAAAAGAAAATGCTTAGAGAGGGTAATATATAACCCAAAAGAATCAAGCCCAGTGCTTAGCAGATGCCTGGAAAATGGTAGGTGCTCAGAGACGCTGGTGGAGTGAGGTCTGATTGTGGGATATCAGGCCCAGGGACAAGGAGGGGGGAGGTTTGGGGTGCAGAGAGTGTCTGGGGTCCCTCAAATCACACCAGGCACCTATTACAGGGCCTATCCTGCTGGGATTGCTTTCCATTTTGGGGTGCCCCACAGGATGTTCACAGGAGACAGACAGGTCATTGGTGGACTCTCCCTAGCCAGCCCTTCCTGGCGTTCTAGGGGTCATGGCCATTTCTTCGGTAATGACAGCCAGCTCTGAGGCTAGGTGGGTTTTACCTAGAAGCTTCTGGAAGGGGAAGGTTGTTGACAGCCATGACGACTTTTGAGGGTGGTGCTCCTGGTTAGGAGCTGGAGCTGAGTGTGACGTGGGGACTCCCAGAGGCTTCTGGCTCACAGAGCTGCTGTACCCACAGGAGAGGGGGTGATGGGAGCCCGGGGGACATATTTCATTTCTTCATTCTTTACAAGAATCCTGTGAGGAAGCTTTAGGGCTGCCCCTCAACGTGTTTTTTTTTTTTTTTTTTCTTTTTAAATGAAGGATCTAAGGCATTGGAAGAGGTCTGAGTAGTTAGTTGGAGGATACCCGGCGGCTCAGCTGAGATTTGAAGTCAGGGCCTTGTGACTTCAAAGCTACTGCTCTTCATTCTACCTTTTGTCCCCATTATGGCTGTCAGGGGAAAGAAATGAAATGGCAGATGTGGGTAAGAGAAAGGAAAGGTATAAAACCTGCGGAGAAGGCAGTGGGTAACAGAAAGCCTGGCTGGAATGTTGCCTCCCAGCAGCCCTGGGATCCAGCATGGGGGCAAGGGAGGAGTCCCCATCCAGCTATAGCTCCCAGGGAGGTCAGCATTTCTGCCAGGGCTCCCAGTAGGTGGAATGGCAACAGCTCCGCTCCGAGCTCGCATCCCACTCCCCTAGATTGTCTCAGAGGCCGCAGGCTCCTCTGCGAGCCAGTCACATGCTTCCACTTTAAACACCTGCTGGTGCCTAAATCCGAACTCGTAATCATGCTGAATGAAGGCTTTTTTGACCATGCTTCATGCAATTTCAGGGAGAGTCTGGTAACCAAAGGGACCAACAAGACAAGGAAAGTCCTGTTACAAAGTAACATTTACCGGGAGGGCCCACAGTGGTCCTGGAGACCCCTCTTCAGACACCAGCCCAAGGCAGTGAGTAACTACCAGGGTTTGCAGAGAAGAGTTTAGGGCTGGGCTGGGCTGAGGCAGGGAGAGAAGGAAGGTCTTAGATAAAAGGTGAGACTTGGCAAAAGTTGCTGTACGGTAAATGGAAAGTACAAGCCCTGGCCTGGGACTCAGGAGTTCTGGGTTCTGCCATAAATTATCTATGTGACTTTGGACCTGGCCCTCTTGTTCCTGGGCTTCTGGTAGGGGCTGGACTGGATAACCTACCTCTGAATTCCTCCCAGCTGTGTTATTCCAGGGGTTTGGGATTCTACTGCAGAAAGGGTTGGGAGGAGACGTGTTAGCGTTCCTAATCAAGTCTGGGGTTCTGTAGGGCTTGGGCTGGGATCCTCAGGGAGGCGGAGGAATGAGTCAGGGGATGAAGGCTTGTAATAGGAACTTTGCTGTTTTAGCTCAGGGGTTCATGGAGGGTAAGTGGAGTCATGTGCTCAGAAGGCCTGTCATTGCCCCTGGGGGCCACTGTGGGACAGCCCCCATCTCAGCTGGGAGGGATGGTGTCTCCACAGAAAGGACTCTTGGGGGATGGGGCTTTTTGGAAAGAGGAACTTTGTCATCTGAAGTGAACCAGAAAAGGTGTGAGTGTTGGGGAGACAGTAGGGGAGGTAGTTAGGGGGAGCAATGAGGGGGTAAGAGAGAGAAAAGGAGGGAGAGAGGGAGGAAGAAAAAGAAAAGAGCAGGTTCTCCCCATTGCTCTCCACACAGCCAGCCTCTTGCTGGGTGCAGGCTTCACCCCTGGGACAGGTGCTGGATCCAAGAGGCTGGCAGGTTGCTCCTCTCCCCACCCTGTAAGCAAACCTCTGGGAAACCAGAGAGAGCTACGGTTTCTAGATGCTTGTCTCTTATCAGCTCCCAATCTCAGAACCCTCCTCAGCCTAAAACAAGCAGGCCCTTTGCCTCATCCATCAAGGTGAAGAGTCGGGGCAGACTTGTGTTCTTCTTTGCTGTTCTATGCAATAAAAAATCTGGGATCCAAGGGAAAGCAGTTAATGACTCTTGGGCCCAGAATTTGAGCTCCTCAGGTGTATTAGCATCCTCCTCACCAGATGGCTTAGGGGGGGCTTCCCAACTTTTGTCATGCCATAGCTCACCTAGAAAAAGGAACTCTTTTTACAGGGTAAAGGACTGAAGGACTGGGATAAAGGACAGATGCTGCCCCCGGCCCCATCCCATCACCCTGAGGTCTGGGAGAACAATACTGGCCAGCTGGAACCCACTGGAAGTCTGCCCATCCGCCTGACCGATGGCATGAGCTTCTGCCAAGGCTCAGGCAAGATGGGCAAGGAGAAGAGGCATGATATTTCTCTTTCAGATACTGCAGAGTTATTTAGGCCATTCAGAATTATTTGGCCAAAGATCACCAAGAAAGTTACTGGATGACAAGAGATGATACCCAAGCTCCCAGAGGGCAGGGATGAGGTCTTATTCCTTTTTGTCTCCCCAGCAGCCTGGTGCCTGCTCCCGGCAGGTGCTCCATAACAGGCTGTTGACCCAATTCAAGGGTCCACGTTGGTGATTCTGGACCACGGTTGATTTAAGGAGCAGCTGGATCCACTTTGCCCTTCCCACCTAGTCCTTTCATTTCCACCCCAACTGCACAGGATGAGGGCCCCTTATCCGCCAAAATCCCATTTTGCGGCCGGGCTCCGAGGTCTGGGACACAGCTCTCTTGTTTCAATGAGACAAACATCTAAGGAGCATGTCCTGTCGCTCTTTGTGGAGGGAATCAAACCGGAGCCTGGGTTCCTGCTGTGTGTCAGGAGCAGGCAGCTTAAAGGGAAGTGAGGAATGAGGCTCTGATAGAAGTGATCATACATGGGACATGATGTATCTCAGACCCGGCGTGGCAGAGTTCCGAGGTGGAAGGACCACTTCAGGCTGGAGGAGGGACCTGTTCAGGGTGAGGGGGAGGCCTGCTGGGGGGAGGGCACCTTGCTCAGGACTTGAGGAGGGGCTAAGACCCGTTAGTGACGAGGGGAGCAGAGGGGAAGGGAGAGAAGGGCAGGGGGTATTCTGTGCAAGGAGTGTGATTCCGCCCTCATGTTCTCGTTTATTTTTTTTATCTCCAAAACTAGAACCCATTAGCGTTGTCTTCCAGGACTTCTCCCTCAGCGTGCCTGGCTGAGCCCTCGTTATAGTTTGCGGCATGGATGAATGATGAATCCCAGTGGGAGAAAAGGGAGACCACACTGAGCCTGGACGTGTTAGATGCCATCACACGTTTGGGCACCTACTAGAATGTAGGTGGCAGGAAGACAAGGGCTTGGTCTGTGACCCTCAGTGCCATAGCTCCAGCTAGAACCTGGCTTATAGGGGTGCTCCACAAATATCTGTGGAAGAATGAATGTGCCAGGCACTCTACCAGACCCAATTCCAGACGCTAGGAGCAGGAGCAGGAAGGGCGGCTAACTCTGGGTGTGAAATCCAGTAGGGAGGAGGAGCTTGGGAGTCCAAGGCAACACAGGTCCCAGGCTGGGGCGAGCGGGATTAATCAGGAGTAAACTCAAGTGGTAATAGCCCCGTTAATTGAGAGGTAATGATCCTTGGCATTTTTCATCTTCAAAGCCAGGAACAAGCTGTAATTAATGCTCCCGCCACCCGGGGGCGGGGTGGGGGGGTGGTGTGGAGAGTCCTGCTGCTCAGTCCGGGATACTGAGGCACTGGCAGAGAAAGTGGATGTGAGAGTGGTTATGGGAGTGGATGCAAAGCCCATCAGAGCCCGAGATCTTCAGGGGTGCCTTCAGCACACCAGAGCGTGGCCCTCTCCCAAACTCAGGCAACTGGGAAGCCGAGGATACGAGTGGGGAGGGGCGCCAGAGACCCGCGCAGGGGCAGGGAAAGAAGTCTCAGCTGCCAGCTTGGCTCAGGGCGGCCGTGGGTTTGCCGGCGGCTTAGCAGACAAGAGCCGGCCAGGCCCAGGGCGAGCCGGGCTGTGCAGGGCCTCCGCTCCCGCGCTCCAGGCTTGGCGCAGGAGTGGAGCGCGGAGCAGGGAAGGGGACTCGGGTCCCTCGCGCCTGGTGGCAGGCGGGCTCGCGGCACACTCAGCGTGACTCACCGGTGGCTCCGAAATGCCTCCCGGTTTCCTCATCGCAGTCTGGCTGCCCCGAGCCTGGAGGGAGTTTTTCATTAGAGTGATTACCCTGCCGTCATTAAAAGCCGGTAAATATCACCCAGGGACCGAGGGCGTGCGGCCGCCTCTGAACTGCAGTCCGGGTTCACAGGCCCCGGCCGCGGGCGGCGCCGCTTGGCCTCCTGGCCACTAGTTCGAATCCCCGGGGCCCGGGGCCAGGAGCTGCCGGCCTGCGCGGCCCGACCGCCACACCTGGGCCACGCTCTGCGCCCTGCACCCGCCTTGCGGTCCTCTCTGGGCCCGCGATGTCCTTGAGGGCATTCATCCTACAGTTCAGTTACAATCACTCACGCCCTTCCTCCATACCCCAGTCCTCCTCGGTTGCCACGGTCCTGCTTACCTTTTTACATTTATGTGGGTAATCCTTAGATAAATGTCACCTCCCACCCTCCTGCCCTAGATGTTCCAGAAGGGCAGGACCACTTCTGATTTTGTATTGTATTCCCATTGTAACCCCCTCTGGCCCCTCCACTCCCACCAGCACTAGTGTCTGGTGCACAGCGGGCCTCAGCAGTTCTGAATTAACAAGTCCCCAGGAGGCCACAGAGCTGTTGGGTGGTCTCCCCTCCTCCCGATTGTTGTCAGCACTGGGCAGGTATCTCCCGTGCGGTACTCTGTGTCATGCGTCCCGGAGGCAAAGAGTGAGGCCTTGCTGGGGGAGATTTGAGGTTTAATGAGTATTCAGGGTGGGGATGGGCAATAAGTAAATATACGCGAGGTGATGATAAGTGATATGAAGAGCAATAAATTAGCGCAAGAGGAGAGAGGGTGAGGGGAGGGCATGTTGAGAACCTGTTTCGTGTAGTAATTCTTCCCCAATCCTTGCATTTTGGAGCTGGCATTAGTGCCATGGACTTTAAAGTGTTGAGTGGGAATATGTGAGTCTGGGCTGTAGTCCAGCTAATTCACTGGATGCTCTTTGAAAAATTCTGTGTAAAAGAGATCTTTGTTTAAAACGTGACGTCAAAGTCCACTAAGGAAAGTCAGGTCTCTGAAGGCAAAGTCACCTGCGACTTGGCCCTGTGCCCTGGCCTCGGCCCCTCTTCCTTGGTTGGCGTTCCCGCCTGCCACCAGGTGGCTTCAGAGAAAATTCTCACAGTCCTTGCTTGTTTTCAGAGGCCTCTGGGGAAGGGAGGGCAGCCCGCCAAGGGTGACTGCGGCTGTGGGTACCCCAGCCCCAATCTCAGAGCCGCACTCCCCTCTCGCTCAAACCCTCTCTTGGATGGCAGGAGAGCTTCTTCTAGACACCAAACGAAAGAAAAACTTGCCACAGTGGAAACTCGAACTAACTCTCCCCTCTTGCCCCACTTCCCTCCCGCGGTCACACTTCCTGCAGTCGCCACAGGGTATTTTGGGTTCGAAAACAAAGCGTCAGATCTATTTGAGCAACTTTTTTTTCCATCGGAGTAGAAGCCCAGGGGCCTGTGGCCACCCTGGGCTCGGTCACTTCCCCAGGGAACTGACGCGTTTCCCCTTCTCCGTTGGGGACCAATTTAGCCATTCAGACTGGCTGCTTTTAGCTTCTCCTTTCCCTGGCCTGGCAGCAGGCTGGGGCCCAGCGGGAGGGGCAGGGCCCCTGCGAGGAGGGTTGTGTGTCTGGGCGCCTTCTTTGTGGACTTCAGGGGAAGGCCTGGTTCCCTCCTCTGCCAGAACCTCCCCTCACCCCCCAACCTCCCCCAAACCACACACACACACACGCACCCCCCCTCTACGGCTGCCACCAGAAATCCACCCGCTGCATCAGAAGCCTGCAAAGTAGAGTTGGGGTTAGGCCTTGTCTGGTCCTCAGTCTATTCGAAAGGGTAGCTTGTCTGTGACAATGGTGTGTATGTAGGTTGTGAATGAAGTGGGTGTGCATATATGGAGCCTGCATGTACATGCAAATCCCATGTTTGAGACTGCCCGGCTGAACAATGCGGGTAAACACAGCTCGTATTGATGTCTAGAAAAAGCTTGGCAGAGTCGAAACCCCGGAGTGTCTAGCGGGTGCGTACACTATGTGATTTTGTGTGGGCTGGTGTATTTACAGTATGTGTGTGCAGGATGCGTATAGTAGACGTGTGTGTAAGTGTGTGCAGACACGTTTGTATATGTGCCAATGGGCAGGGCCTGGTTCTCAGGGTTTGGAGGGAGGAAGACAAGTGGGCTCTGGACAACAGTGACCAGTGTCCTCGTGGGCAAATGCGGGTGCCGTCTGTGGATCAGGGTTTGAGGGCAGGTGAGAGTGTCTGTGTGCAGGACCACTGGCTAGGGACCAGGCAGTTTTTGTCTTCACCTGTGCCTTTACTTCAGGACCCTCCTGGCCAGGGGGCTGTCAGGCTCCCTCCTCAAGCCCCTTCCCCACCTTAGGCTGCTCCATCCCCTCTGGGCTTGAAGGCCATGCCTTCCTTCTCCTCAGCCTGTCTCCTCGTGCTTTCTCTGGTGCTGAACTCCCATAGGTTCCTCATAGTCTTTGTGTCCATCTCTATTCTCTCCCCCACCCAGGAAGAGCTTCAGGAGGGCAGTGACCTTCTGGGTTTCTTTTGTAGTCCCTCGATTCTTTGTACACCGCCAAGCCTCCAACGATGCTGGAGAATGGCTGACTATGCTGGCTTCACAGCCTCAGCACAAGTGTAAAGGATCCGTGCCTTATGTGGTTGAATGTGCATGGCCAGCTGTTTCTCTGTGAGTGTGTGAATGAGTGTGCAAGTATGTGAGTCTGAGTGTGTGCATGAGGATGTGTGCGTGAGTGCGTGTGCGTGCCTAAGTATGTGGGTGTGTGAGCGTGTGGGGGTGGTGTGGGGGTGGAGGGTGCTGGCCAGGCCCTAGAGGAAGCACACTCAGCCCGCTGTCCACTTTCCTCACAAAAGTGGAAAGGACAGTTGGAGCTCAGGGTCCTGCTGTGCCTGCTTTTCTGACAGGCTTGTGCCGGTGGGCGGGGTGGGGGGGTGGGTTGGGGACAGACTCTAGCACAGGAGGATGAAGGCGGTGCTGCTGTGTCCTGCCCTCATTCAGAGCACGTCGGAGGATCCTGGGGCACATTTCTACCCTCTGAGTGCAATCACAGGGCCCATGTGCTCCTCCATCCTTCCTCCACCAGGGTCCCTGAGAGAGTGTCCTCCAGCCTGGAGCTGGGGAGGATGAGCTCTGTCGCTGGCTGTTGCTTCTGGGAATGGATTTTCCTGGAATCCCAGGGTCTTTACCTCCCGACCTCCGCCAACTGCGCTCTAATCTGGGCCTCCTGTAGGGTTTTCTGGCTGCTGCAGCTAAAGGCACTTGGATCTTTTTCATTCTTGATCCCAAGAACGCTCATTCTACCCTGTTCTAGTGGCTTCCACTCACCCCCCTCAGCCAAAGGGACTGTGATATTGGTTTTGTCTACCATCCCGCAAATAACCACAGAGCTTTGCACAGCATTCAGCTAGAGGGGACCTCAGAGAACGTCCATCCCAAACTATTTTATACATGAGGAAACTGAGGCCCAGAAAGGGCAGCTGACTTGCCCAGGCTCACACAGCAGTGAATGGTAGCACTGGGACTCAAGTTAGGTCTTGAGGCCCGGTTAGTGGTTCTTTCAGCTTCATCAGACCAGACAACCATGGCCATGTCTTTCTTTTCTATTTCCTTCTCTTTCTGACTCTTATTCTTCCTTTCTTTTTCTATTGAAATATTTCCTTTCTTCCCTTTGCAATGTCCTCTGTGTGTTAAACAAGACAGCTTTCATTTGGCGGCACCAAGACCCTTGTCCTGGCACAGTTGTCTTCAGTCCTTTCGAAAGGCTTTTCTCCTTCCTGGTCCCTCATCGCCCAGGATACTCAGGGACCCTGCTCCCTCTGAACCAGCCTTTTCAGCTCCTGTTTCTCCTTCCAAGTACTGAGGAGGCAGATGGAAACCCTCAAGGAATTGACTCCTCTCTCTAACCTTAGTTTCCTGGTATCTAAAATGGAGTGAGGGTCTCTGAAGGGGAAACATGGGCATTTTGTGTGTGTTGTGCGTGTGGGCGTGTGTGTGCCTGTGTTTGTGTACACGCACCTCACGTGTCTCCCAGCAGCTCCTGGGGGTGAGTGGGAAAGTTAACTAGCACTAGGATGAAGGGTGCTATAGGGTAATTACAGGTAGTATCAGGACAACTGGGGATGGGGCAAGAGGCCCCTAGAGCTCCTGGGGGTTGGGCAACCCCTTGTCCTACTCCTGCAAAATGGATTAGACACCTGGAGGGGGAGGGAGGGAGCGTTCTGAGTGAAGGGTCTTTGTCTTTACAAGGAAATGCTTGTTAGTTGCTAAGGAACTGGGTTGTCTTTCCTGATCCGAGCCTCCCAGTGTTTTGCTGAGCTTGGGAGGGGATGCTGGGCTGGGGCTTGAGGATCCTTTGGCAGTCTGCCCTTTCCCTGGGGCTGCCGAGACTCTGCTGGGCCTCTTGGGAAGGACTCTCATCTGGGGAGGGTGGCTCTTTCCATTACCCTAAGCTTTACTGCTCGCTCCAGCTGAGCTGGGGAGCAGAGCAGGTGAGGTGGAGGCAGAGAAGGAGAGGAAAACTCACATTTACTGAACAGCCTGTATGCCAGGAATTGTGCCTGGGTGCCTTCCGTGCTATCTCATTTAACCACTGCAACAGATCTTTAAGGAAGGCACTATTTCCATTTTTTTCATTATACTTTTTTTTTGAGGAAGATTAGCCGTGAGCTAACATCTGCTGCCAATCTGCCTCTTTTTTTTTTTTTTTTTTTGCTGAGGAAGACTGGCCCTGAGCTAACATCCATGCCCATCTTCCTCTATTTTGTATGTGGGACTCCTGCCACAGCATGGCTTGACAAGCAATGTGTAGGTCCACACCAGGGATCCGAATGGGCAAACCCTGGGCCACCAAAGTGGAACGTGCAAACTTCACCGCTGCACCACCGGGCCGGCCCCTCAGTGTACTGTTTTTTGCAGTTGAAACATAGATCCAGAACAGTTGAGTAAGTTGCCTGAGGTCACAGGGCTATCAAGTGGTAGAGATTCTACATGAATTTAGGTCTCCTAAGTTAGAAAAGTCGTGCTTTTTAAATTACACCACCTGAAGCATCTGCCAGGCTTTCTTTCCGTCCTATGGCTGCTCAGCCCTAACACCTGGACCCGTGACCACCAGTATCAGCAGCAGCAGCAGCAGCAGCAGGTCTTCCTATGTGGCTATCCCTCCTTTTGCACCTCTCTTCCTTCCCTAGGACGAGTTATCACTCAGGCGAGGTTCCAGGACAGAGAGGGGTGAGTCCATGGATCGAGGGTGGTAAACCGTTGGGGCAGTTGCCTTGGGAAAGTGGGGTTTGGGAGATGGTACAGGAGCTGGGCCAGGCCACTGCTGTGAGTGTCCAGGAGCTAGCCATCCCCACAGATCACACTTGGTCTAGAAAAGCGGCAGCTGAGGGGCGGGAAGACGGTCGGGGGAAACTCCCCTTAACTTCTCAGGAACTTCAGCCTTCCCTCTCAGCCCACCTGGCTTCTGAATAAATACTGGAAGGTCTGGCCTTTATTTTATGTAGCCTAGAGAGTAAAATTAGAGTACTGTTTACCTCTGAGTCCTAGGAGTGAGAAGGCTGGAGTTAACCCCAGATTCCATCATTACTAGTTATGAAACAGGGAGTGGGTTCCTTCACTTATCAGAATGTCAGTTTCCTCACCTATAAAATGAGAATGACAACTCCTACATTATTAGGTTGTTGTGACCATGAGTGAGAGACTCTGTATGAGGTCCCTGCAGGCGGGGAGGCAGTGCAGGAACGTGTTAGACGAGACACCACATGTGGGGCATTCAGCACGGTGCCTGGTATGCAGAAAGCGCTCAACAAAAGGTGTCATGATGATGATGATGATGATGATGATGATATCAGTTCTCCTTATCTCTGGAGAGGGGGTCACTAATGATCCCTTACATTTGTCTTAGCTGCTTCATTAGAGATCTTGAATCGATCCACAAGCCCATCTGGTTTCTCCCTGGAGGAGGCCATGAGAAGAAAAGGGGCAAGAGGCCCACAGTCTTCTGCAGGCAGCTAGCTGAGCCCCGGTGGGTTTCCCCAGGGTCTCGCCAGCCTCCAGGGCTCCCCTCCCTGCCGCTGGGGCCTCCCCTCCTGTGGCTCCCAGGGGCCATCTGGCAGGGCTGGCCTCAGCCTGCAGCCTGGGCCAGCTGGGTTCTTTTTTCACATTTTGGGGCCAGGAGGGCGGGGGTCTCTCCTGCGGCTGAACTAAAAGTCCAAAACACCAGGGGAAAAGAAGGGAGGGGGACACAAGGAAGGAAAGCAAGCCGATAATTTCCTCGAAGGATAAACATCCGATTTTTTTCCTCACCCAAAATAAACATGCTAGCCACAAGGAATTAAAAGCAGAAGAGGGGAGGATGTGTCTCAATTTGGGGCTGCTCTAGGAAGCTGACCTGCTATTTATCCTGCTGCCAATTACACTCTGGGCCTGGTGGGGTGGGGGCTGCGGGCAGCATGAAGCTCACCGCCCCCCAGAACGTCTCTTGTCTCTTCCAGAGGCTGCCTTCCACGACACTGCAAATGGACACTTCCTTTTAGCTGCTTCTTTTAGCTCTGCTGACAAGCTTGCCTGGTTGGGTAGAAGGAAGTGGGGAGTTCCTACTGCCTGGGCTAGTGTCAAAGGCCCTTCGAGAGAACAAGAATTTGGTGTCTCTCACCTGGGCAGGGAGTTGAATCAATCACTGGGGCGGGGAAAGCATCGTCCCATTCCCTCCCCACTCACAAACTCAGTCTCCCGCCTCATTTTGTTCTTCAGATCCCTGCCATTAAAATCTTCCCACTAGTTAAGAATCTGCTCAGCCGGGCTGAGGGGTTGGCCAGGCCCCCTGCCTTCCAGTGAATACGGGGCATGGCTCTCAGAAGGTACTAACCCCATGCTCAGGGGCAGCCTGCCTGTTCCCTCTGGGGATCTCAAGGCACTTTGCACACATGAGTCACCACAACTGCTGTATTCTAGCCAAAGAGAGAGGGGTTATTACCTCTTGGAGGGAAACTGAGTGGAGGGGCATGTTGCAGGGGGTGGAGGGCTGTGAGGACCGGTGTTGGGGGTGGAGTCATTGAGGAGCCATGGTTTAGCCAGTCAATGAGACTAGGAGCAAGAAAAGTGAATGAGCAAGGAGGTGCCTCCAAGGGGTCCTTGGGTGGGAGACCCAGGAGACCTCCAGGGAGGTCCAGGGGAGTCAGATGTGGAAAAGCCTTTCATTGCAGCCAGCAAGGAGTTTCATCATAGCTTTCTAAAAGCAAAATCAGATTCTGTCCCTTCTCCCCCTCCGATCTACTTATCATTCCCACTGCCTTAGGGTACGACCCAAGACTTTAACACAGCTGCAAGGCCTGGCATGTTCTGATCTTTGCCCGTCTGTCCAGGAGGCCATGCTATTGGCTTTTCATTTCCTGGAAGACGTCACCCATGCCCCTGCCAGCCACGGGCGTGCGCAGGTGTTGTTGTCCCTCTTTGGCATGCTGTCCACCCCTGTCCCCGCACACAGTTAACCCTACCCAACTTTTCAGCCCTGGAGTTAAGCATCTCTTCCTCCGAGAGGCCTTGCCCAGGCCTTCACCACCCCTCCTCCATCACAAATCAGGTCCCGTCTACACCCTCAGCACCTGTCATGTGTGTTGTAATTTGCTTGTGGTCACCTGATGAATGTCTCCCTCTCCTGCTGCCTGTAAGCTCTGTGAAGCAAGCCTCATTTTTTTTTTTTTTAAAGATTGGCACCTGAGCTAACAACTGTTGCCAATCTTTTTATTTTTTTCTGCTTTTTCTCCTCAAACACCCCCATACATAGTTGTGTATCTTAGTTGCAGGTCCTTCTAGTTGTGGGATGTGGGACGCCACCTCAACGTGGCCTGACGAGCGGTGCCATGTCCGCGCCCAGGATCCGAACCCTGGGCCGCCGCAGCTGAGCGTGCGAACTTAACCACGCGGCCATGGAGCCGGCCCCAAGCCTCAGGTTTTGTCTGCCCTGTTCACGTATGTCTCCCCAGCACCAAGCAGAAAGGCAGGCACATGCCAGGTGCTGACAATGTTTGCTGGACGAATGGTGTTGGATGTCAGGGCTGGAAAGGTCCAGGGTGATAACCCAGCTGCCCCACGTCTTCTTCCTACCTCAATTTCACCACCGAGGAAGCAGAACTGTAGAGGGGATAAGTGCTTTGCTCAAGGTCACACAGTGCCTCAGTGATAGTTCAGGGCTGGGGGTCCCCACCCCTGCCTGTCTGTCTCTCCTGCCCCACCCTTCACCACCGGCATTTACAGGAAATCCCAGCCCAGGGCTGGACATCGATTGATTCCCTCTTCTTGGTTTTTGAAGGAGGAGAGGTTAGGAAACAAAACATCCCACTAGTAAGCGCTGGATGATCTTTTTTTAAAATTTTGATGAGAAGGGGTTCCACACCAGACCATTGGTGGTGGCAATGGGGACACACACCTGCCGGTGAAGCCCAAGGTCTGGCAGGCAGTTATCTCGGCTTGGTTTTGTTCTTGGGCTCACTGCTTCCTTGATCAGGAGCCTGGAGAATTGGCGAGTCCTGGTAATTTTGGGTCATGAACTGGGTGCTTGCTTCAGGTTCGTTCAGGTGGAAGCGGTTCAGAAATCTGTCCATTTTCCAAGAGCCTGGAAGGACAAACAGACCACAGAGAGGCAGTGAGAGAGAACCATGGACTTGAGAGCAGGCGGGGGTGGGAGGGAGGCCAGCTCTGGGCGAGTGGAGAGAGCAGGTGATGACCTTGGCCATTGGGCTGAGGGGGCCAAGTGCCTGGGGTGCCTTCTGGCTCCTGTCTGGAGGGGCAGCCCCTGGATGTTAGCACAGCGTCTGGGAAGGGCCTGCTCCTCAGGGGACAATGGCAACTAAGAGTCTGGACTGAGTCAGGGACTGCCTTCCGTCTCCTTCCCCAGTACCCTTTACTTAGCGTAACTCTGCCTTCTCATTCACACGCAGAGGGGAGGAAATGCACCGTCAGGTGGGCTGCCCACTTCCTCCACACAACCCTCTTTTCCTGCAGGCTCTCCTGACCCCATGACTGAGACCTTATGCTTCTTTTCTTCACACCTGGTCACCCCAGCTGCTGGGGCGGAGATTGGCAGAAGGGTCTGTGTTTTTATTTAATCTCCTCCCCAGGACTCCGACCATCTCCTCAGAAAACCGTGCAACGGAGTTCCTTCCCCGGCTGTGGCAGAGGTTGAGGGGCGCAGCATATGGCAAGGGCCACTTCTCCCTGCCCCTGAGCCCCTGGTTCCTGGAAGGGAATGGAGTGTGGGTGAGATGTCCCCAGGCTGGGGCCCGGAGAAGCCCAGTCAGCACCCAGGTCAGAGGGCGCCCTCCTCAAGGGGAGGAAACAGAGAGGCAGGGGAGGAGGCGCATCTTCTGGGGCGAGTGTAGACAGGCCTAGTAGCAGGCATGGAGGGCACAGCCCCGGGCACTGGGTAGAGGCTGAGGGAAGTGGTCAGAGGCATATTCCCACGCTCTTGTTTCCCAAACCCTGGGCCTCAGGCACCCTTGACAGATGGTTGCCAGATAAAATACAGGACGCCCAGTTCAATTTGAATTTCAGACAATAGTTTATTAGTGTAACTATGTCCCACATATTGCATGGAGCATACTTATACATCTGAAATTCAAATTTAATTGGGCATCCTGTATTTTTTTTTTCTTGTTTTGCTAAATCTAGCCACCTTCCCTGGGTGGACGGAGTGCTCGGGGAAGACCTTGCCCAGAGCAGAGCTGGGCAGTGGCTGAAATGCTCTGGATTGATGGAGAACAGTAATTGCTGATGCACAGAGGGGACAGGGCGAGAGCTGGCAGCCTAGAAGTCCTCTCAGAGCTGCCCATCTACCGGACTGTGGTCCTGTCTGTACCCACCACCCTTTTTAACAATGAAGAAAGCAAATCCATTAAAGTGGTCTTACTCTATCATCCCTTTCCCCAGGGGCTGTTTGCATTTCAAAGATGGTCTCAAGGAGAGGACAATTTTTAATCTAAAGAAGCAAAACAATAATAATCATAATGCAAATAATAATAGCAATAACACAGCTATACAGTGCTTCCCGTGTGCCAGCACGGTTCTAGGAACTCCACATGCTCCTTAATCCTCACAGGGGGACCGCACACACAGGCCAGCTGGTGGGGGCACATGACCAGGCTCTGTCTGGTGAGGGAGCTTCTTAGGGGCTGGAAGGGAGGAACGGGCCTCTGCAGGGTCCCTCAAAGCCCATGCGGCTCGAGTGACCACATGTTCAGACCGTAACTGCCAGGGTGAGGGATGGAAAATGGGGCTTCCAGGAGTTCTCCTCGGGGAGAGGCTGCCGGGCACGGAGAGAGCCTTTCCTGTCCGATAGGTTGCTGCTGGGCTGAGAGGTGTGGGAGTGACTCCTGGGGGTCTTCCACCAGCGGAGGAGGGAGGGGGTGCAGTGCCTGGCCATGGCCTTTGTACCCAGGAGCCTGGCTGGCTAGAAAAGAATTGTGGTCTCATGACCCTGGAAGTGTGTGGATGTGTGTATGCTTGCATGTATGCACGCACACGTGTACGCGTGTGCACTCCAGGGCAAGGGCTCATGTGTGAACTGGTGTGTGGCAGGCACAGGGACGAGGGGGCCTTCCCCACTGAGTAGGGCAGGAAGGAACTCCGGTCGCAAGGAAGGAATTGAAACTCATCACGAGATCAGGGCAAGCTGGCGGAAAGAAATCCCCCGCGCCCTGCGGGAGACCTTGCTCCCCTCTTGCAGCAGTTTGCCCTCCCCTAGCTCAGAAGATGTCTGCCACTTGAGCCTGGAGTGCCCCAGGGACCTTGCAGCTCCTTCCCGGTCCCATTTCCGACAACCCTCTGGTTCTTGGGCCTCTTGGGCAGCTCCTCAAACCGGCCTGTGTCCCTCTGGAGAGTGGGCACAATGCCGCCGGCTGCTAGGCTCCTCCCCTGGCTTGGCCGGGACTCCTTACACCCCCGTTTCCTGCCACAGAGGGCGAGAGGAACTGACCCTGTGCAAGTTCTAGAAGGAAGAGGGGTGAGTCAGGCCCTCAGGGGTGTGTGGGGAGAGATGGAGAGCAGGGAGGCTGTGGCTTCCGTGGTCACTGCGTGGAGGAAAGCCCCATCCTGTATGGCACTGCTTGGTCCCCTGATCTGCAGGGAGGCACTGCCATGCAGGAAGAGGGCGGTGCTGCTGTCTGTGCTGGGGCCCCTCCCCTTGTACCCTGGGCTCTTCCTGGGAAGAGGGCAGGGGCAGCCAGTGTACTTCAGAGGCCCCTGTGGCAGGAGGCCTCTGGCTGGAGGGAGAAAAGAGGCGGGTGTCTGACACCTGTCTCCTGAGCCACCCAGTGGTTGGAACATAGAGGCCAGGTCTCCTCAGGGTGGGGCTGCTGTGTATGACGTACAGGTGGGTCCCTGCACAACCCTAGGGGGCAATGCTCCCGACCTGCAAAACCATGCTCAGCACCCCTGCCTAGACGCTGTTCTCTCCCTTCCTGGGCGGTGCTGATAGGGAGATGTTAGCAGTGGGAGATGGTAGGTGTGAGAGATGTTCCAGATGTGGGCCAGGGAGAGAGGTTACCTCATCTAAAGCTGCCGGGGGTTTCTGAGCCACTACTGTGTGCCTGATCTGACACTTGGTGGGAGAACGACCCCTGTCTTCAACAACAGGAAGAGAGGTCCCAGCTTTCCGACTCCTCCTCTGAGTTTGAGTTCCAGGGACTGCAATGGCTGGAATGTTTGGGAACAGCCCCAGGGCAGGTCTTGACAGTCACTCTCTCTACTGCAAGCTTCCTAGATTTGTGGGCTGGCTTACCAGTGTTTGCGAGTGGTTCATCACTTGGGATGGACAGCCCCGTTGGCCCTGGTAGGGTTAAACAGGCACCCAGGAGCCTGAGAAAGTGGCGCTACCCTAGTGCTCCCCTGCTGGTGGGACTCAGGAGAACGAGACAGACAAGGCCTCTGCCAGGATGTGGAGGCTCGCAGCTGAGGGCACTCGCAGACCTTGGGTCCAGGGTCCCCCAACACTGACAGCCGCCTCCTGGGGTCTGCTAGGCATGGTGGGGAGTGGCTTCATCTAGATGAGTTTGTAATAAAGACAGTTAACACTGGACTAATAAGAAGCTGGCCTTTGCAGCACACTCTGCAGCCCCCAGAGGACGAGGCCCCGTTCTCTCCAGCAGGCCCGCTCTTAAGACTTCCCAAAAGTGCAGGACAGTGCTCCTCGCATGTCCTTGCTCTGGCCAACGGACATTTCCTACATGACTTGTCATTTGGTCCTCAGTGGGCCCTCAAGTGTTTCCCTCTCAGCCTGGGAAGTGGGGGTTGGAAGCCCACACGGGGATGGAGGCCCCCGTCCAGGTGGGCTGGAGAACAGAGGGCAGGGCTCTGAGCCTTGGGGCAGCCTGCCCTGAGCTGCCTTGTGAGCCCCTGCTGGGCCCCGGGGTGCCTGTCCCCCAGGTGGGTGAACTGCGTCTCACCAAGGCAGCCACCCTCTCCTCTGGCCTTCCCCTAACCTCCCCCTAGGAAGGGACACCACTGCTTCTTGTCAGGAGACAGTGGCCCTGAAGAAAAAACAAAAGTTGAACGCCAGCTTAATAACCGCCCCACTGCGCGTGGGGCTCCGGTCTGTAATTTGTCTGGCTCTTCGCGGGGCTGGTACAGTAATAGAAGCGCTGATGCCTCTCTGCTGAGATTAATGATGTCCTGGCGGTGGTAGGCGGGAGGTCTGAGCCTTTTATTTTTTGTGCCATTAAATGACATCCAGAGACTTCCACTCAGGAGCTGAAAAGCCCTCGTTCCATCACATCCAATTACTCCTGGAGAATATCTGCTGAGTGGCTGCTCCTGCTGGCTTGAGGGGCTTGTGGCACAGGGGACCACTTTGACTTTGGCGAGGTCAGGAGAGCAGGGGAGCCAGGGGGAGCTCCCGAGGAGGGAAGGGGGAGGAGAACCCAGGAGAACTGGAGAGTGGAAGTGCAATTCCTCATTATCCAGCAGGTGCATCTCCCAGGCCTCCTCCCTCTGTCCTGTGGCTGGAGGTGGGAGTAGGGAGGGGAGACTTGAAGCTGTCCATTTAAGCTCCCAGTTATCAATTCCAGTGTTTGGTGATGGAGACAGCTGGCTGGACACCAAAAGTGTGAAATTTGAGCATTATCTGCAGTTTCCCGAGGATCTACTCAATATTACTTTGGGTGGTTGATGTTGGCTTGACTGCGGCATGCTTCATGAAGACGGTGGCCTGGGGTCTGTGGAGATTGCAAGGAGTTCCTAGCCAGGGTGCCTGTCTGAGAGTTGCCCAAGATGGCCCCATCTGGGCCGCTGCCAGGCCCCCAGTCCTACCCGCTCTGCCAGGTGGGTGGGGCCCTTTGGAGGCAGAAAAGGGCTGCCTGACACAAGCCCACACAGTGACTCAGGGGCTGGGCCCGGGGGGTTCTGGGGCCTGGCCAGGTGAACCACCATGGGAGGTCATGGGGAGGGTGGGGGTAGGGGCTGTTTTGCAGCAGGCTGTGTGTGTGTGTCTGTCTGTGTGTGTGTTTGGGGCTGGTCTACAGGCAGGGCCCCTGCCCTCCACCTTTGCCTGCATTGTGCTTTCCCCTCTGTCACCAGGGCTGCTGGATTTCCTCCCAGCCTCAGCCTCACCACATCAATGCCTCCTACTGTTGACGCTGCTTGGAGCTCTGCTGCCTTCATGCCCCTGGCCTGTGCTTTCCAAAATTTCCCCACAATGCCCCTTGTCTCATTCACCCACGGTGCCCCGAAGGCCTTTAGATGCTACAAACAAGACTCAAATCCCACTGTGTAGCAAGTCTTTGCCTGTCCCTCCTCTCTGACCCCTGTGGGTGGGTGGCTCAGCCAGGAGCTGCTGAATTCAGGTGCCTGTGGTTCTAGGGAGTAGGTTATGGCTGCCTGGTCCAGAACCCAAGGATCCCACCCCATTTTGCAAGAAGCAGTGAGGCGGCGAGCTGAGCCTGGTGTGGCCCGTTAGCTCCCCTTACTCTGCGGCACCATCCTGGGCTCTCAGCCTGGGAGAGGTTTCTGGAGCAAGCTTGCCACATCATCCCGTGGGGCAGAGAGGGGATTTCCCCAAATGTCAGGCCAGGAGGCCAGCTCGTGACATCTCTGGGCCAGGTGGCTGAGGTGTAGCATGGTGTAGACCATAGAATCCAGGGAGCTTTAGTCTCCTCACAAGGCTCAGCCAAGCTTTCTCCAGGGAAGGGGGTGGGGGTGCGTTGCCTTGGGTGGCGGCTGCTGCTGGCCAAGGATGCCCAGGGCAGCAGGAGGGACTTGCTTCCTCTCTGTCTCCACACCGGGGCCCAGAAGCCTGGTGGTCTGGGTGGGGGTTAGTGATACATGCAAAGAGCCTTGCCCCAGAAGCCAGAAGAAAGTTAATTTGCTGTTAACTGCCGACACCTGAGCAACCAAGCCACTCACTGTTCCAGGCTTCAGTTTCTTCATTGGCCTAGGGGGAGCAATGGCTGCCATCTTGCCCACCCCACACGGTCAGGCCACTGGGCCAGCGGGAGGCTAGGAGGGGCAGGGCAGGCTGGTGGATTGGCTGGGTGTATAAGTGGCATTTAAGAGGTATAAGTGGCCCTGCCTGCCCACCAGTGGGACAGAGAGTATGTGGATGCCAAAATTGTCATTTGTGGGCATGGTACTCACAGACATGGCTGCCATTTCAGGTGTTAAAGGAAGTTGACGATGAGGTGTGTTTGTGAATGTGGGGCTGTGAGAATGTGCAGATCCGTGTATGTGTATGCGTGTGTGTGAATGGCATGTGAATGTGGATATGTGGGTGTGTCCCACACACAGACACACACAGTGGTTGGAAGTCTACAGTTAGATGAGCACAGGGACAGGTGGGAAAAAGGAAACGCAGGACAGAGGCGAGCTCTTCCCTCCAGGAGGTTATAGTCTCACGGTAGAAGTAGGGCCCATGCTAGTGAAAAGTGACCAATAAAAAAGAGATAAAAGCCGGTGACTAAGGAAGCACAACAGAGTGTGATGTGAGAGTGTGAAGAGAGAGACACAAGCAGTAGAGGCAGGGCGGGTGGCCTGGGAGAAGACAGCCTTGTGGCATGATTTTGAAAAGCATCATGGAGGCAGTAAGCAGGGCTGGCACCCTGAAGGCAGGCCTAGCGCTCCAGGGATGGGGAAGGGGGAAACAGTGTGCCCAGATTGGCAGGCAGAGGCAAACCAGCTGTTGGGTGAGAGTGGTGGGCAGGTTGATCTGAATTAAAAAGCAGGAGTTGGTGGGCATTCTGGCAGCCGGTGGTACAGAAGGGTGTGCCGTGTGAGGCGTGAATGAACACTGCATGTGTGGGACCTCTTCAGACGTGTCCCCCTCAATGCATTAACTTGGCTCCTCTAGAATGTAGAAGTCTAGATGCCACATCCAAGGCTGCTGTGAGGAAGAGGCGTAGAGAGTTTGGATGTCAAGATCTTCCATTGGCCAACACCAAGTATGTTGTCCTGGGGTCACAGAACAAAGAGGAACCCTGGAGAGGGTGTCAGCCCCTGGCTCTGAGCAAATCCCCGCTCCCCCCAACTGTCATACAAGCTCAACTAGAATAATCTCATGCTCACTTCTCGTCCTGACCCTGTCATTTGCACCTAAGTCCCAGGGAGAGAAGCGACCCCAAAAGACTAGGTCAAGTTAACTGTCCTGTTTGGATGCCCCTCTACCTGGTTCCTGCATACTGACCTTTCCCCTTCAGTCTCTGGTAGCTGCTCCTCCCTGTTCATCCAAGGGACAAAAGTGGCTGGCTACACCACATACTCCAGGACTCTGCCCTCCTTCCACAATATCTTCCCATGGAAAGAAAAGTGGACCAAAGTAAACCCAGGGCCTGTGTTCACAGGCAAGGCTCCATGCCCTGGCCTTCTGAGGGCTGGCTCCACCCGGGGCTCCATGAGGCTCCCAAGCACTGTGCAGTTGCTTCAGAGAGCGCTGGGCCTTTGGAATTCCGACGCTGTGCAAGGGCCGCTTCTGCTTTTGCAGTCGCCCCTGGGTTCACCCACGCCACACACTTCCTTGCCTCTGGTGGCCTCCTGTCCTCTTGCTCTGGCCAGTTCTGCCCACCACTTCAGCTTAGTCATCTCTAAAGAGTGGCTTTTGTGCGTTACTTCTCCCGTGGCACTATCTAACGGCTCTCCGTGGTACCCACTAAAGTCACACCCCTGCCGGACCTTCCGGAACCTCCTCAACCTTCCTCTTTCCTCCCTCTTCAGCCTCACTGCCCCCTCACAAGGGGTGCTCCTTCTCACTATTTTTAAATCTTTGCATCTGTGTTTTCCCCACCCCAGAGCTCCCTCTCCTTTACTCCGGGATTCAAACCTCCTCCTTCTCCAGGGCCCAGCCCATGCCCCACCTCCTTCACGTAGCCTCAAGGCTGGGTAGATTTGTAGATGGTCCAGCTCCAACCCCTCATTTTCTACACGAAGAAACTGAGGCTCAGAGAGGTTAGTTGACTTGCCCAAAAGTCAAATCACTGGCTAGAGACAGCATATCCAGATTTCCTCACCCTGTGGTAAAATACTTTGCACACTTCCTGGCTGAAGAGGGTGTGTTGTCCTGGAGGGAAGGGGATCCAAAGAAGGGACGAGACTCTCCCTAAGTCCGCATGATCTCCAGTTGTCGTTATGGCCAGAAATATGCAATTAAGAGCTTAATCATAAGCTGCTCTGCATTGTTGTTTAAGTGTTTCCAAAGTAGTGTGTAAGCCCCTTGAGGGCAGGGAACATTCCCTGGGCCATGGATCAGGGCCTCTCCAAAGCCCCTAGCGCAGAGCCAGGCATGGGGAAGGCGTCACATGGTGGGACCGGCACCCTGGCCAGAGCTTTCTTCTGCGCAGATCATTTTCCCAGCCCCATTTCTGGAGGCAAACAGAACAGCATGGAAGCCAAAGGGACTCTGCCTGGATGCAAGTCCAGCCCCTACGTGTTCCCGTCGATGAAGGTGAGTGGTGGGGAGGTGCACAACACACTGTGACCTGGGCAAAGATCCAACAGGACTAATAATGGGTTTTGGGCCTGATAGGGTTCCGGCTTCCTTGCCTGCTGCCAATATCACAGGAAGGACACACAGGCCACCGTGTTTTCTGGAGGACGAGTTGGGATCACGCCTCAGGGCCCCAACCGTGGCAGGGGTGGGAAATGTCTTTGGGCACACATCTCCCTTCCCCCCTTGCCCCTTTCACTGCTCCTCCTGGTGTCACCTAATGCTCTCTCCTTCCCCCTCCATCCCGCCCTCAGAAAGCACTTGATCCTGTGGGAGCCTCCTTCAAGGGACTGTCTGAGCATTATCCCACCCAGGGCACGGGCATTGTGACCTGACGTCTGAGGTGGGACTTGGAAGCACTGTCTTACTTTATGAGACTCCACGTGCGGGGAATGTGGGAGGCCGAGGTGCTATTTCCCAGCCCCGAGAAATGGCAGTGCCTGGACTGGTGGAAGGGGCTGCGTGATGTCTTAGGTGAGACAGGGACCGAAGGAACTGGAGAAATTGATCTTGGCCTGGGCAAGATATATTTTTCTTTTCCTTCTCTCTTTGTATCCAGACTTCAAAGTGTGTCTTTGGCAAAGCTGTTTAAACAGATTTACGGATTGGCAAGGTGCTGAGGGCATCTGGGGAGGGTTCACCAGTGGAAAGGTTGCACCAACTCCACTTCCAGGGTGGCCCAGAGCCTTCTGTGATTGGTGGCCCCTGCTCAGCCCATCTGAGAGGCTCTATCACTCAACTGGTTTCTTTCTGGGCTCCATGCTCCTCTCCTCTGGGGCCTCGGGCAGCAGGCTTTTAACAATACCTTCGCTGGCTTCCCAGTGGGTGGAGGTTGATCAGGGCCACTGGGTGAGAGGAAATGGTTGATGACACTCACCCACCCACTCACCCTCCAGCCAGCCTGGGGAATGTGCTCTTTGTACTCTCCAGTTGGCATTTGTGTGTTCCATAGTACCTTCCCTTCCCTAAAATGGGGCAGGTGATAGAGGGCACAGGGATTACTTAATTTCCCATTTTCCTGAAGAGAAATCTAAGAGAGAGAGAGCTCAGAGAGAGGCGTGGTTCACACAGTGTCAGGTGAGTCACCTATGGTATTGCAGTGGCCAGGTGTCCACGGCTCTTCCCACTCCCCATCTCTGATGGAAGGAGGACTGAGGCCAAGCAGGCTGGGTTAACCATTAGGAAGCCATGGGGAGTGGGTCCTCCCCAGAGTGCCAGGAGGGCTCCTCAGAGAAGCTAGTGGAGGGGGCATGGCTGGGGAAGTCTTTGCCCCACCACTGAGATGGCACTGGGCAGACAGCAATTAACGACCAATGAAGACAGACCGGCAGGGTGGCATTCCAGGGCCCTCTTGCCCAGATCAGACTCAATTACAGGGTACAATTACCTGCAGAAGTGCTGTAGGGTAGCTGTCTGCACATGCCATTCAAAGCAGCTGGGGGAGATGCTTCCCTCTCTGGCTCCAGTTACTCCCTTTGGGACCCAACCCCCTGCCAACTAAAGCCACCATCTTGGTCCATGGGATTTACTTCTTGGGGGAGACTACATCTGATGCCAGCATCTCCTTTAGGACACTCATTCCAGTTTACTCCAAAGAAACACCACCCTTTGACCCCAGCCTCCAAGACTTATGGGTAGGGGTCAAGGTCCCGACTTCCCCATTAATGCAGGAGCATCCGTTTCCACCCCAGAAATCACTCTGGGGGAAGGATGGGAAGGCCTTACCTCGAGTTTTGTTTTCTTTGGGAAGGAGAGAGATGGTCTTTTCTTCCTGAAGATAGATGAAGAACTGGTAGCGATGGAAGCCACTTTGTGCTGGTGGGGAGGGAGGCTGATAGGCTATGGGTAGAAAAAGGAGAGAGGTGGGCTCTACGTTCCATAGTCCCCGGGAGCTCCCGGCTGCTCTGGGCAGGAGGAAAAGAGAATCATTTGTGCCTTTTGTGGTCCCAGCTGGGAGCTCACCCATTGCAAACCCTTAGGATTGATCTTTGGCAGGATCTCATCTTCAGTAGCTTCATTTAAGAAGCACATTACTTTGGGTGGTAGAGGGAGGAGGAGGTGCGGTGTGGTTGAAGGTCTCGGGTGCTGGCGGGTCTCCCGGCCTTTCTGTGCCAGTGGGGATTGGTGTTGCCCTCTTTTTGCTTTAGTCTATCCTCATGGATTTCCTGCCTCAAGAGAAACTCATCTTCCTCTGTGAGTATGTTTGGCAGCAGATTTTTATTTACTTTTTCAGCATTTCCTTATGAACTCAATCCCCAAAGAAGCCAATTTCTTGGCTGGATCTGGAGGATCTGGAAGTGGTTATGGGGGTGGGTGGGACTCGGTTCAAAGGTTTGATCATGGAAGCTGTAGGATCTGGGCGCTCGGGGCGCCGGGAGCCCACTCAGCCTCTTCCGGAGGAGAAGGCCCACCTCCCTCCCTTTCACTCTTGGTGCAGCAGACAGATCTTTTCTGGGGGAAACGTGGGGTGAGGACCTCTCTCATCCTTCTCCCGAGTCTATGCAGGGCCCTGGGGCTTTGTGGGTTGGACTGGGCCCTTCCAGCTGGGCCTCCTTCCAAGAGTGTTATACCTCTTCCCCCTTCCCTTTGCTCTCTTCATGTCCCTTTCCAAGGAGCCAAGAATCTTCTGGGGGTGGGTGGGGACAGGGTGTTTGCAGTGAGGATGCTGGTGGGAGGGAGTATTGGTCCTTTATGGCCATCTCCCTCTTCTGATCATTAGACGAGAGCCACTTGCTATGTGGAGCCGTTGGAAATGTTCCTCATGGTGTACTTCCAGCCACTGGGGCCTCCAGTGCACCCACAGCCAGGGGAATTCCTGACTATTCATCTCTCCTTGAGTTTGTGGATTGCAGATCAGATGTGTGTGTGTGTACGTGTGCACACTCAGAGAACAGTGCAGAGTGTGCCAGGAGACGTGTGAATTTATATGACCTGGGGTCTACACTGGGGCAGGTGTAGGCGTTGGAAGAGCCAGTGTGCACGTGCGCTGAGGCTGTTTTGGAGGGTCTTTGTTGGTGTGTGTGTAAATGCAGGCAAGTCAGTGTTTTTTCACAAAGTGTTTTGCCAATGCCGAGAAAGACTTTCGAGCATAGGTGGGTTCCAGAGCATCTCTTCATGCCCTGTGTATGGAGGGCAAGTGTGGCTGGGCCAGTTTTCGGCAAGGCTCGTGGGTGATGTGTTGTCAGGTGCACTTGAGGGTGGGCATATTCCATGCTGCCAAAGACTGGTGGCCGTGATTCTGTGTGGACAAGGCTGAATTTGGGACTCACTCATTCTGTGCCACTGGGAACTTAACCTCAGTGGGGAATGGAGACTGAATCCCTTTCACTAGGACACTTTCCTGAAGAGTCCTCCCTCCAAGAGTAGAGACGAGAGGCATGAGGAGGCAGGGAAGGGGTGCACACATGTCGAGCCACTTCTCAGGGCCAGGCCTGACTGAGTGCTTCCCCTTGTGACATCTCCTTAATCCTTACAAGACTTGAGGAAGGTGGGTGTTGTTGCCATTTCATGTATGAGGAAGCTGAGCATCTGAGAGGCTGAGTCAGGCCCACAGTAAGTGGTGGAGCTGGGATTTGAATCCAGGCCTATCTGGTGCCTGAGCCTGCGTTGCTTCATGAAACCGCGAGGCCTAGTTGGTCTTTTTGCTCAGCCCTGTGCCAGAGGCCAGCTCCCCACCTGACCATTCCCTTCATGTTGCGTGGAGGGCGTGTTCTTGCAGCTGGGATCTGAGAGGAAGAGGCTGAGGGGAGCTGGTGGTGAGGGTGGGGGTGGGAAGAGGAGGGTATCAGAGAAAAGGGAGCTCTATGCAGCCACATGCACCCACATTGTGGGACTGGGGACAGGGGAACGGAGAGAGGAAGGCAGAGGGAAGGAAGTGACCCCCTCGCCCCCCAATCCCTGCCGGGAAAATGGTTCCGTCAGATCCATGCATTTTAATGCTGGTTCCATCCCTTACTCGTTGTGTGACATGGGGCAGGTGGGGCTGTGCCTCAGTTTCATGCTCTTTATTTATTTATTTAAAAGACTTTATTTTTCATTTTTTTCTCCCAAAGCCCCCCGGATACATAGTTGTATATTTTAGTTGTGGGTCCTTCTAGCTGTGGCATGTGGGACACCACCTCAGCATGGCTTGATGAGTGATGCCATGTTCGCGTCCAGGATTCGAGTCAGCGAAACCCTGGCCCGCCGAAGCAGAGCGTGCGAACTTAACCACTCTGCCACAGGGCCGGCCCCAGTTTCATGCTCTTTAAAGTGGAGGTATCAATGGCAGCAACTTGAAAGGCAGTTGTGAAGATTCAATCAGAGTGTGCAAGTAAACGCTTGGATCAGTGCTTTGCACACTGTGAAGGAAGCATCCACATCAAGTTGTGTTGTTATGGTTCTTGGAATCATCGTCCTTGCCCTGGCTGGGGGAGGGGCTTACTCACCCGTTAGCTCCTGGCCTTGAATCTTCCCTTTCTTTAGGTCAATGCCCTGAAATAAGAGACAGGCATGGGTGTGGTTTACTCCTGAGGCAGCAGAGGCCACACCGTCACACTTCAGTCTGAGTGGGTTCTGCTGAGTTCTTTCTCTCTTTGAGGGAGAAGAATGGAAGAGGAGGAAGATGTATGGGAGATGTTGCCAGAACAGGCTGTGCCTCAGGGGATCCCGGGAGAGAGGACAGACACAGACATTGCTGAGGGTGGCCTGGTGCTGAGGGATGGAGCCCCTGACCTCTGGAGAGGGAGGGGACGCTTCCCAATGGGCTGCCCCACTCTCACCATCCACACCCCCGACTGGGCACAGGACACAACTCAGCCTGCGGGGTCTGGTCAGACATAAGGCGGGGGCTAACAATCCTCAGAAGCTTGCTAAGCCAGCCCATCCTCTCAGGCTTTCTTTGAGGCCTTCCGAATATTAGCCAATGGCTATCCGAGCAACCAGAAGGGCAAGGAAGGGCAGGAGGAGGCTGGAAGGCCTGATTCTGAGGCAGCTTGTCCCCTAGCCTTGATCGGACTCAGCACACAACAAGCAGCAGTCTTTGGCCACTGGGACAGCCTCGGTTTCCCTCCTCCTCTTCCTTTCCCCTCCCTTTCCCCCTCTGCTCAGTGTCTGTGGGATAATGAGGCGATCCTGGGGGTGGGTGCTAATTATTGTTTGTGCAGGATGGGGAGATGCTCAGATGAAAGGGACTGGAGCCGGGCCCCTGGGTCGGTGCCACAGCTCGGGGCCCCGGGCCATGCCAGGGAGCCCTGCGGCCCCTAGGTGTGGGGTTTTATAGCCTTAATGATGGTGATTAGCGTGGCTCTTCACGGATTATGCCAACACCTAACTGTGCCCGGGCTGCCTCTCCACCAAGCCCTTCCTAGTTCAGTCCTTGTGTGTCCCCCCAGAGGAGCTCAGGGTGGCGGTGGGCAGAGGGGCGAGATCGTGGGGAGGGTGGGGGCATTGTGGGGAGCACGAGATTTCATCTCAGTTCTCTGTGGAGAATCTCAGGGTTAGCTGCGTGACCAACCCTAGTGTGGTTTACTTTTTATAAGACGAAAGCCCCACCCCCATTCCAGAAGCGCCCCGGATCTCCCCTTTAGGCTGCAGCTTGCCCACCGACTGTTCTCACTGTGGGCCTCCTTTGCCAGAACGTCCCTCTCCTGCAGGTCCCGTCCCTGTCGTCCAGGTTACCTTTGGTTGGGAGAGGGGGCGGGAAGCAGCAGAGGGATGGACCCCTCCACCTTGAGACCCCTTCCTGCTCTGTTTTCCTCACCCCTCACAGGTGAGGTCTCTGTCTTTTGACATCTTTCCACCCTCCCTCACCCCGTTCCTATCTGCTGAGGAGCATCCAGGCAGCCCTCAAGTTCAATCCCTGAGACAAGCAGAGCTTACCACGGCTCCTCCTTGCCTCTCTCAGCACAGTCTTCCCCCCACCCCCGACCCCACTAGTGTCAGGCCTCGCCTATCCAGGGCTGGCAGGAAGCCCAGGTGTGGCCAGGGGCTGAGATGCTTGGGTGCCAGGATAGGGGAACGGGGACGGGGAGCAGAGGTCCCTCCCCTTGAAGCCCGTCTCTCCCAGGAGAGAAGATGAGAGCCTGAGGCCTAGTGGCCACTCTCCCAAAATAGCTCGCTGGCCACCCTAGCAGGAACGAGAGATTAGGGGCTGAGCCCAGGGAAGCCCAGCCCAGCCCAGCCCAGCCCAGCCTGCTCTGTGCGCGCCCAGCCTCCCCCTCATTCCTTCCAAGTCAGCCCAGCCAGTGGTTTGTTTAAACAAAACAATAGCAACCTAAGTTGGCTGTTTCTTTTCAATTCCCCACAGGTTCGGGTCCCACCCAGAGTGATAAACAGGCAGGGAAGTGGGGGGCGGGGGGGGGGGTGCGGGCGGGGGGTGGGGGGTGCGGGCTGGGGCCCGTAAGGTCAGGGAGTTTGTGCAGAGCGCTGTGGAAAGTCTGATCTGTAGCTGTGATCAGGGCGGGAAGGCCCTCCTTCCCCTCCCTTTCACACTGGGGAGTCTCTTCTCATCAACTGGGGCCAGCTTGGCAAAGACATAGCAAACTCTTGGAGTCACTGAATAAAGCCAGCGGCCCTTCCTGCCTCCTTCCTGGCCACTGCCCCTGAGCTCAGCTGAGGCAGCTGGGGGCAGGGGGTGTGAGTGAGCAGGGGCACTGATGGCCTTCAGAGTCTTTAAGGTCTCTCTGGAGCTTGTCATATGGACAGGCGCTGGTCCTTGCTGGAAGGAAGAGCAGGGAAGGAAGGCTCTGAGGAAGCACCAGGTGGCAGCGGGGCCCCGGGCCCCGCAGAGGGTGTGATCAGCGTGGCTGGTACTCATTTGCATTGGGCTGAGGATTGGCTGAGCTCCCTTTGGCCGTCACCTTGGGGGCCTAAACTTCCTACCATAGAATCAACACCTGGGAGAGGCCTTAGGAAACCAAATTCAAAGGGTGAGAAAGTTGAGGCCCCGAAGAGGTCAAACTACTAGCTCAGAGCCACCCGAGCAGTGAGTGGGAGAATCCAGAATGTTGCAGGAGGAAGGGGCCTTTACCCTTGGACTCCTGAGGCCTGCTAGCTCCAGGTCTCTGCCTCTGACTGCGGCTCTCCTGGGCTTTTCCCATGATGTCATGACAACCCATCACTCTTCCAGGAGGCATGGAAAGCCATTATTAAAGTACACAGATATTACCTGGAGGGCTGGGGCTGTGGTGGAAATGGTTACCCACCCCTCCCCATCACCCCCATATGAAAACGTGGGCTCGCCTGACGCGTCTCCATGGATCGGACTATCACATTTACCCTGAGGTCACCTTAGAAAGCTGGAAATCTCTGGGGATGGATGAGATCTGGGGATGCTTCCAGAGGGTAGATGGGGAAATGTACTGTTCTGGGCACTTCCCAGGGAGACTGGGCTGAGGCAAGTGCCCTCAGCGTGAGCGATGAGCACAGCATTGGAGGACCCGCACCTGTCAAGTCTGTCAAGTCTGTCAAGTCTGAGCAGAGCAGGGCTTTGGAAGGAGAGCCTGCAGGAGGGAAGGGGCTCTGAGAGCCTCCCCCTCACCTGGCTTCCTCACCTCGAGCCCCCTCTCCTGGCCTCTTCCACCTCCCCGGTCCCCAGGTATGCTGCTTCTTGTTGAGATAGGCCTGGGGCACAGACAAAACTTCCTTTCCCTTCCTATAGTTAAGACAGGTTGACATTTTCAAAAGGAACTTGTCTAAATGCTAAGATTAAAAAAAGGAAACAATTACAGACATTACGAACAGTGTGGAAATAGTCTAGTTTCTAATCCTCGAGGACAGTGAGAGCCCAGGATGGCTTCTCAGGATATCTGGACGGAGCACTTGAGGAGTTTGGGTGGGTGCTTGGGAGGACATCCTGGGCCCTCCTAAGTGTCAGGGACCAGAGGGCCTTGGGAAGGCAATTCTTTTCCTTATCAGCATCCTCTGGAAATGGGGTCTGATGCCCAGCATCCTCCTAGCAAGGGGAGGGGAGTAGGGGTGGAAAGTTGCTCATTAGGACCCTTAAATGCTCAGGATATAAGAGTGGTTTCCCCTTTTCTTAGAAGTTGGCTCCCAATGTGTGTGTGCGTGTGCACGTGTGTACATGAGTGCATCCCTGTGTGTGCATGTAGGGTGTGTGCATGACTGCCTGGCGGAGGAATTGGCACAAATCATTCTAATTGCAGAAAAGATGCTTGACTCTCTGGATACTCTGGAGGAATTTCTGAGTTTGTAGAACATGAGACTTCCTTTCCAGCTCTCCCCTACTTCAGAACCCACTGCTTCTCTGTCAAGCTAGTTTGGAACTGGCGTGTGAGACGCTTAAGAAAAGTTGGGGCTTGACCAAGAGTGCTAGCAACCCCACTCTTGGACCAGGGTGATGCAGACTGTCTTACCAGACTGTTCTGGCTGCCTTGTCTCAGGTCAAGTAAAAAGCGCAGTGCTGGAAGCTGGGAGGCTGCCCCTACCCACTATTACCTTACATTTGTAACGAGCTTTTAGCATTTATCCTTCAGGGCACGTCGGGCTGATAGATCTCACTGCAGCCCTTGCATGGGAAGGGCAGAGATCCATCTCCCCACCTGACTGGAAAGAAAGGTAGAGAAGTCCAGCTTCTCAATGGCTGGGCCTGCATCCTGCCCTCCTGTGTAGCGCTGAAGACGCTTTGCACATGGTTGGGTAGTAGGTGTTGTCAGTGTCCTGGCCGCTCCGCTGGCCCTTGTCACTTGGGTGCTCGCCAGCTCCACTTCAACCTACTTCTCCTGGCCCAGGGCGGCTGCTGGCCTCCAGAGCCTGCTTTAGCACCTGTGCAGTCGGGCAGGCCTATTGGGGTTTTAACGTCCCCTGGCAACAGCTCTAAATCAACGGCCAAGGGGAAGTGGTGCATAAATCCTCCACTCCTCGGCTCTTGGGGGCTGAGGGAGTGGGGTAGTTCTCACTCCAGGTACCACAGTGGAACTTGTTTGCTCGTGAACTTTGATTGGTTGCTTTCCTTTTCCTGTCTTAGCCACTCCCTTACTGGTGCTCCCTTGTGCCCCCTTGAAAATAAACTCCTTGCACTAGAATCCTTGTCTCAGGCTCCACTTCTGGAGGAACCTGAGCTAAGACAGTAAGGGTCCAATAGACACTTGTGCAATGAATGGAGAAATGAGTACAGGCTTTGTCTAAGCTGTCAGAGATAGTTGGCCTCAATGCCAGGGCTAGCAGCCTGGACTCCTGACTCTCTGTCCCACTCTCTTCTGACGGACCACGTGGCTACTGTCTGGACCTGGATCCTTCTGCATTCCCGGGCTAGGCCCCAGAGTCCCCTGACAGAATTGGTCCCTGATACATTAAACCCTTGGAGAACAACAAACAGATGAGCCAACTAGATGAAAGTCACCTCTCTCCAGAGAGCCACATTTCCTGAGAATCGTAGGTCCAGAAACACCCCTCCCCCAGCCTGGGGAACTCCTTAGGCAAGGGCTCTTTGAGGCCTAGTGGCCAGATTTGGGTTGCGAGGTCTGTGAGGTGGGTGGGGAAGGGGCCTGGCTCGGCGCTGGTCCCAGCAGTGGGGCTGGTCCACTTTCCTCGTTCCTCTTCAACTACCCCCAGGCACACCTGGGGTGTCTATGAAGGCCCCAGGACTCGGGCTTGCTGGCCCCCGGAGCAGAGGGTCAGCTGCACATTTCCTTGAGCGCGGGAGATGATTTACTCTCTGTCCCCCCCTCTTCTGTCTGGACAGGTGGATTCAATCACTTCTGCTTTGCTGCAAGCCCCAGGCAGAGTGAGAAGTTTCACTTTTTGATCTCTCTGTGTGTGGGGGGGGTCATTAGAAGAGTCCTGGACTTGAAAAGTGAGGTACAGAAAGGTGTCGTGGAGATAAGGGGAGGTGGAGGGAGAAATGAGCCAAACAGAGCACTTGGGGGAAAAGGAAGAAAAAGGAATATAGAAGCAGAGTTCTGGGCTCTCTGACACTGGCACCAAATGAGAAAGCTCCTTGCTGTTTTGCACAGCTGCCTGCAAGCTGCCAAGTGGCAAAGGATCCAGGAAAAGGCACAAGACTGGAAAGTGCTACCCAGCAATCTGTGTATTCTGCACTTAACAAGGGGTGAGTAAGTGGAAGGCATCGACAGCTCTGGGCTCTGAGATCTCTAGGGGCTGCAGCTGCCAGGCCACCTCACGCCAGCCTGGAGAGGACCCAGCCCTGGAGACTGGTGCCTGCTCCAAAGGAAGGGCTGCCATCAATTCATCCAATAGCCTGCCTTTTGCCCTGGAGCTGGAGAAAGAAGGACCGGCCACTGAGGTAGGTGGAACGGAGTCCGTGGGAAGTGGTAAGAAGGAGGCACAGACCTGAGCCCTCCTGGGAGCTGAGTGCTTCTAGACTCCAGGGTGTAGGATGGCCAATTATTTTGTGCACAAGTTTCCCTCAAGAAGTGTTAACATCAAGACCTGATAGGCCTCTTCCTGGCATCTTCATGGGCAGTGGAGGCTTCACAGTGAATATCGTCGTTAGGATTTGCCAGCACATTCTTGTGTCTTGCACTGACGGACAGCAGGATCCTTGGATTTCGATTCCTAGTTCGCGTTCAGATCTGGAGTCAGTTACTTCCTTGGGTTTCCAGATGCCGGAATGGGGTGGGATGGGACGTGGCTGAGGGGGAGTGATCTGCTTCTTGGAATAAGTTGTTACCCGAATGGGAGTGGCTTCTCCCAGGGCTTCACCACTCTCCATGACACTGGGTTAAGAGGCAAGATTTCCCAAGGTCAAGGTTGTCTGTGGCTTCAAAAGTATAGGCTGTCCCAGCCCTTTGTTCTTGGCCATGTGGTTCCCAAGTAAGTCACATTGTCTCACACCTGTGTGTATGTGATGGTATCTAGCATCGAGATTGCCCCAAGGAATGATGGCTGGGGAGATGGCTAGATAAATGAATCAATGAATGAGAAGCCCTTTGTTGGTGATAGAAATATGAATAAGACACATTTTATGGTATCGAGTAACACTTGGTCTAGTGGGGCAGAGAAATTAATGAGGGAATAACTCTATTATAGGCCTGAATAGTTTAAGTCTATCGGAAATGCTGAAGGAGCATAGAGGAAGGAAGTAGTAACTGCTTGGGGGCAGTGAGCAGGGAAAGCTGCTGAAAGAAGGCCATACTCTATCTGGGCCTTGAAGGATGTGTAGGAGTTTTTCAGTTTTCCAGTGGACAAGATAGGGGAGGGGAAGGGCAGCTTAAGTTGGTGTAACTGAATAAGCAATGTATAAATGTGTGAATAAGATATGAAACGAGCATCTGTGTCTGGAAGAACCTCAAGATGAGGCTGGAAATGTAGACTGGGGCTTGACTTCAAGGCAGGCAATGCTTCTGATTTCTGAGTATCAAAGATAGCAGCAGCCTAAACTTTGGGTCCACAGACCCCTGGCAAGATTTTTTCTGTTTTCCAAATGCTCAGCAACTGTGTCCCAGGAGGATCATCAGAGGGGGTTGGAGGACCTCTGGTCAAGAAAGGATCCGGGTGGAGCCAGGCTTTGGGACACTGCCCATGTGGCAAGTCAGAGCTGGATGGAGCTGAACCCCATCATCATGGCCTCACTCAGAGCAGGTGAGTCTGGGACCCCTGAAACCCAAACACCTCGCTTTTATGAACTGGAAGTGTTTGTTTCAGGTCATTAAAGTAGTATATGTTCACTGTAGAAAAATTTTAAAACACAGAAAAAAAATTAGAAAAGGAATCCCGTGGATCATTCCGCGTAGAGATAACTGTCCTGAGAACACCATGGTCCCTTCTTTGCATTTGGGTCCCAAAGCTTCTTGTCATACAAGTGCCAGCTTCGAGCCTCTGGTCCCCTGTGGGGGTCTGCATTAGTGGGACACCCATCTGACCTCTCGCTTGGGGAAACTTGCTCAGGTTACATTCAGTCCCTGAAGCTCGGGGGCTGGTGTGAACCTCAGGAGATGAGGAGCTCAGCCCTTATCTGTCCTTGCCTGCAACATGTCACCGCTTCTCTGGACACAGCTCCAGGCTAGGGTTGGGCCAGGGGAGAAATAAAGGACACAATGTATGGTCTCATTAAACGTGTTCCACCTGGGAACGGACAAGAAATATTAAGATAGGTTGAGAGTGAGCATCGTGAGTTGATAGCTAAACATAGTTATTACGCACCGATGTCAGTTCAGACTAAAGACTGCCATTTCTAGATACACGGAACGAAAGCTGAAGCTTTCATCATCAGCAACAGGGTGCGGAATGCCTCGTTTATCTGGAATCGTGTAGGGAATTGGGTATTCTTCATAAGCACATTTTCCCTGATCTCTTGAATCTTATATTTTTAGCTCCCAAACTCCTTTTCTCTTAACTATTTTGGATAGTGATCTCATTAAAGCACTAGTTCTTGCCTTAAACACACACACAGAGAATACCTTGTGTAATTTTAACACCATTGTGGTTGCAACAGTGAATAACCAATTTTGCACCCTGCTACAGCACCAGACTGCGATGCTGAACAACAAATAGAAAGAACGGGCCGTTCAGCCTTCCACCTGCTCAAACCTCTGTAGGAGCCAATAACTGAATATTTATGTAGTAGTGGTCACTGCATAAAGAAAGGGGAACCACCTCTTGCGGGGTGCCTCTGGTGCGGTGGGCAGGCCGCCAGGCAAGCATTCTTTAGAGAAGTTAGCTTACTCTGGTCCCCGCCTTCCAGGACATTTCCTGCTAAGGCACAGTGACCAGGAGACCCCGCCCGGGAGGGCAGAGGCCCACTGCCCTGCTGGAGGAGCTGTGTTTCATGGTCTGATTTCTGGGAAATGGTGCCATCCAGTTAAAAGCGGCCCCACGCGATTAGTGACTGAGCTGTTAACACAGCCGTTTGAAAGGGCAACCTGGGCTTCAGTCCTATGTCATTACCAATTAGCTACTTGACTTTGAGCAAGACAATTTCTCAGCGTCTCAGTTTCCGTACCTATAAGGTGGCAATGATAGTGACACCTGCCCTGCTTTCCTCACAGAGTTGTTTTGAAGGTGCAATTAGGAAATGGAATATTCTAAAGTCCTGCGGTGCTGTCCAAATGTATGGGTCATTATGGTTCTCCTTCCCTGGGCTCAACGGAGGAAGCGGCTGCCTAGGGAGTGGAGGGTGAGCTGGGGCCAGGGTGGGGATGGGGACACTGCCTCTGTCTGCCCTCCCTCAGAACCTATCCTGCGAGCCATCTTTTGCTGTGACAGGCCCAGGAAATCTCCTGGCAGGGTCAACTTCGCGAGGCTAATGGCTTTGCCGTGGGCTTGGAGGTGACTCAGCTGTGGATGTGGGGCCTGTCCTGCTGGGTCTGCACTCACCCGGGGTGCGCAGAGCGCGTGGCACATAATGTTTATTAATATGCCTTGATGAGAGGCATTAATATCTCTTAATGACACCATCTGAGCCTGGCCTCCTTCCTTCTTTCGCTCCTTGCTCCTCTCTCTTCCCCCATCACATGGAGACACACACACACTCACAGATAGAGTGACGCAGTCCGACACAGAGGAGGGTCAGGAGAGAGAGCTGTCCAAGGAAGGGGGCTTGGATGGGGGTGCAGCCACAGGGGTCAGGCAGAGGATCAGGGGTGAGGGAGGAAGCAGGATGCTGCTGGCACTGCCATCAGGTGGAAACTTGGCCAGGAACTGCTTGGTGATGGGAGCAAGGGAAGCAAAACAGTGGCAAGACTTTTCCAAAGCTGGTGGGAAGGGCCAGAGCAGCAGGCAGTGCAAGAGATAGGAGAGGCTGGGGCTGGGAGGGGCTGGGAGGGGCTGGGAGGGGCTGGGAGGGGCTGGGCCTTGCCGGCCCAGGATGGGAAGGAGCCTAAAAGGCCTGCAGGTCACTCTCATGCTGGGTCTGAGAGGGCCCTGGAGTGAGATCCAGAGAAGGGGAGAGCAATGTGTCATACCCACTCACACTCACACATGTTCACACACAACACACTTACTCACATGCACACTTACACATGTTCACACACATACACACAGCCCCACAGGTACACACTTGTGCACACATACCCATAATGTTTTCACACACATGTATACTCACACGCATGCACACTGTCACACACAGACACTTATATACATGCTCACATAACATGCACTCATATACACTACACAGACACACAATCACATATATACACATTCAGACACTCATATGCACTCTCACGTAGACACTCGTACACACTCACATGCTCACACACAGACACACACTCCCATACACGTGCCTAGACACACTCGCTCTTCTGGGCAGCCTTTCACCGGTGGCCACGTCAGGGGCTGAACTTGGAGGGAGAACCAGGGTGAGGGGGCATTTGGGGAGGGGGCTGGTGGTGAGGCTAAAGTGTGGACTGTGGGATTAGGAAAAGCTGGTGTGGGAATCTCCAGGCCCCTGGCAGGAGCCCAGGACAAAGAGATGACTGATTAGGACTGAGGTCTGTGAGTAAGAACTGAGCTATTCTCTGTCGCCCTCTGAGAGTCTGAGCGCCAAGGGGAGGTAGGAAGGAAGGGGGCTGTGGCGAAAGAGGCAGGTGACGGCAGCGGGGGGGCATCCCTGCCCCTGCCTCACTCTCAGCTCCATGGTAGGAGGCTACAGGTTGGCCTGCTCCCCTCTTCGAGCAGCAGCAGCACAATCAGGAAATGGGTACAGTTAATCCCCCCACACACAGGGCTCAGGAAACTTCAACCCAGCCAGAGGGGAGGGAGCTGCAGTGCCTTCTCCTCAGGCCTGGCTCTTACTGCTCCCTGCCTCTCACCTCCAGCATCCAGTCTTTCAGGCTTGGTGGCTGCAACCCCAGGACGGGAGGACAGCAGGACCTGGGGAGGAGGCAAACTGACCAGACTTTGCTTCCTGACTCCAGCTGGACAGGGGGTGCCCAGCAGCCCCTCACCACCCACCTGGCCTGGGGAGTGCCGCCCCAGGGTTGGTGAATGGTGAGGGGGCACTGGCATCTGGACTTCTCCCAGGGGTGGCTGTGAGAGCTGCATCGGGGCTATCCCGGGTTCTATGGAGTAGGGACCACATTCACTGACTGCTGTGGAGGCTTCTCAGAGTGCCTGGCTCCTGCGCTATTGTCCTTCCATCTCCTCTCTCTTTGCCTAAGAGGTGCCCCTCAGCCCCCACCCTGTTCCGTCCTGTTCTCCACTGCCCACCAGGAAATGGCGAATGGTCTCTCGGCTGCTCTGCACTCCCTGTGTTCGGTCTATGAGATGCTGGTAGACCTAGAGAACCAGGCCACAAAGGCTGTAGGGGGCGGGGTGGGCATGGGGCCTGGAGCCAGGAGTGGGAGCCCCGCGGGGGGCAGCTGGGCGCAGGGTGGGAGGCAGTCTCCCAGGCTCTCTTCTCTGCTTTGGCTCCCTCCTCTGGTCTATTTTAGGTTTCCATACTCGGCTCCAGGGGAAGACAAGACATAATCCATACTTTTGGGCCTCCTCTCTCCTTCCCCACCAAAGGGCCTAGAACCAGGGCTGCCTTGTGAAAAGGAAGAAAAGGGGGAAGGAAAGAAGGAAGGACGTTAGGAGAGAGGGACTTTCTGGAAGAAAGCTTGGGATCAGGAATTTTGAGCAAGAAAACATGTTAGAAATGCAGAATCTCGGGCTCCGCCCAGCCATGGTGAATCTGAATCTTCCTTTTAACAAGGGCCTGAGGTGATGCCTAGACGTTAATGTCTGAGAGGCTCTGCCTTGGGGTCCTGCTCCCAGGGCCCTGGGGTCTCTGGACGGCAGAGGACTCCTCAGCAGACCTGTGGTGGCAGCAATGATGAAACATTTGAGTTCTTCTCCCTGACGGTGTCCCCTTTCCAGTCTCTTCCAGGCTCTGGAGCCCTCTAGGGATCACCCTTCCCCGGGGCAGGACCTGGCTGACCTTTAGGTCTGGAGGTGGCCTCAGCTCTCAGGGCTGGTTGGGCCCCTGGGCAGTCAGAGGAGGTGGGTAGGCTGGAGGGGTTGGGGCTCGGCTGGGACCGAGAGACACAGGCCTGGTGTGCACATCCTCTTTCCTGTGCCCTCACTTGGGGCTGCAAAAAGCAGCCTGGATCTGTAACTCTTGGCATTGCTTGCTGCTCTGAGCCTTTGAGTTTTTGGAGTTGGGCAAGGCGGCCCCTCTCGCTGGTGGGGGACCTGGTGACCACACCTGGGTGCACTGTTTGATGGCTGCTCTGGAGGGTGTTTGACACACCCAGTGGTGCTCCCTTCTCCGATCACACTTCTCACTCCCAACTCTGTTTGAGGATGGGGAGCATTTATTCCCCAGGTGTTCAGGGACCTCCAGGGAAGGAGGAGGAAAGAGAGCACTGCTCTTCTTTGTGGCCTATAGACTAGAGGAGGGTGTGCAAGGCGGCAGGGCTTGTGAGTCAAGACGGGCTCTAGGGCCCTGGTGCCAGCAGGAGGCCTGCAGCTGAGTGACTTCCTTAGTTTTCTGTCCTCAGAGATGCCCAAGCAAAGCTGCCATCCCTGACAGGCTGCCAGCCTGCCCTCACGCTCCTCAGCCACGCCAGGGCCTGTTTGATGGGCCTTGGGGCCCCTGCGGCCCGTGTCAAGCCAGGCTCATTTCTCTAGGCCAAGGGAACAGTGAAAGTGACCTACCAGGTCCTGCTGGGGTCCAGGGCCACACAGTTGTCTGGGGCAGGGGTCGGGGGAGGGGGCTTTACCGCCCTCTCTGGGAAGGCCAGCAGTGCCTGGGTCACCATGCTGCACCTTTACCGGGGGGTCGTCTGTTAAGGGCCACTCAGCTGAGTCCACAGGCCAGTGGGGAGGTTTGTGTGCAGAGGACCCTGGCTGCCTCGGATGGGTGCCCCCCTTTCCTCCCGGCAGGTGGAGAGCTGGAGGGGGGGCCAGTTTTGGGGCTTGGCTTCCAGCCTTGCAGGGATCATCATAGGTCTCAGAGTGTGTTGGAATGAGTCTTTGCACAACCTTAAGGAGGGCCCAGCAGTTCCTGGAGACAGTACCCAGGGTTGTGAGGAGATGGGAGGAAAGGGGATGGAGTGATGGCAGAGAAGAAGGCCAAAGGGAGTTGGGGGACTCCACAGCGGCTGACTCCCCAGGCTTCCGGTTCTGGGGCTCAGCCCGCCTCCTTCTGGTCCCTACCCATGGGGCTGGGTCTCAGAGACCTTGCACCCTAGGAGTCTGGGATTCTAGGAGGCTAAGCCAATCCCCAGGCCATGCTACAGGGAACGGAGACAAACTTCTCCCCAGAACTTTTTCTTGCGAGCAGTTAATTGCCCTGGCGTCTGAGGCTGCAGTGTACACGCCAGGGGACTTTAATGAATGCAGATGACAGCTGATTAATCTGCCGTCTCTGGAGCCCTGCTCCTCTCTGTGGGGTCTGGCTACGCTCCATTCAGCCTCAATGGCCTGCACCAGCGGGGTGGGCTCCAACCTATTACCACTGGCGCTTCCCACCCTAATGGGGAAGAGGGCAAGCCCCCACCCCTCCTCTGCGCCCCTGAGCCTGCAGTCTTGTCACACACGAGGGGCTGGCCTGGAGGAGTAGGCTTGCCCCTGCTGGACTCTGTCACTGGGCATTTCCCTACAGGAAGGGGGCCGATTGCATGGAGAGACCCAACCAGCTGCTCAGTGGGATTCGTGTGAAGGGATTAAATTTAGGGGCGCTGTCTAGACAATGGCAGATGGTTGGTTTTTCAGTTACTTGCTGACCGTGGACTTGAGAGAGCAGCCAGGCCGTCAGATCCTTCCCACTCTGGGGAAAGGCCCAGAGAGAGGTGCTGGGGCCAGGGGAGAGGCCCTCTTTCTCTCCCGGCTCTGCTGCCCAGGCTCCCGGGAAGGCCACAGCTGTGGGGCTTCATAGGTGCCGAGCGCTGTGCCGCTGTCGGGGTGGCTTACAGTCTGGTGGGGACACGAGAGTAAAGAGGCAACTACAGATGTGAGGAGGTCCAAGAGGAGGACACAGGGGCCTCGTTCTGGGCAGGGAGGCCTTCCTGGAGGACACAGAGTGGGCTCTCCACCTGAGAGTGGTGCTTGCCAGAGGGAGGGGAGGCCCCTATTCCAGACTCCAGCTGGCAGACCTGAGTTCCTTCAGGACGTCCTCATCCCCAAGAAGCCCCAGGCCCTTAGCACCTCCTCCTGGAGCTGCTTGCCCCTCCCTTTGGGCCGCCTGGCTGCTGGGGGAGGGAGGATTGGTGAGGAGGAGCGTGGAGGGAGTGAGAATCAGGCCTGGAGTGGAGGCTGCTGACCTCCTCCTGGGCAGGACCCCCACTGGGAAGCAGAAGCAGAGGTCCCTTTGGGGTAGAAGCCCCCTCAGATTCCACAGCAATAAAGAAGGGGCCCCGAGCTCAGCTCGCTCTTGCCACCGCAGCCTCTAATGACAGGGTTGGGGTGTAATGAATATCTGTGTGCTCATAAAACAGGCTAATGACTGCCCTCATTTAATGGACCCCTTTCATCCTCACCCATTCCCAAACCAGAAGGGACCATCCCGGGGCTGGGCCCTGGAGCCTGGTAGCAGCCACAGACCAGCTCTTTGTGGTGGGGGTCAATTCGTTCCTGAGCCTGAGGCCCCTCTGGAGGGAGACTGCCTTTTCCTCCTCCATTCCTTATCTAGTTGAAACAGCCCTGAGGAATTTAGGTCGGCTGACTCTGGTGACCAGCCTTAGGAAGTAGGCAGGGGATAGGGAGGGAGGAAGCATATACACCCTGCTTCTTAAGAACAGTGTCGACACTTATAACACATGGCGGCAGAGAAAGAGCATTTAGCCCCCGCTGGCTGCACCACGCCCCTTTCCTCTGCCCAGGTACGGATAGGAGCTCGCAGATCATCCCAGCGTCAACTCCAACACCTGAGGAGAGCCAGACCAGAGGAGGGAGGCGCTGGGCCTGCTGAATCACCAGCACCTGTGTTTTGCTTGGGCTGTCTCCCGCTCAGGGACTAGCCAAGCCTGACCCTGTTTGGCTTCCTGGAGCTTGGTGAGATCACAGCCCGGGGTGTTGTGGCTGCAGGCCAGTGTGACCTGCTATGCAGGGAGTATTTTTAAAGAGATACTTGCCCCTGTGTTCCCAGGATTAGCTCAATGAGAGATTCAAGTTGTTCTTTGAGTCCTGCCCCCTGCAATTTGATTACAGAAATTGGTCAGGGGAGTGTGAAGTCATTTGGGATAAAATGTGTAGTGGAAATAAACAATCCAATCCACTTGTCATGGACCAGCCCTGGGGGTGGCCAGGGGTCCCGGTGACTGGTAGCATCTGAGGGAGGGGGATGGGCAGAATCAGAGGCCCCAGGCCCCCAAGGATGGAAGGACAGTCTGATTTGTTTTCCTCAGACTTCTAGAACTCCTGACTGCGGCCTTCTGGGTAGATCCTGGACAGGAGCCACAAGTCACCATGACAGGGTCTGCCAGTGGCAAGAAACTCGTTAATGAGTCAGCCTCAGTGTTCCCATCCAGGCACTGGTCCAGCCCTGCCTCCAGGCCACCTGCAGATAATTGGGGTCAATGGAGGGCAGAGGATCCCACGAATGCAAGTTCCCGTGCCTTTAACTGTCCTCCTGGGTTCTTATCCTTTCCCCTTGGAGACAAGTGCCCTCTTACAATGTGGGGCAGAAGAAAGCACAGCTCTCGGGTCACACAGAACCTCTCAGGGGACACCTCAGGAGGAAAGGAACCTTCAGGGAGGTGCAGGTCTTCAGTTCTGGGTTCAGGAGAGTGGGGAGCAGGCAGGAAAGGTGAGTCACTCGGAAAGAGGTGGCGTCGTGGTTATTAGAGAGTAACAGCCACCGTCCTGGCGCGTGTCGGGCGCTTTCCACTCTTGTGGCGTTTCAGGCACTTTTGTGTTGCGGTGTCATTTAATCCTCCTTCGCAAGGAGGCAGAAAGGGCGGAGATTGCCACCCCCAACTCACAGGTGGGGAACACAAGCCCTTGAGAGGTTAAACGACTGCCCGAGGTTAGAGTCTCAGGTGGCCTGGGCCTGGGGTGGAATCTAGGCCTCTGACTCAGAGTCCGCTGCTGCTGTGCCTACACTTCACAACAAAGCGGGCTGTGTGGAGGAAGTCAGGTCTGAAGAGAAGACATGATTCCTCTTCCCTGTGCTGGGATTTCTTGGGTGACCCTGGATGTGCTCCAATCGGGCTGACAGACCAGTCTGGGTCTTCCTAAACCTCTCCTGGATCATGCCCAGGCCTGGACTGGGACAGCCACTTTCTCCAGGGCCTTCCTGACTTAGGGGACCCTGAGTGCCACCGTGTGGGGCTGAGAGGGGTATGGGCTGAGATGAGTCAACACTTTACAAGTCTTGGGTCCTGCAGAGACATCAGCAACCTTATGGGGAAGTGAGACTGGAGGGCCAGGGGGTGGCCAGGTGACTGGGGGAGGGCCCAGGGCCCTGTGGCTAGAGGTTTTACCCATGGAGGCCGAGAGCTTTCCTCGAAGCCCTCATCTGCTTGACCAATAAGAGTTGAGGTTCTTATGAGCTTGGCTCCTGTCTTTTCTCAGTTTCAGATGCCTCCTCAGAGTCTCTATCTTTCTAGTCCACTGACACTTCTCTTCCGCTGTGAAGCCTCCTCGATCGCCTTACAGGGCTCCCCCTCACCCTCTGCGCTGGGCTCCATCGTGGCACTGACCCCACTCAGCCTAGAACTGCAGCTGCTTGCTCTTCTGCCTCTCCTCGGACCGCCGGCTCCTCCAGAGGATCTCGTCCCCCTACGTCTCTGTCTCCGGCGTTGTGGTAGGGGGAGACGTGGTAAATGTCTGAGGCAGAAGGGGAGGGACTGAGCACGCCGAGCACCTGCCTTGTCCACGCCTTCCCTGTTCATCGGTGCACTTGATCACCTCAAAGCCCGCAAGGCAAGGGACCGAGGCTGCGGGGAGGGCGGTGACTCGGCCACATCATTAGGTAGCACAACTGGAATTAAACCCAGCTATTGCTGATTTCAGACATGATGCTCTTTGCCCAACTCAATACTGTCTCTCAAATGTTCACTTAGAAGAATGTGGGAGAGTGACAAAATGGATTATGTGTCTATGGAGTTGAATCAAGGTGTTGTCCCTGGCTTGAAAAATGCACCCAACTTGTGGCAGGAGAAGCATTTTTATTTCATTGGATCCAGCTTCCTTCCTTCTTTTCAAGAAACATCCTTGCCATGGTGAACTGTGAAAGAGCCTCATGGCTGTCCCCGTGCCATGTGCCCTTCCAGTGAATCCAGGTGCTCAGGGCTGGAGCCACCCTGGGGGCTGGAGAGTGCCCTGGGCACAAGGGCTGATCAATTTGGGGACAGGATGAGCTCTTTTTTCAGTCTGGAAAAGCACCAGTTGCCCCATCTGTGGCCCCTGGCTGTGGGATCTGTGATTCTGTCCTCGGACCCTTCTGGAGTAGTGTCAGTCCCATGGACTGCAGGAGGTGGTCACATCTCCACTGTGGGGAAAGCCAGAGGATTCCTCTTCCCATCCTTCCCCTTCTCTCTATCCCAGCGTCTTCCCCCTCTGCTGTCTCTCCTCTCTCTAGTCTCGTCTTCCTCAGCCCTCCCTTCTACCCTCTTTTTCCCTCTCCCCTCCTCTCCCTTCTGTTCTCCTTCCTTCACGGGGAACCTTAGCCCCCTATCAGGAAACAGGTTTCTTCAGACCCTCCGATCCCCGAGTCTGCCTCCTCTGGATTGGCGCTGTCCATCCCATACAACACTCTGTGATGATGGGAATGTTCTGGATCTGCGCTGTCCTGTATAGTAGCTGCCAGTCATATGTGGCTACTGAACACTGCAATCGTAGCTTGTGCTGCTGAGGAACTGAATTTTTACGTATTTTATTAGATTTTAATTAATTAATTAATTAAAATAGGCACATATGGCTAGTGGCTACTGACTTGGACATCAGAGCTGTAAATGATACCAAGTGCTGGACTCCCAGGGGGTCCCTGCAGCTGTCCCCCATCCTTGTCCGGGCCCTGCCCTCCCTCAAGTGCTCTCCCATGCTCAGCTTCCTATTCTGCACCCTGTGAGAAGCCACGGAAGCCTGGGTTCGGGGCTTGGAGCTGGGTGACCTCGGGCACTGGATCTGTGAGCCTCAGTGGCCTCTTCTGTGAGATAATGAGGGTAATTTCTTAAGGAAGGTGCCCAAGCTTTAAGGATTCCTTTCAGCTCTAAGTTCTGTGTGTCTTTGGGCAGGAGCCTGCTGTGACCAGATCTGGGTGAGTCAGTGCGAGCAGCAGGGCGGTCAGTCTGTGTGTGTGTGCATGCATGTGTGTGCACATGCTGGGGGGGCGGGTGCTATGAAGGGCAGCAGTGAGACCCTAGAGGCTCCTGCTTATCAGTCTGACCCTGCCTGCCTGACAGCCTGAGACCGGGAAAAGGGTTAAAGGCTCCCTCGTTAGGGGAGGTTGCAGCCGGACTCCACTCCCGGCAAGCGTTTGCCCGCTCCCTGGCAATTCCAACTACTGGCAACTCCTCGGCTATTCCAACACTGCCCCAGACTTCCTCTTTTGCCATAAAAGTCTCCCGGAAAGTCTTCCCACAGAGGCCCCGGGGCTTTCTCAGGGAATGTGTGAGTGTGTGTGAGCACAGGCACTGTAGAGCAGGAGCCCCGGGCCGTGTGCACGCTCTCCCACAGAGCCGCAGGCCCTGGTGCTGAAGGGGATGTCTGTCCCAGCTCCAGGGGGAGGGAGGAGGTGGGCCTTGGCCTAGACTGAGCCCTGGCTCCTGCGATGCTTAGACTTTAATCAGCTTGAACAACTGGGACACATGTGTGCACACACACTGCATGGGGAGGTGTGTGGAAGGAAGAAGAATTAGCCTTTGCTGCTTTGCTCTCCCTCCAAGCCTCAGTTGCAGCAGATCCCCCACATCTGGAGGGAAGAGGGAGATCCTTGGAGAAAGGCTGTTCTTAGGCTCACGGGTGTGATGGAGGCTCCAAGCCTATGGCTGAGGCGGAAGGGACCATTGAGAGGAGCCCTCTGGGGACAGGGGAGAGAAGCCCACCAACCAGGATGTGACGGGACACAGCCTCAGTGCGGAGAGAAGACAATGCCTTCTCTTCTGCTCCAGAAGGTGCCCAAGCCACGGGGGTCCTGGGTCACAGAACCCACCTGGTGGGGAGTTGCATCAGAGCAGAACTGCACGGTAGATGCCTTGGGGGAGAGGGCACTGAGGGCTTGTGATCCTAATTTTCCAACCTTCAGGTGCTTAGGGTTGAATCCTTGGCCTCCACTGGCTCTGCTCACCATCTCCAACACTCTTCTGCGCTAGTCTGCACCCAGATGGAGGTGGTTGCTGGGGGCGAGCGCAGAATGCAAGGTGTGAACCAGCGGTCACCAGGCTTTAATCAGCCCTGAGTCAGAGAGGTGGGTGGGAACACCTTCAGGTGGTCTTGGGGATCCCCCACAAGCACGGGCTTCCTGGGAAAAGACAGCCCTCCCTGACTGGGAACAGACGAGGCCTTTCTCTGCCGACACTATACACCCCAGGAGAACAGAGAGGCCACTCAAGTCTTGAACGATTGAGAAGCAGACCTGCCTGGAGGCAGGGAGTTTGACCAGAGGACTTGTTGGGTCCCTTCTGACTCTTGTCATTCCACACAGAGGACTCACCACATCAATGCCTCTTGGCTCCAAGGACCTACTGAGAGTTTGCGGGATCCCACTCTTGGGCCTGGGGAGATGACATTCTGGGGTCAGGGGATGGAGAAGGGTGTGGGGACAGAAAGGGGTATCCCACAGAGCTCTTTTAGAGTTTGTGAATTTGCTCCAGTGTTTTTGCTTCCCTAGAAATAGGAGAGAGAGTGGCAACAGTTGGTAAGGTCTGAAGATTGCTTTTTGCTTATGCGTGGTCTTGGTAAGAAAGTCATGGGGTGTGTTCCTCCTTTATCATAGCTGGCAGCCCGGATTTCCCACAATACAATGAATGGGAGCCTGAGGTCTGGCTGGTTGGCAGCTTCCCCACACGTCTCTGTGGGCCTCTGTGTAGTTCTTCCTGCTTTAGATCTGTGGGCAAGAGGTCCCCTCTGTGTAATGTCAGCCCTAGGAGCACAGCTGCCTTCCCAGGCTCAGGACCTCCCTCTAGCTTGCTAGAGCTCAAAGCCACGCCTGCCCCAGCCCCTGCCTCTACCCATCTCCTCCCTCCCTAGACAGGGCCATCACCACCCAGGGCACAGCGACCAAACACAGCAGATGGATCAACTCTCTGAGATGGTCCCTGTTTGCCTCTTTGTTCGAACATTGCCACCCCTTCCCTTCCTTTGAGCAGATTCCCCACATAGGTGGGTGGCTGCAGACAGTTGTGGAAGCACATATGAGCCATGGATGATGAGATCTGAAAGGGAGTTTGGAAATCCTTTAGTGGGGTCCACCCTCTGCATTTTACTGAGGAACTAATTCAGGTCCGCAGCATCCGTGGGACCACTTACAGCCCACGTGAGTCTAGACCTCATTTCTCCTGATTCCCAGTGTGAGATAATTTATAAGAAATTACCTTTTAATTTTCCCAGGGGCTTGGATGGGCATGGGGCTGAAATTTGGAAAAATTTGGGCAGAATTTTCTCTTTTTCCAAAATCCAGGTGGATGGTTCTGGGCAAATGGCTGGTGTTTAATAAATGCCTGTTGATTGACCTGCATCTCTGGGTGACTCCTCTCTCACCTTTTGTAGGAAGGAGGGGCAGACCCTGCAGGGGCTTGGTTTATCCCTTCACTGCTCTCATCCTCTAGATTTCCACTCCTGCTGAGCAGGTAGAAAGGATGATGCCAGACAACCCACTCCCCCATCCCTAGGGTCACACTGTGCGCTCTCTTGGCTTCCCTCAGTGCTAAGACCTGAGCAAAGGTTTCAGTCTATGCAACGCAGCCACCTTGACTAACTGTTAGAGAAATAAACAAGATGGTATTGTGCCGAGGGGAGAAGAGTTACATCAAAAGTATCTCAGAAAGGAAGAAAGCCAAATTTTTATGTGAGATGCATGGATGGGGGAGAGAGAAAAAAATATTGCCTGGGTAATTAAGCTAATAGGTTTCTTAAAGAATGCCCTTGTGAGTGATGTTCAACACATTCAAGTGTTGACAAGAAGGTATTGAACTTGACGCCCACGCAGCGGGCAGAAGCATGCTCTCGGTTCTGACACACCTTCTTTGTCTGAAACTTGTAGTAAAACTCCGCACTGGGTTGTGAAATCTGTCGCAGGGAATCCGGGCTGCAAAGGCTCCAAGGTCAAGCCTCCTGCTTCTGGATAGATTTGAAGTGGGCGAGGGCGGCCACCCTGAACTCAGTTCCCAAATAAGAAGAGCAAAGGCTGGGTCTTCGACTCGGAAACCTAGAGATGCTGTTATGTCTGTGTGAGACCTGGGGGTCTCTGAGGGCCCACAAGACAATTTGCAGCTCTTTTGGGGTGCTCAGAATGAAGCTCTGTCCCTTCCCTCCAAGCCCCCACTGCCTTGGAGAGCTTGAGTCTGATACCCAGGAACATCTGTGTGATCCTAGGGTTTCCCTCTCATGATGAACTGGTGGAATAACACAGGGGACTATGTGAATACGGACTTTCCCTTTCTCTTAAATCTGTAGTAGGGAGAGAGGTCCCGAATCATTGGTGGGCTGGTGGAAAGGAGCCTTGCCTTGGAGGAGGAGGAGGGGAGTGTGTGTCTATATGTTTGTATTTAAAGAAAACTTTGCGTTGCTCTTGTCTGAAACCACAGGAACATAAATTACCACTCTTAAAACAAAGGGGAGCCCCCTTTTCCATCAGCCTGGCTCAAAGGCCCTGAATAAGGATGGGCTCTTTGCCTCTTTGCCTGCTGCTGGCTTATCAGCCTGCCTTCCTGCCTGGCTGTCATCCATTCCTCTCATCATCAGTCATCTACTCATCCATCTTCTCTTTCTGTTACCTTAGGCTCAGACTTATCAGGTGATCAGAGTTTTCAGGCTGGGACCTGAATCTCCAGGACTCTGTCACAGTTATGGTGGCCAGATTTGTAAAGTGGAAAAATGGTGACGTGACTGTCTTTGTGGAAGAAATTTTCTTTCTTAGATACTTAGCAAAACTCTTTGACAATAAAGTAACCTAAGTCAACGGTTGTCTGGTGACCCTGAGGCAGCTAGCTCATCTTAAGGGGACAATTTAAAAAACCTGAATCAACACCCATGGTTAATGGGTTTCCAGCCTGGTGGAAAGACCGGCGCTGCCCCTCACCTGAAGTCATACGTAAAGGCGGTGTGTGTCTGTGCATGTGGTAGGAAGAGCGGGGTGAATTGGAATTTCCCCTCATTGAAAAACAGCAGTCAAGGAAGGCAATCCCCCAGTGCAGCTGGAAAGCCTGGGTTAGCTCTTGGCTCTGTCCTTCGTACCAGCCCTTGTTCTGGGGGCTCTTTTCCGCCTGGAGAAGCCAGTTCCCACCCAGGCAGTCCCACTGTTCAGGAGATGTAGGATTCTGGGGTTTGTACATACTCCTAAGACATTTCTGTTTCTGGGAAAAGAGAACAATTTCTCATCTTTCTGCCTACCTCCCGATGCCTGAGGATGCAGCATTAGAGAAAAGGCTTTGGTTGAGTAGGGATACCTCATAATTTTACAATCAATTTCCCATTCCTCCAATACTCTCGGTCCTCATTCTCCATCACGGAGACAGATGGCTGCTATGTCTCTCTCTTTTCTGATTGTCCAGTTTGAATTTTCTAAGAGCAAACTGAGAGGGCTAATCGGATTCCCCACTCGCCTGTTTGACATAGGCGTGTGGCCAGGGAGTAGCCTGGCAGCCTAGTTCAGCATACTCTTGTTGAGTGCCTACTGTGTACAGAGCCAGGGCCGGGAGCTACAGGACCACAGTTCCTGCTCTGAAGAAGTGTTCCGCCCATAGGAGCCCCAGCGCTGCCCATACCATCCCTTTAGTCCCAGAGGTTGGGCATGGCCTGCTCAGGAGCTAGGAGGGAGCTGTGAACATCCCAGAAACATGCAGGTTTCCAGAGAAGTCACTTCTTTGGGTGATTTCCCATTTCCTCCTACCTCCCAGCATCGAAACTGGGGGTGCTACGTAAACTTTGACGAGGAGTCAATGATTCAAGTGCATCGGGATGGACTTCTAGCTGGGATATCTTTTCGTGTCAAACTCTTTTTGAAAATAATTTTTCCTCCCTTGGAGACACCTAGCCAGAGCGAAGCAGACTTCTTAGTCTTGACAAAGAAATCAGAGCGGCAATACTGTTCGTGTGTTTCGTGTGGACGCACAGTGCTTAAGCGCTTGAGAGCTAGGCAGCTTTTGCAGCTGCCAAGAGATTGAGGTTGAACTCCAGGGCGGAGCCCTCCAGAGTAGCTACCTTGCTGAAGCCCTTCCCAGGGCACCATTCCTTGTGGAGGAGGGCAGAGGGCTGCAGCCAGGGTCCTGGGCTCTGGGCTTTGCTGTGCTGGTGGGGAGCCTCAGCATTGGCTTTTGGACCAGACTTCCTCGCCGCCGTGGGAGGTGTGAGGGCTGGAGCCGGAGGCAGGAAGTGAGTGCAGATGGGCTGCTCGGACAGCTGTGCGGGGAACAGCACATCTGTCAGGGCGAGTCTGCTGGGGCCCCTCCCCACAACTTCTGTGCTGAGTTTTCCCATTCAACAGGGTGTAGGCTGGGGTTGGGTTCCAAACAGGGAAAACGATGGGAAAGGAAAGTCTGAAGACAGAGGCTGGAGCTAGGAGTTGCTGGGAGGGTACCTATGAAGAAAAGGATGTCTCTGTGCTCTGGGGGAGCGGAGGGACAAAGGGAAAAGCGAAAAATGAAAGCAAATGGATCAAACTGCGTCTGCTCAGGATGGGCTCTGGGCCTTGCGGTGGCTCCTGAGTGCCCAGGGTCTGGTGTCTCCTCCTCTGTGGGGCTGCCTGACCGCTGGCCTCCCCTCTCCAGATGGCCTCCTCTCCTGGCGCTCCTCGAATGTCTTCCATTGTAGGGTTAAAGGCCCTGAGGTAACTGCTCCTTTTCTGTCTTACCTACTAGACTGCAGGTGTCCTAAGATCAGAGACCCTATCTCCTTCATCACTGAATCCTCACACAGCAGACACTCTAGAAGTTTGTTGAGTAAATGGTTTTGTGGTCTAAACCAACACAATGTTTCCTATTCAATCCCTCCATTTTCTCTAACTGACTTTAAATATTGCTGGGAAATATTGCTGGGAAAGCTGATCCCAAGCAGGCAACAGGAGAGATCTTTGGGCGATAGAAGTCAGATCAGACTGCTCATCGGGAGTTTGCCTGCGGGCCTGAGGTTGGCTCACCATTTTATCCTTTCTAGGGAGCTTAGCAGAGAGGGAAGGCTCATTGTTCTAGAAAATGTACACACTGATTTGGCCCCATGGCCATTTCCATGTCCTCCTCGGGCAGTTGCTCCTCCCTCTGTGCAGAGCTGTGAGCTGCCTGGTATCGAGCCAAAGCAGCAGGAATTATGGGTCACTTGGACTTCTGCAAGTAGGGAAGGCTGAGGGTTTCCCGACGTCAACCCCGCCATCTCCTCTCTCTGTCTGGTTTTCACAGTGAAATGAAAGGAGATGGGAGTTTGAATTCTAGCTCTGCTGTGCGGCCATGGGTGAGTCATTTCTCCTCTCTGGGCCTCAGTATTTTCATCTCTACAATGGGAAGGCTGGACCAGATGAACTCTGAGATCTCTTCCAGTTCTTAATTGTCACAAATCTGGTAGGATAATGAGTAGAGAAATGGCCTTGATGTTTTACACTGTCCCCTGAGAGCCTGGGCCGGGCATTTCCCTTCCCTTAGGCTTGGGGAAGGGGGGAGGGCCCAAGAAGCCCCTGCCCCACTCACTGACCCCCGTGTTTGCCTCCTGCCGCTGCCGTGGCTCTTCCGGGATGAGTTAGTCGGATCCTGCTTGGAGTCAGAAGTTCTACGTGAACGATTTTTAAATGTTTCTCAAGCTTTTACTCCTGTTTTCTAGCTCTAGTGAGGGTAACAGAAGGGCCAATAGGGAGGAAGGGAGGATTGAAGTCCCAGGGGCTCGGGGCCCAAACGGGACGCGTCCACTCTTCTCTAACATTGTTTCCATCATTGTCATCATCATTATCATCATCACTGTCATCCATTATTAATATTGTTAAACATTTCTTGTTCTTCATTCAGCCATGTGCAATGGAAGAGAAAGCACCAGAAGGTCTGGCCACAAGAAGCCTGCCCTGTCCTGGGCATGTCTCAGGGCATGGCTGGTTTCTCTGGTCCTTACACGGGAATTCAGTCAGACCCTCGGCAGGAAATGGGGCCAGTTACCCAGAGTGCCTCTACGTGAAAGTGCTCTCCTCTCTGGAGAAAAGACACTGTAATTCCAAGCTATTTCTGCTGCTGTCCATCTGTGTCTCGTTTATCTTTGTAGCCCCAACAGCGCCTTGAACAGGACCACAACAAAAGGTGCTCACTAAGTGCTCGTTGTTAAGAATTATTATAGCGATGTCTTACAATACATCCGGCAGGGCAAGTGTGCCTAGGCGTGCTCAGAGCACCCCTGAGCTGCCATGAGCTGAGAAACGTATGAACTCCTTGTCTGGGGTGTTTTCCCTACTCACCCACAAGTCCTGGGGCTGCAAGGCTGGTGTGGGACTGTTGAGGCAGGCGGCACAGACTCAGACAGGAGGTGAACAGCTGGCGCCTCCTTCTGGCCCTGCAGGGCTGAAGCAGGCCCGGGGAGGGTTTGTGCGGAACCTCAGCCCCTTGGCTCCAGAACGCGACCCTCCTGCCCCAGACCCTTCGCCTGAGACAGCCCAGCTCAGGAGAGCGAGTGGAGAGCGCGGGAAGCTGCTAGGTAACTGCTTTAACTCCTTGTCAAAAGTCAAAACTGGTGACTGATTCAGCCCGCTCTTCTCGCCAGATTGGCTCGGCAGCTTTGCTGTTGGCTGCACGAGGCCTCGGCCCTTTTGTGACTGGCTCTCACACCCTCTGCTGGATGGATCTGTCAGCTTCCGCGCTGGCTGACCTCAGCCACTGCCCCGTCACCACTCCTCCCTTAGATCTTTTCCACGTGCGTCCAGTCCCACACCTTGATGTCCCTTCCCGCCTTACAAAAAGAGGCCAGGGAGAGAGCCCATTTCTGTCTGTCCCCAAGAGCCGTTCGCCTGCCCTCTTCATTTTGCACCCACTGGGGGAGAAGGGGGCTGTGGGCTGCTGCCCCGACAGCCGGCCTGTCTGGACTTCTAGCTTGCCAAGGTTGGGACTGCTGGGTTCACAACTCAGGGGCCTCTCACCTCTGCTTCCCGAGTGAGCACGAGGCCTCACCCAGCGCCGCCCGCCCCGGACGTGGGCCCTGCAGGCTGAGGGCTGCCTGGGGGAGGCCGGCGAGGGCCTGTGCTCACCGCCTCAGCTCTCACTTTCCTTTGCAGAAGGAGGTGCTGCGGGGGGCTCAGCCCGTCCCAGGCTTCCGGGAGATGGGCACAGCCTTCTCAGTGATGTGACGACAGTTTGTGGAGAAGCACAAAGGGCGCCCTGGCAAGACCCATGGCGTTCATAATCGTGAGATCCAGGGATTGTTTTATTTAATCTGTAACCAAACAACCCTCCATGGTTGGAATTACTTCCATTTCACAGGTGAGGAAACTGAGGCTGAAAGTGATAGGGTGGTTTGCCAGACCTGGTAAGTGGCTGAGCTGGGCCTTGAACTCACACCTCTGTGATTCGGAAGCCCAAGCTGGTTCTGCCACACTGTTTTCCCAGGGCCTTCCTGGGACCGGTCCCCGAGGCCTTTAAAATGCTTATACATCTCGACAACTTCAAGGCAACTGCCCAACTAGACCGGGAAGTGAGACCACCTTGTGCTCCTCCTGCTGCCTCCTCCCGCCCAGCAGCACACAGACACGATCTGCTCACTCTCACGGAGTCCCTGCGGGCTGAGGAGGGTGGCGGCGAGTGATCCTCGCTTCCATTTCCCAGGGAGGAAGGGGAGGCACAGAGGGACAGTGGGCTGCCCTAGGTCACACAGCCAGCTGGTGGGAGAGCCGGGACTGGAAATCAGACACCCCTGCCCTTGAGGGCAGTTGTTTAGCTTGATGAATGTGGGCTAGAATCACAGCTGAGAGATAGCAAATTGGGGTGCTCTTCCTGAGGGGTGATTTAGGGCTGAAACAGCTCCAAGATAGTTGGGCTTGTATTGAAAAAGGAAATCAGAGATGTATATATATTCAATCTGTATGAAAAGAGGGAGGCGGCTGGGACTAACGGTCACCACCCTCCTGGCTTGTCGCCTCCAGCCCCTCATCAGCTCACGCTCCCCAGCTTCCCTTCCCGGATGCCCTGGGGCTCAGAGGCAGCTGTGGTGTGATGGAAAGAACATTGGCCTTGAGATTGTGGGACCTGGGGAGTATATTCACCAGGGGCCCCTAAAGGAATCATTTCACCTTTCAGCTTTTCCATTTTTCACTCAGAAAATGGGGATACTAACTATATGAAATAGACGTTGCGTGTGAAATATTTCATCATAAACTATAAAGCCTGCACACAGAGAAACTACTGGTGTTCCCGTTAGCCTGATTTCATCTCTAGATCTAAAAATCTAAAATCTAAATCTAAAAAGACCTTTTTTTTCTTGAGGAAGATCAGCCCTGAGCTAACATCCACTGCCCATCGTCCTCTTTTTGCTGAAGAAGACTGGCCTTGAGCTAACATCTGTACCCATCTTCCTCTATTTTATACATGGGATGCCTGCCACAGCATGGCTTAACAAGCGGTGCATAGGTCCACTCTGGGGATCCCAACTGGTGAACCTCGGGCTGCCGAGGTGGAACGTGGGAACTTAACTGCTGCACCACCGGGCCGGCCCCTCTAGCTAGTAAAGACCTTTTTAAAAGTGGTTTTGAGCTTTGGGTCCCAGAGCAGGACTGTCCTGGTCAAATGTCTATCCTCCCTCCTGTGTCTTCTTCACTCAGTGCCAATGTCTGGTACTGAATCGGGTGTTCCCTATGCGGCCCCATGGGCCCTAGTGGGGCTGCTCACTTTCTGCAAAGGCCCACAGGGTAGATGTTTGAGGCTTGGTGGCCACATACGATTGTGGGCGCATGTTCTTTGTTTCTTCTCTTACAGCTCTTTAAAAACGTGAGACCATTCTTAGCTCATAGGCCCTACAAAAATGGGCTGATCTGGCCTACGGGCTGCAGTTTGCTGCCCCTGGTCCAGGGTAAAGGTGGGTGGAGGGGAGTTTGGAAGTAGACAGAAAAGGCCTAGAACCCCAGGGTAGCTGTCTGCCTTTGGTCCCCTCGTTCGTCCTCTCTCAGACTAGTTCACTCATTGGCCTTGTGGCTGTAGCAGTGCCTCCTTCACGGGGCTGTGTCAGCCCTGCGCATGGAGTGCTGCCCTGTAGCAGGCGCCCGAGCGGCAGGGGCTGCCACCATTATGACTGTTGCATGAGAGGCTGGCCCACCCTATCCTTGGTGTTGTAGGGCAGCCCTCTCCTAGTGTCTGGGATATTTTATACGGTGACTGCGGCCTTGCCTCAGGGGAGAGGGCTGGAGTTTCATGAGGAAAGGAAGACCTGGGGTTACGTTGAGGGGCTGTTGTGGGGGTTGGAGACCTCGGCTTTGTCTTGGGCGGGAGTGGGGTCTGGGAGTCTGCAGGGCTAGAAGAGATCCCACATAGACTAGGGGCCAGGGAGGCCCAGGGCTTTGCCCAGGGAACACAGGGGCCTACCTGGTCCCCTTGAGTCTTGGCTTCTTGTCAATGGAAAGGCTAGAGGAGGACAGCAGTTCTGAAGAAAGCGAGGAGCAGAGCAAGCTCTTTTCATCAGCAGTCACAGCGACCGTGTACTGAGCGCCTTCTGCATCCCGGGCACCCTGCTGGAGGTGCACACCCGCTTCCCGGCAAGCCCAGGCCCTGCAAAGGGCTTGTGGCTCATGGCCGCAGGGGCTGGAGCAGGTGAAACCTGCCCGGAGCCTGTGCGATCCTGCTTTCTCTGATGTCCCACTCCCTCATGTGACCCTAGCTCTGCCTGTGGGCTCAGGTTTGAGTGGACACCGGGCCAGGGGCGTTTGAGAGCATGACTCTTCCTTTTGAGTAGTGTAGGGGGAAGTGACCAGCTCCTCAGCTGTCAGAACTCCATCATCACCCAGCTGTGGAACTGGGAGCATGGCCTGTGGTGTACCTGTGCCGCCCCTGGCTGGTTCTGAGGGCATCACCTAGGACCGGCCTCCCAGGCTGTAACTCAGCACTGTGACATGGAGCGCAAGGGCCATGTGGTCATATCCCACACATCCTGCTCATTTTTGTGCCCCCTCCCACCTGTAACGCACTGTTCCTCTATCTAGAAAAAGCCCTTCCATTGCTTCTTTACCTGGTAAACTTCTTAGTCCTTTAAAACACAGCTCAAGTGTCACCTCCTCTAGGAAGCCTACCAAGACTACCCAGGCACAGTTAGTCCCTCCCTCTTCTACCTTCTGGCATTTGATTGGGCTTCTCCTGTTGCGCTATTTTAAAGGGCACACCTGAGGTCAGCACTCCTTATGCCCTAAGCCTTGTGTGGGGTGCTTCACTGCAGCTTTTTAACATTCACAGACTGACGAGGCGGATAGTCTTAGCCCCACTTTGCAGATAAGGAAACTGAAGCTCAGAGCAGCTCAATAAGCTGCCCAAGTTCACGCAGCTGTCAGCTGGTAAGGCTGGGATCTGAATCTGGGCAGTTTGACTCCAGTGCCCTCCCTTTACCCACTGACTTATGTTGCCTCCCTTACCTTACTTGTAATTACCCCAAACCGTGAGGATACGTTTATAGGTCTGTAAATGCCTCATGAGCAGAGCCCGTGCCTCACTCATGTTCGTTGCCCTAGAATGGAGCACACTGCAGTGCACACAGTAGGTGCTTAGTGGATGCTTATGGAGGGAATGTTGAATAAGGAGGCTGTGGGGGCCGAAGCCACTGAAGGAAGGTGGGGTGCCTGGGAGGGGGAAAGGAAGACCAGCAGGGGAGACAGCTGAGTGGGTGGGGGGCACTTGACCCTTGGGGGGGAAGGGGGCTCCTGCTGCCGGCTGCCACACCGTCCTGGCTCCCTGGCCTGGCGAGAACAACAGAAAGCTGTCCTGACCTACTCCTTAGTAAGCATCTTCAGTATGCTAGGAAGTGCTTCACACGCGGACGTTCTAAGTCCAGAATAAAGGACAGCTAGTTCGAATCCCTAGATGGCTTACGTAGGCAGAGCCTTGACCCCGGTCCTTGCAGGATGCTCTTTGACAAAGGTTCACCCTGGAGGCAGGGCCTGGACCACGTGCCCTTCAGGTTCTGAACCTGGCTGACCCTCTGTGAGTCTGGGGTGTTAAAGAAGTTGTGAGTGCGTGAATTCCGCCGTGGATGGGTCCTCTCTTGCACCATGCACTCAGTTTACAGCAGACTGACTTCCCAGAGCAGGAGAGGTCTCAGGGGAGTCGGGAGATGTGCATGAGAACTCTGGCTTCTCCGTCTCCTCATGGCCCTCTCCACCCACGGGAGGTGGGACCCAGCCAGGCCCCAAAGCCCGGAGCCTCCCAGCAAGCCCAGGTGGGCCTATGAGGTCATGCTTCCTACCACACCTCACAGGTGGCCCTGTCCTGGGGAGGCTCTGGGCCTCGGGGGCAGGTGTGGCGGGGTAGTGTGTGGGGGAACCCCTTCAGCCTTCACAGTCCCCTCTGGGGGCTGGCGGTGCCCCTTAAAGCCAACTGGAAGGCTCTCTTCTTGCCTGGAAGAGGTCCAAAGCCCGTGTGGCTGCTGACACGTGGGAGGCGGGGTGTAGGGGGAGGCGGGGAGAGCGAGAAGACCCCCCTGCAGGCGGCGTTCATACAGAATGCATTTCCCAACGTATCCCTCTGGCCCGTTGGAGCCCCTTCTGCTCACGGCTCTGTTTATACATGATAGACAACTAATTAACATCCAAACCTCTTGAAAGGTCTTTTCAGAGGTAATGTTCTGACAGATTATGTCAGCAAGGAGCACTGATTTGTCTAAGCATGGATCACATTGTTTCAGATTGAATGAGGTGAATATTAAGCTGCTTTAAATGTACTCTTCATAAAGCACTAATTACACACTCCCAGGGGAGAACAGCCAAGGAATACTAAACAGCAGAGAAGTCAACAGAAGGTTCTTTTTATAGTATGTTGCTGGGCTCTGTGTTTTTCTGTCTCCTTCTCTCTCTCCCTCTCTCTCTCTTTTTTTTTACAGTAAAATCACAGCACGCTAAAGAATACACATTTATAGCACAATGCTTCTCATCTAATTATATGGCAATCATTAGTTTTAAGCTGGATGCATTATATTTTCTTTGATATATTATGCCTGAGGCATAACTCTGCATTCATTGCTGCTCCTGGCAGATTCCAGTCCCTCCAACCCCCTTTCCCAACCCCGACGCCTCTCTACCCCCACCCTTTAACAAGTTATTAACCCCTGCTGTTAGTTTGCTCATTGTCTCAAAAAAATTCGCAATTTAAATCGGCAAAAATGGGGCAAACGACACACCCTTCATTAATTTAAAGGAAAGAAAAAAAGAAAAAGAAATCTCACGTATTCCTGGGGCCTGTGCAATTTTTTATTAACCAGGTGATGTCCTGAATACACAGTCCCTGCTCCCACCTCGGTGCAGCTGCTTCGTGACAAAGTCTTCTGGATCCCACTGAATTCCCACTTGGCTGAGCTTCACTGTCCCTCAGGGAAAGAGAGATTTATATGTATATAAATATACATCTATAAAAGCCACAGAGGGTGGAAAACCATGTGGCAGGGAGCATTCCAGCAAAAATGCAGGGTGGCCCTTCAAAATGCCTGTCTACAGATGTAGCCAGAATTCCACTCCATCAGTTTTTCTTGGTGTTTCTGACAGTAGCCCTTGCCCATGGCTGAGATGGAGCAAGATCAATTTCGAGATGCCCTAGATTCTCGTGTATTCTCAGTCCCGGAGAGAGGAAAAGGCCAATTTCCATGGGGATGGATGGCCTGATATTGACCCAACAGGTTTCTTCTTGGTCAGGCCTCCGATTACCATGGTTCTAAAGATGGGAGAGACTGCAGGGCCGGGAGAGGGTGAATTCCTCCTGTGTAGGAAGTAGGCGGGGCCTCGCCTCCCTGCTGTGGTCTTCCTCTGCCTTCCCCACGCCAACCAAAGAACTGTGGGATCTTGGAGTTGAAGGGATTAGAGATTTGCTGAGGAACCTCTAGCAAGAGGGGCTTTGGAATTCACCTACTGTCACAGAGCTGCCTGCAGGTATGGCTGGAGTCCGGGGTCCTGACTCCCAGGCCAGCAATCTTTCTACTTCGACCAGAGTAACTCCAGGTGACTCTTCCCTCCCAAGAATGATCAGGGCAGAGGAAGAAGATGACAGAGTCTGCATGCTGGCGTCCCCCAAATTCAAATGTTGAAAGCCTAACGCCAGTATGACGGTGTAAGGAGGAGGGGCCTTTGGGAGGTGATTAGGTGATGAGGGTGGAGCCCTCGTGATGGGATTGGTGCCCTTACAAGAAGCGGCAGGAGAGAGGTTGCTTCCTCCCTCTGCTCTCTTGGCCGGCCACGTGAGGACACAGGGAGAAGGCAGCTCTTAGCAGACATTAGGTCTGCTGGCGCCTCAATCTGGGACTTCTCAGCTTCCAGAACTCTGAGAAGTCAATGTTTGTTTTTTAAGCACTCAGTCTATGGCAGTTGTAGCAGCAGGACCAGACAGAGACACAGCGTTATCCTCCCTGAGAGCTGGAAGGAGTCTGGAAAGGCATCTGGCCCACCCCTCTGGCTGCTGCTTGAATCTCCTTCCCAGGGCCCCCAACCTTGGCACTGCGCATTCTTGGCTCTGGCTCCTCCAGGGATGGGTGGGTTGGGGACCCCCTCCCATAGCAGTCGGATGGTCATTGTGCAGCTCTCATGGTTACAAGTAGGAGTTTGAGAGCAATGCACATGGGAGCTGGGGTGCCTGGTTCAAATCCTGCACTGCCACCTCCCAGCTCTGGGACCTTGGATGAGTGATTTAGCATTTCTTTAGCTTCTGTTTCCTCCTCATCTGTAAAATGGGAATAATACGGGTGCCTGCCTTACAGGGCTTGGTCAAGCAGTGCCCAGCTGACTAAGCTATCTCAGGCTGGCTGTTATTAGTGTGAGGCAGTCCATTTGCCTCCAGAGAGTCCCTGCCATGGTCGCAGTTCCACCTGCGCCCCACGAAAGGACACTGATTTTCTCCCACGTGACTGCTTCCAGTTATCGCCCTCATTCATTGCTCGGCTTTCACTAGGGGACCCTGCGTGCCAGGTGTGTAGTGCCAGGAGTGGAGAGAGGCGTGAAGATGACCTGCTCCGGAGAGGGAGAATTCCTCCTGTGGAGGCAGTAGGCGGGGCCCAGTCTCACGGAGTTTACGTCCCAGAGGAACTAGCACTTTGTCCTCAGAGCTGCTCCTCCGCAGGGGAAATGCTCAGCAGCTTCTTATGTGTGTTCCTCCCTTAACTTTTTCTGGTCCATTTTTCTTATGTGAAATCACTCGGAGAAATGTACCGGTGAAGAAGAAAAAACGGCAGTACATCTGAACTCCAGTGCAGAGTGTGCCTTGTGCCTATGACCCAAATACACCTCATAGTGCCGGTCACTTGAGATTGGGATTCCATTGGGTGGAGGGGTACCAGCAATGCTTTTTATTAAAGCTCCCAAATCTAACGTGTGTGTGCACGCACGTGCATCTGTGTGTGTGCGCAAACCCCCCTACCCCCATCCCACTGCATACCCGCAGGGCCTGCACCCTGGGTAAGTTGAGAAGGCTGCCTCTGTACCTGTCCACTCCCCCGGACACGCCTGCTGCTCCCGTGCTGACTCCCACCTTCTGCTCTCTCCTCGAGCCCAGCTTATTTCCTACAGACGGATTACTTGATATGCTAGGGTCCTCCAGAATCTTCCAGAATGTGCTGTTAATTGACAGCCCCACTGTCTACCCAGGGTGTCCAGGGACCAGGGCTGGCTTCATGGGTGTGTGACCAGTGCAGTGCACAGGGCCTTGTGTTCTGAAGTGGCCCGCGTTTGGGATTTAACGCCCTGCAGTCGTTGTTCTCAAATTTCTAGCAACTTAATCTTTCAATTTGTATTTTGTAAGTGAAGTCTGATGGGACAGTGGAGCATGTGCTGGGGATCTGGGGCCTCAGCTGATGTGTGGTTCCACTTCCTGCCACCTCCCTACCCACTCTGTGACTGCTGCCACCCTCTCCTCTTAGAAGGAGCCTAGGTGCAGGTGCAGAGATGGGGTCGGGGACTCACCCCACAGTGTCTTGGGGTGGGACAAACAGTGGCCACCCCTGTCCCCAGCAGGCAGCATTCAGTAGGTGACTCAGCAGAGGCCCCTTGCGCACCCCCAATCCGGGTACCAAGCATGTCTTGGTGTGGAGGTTGCAATCCTTGGGGGATGCCCCTCACCATGAGTTGGGGTGGTGGGCCTGCGGGAAGGGGAGACTAACTACCTCCACCCCAGGCAGAGTCCCACATTTCCAGGTTGCGCTGGGTTCTGCAAATCATGCAGTTGGCTCTGTCAGGGGCCGAGCTGGGCACTTCCGCTCTTCATACCCCTTCACATCCAGAAGCCACTTGCTTCTCTCAGTTCTTTCTTAGGAGCATCTCCTCTCAGAGACTAACGTAGTCCCACATGAGCCTATGCTTGGACTACTGCAGCTGCTTCCGAGGGGTCCCCTGCCTCCGCACTGTCATCCCTTCCATCACCCATGCGGCCAAAGTTGGCACAATAGAAAATAAGTTTGACTTTGTCACTCTCCTGCTGAAACCCCTTCCACAAGATTCCTCACTGACTTCAGGATCACATGCAAGCTCCCTGGTCTGCGTGCGTGTCTGATCAATGCTCCTGCCCGGCACCGTTGTAGGTGCCTCGTGGGTGGTGGCCCCCCACCCGGGTGGGCCCTCTCCACAGCTCGTGGCAATCACGAGCTTTGCTCCTGTCCTTCTCTAGGCCCTGAGGACACCACTGCATTTTATGCATTTTGTTATCTTACAGCCCAACACAGCGCCTGGCACAGAGTAGGTTTAGTGAATTGTGTAACCATAACCTTCAACATTTAAGACCCAAGGGAGTAAACATATGATGGTGGAATGATGGGGGTGCAGGTCCTATTTTTGAGGAAGAACTCTTGCCTCACCAACAGATATGGCAGCCCACGCCTTGGCCTCACCTGATGGATCCGTTAAATACACCTCTTCCTTCTAAAGCCCATGCCTCCTTCCCGGAGTCAGGCCTTCCTCACCCTCACACTGCTTCTCTGCCCACTGCTGTTGCAGTGAGGCCTTCCGGGGAGGAGGACGTGCTCTTCAGGGTCGGGCAGACAGGGCCATACACCTCTGAGTGACTGATAAACCCCCAGTACTCCAGCATAGTGGTAGATGCTAGCAGTAGGTGGTACCCAGTACAGATACGGTCTCTGCCCTCATGGAGCTTGCAGCCTCGTGGTGCTTTACTTAACTGTCTGAGCACTGCTTTCTCATTTCCAAAAGGGCCTCAGAATATCCATTATACAGGGTCTCTCTAGAGGTTGAAATACTGCATACAGTGTGCTTGGCATGGAGTTAACGCACCAGAAAGTCTCCAAATTGGCGTTCTTCTGCATCCCAAGAGGCGCATGAAGAAACTGGCCCTTCAGACACAGGAATGTCTGTGCACATCTCTGTAGGGATGTGAGCGGGTGCCCATGACACATCCCTGTGCCTGGCCTTAGTGGTCCCCAAGAATGGAGGAGAGATTGGTGCTGGTGGTGGACAGAATGCCCCCGTGGTGCACCTGCCACTGGCTCTGGGTGGCAGCCCCCAGGAGATGTGCAATCCAGTATGAAAGTGCTCTCTTTTTCTTCTAACACTCTGCTTCACGGCAGGCATCACTTCTCTCCTCAGCACAGCATCTTACCCCCCTCTCTCCTTGTTCCCAGATGCCTAGTTCTTCCTGGCCACCCAGCTGGGTCTCAACATGGGCTTCGGAGGAGACTGAACTTGGTTTGAATGATTGCTTCTGCCACCTGACAGTTGTGTGGCCTTAGGCTACTTATGGAATCTCCCCATGCCTCAGTTTCCTCCTTTGCAAAGTAGGGATAACAATACCACCCTCATGACTTTGCTGTGGGGATGGAGAGAAGAAGAGTGGAAACGTGTCCTGCACAGCACAAGACGGGCAGTCAACCGTCAGCACACGTGAGTTCCCGGCCCCCCTGAGCCACACTGAGGTCTTGGGGGCTGAACGGATTCTCTCCCCTTAGGAGGTCCTGCATTTTAAAGAGGACACTGTGGCTGCCTGATAAAACGCCATAAATTGACTGGGGTGAAACTTCGGAGGAAGCAGTGGGGTGGAGGAAAGAGAGATTTTGGGGCAGGAAATGGCCTTCCTTTACGTCTGAAATCATACCACCTCGACTAGCAGTTCTCAGCCTAAAAGCTGTGACACACTGATGTGTTACCAGTGGTTATAGGATGTGTCACAAACAAATATGTTACTAATAATAAAGTGCCACAGTTTTCAAATAATCCCCCCCATTTTTTGCAAATTAGAGGGCATTCAAGGTCATCCCCATCATATCGTCATACCCGCTCACATTCCTATGTGATTTCTTGAGTGGGATAGGAAAGGGTGCACCCTGGAATTGAGCCCAACCTGGCCTTGCCTGGGCACGGATGTCTGTGGTCACGCGCGGCCTGGTGGAAGTAACAGTTGCAAGTCACTGACTTGAACAAATGTGAAGCTCTTGAGAAATTTAGAAGCACTAGGTACGCTGCAGAGTGAGAGAAGAGAAGGAACCACTGCCTTCTGCAACAACGTGGTCGCCTCTGAAGACAGAATACCATGCAAGCAGCCGGATGCGAAGGGGCACCAGAGGCACGGTTCCACCCTCATGAAGCTCGCTACAGGCCTGACTGACAACGGCAGCAGTCAGAACAATGTCACCTTCGGGGTGGGGGGATTGGCTGGCAAGAGGCATGTGGAGCCTTCTGGGGCACTGGAAATATTCCATGTCTTGATCTTGATGGTGGTTACATGGTGTTATGGATTGAATGTGTCCCCTCAAAACGCACGTGTTGAAACTCTACCCCCTGGAGTATTAGGAGGTGGGGCCTTTGGGAGGTGATTAGGATTAGACGAGGTCGTGAGGGTGGGGCCCTCAGGATGGGATTGGTGCCCTCATGGACGTCACGGGAGAGCTTGCTTCCCCCGTCCCTGCCCTCCTCCACTGGGGCGCACTTGGAGAGGTGGGCTCCGAAACCCAGAAGGCCTCACCAGAAGCCCGCTGTGCTGCATCCCATCTCAGGCTTGTTTATAAGCCACCAGTCTACAGTGTTCTGTTATAGCAGCCCGAATGGCCTAAGTCAATGGGTACAGAACCGTGAAGTTTTACTCTTAAGATCTGTGTTTTTGATGTATATATTTATAACTTAATAAAAAATTATTTGAGAAGCACTTTGGCATCTCAGGCACACACCCGTCAGGGTTTCCTACAGCGCCCAGGGACAGTTCCCCGGATGTTCTCAGGTTCCCGCTGAGGATTTTTAGCATAGAAACCTTGGGAACACTGGGGTCGCATCAGGCCTTTTCTGGAGGCAGCTACTGGCCGTGAGCTGTCCTGGGTGGCTCTGTGCTCCTCAGAGCCACCTCCTGGCTGACGACTTCAGGGCTGACATCCTTGTCTCATTAGTGCCCAGTATGTCTGGGCAGAGGTGCGACCCTCACCGGATAGTCTCATTTCTCCTGGTGGGACAGCTCCCAGCAGAGCGAGAGCATGCACGTTACACTGCCTGTTTTGAAGTGCTCCCCGCCTGGGGCTTGGGGCTCTCAGGGGCGCCAAAGAGCAGCTCCGCAAAAGGAGGCAAAAGGCGGTCCATGGCCCAGGATGCTGAGGTGACTCTCCTGGCTGCCCATGTGGTGCTCATTTTGTTTGCTTTGTGGGTTACTTTTCACCCACCCCTTCGGTTGCCGAGGAGACAGTGACGCAGCCTCGGGTGGGGCCTCAGGCTCAGTCACTGCCAAGTCTTTTAAGGGATGGCGATTCAGTGAGGTGCCAGGTGCCCAAGGGCTGGTGCAGGGGGTGGGGGGCAGGGCAGCATGGGGAGGAGGAGAGGGGTGACCTGATTGCAAGAGGCAACAGGTTTGCTGCTGGCCTGCTGGCCTGCCCCAGTCAGGATGTAGCTTTTTACTCAGAGCCTCAGGAGGCTCACCCTTGGCTGTGTTACTAGCAGATAGAAGGCAGACGGTTCCAGAGGCCAGAGGGAACAGCCGTTTCCTGTCCTGGGTGTTGCATGGCCTGGGTCAGTTGCTCTCTGAGGCTCCAGCGCTCCAAAGCTCCTGCAGACCAGTCACGTCGGGAGCAGGCAGAATGGGTTTCTGCGCACCGACAATGCATTTACGGGCACCTGGGGGAAGGTGGCAGGGGGAGGTTGGCTGGGAGCTAGGATTCAGGTGGACCCTTCTCAATGTGAGAAATGGCTCCTCTTCCTCCAGAGATGAGGTCACTCACCTTCCATCCTTATCGCCATCACCAATGACACTGGGACCCTTGGGACTTCACAGCCAGTGTGTTCTGTCTTCTGCCACCTCAGCCTGCAGGGTCTCAGGCCCAACAGCCTCCAATCCCCACCTGGCTCTCTGTCATGTATGGAGCCTGTCCTGGCCTCCCTCAGGGTCATGCTCCACACACCACCAAGTAGCCCAATTCCAAGCCCAGGAAGGCCATTCAGGTGGGTCTACCGCAGCCTTGTCTTGGGCCCTCTCTTTTAGAGGCCCTGCTGAGACACGAGGTCTGCAGCTCTGGACTGAGCGTTTCAGTCAGGGTGTCCCATATTCTGTTCTCCACCCCAGGGCTGCAGTAGCGAGCACGGCTCTCCCGACTCTGTGCCTCAGTTCTCCTTTCTGGGTCTCTCTTCCTCTCCTGCTGCGTGAACGCCCTGCAAGGTCTGGCCGGCGGCAGCTCAGAGCGCTTCACAGTCTGAAACCGACGGGATCACTTCCCACTGTCGGCTCCACCCCTGACTTCTCCCTCTCTGTCATTTTCCCTATCACTCAGTCTCGAAACACGGAGTTATTTTTGATCCCTCTTTCTCCTTTATCACCCTTTTCTAGTCACTTATCAAATTCTGTCAGTTGCTCCCTCAAAGTGTCTCTAGCATATGTCCCTTCCTTTTTTAAAAATGTTTCATTGTTTTTCTTAGTATAAAAGAGAAATATGCTCAGTATAGGGAATTTAGAAAATACAAATAACCAAAAGAAGAAAATTAGAATTGCTCATCCTTCCCCCAGGAGCCACACCCAGTCAGTCCCTTGCCCTTTTCTTTCTTTCCTTGTCTCCCCATCCCTGCCACCATTACCTTGTCTACAGGCCTCCCCTCGGTCTCTCTGATCCCCTCTGGTCCACTCCGCCACCTTGGCCAGTCTAACCTTCTCAAATTCTGTCTCCAAGACATGTCTCATCTGGGGCAGCCACTAGCCCACAGGAAACAGGAGTCCCTCTGGGTGGAAGCCCACAGCTTGGCAAGCATATGGCGGGCACATTTGTGTGATTAGGAAGAAGGTTCCCCTTGCTCTGGGTGGAGGAAGCTCTGGGGCTCAGTGAGTGGCTGGTGGGCAGAGTGCAGGCGGCACCTCAGCCCCTGGCTGCCCTGTCTGTGGAAGCAGTAAGTAGCTGCAGGAGACGGCCACACCCTCCACGCCTTCCTCCCTGTCCCTCCCCACAATGCCCCTCCTTGGGGCCTGGCCCACCTCAGACGCCTACAGGGTCCAGGCCGGTCCCTGGGTGGGCGAGGCAGGGCTGTGAGAACAGGAGACGGCCTGGGTTGCCAGATCTTCACCCAGACTATTAGATGCAGTTTCCCAATTTTTCAATGCCACCTACTAATTCAACATGTTACGAAGCCTTGCCCAGGCTGAGAGAAGCTGTCCAGCTCTGCCACTGCCCACTCTCCTCTGAAGATGGCCGTGCCTCTGCCCTGCCTCTCCCTCATCAGCTTTGCTCCTCGCACAGCAACGTGAGATACCCGTGGGCAGTTCAGGTGACATGGTTTAGTGGAGAGCACACTTATTCATCCGTTCAACAAGCATTTAGCGAGCGCCAATGCAGGTTTTGCAGTGAAAAGTCTGGGTTTGTGTTCTGATCTCACCACTTTCTTGAGCAAGTCACTTAAACTCACTTTCCTACCTGTAAAATGGGGATTTAAATAATTCTCAACCCACTGACTTGTGAAAAGGCATTGAAATCATGTGTGTGACGGCATCTGTAAACTGTGAGGCTCCGTGAGATGTCATTATTACCCCCTCTCCTGTCGTTCAGGGTGTCTGGCCGTATGTTTCTAGGTGGTGTGAACAGGCTCCCTATGGCAGTGAGCACATACGGGCATTTGATGAGTCCTTGTGGACTAGTTAGTAAAATGTATTTATAGGACCATGTCTACCTCTCTTTCAATAGAGGATTTGTATAGATTACAACCAAACCATATGCAATGAAGTGGTAATATAATAATATTGATAATGATAATGGAGTGCTGCTCCCTGCTTGCCACTGTGCTAAGAGCTTTTACAATCGTTGTCTCCTGTAATCTTCACGAAAACACTGTAAGGCAGGTCCTATTATGACCCCCTTACAGAGAGGAGGAAATTGAGGCAGTGAAATTAATAACATCTCCTGAGCTGTACAGCTGGGGAAGGTGTGGACAGGAGAGGGAAGGGGGATGAAGCGGCACAGTGAGTCAGCCCATGGCTTTGAAGGGTTGGAGATAACATATACAAAGTCATCTGCAAGAGTCCCAGGCCAATTGTAAGCGCTCGGTAACTCATACCTATTATTACCGGGTTCTAGGCACATTGTATACATTATTTCATTTAATTCAGTTTTTACCACAACCTTGTGAGGTAGGTGTTATTACGTCCATTTTAAAACGTAGAAACCGATGCTCAGAGAGATTCAGTGCCTTTGCTCAGGCCACACAGCTGGAGATTGAGAGGCGGGCCTGGGACCCAGGTCCCGCTGTCTGCTTTACCCTGTGGTCAGCTGTCTGGGGCTTACGAACCTTTCCCCGGACAAATAGGAAATGCTCTGCTTCCTGTAATGTTGCTGGTGGTACTTCTGTGAGCCTATTAGCTGGAGGCCCCTGGTAAGGCCTGCAAGCAGCCTCCACCAGAGCCCACTGTCTCTCAGACACACCTGTACAGTTGGGATGCTGAGGGCTGGGGTCCCAGAGCTACTGTGGGCCCTCCCTTTAAACTTCAAGGGAACAAAGACTTACAGAACCTATCTTGGCCTTCCCCACCCCCTACCCATTTTTTTTTCCAAAGAAAAATGAAAGAATCTGATAATTACTTCTATCTACCACCCAACTGTACTAATTACCAACCTATTTCTTCACAGTGTGACAGACACCAGCTCTGGAAAACACATAGAGATAAATTAGCACTAATTGGTTTTCCTCTGGCTGTTTGAATTAGTATTTAAAGCTCCAATTACAAAGCAGAATAATTGCTATTAATGTCCTATCACAGTACAAAAGGCAGTTCTCCCAAGAACCAGCCCAGGTGGATCATTACTCTGATTACAGCATATTTAACCTGGCTCGTTAAGAGGGAGCCATAGGGGACAGTTTCAATATGGCGGACAGACCACTTCCTGTAGGGTGGAAAGCTTGAAGACAGAACTGTGACTGAGGGAAGAAAGAGGCAGGAACAGAAGAAGGGATGGGAGAGAATGGGGAAGAGCTGAGGCTGGAGGCCTGTGGGATTTCTCAGCAGGGCCCCTGGCCTTTCTTCCTGCTTCCCTCACTGTCTGCCTGGGGACCATCCTGGGTCTAGCCTACCCCACTCTGTCCCGAGCAAGCCTCCTCCTCAAACCCAAGGCCAGCCCAGCCCTCCGCAGGCCTTCCTGGCCCCTGCATGGATGCCTGGTGAGTCTGGCTGCCAACAGAAGACCCTGTGGGATGTTGTGATGTTGGCATCAGAATGGTTGATACCAGTGAGGAGTGGGGGCTCTGCCCTCCATCCACATCTCCTCTCCACGTTGGCTTGGTCGGGGGCTTCAGGACCCCGAGTGTGCTTGCTGCCCCCCTGCGGAGGGCCTTGTGTTACCCTCTCTTTCTCCCTGCATCCTTCTTGGCATTGTTTTCATTCTTGCTCCTCTACTGGGACCTTTCCTGTTCTGACCAGAGGACTGCGGGTGAGTTGGGGAGAAGGTAAGCCTGGTGAGGGCACCCCAACAGGTTCTGTACAAAGGAGGTAAGGTAGAGGGTCCTGACTTTCCCTGCGCGGGCTAGACGCCAAGTCCTCCAAACTCCAAAGGCCTCAGTTTCTTCAGCTGTAAAACGGGCACAACAACCTCCCTCTTTCTGGTTCCCCAGAGCTACGAGGATCAAATGAGGATGCACGGGTGGGAAAGTCCTCGTCCGTCACGGAGGGCTGCCCCTAACTCAAGGGCGCCCTTTCCTCACCTCTGGAGCAGTGCTGGCTTGTGGACGGCTCTCCGGGCCAGGAGAACTGCTTCTTGCACCTCTTTTCTTTAGTCTCTTCTTCTCTTTCAATAGCTGTCCTTTCTCCTCTTTGTCTCCTTTTCTACTTCCACTTCCTCCTTTCCTCTCGGCCTCCTAGATCTCATCTGTATCCCCATTCATGCTGGGATGCTAAGAACTCAATGAGCTACCCTTTCCTGGAGCAGCTGCGTTTAAAAAGGGAGGGCTATGTTTAACCCAAAGAAATGAGTCACTAATGGTGAACTTTCAGGCAAACTGAGATGATATTTTGTGGGGGAGAACGAGGATGTCACAGCGCTCCTTAGAGCCCCATAGGCAGCTGTTTACTCACTGACACATAGGTTTGGTGTGGCCCTGTGCCAGGCTCAACGCGATGGGAAGCATTAGCCAGAGAGGAAGGAGGCGCTGCAGATAGAAGGTGGTGAGAGAAAAATCACCCACAGGTGACTGAGGCTCCATGAACTTGACTGAGGCTGCTGACTCTGAATGCCGAGGTCACAACATGAGGCTTAGGGGGGTTCCCGTTCTGGGGGGGGGGGCTGGCAGTGAGCTTCTCTGGCCCATATGTCCCCCCAGGACAGCCAGCTGTGTTTCCCGGGCAGAGCTCCGGTGGGGCGTCCCTGAGGCCATCCTGAGGGTGCAGCCTCCCCAGGCCTGCCACCACCTTTACCTTTGGCTGCTCCGGCTCCTTTGCCCAGAACTCTTTCTCTGTTGCCATATGGGAAATAAACCAAACTGACTTCCCTCATGAGGACTCCTCCGTCTGTTTCACCCCCTCCTCTGTTCCCTGCCCTTCTGTGCCCTCGGGTCCCTCACCTGCTCCTCCCCAGGAGTCCTTCTTCCTCAGTCCTGCCAGCCTCTGTGTGCCACCCCCTTCTCCGAATGGGAAGAGATGGCACAGAGTAAGGGGCAAAGTGGTGTCGCTGGAATCCAGAACCCGGCTCAACGCAGCTCTGCCGTAAGTTAGCCGTGTGAGAGGTTTCCCACCTGTACCAGGAGGGTTGGGCCCCCAGGTCCCTTCCGGGGGAATATTCCAGGACTTTATGGCTCTCTCCTCCCTCCTTCTCCACACCACCTGATCTCTGATCTCTCAGCAGCCAGTGCCGCTCAACACCCTTTGGGGACACTTGGGCCCCAAGAGCCTCGGCCAGGGGCTTCCCCAGGTGGGCGGTGAGAAGGCAGTCGGGGCCCGTCTGCCAGGGAGAAGCCTCTGGGTGGTCTCTGCCGGGTGGGCCCAGCTGTAGCAGCCTGGGAAAGGAGCATGACTGCCAACAAATCCCTCCTTACAACCATGCCGGGAGGGACGCGCGAGGGCCGTGGGTGGTGTTCACGTATGGGGGGATTTCTTTTTAAGAGACAAGGTGGGTGGAATGGGGGAAGCCAGCTGGCTGTGGGCTCTATTTCTACTGACAAGGCTTTACCCTGTAGGTGTGAGGAATTCCAATTAAATATGCAGCCTATTTGTCTGTGTGTGGGAGAGGGTTTGCTGGGAAGGAGGGGAGCGGAGCAGCGTCTCTGCGGCACCAGCAAACCAGAAATTAGCTCCGTTCATCACAGGCGCACGGGGCTTCCCGCAGCCCTCCTGTGCACTCACAGGAGCGGAGAAGGAGACAGACAGGGGAAGCGCAAGAGAGGTTGGGGAGGCGGCTTCTCCAAACTCCAAGGGCTTCCGGAATCTCTGAGTGGGCAGGATGGGTTGCCCGACTCCTTGGCTCTTGGGGGGTTTCCCGTTCTGGAGGCGTTGGCAGTGAGCTTCTCTGGCCCATCTGTCCCCACCAGGAACAGCCAGGGTCGTCTGGGCTCACCCCTGAAACAACAGGGGTCTGTGTGCACGTACAGGGGCGTCTCCAACTGGGAAGGCAGGTGGGTCTGTGGCCGGGGCTGCCCAGGGCAGACACTGTCACCTCTGCAGGGCCTGGGGACCACTTGGACCCTCCCCTTCTTGACTCCCATGTCAGGGCGGCACTTAGAAAGCCTCAGTGAGGGGCAGCAGTTCCTCTGAAGAACAGAGCCCTGAAATGCGGATGCTGGGGCTCACATGTTGCGCGCAAGGATCATGCCAAGGAATTTTGCGGGTATGTGGTTCTCCAGAAGCCATTGCAAACCTTTTGCCATCCCTTCATCCCTCTTTTTACTCATAGATGGGATTTGGTAGAAAACATGAAAGTTCTCCATGGTACTAAGAGCAATCCATGCTGAAGCTGGTAAATACAGTCTTTCAAGAGCAACGTTATGTGGTTTTTGGGGGCTTTCCATGGGTGCCCCACACGTGAAACCCTTTGAAGAGCAGCTAGGCTAACCAGGGTCTGCGGGCCCTCCTGGGCACACCAGCTGCCTTGCTTTTAGCTTTTGAACCACTGGCCTTTCATCTAGACAGCCATGCCATCCTCTCTTACCCTCCTCCACCGCCGCTTTCTCTGTCAGTCCATGCTTCTCTGCATTTTTACTTATCTTTTCTTGGTGCTATTTCTGTCTCTATCTGCAAACACTGATTCTTCTGTCTGTTTCCCAACTGGTTAAAACACAGTCACTTGTCGACGTAAGGAGCTTAGTAATAGGTCATGGAATGGGAGGTGGAGAAGGGTTGGCAGGGCATTTTTCTGATCCGGGCACCCAAGGTGGTGGCCCACATGGCCTGATGTCAGCAGCCAGGCCTACCTGAAGGATGGTATGGAGACACAGCTTGGGTGGGTGGGGAAACCGAGCCGGCTTGTGACGGGTCCCAGAGAGGGCAGGCTTGGGTGGAGACAAGGGAAGGGTTGAGGGGGCGGGGCAGGGGCAGCACAAGCTGAAGTCTGCCGGGGAGGCAGCTGCAAAGGAGGCAGTTGTGCAGACAGGCAGCGTGGGCTGAGGACACAAGCGAAAGGCTGGGAAAGAGGCTCAGCAGGGCAGGCCTGCCTGCTTCCTCATTCTCTGATCTCTTTATTCCTTCTGCTTCCCCTCGGGTCTGGGCCTTGGGTCTAGCACAGTGCATGCAGCCAATCGCTGAAGTGTTTCCCTGAGCCAAGCTCAGGAGAGCTGGGAGAGGGGCAGGACACGGCCCTGTCCTCAGGAGGAACGCACCAGCTGGGGGCCACACGGAGCACTTAGAGAATGGCTGTTGCTGCGGGGAGCCCATCAGGACAGCTGTGGCCGCGGTTTCCTGGGCTCCCGGAAGGAGCGAGCCCTAAGAGCCAGGTGGGGTTTATTTTAGATTGGGGAGGATGTGCTCTTGGGCGGGATCCCTCTAGGTTGTGAGAACTACCTGAGCCAGGGCCCAGGTGGGCTTGGCCTGGGGTGGAACAGGGGCAGGGAGGAGAGTGGGGACCCTCGGGGGAGAGGCAGGCCTCTGAAGGAGATGGGCAGGGCACATTTGGCAGGATCTCCCGGTAAAAACAAGAAAAAGGCAGGTAAGTTCATTTGCTGGCTCCCAGCCTGCCCTGCCTTCCTCACCCTGCCAGGTTCCCTCCTCACTCACGCTGCACAGCATTCCTGTCACCCCCAGAGCTGGGGGCGGTGACCGGGGTGCGGGGAAATGTTGTGAATGGCAGAGCTACTCTGAGTCCCAGCTTTCCTCTTGCGAGGGGGAGAGAATCCAACCATGAGGCACTTTCCTGGTGCTGAGGATAGCCTCGTAGGAGGCTGAGGGGTCCAGTTGGATGGGCAAGGCTGGGGAGGCTGCAGGCGTGTGGGAGGAGGGTTTTCACTTTCTGGCTTTGCCAGACCCTACAAGAGGAATTACAGCCTGGCTGTCTCATTCCCAGGGCCATCACCACATTCCGAGTCCTCCCATCACCCATCCCCTTCTAACTCAGGGTGGGGCAGTCTCCCCAGAAAAGGGAACAGAGTCCCACAGTGGAGGACCCCTCGGACAGCAGCACTCCCAGGACAGCAACCACCACTGTTCCCTTCCTCTCTCTGGTTGCCTCTAGCCTCTGGAATGGGGTGGGGGCTGCCTCCCGCACCCCTGTTGCTGAGTGCTTTCTGAAGCTGGGCTCTCCTGCTTGTCCTGAGCTCGTCTGAGCTCTGTAGTGTGTCCATCTCACACAGCTCAGTGCTGAGAAGGTGATGAGTGACCTTACTCCTCCGACCCAATGACCCCCAACCATCCTGGGACAGCCAAATCGGTAAGCTGGGATCCTGCTGTCTCTAGGACGTCTTCTTTAGGGGCAGTTTTGGGGGCACGTAGGTGCATGCGTGCAGGAGGGCAGGCACAGCACGAATGTGGACGGGTCCCTTGGCCTCCTCCAGTCCTCACCTGGTACCCTGCACATAGGAATGGCTCCACCCAAGTGACTTCTCCCTGCCTTCCTGTTGTCCCCATTTCCCTCTCCTGTGCTCCTGGGAGGAGAAAGAGGCGTCTGCTGATGGAGCTGGGCTGGGGCCAGCCTTTCTACTGAGATGAACAGGCCTGAGTGGAGATCTTCCCAGCAAGCCTCTTAGAGAAGGTTCTGGAAGTCCTTTCTTGTCCGTGTGCTGGGCATGGAGAGGGGTTCCCAGCCTTCTCTCCCGGATCTGCTGAGGCCGTCTGGAGGGTGCCTTTTTGGGGAAAGGAAGTCCTTGGCCCCTCATTGGCACCCCTCTGCAGTGGGGACTCTGAGAACTTGTCACCTTGTTGAAGGCTGTCCTCAGAGGTGTGAGGAACTCCAATTAAGCATCCAGCCGGTCTGCCTGTGTGGGGAGCCTGGGGTGGGGGAGGCAGCCTTGCAGTGGCATGGTGACTAATCTCACAGCACCAATTATGAGCCTCTGGGGAGGAGGTGGTGGGAAGGTGGGTGGGGGAGGCGGGGGCAGTGGGGATTGAGGTTTCCTCACCAACTCAGCTGTCTGGCTCCCTGTGTGGGTCCTGCAGGCCAGAGGAGAGTTTGAGAGCCCAAGAAAAGAAACCCACAGGGACCCAGACTCCAGGCACAGGAGAACCCTTCACCTCTGTGGGGTCCAAGGTGCCCCATATTTGGACTCACTGAATGTTTTCTGAGGAGCTTGGATGTCCCAGGAACTCATTCTCCCTACAACCCTGAGGTCGCTGCTCTTGGCCTCAATGTACAGATAGAGAATCCGAGGTGCAGAGAGGTGAGTGACTTGCCAGAGGTCACCTAGCTAAAAGGTGATCAGACCGGATGCATTTATGTCTCTGACTCCAAGACCGGTGTGCTTTTTATGGCGTCTCAGAGGCACTGGGTCAAGAGCTTTAAGGGTCTTAGATGATCTAGTGCACCAGCCACAAGTGCCCCCACCCCCGCTATATGGCAGATTGAAAAACCCAGGCTGCACGCTGCCCCGCTGCCTCCCCACTGAGAGGAAGAGTTCTTCGGGAGGCCGGCGGTCTCTCCACGGGGAACGCTTGTGCACTCAGCAAATACCTGTCCATCACTTATTGCAGGTTTAGCACTGTGCTTAGCACTGGGAAGGGCAAGGAAGGACCACTCTCCCAGAGGAGAGATTCAGTTGAAATTCAACAGGAAATGGAAGAGGCGCTGAGGATCAGAAGAAAACCTTCAGTAGGTGTTGCTGGGCTTGGGAGAAGGTGGCTTTGAACCAAGTCTAGGGCCTGAGCCCAGCGTGGGGCGGGACGGAGCAGGACCTGCCAGTGGGCAGTGGGCGGGGAGGGCAGCAAGGGATGGAGGCCACCACAGCCTCTGCCGAGTGGTCTCTGCTCCTCTCCTTGGCCTCTGCAGCGGAGTCAACCCCGTGCTCCAGAGGCATGGAAAGTCTGTCCTGACGACTCAGGGGACGCTTTTAAGGGTCTATCTAGGATGAGTGCTGGGGACAGTGCTTAAAAAGGAACAAAGCTTTCCAATCCCTCAGACTTCTGGGAAAACAGTAGGTTTCAGGTCTTGGTCCCCTCATGATGTTTCTCTCCATAGTTTGGGCTGTTAAAGTATAAGCTTACAGAAGGTGATTAGCTGTTTTTATTTTCCTAGGAGGACAAATGAGAGGAAACAGGGCTTAAAGTACAGCCCAGGGGCTTTTGATTGGATGTGCAAACCCTCCTGAGAGAGAAGACGGCACAGTAGTCTGCTGGGCGCAGTGGAAAGTGGGGTGTCTTCCCAGGTGTCCTGTGGCAGGTGATGGGTTACAGTCTCCTTCCTCACTCAGGCCTAGTCACTTTCACTGGTGACAGAGGCCCTTGTTTCCCAGGCCCTTTCTATAACTTTTTGAGGCCCAGAGTAGCTCCTGCCTTGAAATCCGTTTGTCAGGAGCAACCGGGTCCTCTTCCCTCCCCAAGGATGCACAGTCGGGAGGCTGCAGGAGCCACAGGTGTTCGTGTCTCTGCCTATGCCACATCTCCTTGATGCTTTGAGGTCTACTGCTCTGCTGGCTGCTCTCAAGAGGATGCCCTTTAGGCAGCCAGAGGTAGAGTCCTGGGAAGTGGGAGAATCCCTGGGGTGGGAATTATGAGGCTGAAGGCATAACTCACCCTAGCACAACTCACCAGGCAGATAAGGTGCCTGGATCAGCGGCCCTTCCCAGCTGGAAGAATGTGGACAGTGATGGCCTGACTGCTCACTTCCTGAGTGAGTCTAATGACCAGCCTCAGACATTCCCTTCCATAAAAGGACCGGAGGGTTTCTAGGGTTCCTCTGGATAAGGGGAAAGGAAACTAACACGTGTTGAGTGCTTGCCATGTGTCAACCCTGTGCCTGGAACCCCAATAGCCTGTGGCGTAGACGTTATCTCCCATCCACAGCAAGGGAACTGGCTCAAAGATGTTCGGTAACTTGCCCAAGCTCACAGTTGGCAACCAGCTGTATCGGGGGTCAAATCTGGAACTCGTTGTCTTTGGAGTGGAACAGCCCCCCCATTCTGGGATGGCAAATGACCCTTTGTCCCCTGTCGGGCTGACCCTGGGGGGCCCTATTCTGAGCAGAGGTCCCAGAACCATTGCAAGTTGTCCCCTTTGGGACAGGGAAGGCATCCCCTCTTCTGTGCCCTGCCCACCCCATCTGGTTGCCCTTGGCAGTGAGAGTCCTGCTGGGGCTGGGGGCCTGCCCCTCCTCCAGGTCCTGTGGATGGAGGAGTAGGGAGTTCCGGGGAGAAGGGGAGCAGGGGGCGGGGGCAGCTGGTGGAAACTCCCGAGGCAGCAGGATCCGGGCTGGGAGTGGGGCGGAGGGACATGGGGGTGGGTTCCAGGCTTTTCCCCACACTTCCTCAGGGATCACTTTACATAACCAGGGCTGCTTAGTCACCGCTTTTTACTTTTTTTTTGGAAACAATTTTCTCAGCATCACAGCTCCCGTCTCCATCCCTTACTAGTCACCGGTGCTAGGGAAGTCCCTTTTCTTCTGTTCCCTAGGCAACCCAGCACATTTGCCTTTCAAATGATCCAAGGCCTGGGCGGGGGTAGGAGTTCCCTCCCCCTGTACCCGGGCCTCCCACACAGCCACTCCCCGCCTCAGTTGGCGCTGTCATGTGGCCCAGCCACCGCCTGGGGGGGGGGGGGGAAATCTGGGAGACCGAATGCCCTCCCTGGCGTCAGCCTCTTTTCTGGACCTTGAGCCCCGGCTCAGGCTCAGGGCTCCCGGCTCACGTCTGGAGGGGCCCATGTAGGACTTCAGACATGGCAGGCTCTCCTTACTCCTCCTCTAAGTGGGAGGTGGCAGAGCTGGGGCTATCTCAGCCATGCCCAGGAAACCTGGGGCTGGAACTAGCCACGCTGCCACCACACCCCACAGACAGGGCCTGCCTGCTGGGTCCCCTCCTTGCTCTTAATGTCTTCTGGTGGGCGAGGATGGGGAGAGGGGAGGATCTGGGATGATGTCTTCCTCTCAGTCCCTCTCTGGCTCCCTTGTGTTTGCCCATGTCAACCTTGACTGGATGGTGATGCCCAACTGCCTGTGAACAGACTTGGGGTGGGAGTGGGGGTGAGGTGGGGAGGTCTCTTGGGGTGGGTGCTGGAGACACTGGGCAGAGGACCCAGAGACCTAGGCCTGAGCTGCCCTCGCATATTTCCCTTTCAAGGGTCCTGACGACACGAGGCATATGATCAGTGGGTTTGATACCACGAATGATGGGTGATACTGTGGGCTCTAAAAAGAGGGTGGCACAAAATCACAGAGCATGTAGGAACCCGTCAGTCATTCATTCAACATGTATGTGCCGAGCGCTCCCTACGTGCTAAGCATTGTGCAGGCCCCTGAGAAACCGTGGGCTGCCCAAACCACCCATGAGAGTTTTAGAGCACTTCTATCTTTAGGCAGGGTCCGTGGACCACATATAGAAAATCTTATCTGGGCACATTGGAGTTCTCATTAGGAGAAAAGTCTCTTAGAATGTTTTCTTCAAGCAGGAGTTCTTAATCCGGGATTCATGAACAGGCTTCCAGGGGGTCTGTAAATGACCAGGAATTGCAAAATTGGATGTGTTCGTGTATGCTTGCACGTGTATTTCTTTGGGGAGAGGCCCATGACTTTCATCAGACCGGGGCCTGTGGTCCTGCCGAGGAACCGGACTCTCCCTGTGGTCAGAGGCTGGCCCAGCTTTGGAAGCAGCCTGTCCCAAGGTGCACCTGAGAGGGAGAGCCCACCATGCAACACATCGCGGGTCAGTGTCGCAGTGTCTGTAACCTAGTCATTAGCTTCCCAGGGTCTGGTTCTTACCTCTTCCAGGGTCATGGGGGAGACCCCCAGGCCTCCCCAGCCTTCCTGCTCAGACCCCAGGTCCTACCTCAGCCAGAGGGCACTGAACAGGCTCTTGATTCACCAATAGGCACACCTGGCCTTGCTGCCCAGCAGGGCTCACTCAAGTTTGGGTCCCAGGGCGTGGGCTGGCTCTCCTGCCTCTCTGGGGAATGGCTGGGCGACCCGGGGCTTCTCAGGGCTCTGTCTCCCCTGTAACAACCTCACTCTGATTTCCTTTCTATATTTAGATCTTTTCTCAGTCCTTTCTTAACAGTAAGCAAACGATGCCTAGCAATCTGCTTTGTGCTTTCGATCCTCTTTCCCTCTGAGGAGAGCCGGCTGTGGCCATCCAGTTGGGAGGGGCAGCAGTCTGGAGAGGCACGCCTCCTGGGGCCTCTGTGTGGTCCGCTTTCTCTGGCCTTGGCCCCTGCGAGGCTTCCTCACTAGACGATAGAGCCAGGGGCTGTCCTGGAGGGACTCACGAGGGGCCAGGCCTCAGAGAGTGGCTGCCGTGCTGCTCCCCCCGGCTCTTGAGGCTTTCTTGTGGCTGGTGGTCAGATGTCCAGGCCTGTGAGCTTTGGGTGGAGTCAGATTTCAGGACTCCCCCAGGGTCATGTGCTCCATGAGATCCCAGAGGAGAGATCAGGACAGTGGGGTGAGTAGCACCCACTTAACACACCTGTTGTTCCAGTGCTTCCTGTGCCCCAGGAGTAGAGAGGCCCAGAGCCATCTCACTGCTGAGTGGCCTTGGGAAGGCTACGTAACCTGGGCCCCAGGAGGCCAAGGATACCTCAGCTCTGGGCTGCTGTGAGGCTTACAGAGACGGCGCGTGTTAAGTGCCCCGCCTGGACCCTGCATGCAGTCGGCGCTCCATCTTTGTTGGTTTTCCCATCACCGGCACCCCAACTACCAAACTGAGTACCCAGTGATATGTAAGGGGAGAGGGTTCCGGAGAGGCCTGAAGGAACATGGGACAGAAGGCTTCATGAAAGACGGGGTGCTGGTAGATGAAGAACGGCAACAAGAAGCAGCCCACACACTTGGAGAGAGGGCAGGAGAGAGCACCAGGACCTGCAGCAAGGGACGGAGGGCAGCTCTCTGCGGTTGTTTCTAAGATTTGTCATCAATGCCTTGTTCTTAAGGAAACTGAGGCAGTGGGGTGGCCGGGACAGGCCTCCAAGCCTTGTATTCTGGCCCTGCTGCCAGCCACTGGACGTGACCCTGTCACCAGCCTCCCGTCCTGGGAGGCGTGCCATGCTTGGGTGCTGGCAGCCAGGAGCCTGATTTAGCGTAGCCTCGTTAGGAGAAGCTAATTAACAAACCTGCATTTAAATAAGCAGCCACCCGGGTGTTTGTAACCACTGCCTTATTGAATTGTGACAAGTTATTAGCCCTTGCATGTTAAATGAAACAGAAGCATCCGGGAAAAGCCCCTAAATCCAGCCTGCATGAAGCAGATTCCTGCCGAGAACACGACGGTAGCGAGAACAGCTCCCTCGCCGCCTTGGGGAGAACTCCAGGCCTCCCTTCCTGGGAGGTTACATAATCCTCTGTCAATAGGGGTGACACCAGCAGAGAGGCAGGGAGCGGGAGGGGAGGACCATCAGAGAGGCCCTCAGCTCCATCGGGGGCTCCGCCACCTTTGTGGGTGCTAGAGACACAGCCTGGGCAAGGGGGCTGACACGGGCCAAGCAGTGCCCACCCTGGGCCACAAACAGGCCCTGCGGGCTCATGCGAATGACCTGCAGCTGGGCCCACTCCCTCAGGGCCCCAGTGTGCCCAGAAGACTTTGTCACCCCATTTGGCTCTGCTTTTGGACGACAGAACAACCCGGCATGGACCATGGGGGCCCGGCCCCCCCATGGTGTCAGCTGTACTCGGAGGGTCTCTCTGCATTTCCTTCAAACTGTGGGAAGAGATGAGCAAGGGCCAGCTTCAGTGGTGTCTTGATCTCTCTATTTTTTTGAGAAAAAAGCCATTGGCCCTCAAGTGTCCACTAGCAAGGACGCCAGGCCTTACGCAATGGAGCTGGGAGCTGCTGCAGCTCACCTTATAGTGTCTGTCCTGGGGCACCTGTGGGCGCCTGGCCTAAATCTCTCCTTGGCACCTCCTGCCCAATGCCCAAGACAGAACCAGGGGGAATGCCACATGTCTGGGATGGGGTAAGACTATAAAAGGCAAGGATGTGGAGGGGAAGTGAGATGATGCCAGTTAGGGAGGCAGGGCGGGTCAATGGTGCTCAAGACTCACGTGGGCCTAGCTTGGTCACTTGTTAGCGGTGTAACCTGAAAAATGAGTCTAGCCTGCTCCCTCCTTTAAAATGGGAACAATAGCCACCCCTATACAGGGTCTTGTGAGGAGCCAATCAGATAACGTCTACCAATTCTGCCTGGCATCTGGTAGGTCATTACAGAACGCTAGCAGAGGAGGCAGTGACAGCACCGACAGGCAGATGTGGAGCGGGGTTTCCTGGGCTCGTTGCTGCTTGATGCTGGTCCTGGCGCTGCGTTTAGATTTTGGCTCTGTTCCTTACTGGTGACGTGGCCCTGGGTAAGGTGACTCACTTCCCTGACCCATCTCCCTCATCCGTTGGACAGTGCCTGTGCTCGTCCACAGCGCTGGGGTGAGGATGGCACGAGGTCACGTGTGTTTACAAAGCGCCCAGGCGGACTAGGAAGCCATACATCCCAGCCCCCTTCCCTTGTCTCTCCTACCCACTTCCTCCATCTTTCTGTCTGCCAGCGAAAGAGCCGTTCACTCTGGCGGGTTCTGGGGTCGTGATAGCAGGGAAAGCGTGCTCAGATACAGTACAGCATTCTGGGGCGTGTTTTCCTTAGAATTAGGGTGGGACCTATGAGGAGAGGCTAGATATATTTCTGGACTTTGAAAACCCCTCTGTTTGTGGTTTTTAAAAAGTTGCCACAGTGGCTCAAGAGGGCAGAGAGGAAACAATCTCTTTCTCTTCAGTCCTTCGAGCAGTCAGACCGTCAACCGACTCATCCACGGTTGTTGGTCAGAGCTCACACTCCCTGCGAAGCTCTGTGGCCGTGGGAGAGAGCTGAAGGACATAGTGGATGCCCGATGCCTGGGCAGTCATGTGAATGGAGAGGGCTGGTCCCCTCTAATTCAGGGGTTTCCTCCAGGAGCTGCCCAGGTGCCTGTCTCGGCAGGAGGTGGGCTTCGCTCAGGTGGGGGAGGCGCTGTGTCCTAGAGGGGCGGAGTACGGCGAGTGGAGTTCAAGAGCCGGCTCTGTTTTCAGATGACTCGGTTAGTCTGCATGCCGAGTCTGTACTGGGGGTGTTGTCAGAAGGGCAAGAATTACACAGGGTCTTAAACTCTCAAAGGATCTTTCCTGGTGGACGTTCTCCACGTCTGGGAATTGGCAGGCGTGGAAGAAGAGACACCAGCATTTTGCCAGGTCACTTTTGTTTCCATAGTGCTCACATCCTCTCCTTTCAGTCAAAAATTTCCTTTGTACAGATTCCCAGCTGGCTAGTGATGGCAGAGAGAAAAGAGGCATAATGACAATATTCACTCTTCTCTGCCACTGCTGTTCAGTCAACAAACACATACTGGGGATAAAGAGGATTAACCACGGCCTCTGCCCTCAGGTACTTGAGTCTAGTTGGGGAGTTGAAGAAATCAAATCTGCTACTACTACTACTTCTGCTACTGCTTGTGCTGTGTTCGGGTGGCAGATGGAGGGGTGTGTGGGCCACGGTCGGTTCCCAGAGGGGAGGGCTCAGCACTGCCTGGAGGCAGGGAGGCGCAGGAAGGTCTCGTGAAGGGTGAGACGTTTGAGCTCTGACTTAAGAGACGGTCTAGGCAGGCCAGGGGCGCCGGGGAGGGCCTGGGAAGGGAAGAGCTTAGCTAAGGATCTGCTCCGGAGGAGCTCAGGAAGTCTGTTATTGCTGGGTGCGCATGGGAACCATGTGGGGACTGGCGAGAAACAAGGCTGGAGAGGGGGCTGGGCGGGTCGGGGGGGGGGGCCCCACAGGCCACAGCAGGTGTGTGGATTTAACTCTGTGTGGGAAGCAGGTGAGGGGTTAAGTAGGGGGTGGTCAGATGAGCACAGTCACTCTGGGGAAGGGTCTCCAGCGCTGGGCTGGAGGACAGGCTGCGGAGCACGGAGCCTGGGCACAGGTGACAGTTAGGAAGCTACTGTCTTGCCCCAGACCAGAGCTGGGTGAGGGCCTGCAAAAGACAGGGTGGGCTCCAGAGACCCAGGAGGCACAAGGCAGTGGCTGGGACGGGAGAGTGGGAGAAGGGGGCGAAGGGAAGCTTCAGGGTGAGTTGCGGTCTCAGCCTGGGGTGGCTGTGATGCCGCGGGGGAGGAGGAGCAGGGGGAGGGGCCGGGTGGAGCAGGGGAGACAGGTTTCATTTGGAATGAAGCGAGGATAGGCTTGCAGAGCATCCAGAGAGACATCCAGGTGACAGGCACCCAGGTGTGGAGCTCAGTAATAGGCAATGGGGTGTGCTGGAAGCCATGGGAAAGGATGGGCTCCTCCTGGGAAAGCCCAATGGGAAAGGGATGCTGGGAGAACCCGGGACGCCAGGAGAAAAATCACAATAGCCAAAGAAGCGAGTTTCAAAATGGGAGATGTCATTAACGGTCACAGAGATGGCCCTGGGATGAGAACTGACAAGTCTCCATCAGATGTGGCAGGGAGAGGGCCACAGGAGGAGCAGTTTCAGTGGAGGACGGACGAACAGGAAGTGGAGAAGGAGAAACCGCGCGTGCAGCCTGCTCCGAGAAGCAGCGTGGCTGGAAAAGGCAGATGAGAGGAGAGGTGGCTGTGGCTGGCGTGCGGGTGGGGGCCCTGGGAGCCTCCATGTCCTGGCAGTGGGGACTGAGGTGGTGGGGGTGGGGGCCCTGGGAGCCTCCATGTCCTGGCAGTGGGGACTGAGGTGGTGGGGGTGGGGGCCCTGGGAGTCTCTGTGTCCTGGCAGTGGGGACTGAGGTGGTGGGGGTGGGGCACAAACAGCATCTGGTGCTTCCCAGCTGTGTTCAAAGTCTCACAATGGCTGTGGGGAGAGCCCAGGACACACGTCTAGTTCCACACTTCCCGGGCCTCAGTGTCTCACCTGGAACACGACATTGCTAAGTCTCCTTTCAGCTGTAAAATTTGATTGTCCTGATGGTTATTCATATGCTATTGGTTGGATTCTAAACTGATAGAAATTCTAAATTCTGGGTGGCATTCTAGTAATATCTACCAAGAAGTCCTGGAATGTGTGAAACCTTTGACCTCTGAGAATTTCTTCCAAGAAAGTCACTACAGATGTCAATGAAGGGTGGGTGTTTACAACTTTGTTCATTGCAGCACTGGTAATAATATAAAAAAATGGATACAACCTAATGTCCAATAGTGAAGGACTGGCTGAGTAAATTATAGTACATCCATATGGTAAACTACTTCTGCACTGAAAATCATGGTTTGGAAGAATATGTGTTGACATGGGAAAATGTTAATGATATATTGCTAAGTAAAAAAGCAGGCTATGTTACAGAATGTACAGTATGATACATTCATTTTTAAAATTTTTCATTAGGACACAGACCAAATCTTTAATTAATGTCATTTTTTTCTTCTCTTGGCAAGCAAGTAGAGTATTATCTGGAATAATGTAACTAAAAAATGAAACAGAAAGACAGAGTTATACACTAAGTGTGTTTATGTGAATTTTTAAGTCATTAGGATGGAAAGTAGGCTGCCACTGAGTCAAGGAAGTGGAGAGATTCTGGAATTACAGAATTTTAGAGGTGGCATTTCATTCACCCTAGAGATCCTGGGGCCCAACTCCTCACTCCCCAGATGAAGACGTTCAAGCTCAGTGGGAAGTCTATGCCAGTTACTAGTGGAGACGGGGCTGGGAGCCAGGCCTAGAGCAACCTCCAGTTTACGCCAGCATGTGGCCCCTCCAGAGAGACCCAGGTGGCATTTACAAGGTGACCGCACTCCTTGGAACCCCGAGGTGGGGCTGCGGGTGCTGCCCTGCCCTTTGTACCTGGGGGGCTGTGCCGCTCAGGGCTACTCTGGGGTTGCAGGACTGTCCCTAGGCCAGCACAGCCCTGCATTGCCACTGACCTGCCTCTGGGGAGATGGCTGCAAATGCCCTGTGGTCCATGCTCATGCAGTAAGACTGCACCCTCTTTCTTATGCAGGAGCTGGCCTCTTCTCTGGCCCTGTGGCCAGCTGCCCACCACGGCCTCTATCATCTCTTGCCTGGACTTCTGCAGTAGCCTCCTAACAGGTCTCCCTGCTCCTACCGGTCACCCAAAGCGTCCAGAGGGCTTCTGCTAAAACCCACGTCAAACCCTCTCCTCTGCTCCATGCCCTAGTGCCTCCAGATACACAGAGCACGCCTGAGCCCGTACCAGGCCTTGCCTCATCTGAGCCCTTCACTTCCCCGACCTCCACCCCCTGCCTACAATTCCTCATTCGCCCCCCACTTCCCCCGGAGCCGCACAAGCCTCCTAGCATTTCCTCAGACACAGCAGGCGAGTCCCTGCCCCGGGGTTCTTACACCGTCTGGGCCCTCTCCGTGAAGGGCTATCCTCCCACGTTTCTGCTCCCTCACCTCCTCCAAGTCTTCATTTGAATCTTGCCTTCTCAATGAGCCCTCCCTGAGCACAGTTCTAATCCTGCAAGCTGCGTCTCCCCATCACCCTGCGATCCTGCTCCGCATTCCGCCCGCCCCCCTGCCCCGTACTCCTCAAGCCTTCTGATACGCCAGATTGTTTCCTTCTTTTTGGTGCTTATCCTTGCTTGCTTGTCTCCCTCCTCCAGAAAGTAAGCTCCATGTGGGGAGAGATCTTTATTTTGTGCACTGATGCATCCAAAGTGCCTAGGATAGAGGGGCACAGTGTAGCCACTCAAAAAGTGTTTGTTGAATGAAGGCAGAAAATGAGTAAGAGTTAAGAACTTAGAAACATTTCCCCTACGAGGAAAACGTTCGGGGGAAATTTAAGATAGCTCTCAGGGAGAGGCAACGTGGTGTTTAGGGGTAAGAATTGTGGCTTAAATCTAGATGAAAGTTTACCCACCCCACACCCTCATCTCTAACTCTTAGCCGCAGAGCCACAGCTTGATTCTGTGATTCCGTATACACAGAATCCTCCCTCTGCTGACCTTCCACCTAGCCTTCAGCTGTGCGGGCTGTTTGACGACTCATGCGTTCATTCATTTGCTCCCTCACTCATCCGTTTATTCCTCACATATGCCAGTGCAGAGCCAGAAGCAGTCTTGCCCTGAGGGAGGTCAGAGTCCAGTAGGGCAGCAGAGGCCGCAGAACTGACTGCCCCGTGAGGGCGGCCCCTTCATAAGGGACGGATACAGGAGCGGGAGAGGCTGAGGTCGAGGAGGGAGCCTCCATAAGTCATGGGGAGTTTGATCAGGCGTGTAAATTAAAGTATGGGCGGGGTCAGAGAGAGAAGGGGAAGGAAGACATGCCGGCAAGCGCACTTGGCAAAGGCTTAGCAGTGGGAAGAACACCAGGAATATTTTGGGGCTGCCGCGGCTGGGTGCAATGGTAGGCTCATGTGGGGTTGAGGGGGATATAAAGCTGGGCTGGGTCCTGACCTTGCAGGGTCTTGTGGCTCTTTGAAGGCTTCGTTTTCTAGTTCCGAATTTGTACATTTTACAGGCTTCTGGAGAAACAGAGAGTTGGCTCTTTTCTCAGCAAACAGACGGGGTTTAATTGCTGTTACTGTCAGTGTAGTTGCAAATATCATATAAAAAGGGTTTTTTGGCTAATTGTTTTTAGAATAAAAATTCAAGAACTATGTATAGATATTATGCATCCAGGGTACTTTAAAGATCAAACTGTTTACATTACCCTTAAATACAGTCTTTAGCATGAGGCGCTGGGATCTGTGAGTGACTGGGACATGCAATGATCCCCCATGGCTTAAGAGGCTGGAACAATACGACAGCAGTAACTTTTTCCCAGGGTGGGGGGTGAGGTGGGGGTACAGCCAGTGCCCTGTGAGTGGCCTGAGGCCCGGAAGAGTAGACAGCTCGAGGGGCAGTGTCACGGGCCTCATTAACCTGCACTGCTGCTTCCTGCAGACAGCCCACCGCCCCACTGTGCGCACACACAGAGAAAGCTGGAGTCCACGGGCGGCTGGGGGTGCTGGGGGTGGCAGAGGAAGGGGCTGCACTGCTCGTGGGCTCCCGGAGAGCCTCAGGCTCTGGGGCAGGAGGAGGCTGGAGGCAGCCAGGTGCAGGTGGGGCTCAGCACCTCTCACGCTGTCTCCTCCCCTCACCTTCTTCCCGCAGCCCACATGGATGGAGAGGGTTTTTGAGCCACACAAATAAAGCAAATGCATATCTAGTCATCATCCTCCTGTCTTCACGCTCAAGCCTCTCTCAAATCTTAATTTGAGAGTTTTTAGAAAGGCAAATTTATCTGTGAAACCATCCAAATTCTATTTTATTGGAATCCTATTCTCAAAGAATGTAACTGACTCTTGAGAAAGCTGTGGGCTTCTCCATTTGATATTTTCCCAAACTATGTGCGTGTGCGTGTGTGCACATGTGCGCATTTGTTTTAGGGTTCTCTACTTGTCTTATGTACAAACACATAATGCATATTCACAAGGCAGCTACAGAAGTGTGTGTGTGTGTGTGTATTCATCACATGTATGTGTAATACAGCACAGACTCCTGTAAGCCAATATTTGAGTTATCATATTTAATGTATTCAACAAACATTTAATTAGCATTTCCTATTCATTAAACACTGTCCCAGCTCTGGGGGTAAAGCCTCTGCCTTAGGGGTGAACACCGAAACCCCAGGAAGTCTTAATCCAGGGTTCCCAATGAACCTTGCGGAGGGCTGTGTCGACCACCAAGGGAGCTAGGCGGACAGGTCAATAGATCAGTGTCCCCCTAGTACAGGAGAGACAGCCATTTGGGTGACACGGCAGCATTGGAGTTCCCTGCCCTAGGTGACGTCCCCAGGCCCTGGGGTTGCAGGGCCATGCCCCAGTGGAATACTTCTAGGTGCTTTTGAGGTGGAGATGAAAGAGCTGGGGTGGGGACTGGCATAATCTATCTATGTTTCCAGGTGTTTTTCAACATCTTCCTCCTCCAGGAAGCCTTCCCTACTCATCCTAGGCATAACCGTCTCCCTCTTACAAGCTTCTCCTACTGTCTGTGCAACTTATGAGACCCTTAACATGTCCTGCTTTATGTTGATAAGTACGATTTTTGTTCTGAGCTTATATTGCTCTTTCAAAGAACACTCAGGAAATTTCTACTCAGTGCCTGCCCCTGTGCTTTGGGAGACACACAGATGAAGAACCCTGGTGCCTGTAAGGAACTCCCAGCCCAGTAGGGGGCCAGGCGGGCAAACCTGTACTGACGAGTGCTGGGTGTAGAACAGAGGTGTGCATAGGGTGCTATGGGGGCAGGGCACTGGGGGGGTGGCGCAGGTGGCTCTCAGGCCTCCACCGCGGAGGTGATGCTTAGAAGCTCCCCAAAGAAACCACAGACTTGTTGGAACGGATTCCCTTTATATTATCTTTATATATTCTCTGTATAGCTGTGATGATCATATTGCCTGGCAATTTAATTTTTTAAATAGCTTTTAAAAGTCTGATTATAAAACTATATACATTATAGAAAATTTGGAAAAAAAGCTAAGGCCAAAAAATGAATATAAAATCACTCCCAACTCTACTGCCCAGACCTAACTGCTCTAACTGTTTTCATGCAGATGCTTCCCAGTTTTTTCCCCACGCTTATTTTCCAGTGCAACAAAAATGGGTTGTGCTCTATAGAATTATTATTTGCTTTTTCTTTTCACATAACAATATAGCAAGAGTATTTTACTGATGTCCTTTCATATTCCTCTTCAGTCATTTTAATGACTGCATAATATTCCATAGACCATAATTTATTTGCTAATCATCTCTTGTTGGACAAATAGTTTCTAATTTTTCACTATTTTAAGCAACACTGTGGTGAATAGTCTTGTAGATAAATTGCTGTTCACATCCATTATAATTTCCTTAGTATAAATTTCTAAATGGAGATAGTTGGGTCAAAAGCTACATACGGCAGTAGGCCCAGAGGTGCAGCGGTTAAGTGCGCATGTTCTGCTTCTCGGTGGCCCGGGGTTCACCAGTTCGGATCCCAGGCGCAGACATGGCACTGCTTGGCACACCATGCTGTGGTAGGCGTCCCGCGTATAAAGTAGAGGAAGATGGGCACGGATGTTAGCTCAGGGCAAGGCTTCCTCAGCAAAAAGAGGAGGACTGGCAGTAGTTAGCTCAGGGCTAAACTTCCTCAAAAAAAAAAAAAAAAAGCTGCATACCTTTTAAAGGTGTTTGACGTTTGTTACATTCTGCCAAATAACCCTGCAAAAGGTTTTTTTAACAACTTACACTCCCGTCAGCACTATATGGCAGGATGCTGGATGTTATTATTATTATGATGATTTTTTAAGAAACAAACCCAGACATTGTCGCTTTAACGGCTGCGGGCAGCGTGGGTCGCGGAGGGGAAGGTGCTTTCTTGTTTTGTCTGCCTTTCTGACCAGCAGGGTAGATTTGCCTTCTTCATATGTTTCTCCTGTATTTCTTTTTAAAGAATCTCCTGTTCGCGTCCTTCGCCCACTCTTCTATTTATTGACACAGGAGCGACACCAGCTAGCGCTTCCTGACTGCCTGCTCTGTGCCGGGCAGTGTCCCAAGCGCCTTACAGGATCCACGGAAACGTGAAAGCTACGGGAGCTCCAATCGGTCAGTCATTTCACTCCTGCCTTTGCAAATATGTGTTCAAAGTTCTTTTCCTGTGCTGAGATCAGAGAAATATTAATGTATATTTTCTTTTGGCTCTTATATGGTTTAATTTTAAATTTGATTTTTAACATTTAAATATTTAATCCATTTAGAATTTATCTTGATTATGGTATGAGAAAGAGTTTCAACATTATTTTTTTCCCAAATGATTAGCCAGTCATCCCCAGATGATTTATGGAATAATCAATCTTTTCTCTTCAGATTTGAAATGACTCCTTTATCCTATGCTGAGTCTTTTAATCTGTTTTAGATCTTTCTCTTCTGTTTCAATGATATGTCTGTGTATTATCTCACCAGTACTATACTTTTTAATGTAGTTTTATAACGTATTAATATCTAGAAGAAATCTTAAGTTCCAATAAAAGTCATTTTGTCAAGTTTTAATAAAAATCTCTTTCTTATCAACAAGGAATATGGGAGAAAATTAATTTGGGAAATATCAACTTATGAACTTATGATATCTCTCCATATATTAAAGTTTTTCATATTTTTCGTGAAAGTTTTTTAATTGAAAGTCTTCACATTTATTATGTAGTTTATTTATCAATATTTTACACTGTTTATTAGTATAAAATATAAATGGATTTACCATATTTTTGAACCAAAAATCAATATACTCATTGATAAGATTTTTTAGTGTTTCTAAGTGTCAAAGACATTCTAGGAGGTGTAGTTTGTATGCTGACACGTGGGAATTTCTGAGCATTTCTATAGTTAAGAGGACAAGATGGGAATATTTAAAAATGGAAGAGAATTGTCAAATCCCAGAGGTGTGGCCTCCGGGCCAACGCGCCAGGGCAGGGCCTGCACCACGGATGGCACTCAAGATTTACGAATGGCTCCACACCAGCATGTCGTCAGACACTTAGAGTCAAGGGGTGGCAAACCCAAAGGAAGGGTTGGAAGCAGTGACTCAAGTTGGCTCTTTCACCTACAGATTCACCCAGTCCCCTTGGCACTCCTCAAATGGTACACGTGTGTGTATGAGTGGCTCATTTCCGCGTTGAGTTTTGCGTCTCTTGAGGGCAGGAGTTTGATCCTCCCCGTTTAGAGCCCCCACAGTGCCCAGCAGAGCACTGAACTCAGAAGGGTGCTCGATAAATCGGAGCTGAGTTGAACGGAATTGTCTCCTGCCATTATAATTGGGCAGTTTGGTCAATAACAGGCAGCTGCAGAGGCTTCCTCTGGGCGGTGCTCTGCACTGGCTCTGTGGAGAGGACACGCCGGGCCCAAAAGAAGGAAGACTTGCCACACACCAAGGACCAGCTCTGCAGAGAATGTCAGCACCCCAGATGGTCAGAGCTGAACGGGGCCTAGGGGACCATGCAGGCTAACTCTCCATTTCACCTGGGAGGGCACCAAGGCCCGCGGGGGTGACTGACGCAACTCAAAGTCAGTGAACAAGCTGGCAGGAGGCAGTGTCATCTGAAGGCGATGTGGTCGGCTTTAGGTAGCATTTGGAAATTGGGGAGGCTTTGATTTGGGAGAGCAGAAGGGAGAGGATACTTAAGGTAGGGGGATGGCAAAAGAAGAGGAGGGACGAGTAAGTCATCAGTTGTGAGCAGAAGTGGCAGTCGGCGGCAGGGGGTTAGTCGGCGGAGGGTTCGTGTCTACTGGAGGAGCCCGTTGGCAGACTGCTTCAGGGTCCGCACGGTCAGAAGGAGCAGGGGAAGAGAGTCTTGCTGTTGTCCATGAGTGGGACAATGCAGTGCATGGTGACAGCCTGGCCAGGAGATGAAAGCATGAAAGGCTAGGTGGTGAGGGAGAGTGCCCTGGCAGGGATGGTAGCTGGGTAGGGCTGATGCCGAGAAGGGCGGTGCTGTGGGTGGGGGGCCTGATGTGCACCAGGGCAGGGGGAGGGCGAGCAGTCTTCCCAAGGGGCTGGGACACTAGGGCAGGTGCCCCTGGACAAATAGGACAGGAGGCATGTGGAGTCCAGGCTACATCGTGTGGGAGGGACTAAGCGCTAAGTGGGAGGGCTGGGGGAGGGAGGGGTCGTGGAGTCACATGGAAGGCATATGCAACAAGGTGCATTTTGAGCAGAGTTTTTTAAAAAGAGCAGCTTTTGGAGAGACGGGGCTCCAGGTGCATTAATCATGTATTTTATTTTCCGTATTTTATGATGCTTTGACATCCTGAGGGCTTGCTAATTGTAGACAGACTGCCCCGCCCAGGGCTGGCTGATTCCTAGAGCTACAAACAACTCTCCTGTGAGCGCGCCTTTCCTACACAAACCAGCCAATGCAGAGGCCCCCACCCACCACCTACATGTAACTTCCCCACACCAAGCCAATAGTCCCTCGTCCTAATCCCCTCAGGGCCAGGGACCAGGCAGCTAGAGACCACCCCACAGCCCCAAGCACAGCGACATTATTCACAGTCTCCAGTCCTAAGATTGCTCAAACTGTGCACCCTGCTGGCCCGTTCCAGGGCCCAGGAAAGGCCTGAGGCGGTGCTTGCCCCTTGCTCCTCCCGCCTCCTGACCCACCTCGTGCTTCCCTGTGTGGCCTTGTGTGCTGTGGGGTGGCGTGACATGGCATGCTCCTTTCTCTTGGGAACTGTGACTAATAAAACTTCTTTCAATGGCATTGATCTCTCTGCGTCATCACTCAGTCACTTCTGTAAATTAAGTCCTGGTCCAACCAACCAAAGCACAAGGAAAGGGAGCAGCCAGCGTGTCCTGGGGCAGCTGGTGTACAGGAAGGAGTCGCGCTCTGGCTCTGGCGGAGACAGAGCTAGGCTCAGACGCCCTCCTTTCCTTCCACTCTCCCCTCCTGCCCCCTCTTCCCCATAACTCGCTTTCTTCACCGCCCAGTGCCCTCTGCTCTACTCTCCTCTGAGCGGCCCAGCCAGAATTCCAGTATTATTTACTGCCGCTTTGAGTTTGGGGCTTAAGCCAGTCTGTGACCTCTCCCCCAGGAAGCAGCGCCTTGAGCCTGGCCTTCTTACGGTGCTTTCCTGCTATTAAGGAATTTCAGGCGCCTCTCAAGCCAATGGGGAAGAGTTCGGGAGGGAAGGGCGGGTGGACCGAGAGAACTTTCCCGGAAACTCTACCATTGCAGTCCTCCGCGGGGGCCAGACGAAGCTCTCAGGATGGCAAAATTTGAGTGTGAGAGGGAGAGGAGGTGAGAGCTGAGTGGCCCAGGGTAAATGTCCCTATTCTCCTTCCCTGGAGCCTCGGTTAATCACCCAGTGACTGCCCCAGGCCCGCTAGGCACAGGCGGTGGGTGGCTTCTCTCATTCAGCGGGCTTAGGGCAGTGAACGGAAATTTGGGACCCCTCAATTCTGGTCCGCACTCTGCACCAATAAGCCGAGATGCCCTTGGGCCTCAGTTTCTTCACCTCTGGGATGGAGCAGTAGGACCACATCAATCTGAGTGCTCTTCCAGTTGTGGAGACCTAGAAATGCATGAAGCAGGGAGCAGTCCCTCAGCCCTGCTGCCAACCCCATCCCAACTTCAGGCCGTGTGGAGGCCCTTTATTGCTCATGGCAAAGGAAAATAGAGGTCCCTGTGCTGTGCCCTCCATGGCATAGTCCCTGGGCATGCTGCTCCATCTTGTCTCCTCCAGCAAACGGCACCTCAGGCTGCAGGGTGTACATGGTGGGGCCTCACGGAACTGCTCCTCAGAGCCCCTGGGATAAGGGTTCAGATTTACTCTCTGGAATTGGAGCCCAGCTCAGTTGGGTTAGTGTCCTGCCCAAGGCGGGGCTGCAGAGGGCAGCAGACATGCTTCTTGGAGCCAATATGCGCAACTCCCCGATCCTGTGGGAGAGTGCCAATTCTTATGTACCTTTCATAACGTAGGAACAGTCCAGAAATTGGCTGAATTTGCCTCAAGAGAGGCATATATGCCTCCTTTGCTTGGACTTCTCCTCCTTGCCCACCCCAGTCCTACCTGGCCTTCCAGGCCCCGCCCACCCCTCCTCTCCTGCCCCCTCCCTGCCCCCTCCCTCGGAGCTGCTGTCGCTCTTCTCTCTACCCAGCCCAGTACCTCCTAATGGTGGTCCTTAGTTTTAAAGTCTCCCCACTCCTCCCCAAATGATGGAACCTCTCTGAGGGCAGGCTCTTTGTCCTGACATCCCCGACACCTCCCCCAGGACTTAGCACGGCAGGTATGAGTGGAAACATGTATGAGGAGATAATTCTGGGGAAAGATTAACTCAGCTTTGGAAAATCTTTGTGAGATCACAGCTGTGCTTGAGAGGAGAGACCCCCTCCTCACCCCAGAAAGGAGGTCAGTCACCGAGGGCAGGCCTGGGGACACTCCACGTTTGCAGACATCATCTCATTCAAGTCTCACACCAGCCCTGCGAGCTGTGTGGTGTTTTTGCCTTTTACACACTGGCGCTCATGGAGGCGGGTCATTGGTTCAGGATCACAGAGCAGCCATATGGACCCAGGTCTGTCTGATGCCATTTTCCTGCTTCTATCACTGTGCGCACTGCCTCATGCAGCACAGGGCCCTGCCACTGGGGACGGGTCCTCAGGGAGGCACCTATTCCTGATGTGCAGGAGACACAGAGACCGGAGACAGCAGTGGGAGAAAGCTAAGGGTGGGGGCAGGGCTCTTGACCTCTGCTGCCTGGAGGCCAGTTCCCGAAGAGATGGAGGTTTCTTTTAGGGACATGGATATTTCTTAGGGAAAAGGCAGAGCATGAGCTCACTCCTTGGGAGACGGTTTTGTAAAAGCACATGCAGACATGCATCTACACACACGCATGCACACACACATATGCACAAACATGCACACACACACAGGCATCCACACCCAGAGCCGCCACAGCATGGCTCCCCAGCCACCGCGGCCCTCCCCCCACCAAACCCCGCTCTCCCTCCTACCCTATATGTGCAATCTTGCGAAAACTCCACCACTCTTAAGGTTAATAAGGCTCATTTGCTTAAGATAGCACCTGTTTCTATGGTGACTCCTGCCACCCAGAATCTGTTCATCAACTGAGACAAGAAAACAGTGACTTCCACCCTCTTTGAAAGGAAAAAGCTAATTCTTAGCCAAGGGCTTGACAGGCCAGCAGCCCAAGGAGCTCTGGGCATCTGTCCTTCCACCCTATGTAAGTCCCTCCCTGGGGACCCTCCCCCACACCCGAGCAGAATCCCAGATTCTTCCTGAGCACTCTGGACCGTGGTTTCCTCCTCCTCCTCTCTCTGGAAAGCAACAGAGCCCACTGCGGGGAGGGAGGTCGCTTTCTCCTGCCCCTTGGCCTCTGATGTCTCCACACCAACTGATTCTACCGTGCCTTTCTGAGGCTGGCAGGAGAAGGCCGGGAAGAACTTGGGCCTTCCTCCCCATCCTGCTGCCCCTACTCAAGGCCTGTTGCTCACCCTGGCATGCCTGGATTCCTGCAGCCACCCCCAGCATGCCTCCCGCCACGGGGCTGTCCTCCTCCAGTAGCCGCAGCAGGCTGCTGGCTGACTCTCCTAAACCAGGGCTGTCCAGGCCTCGCCCTGCCCACTGGCCCACTCTGGTCCTGAGGCCTGGGGCTGAGGTTTATGATGCCGACATGACACTAGTCCCAACTGCAGGTCGCAGCTCACTAGAGAAGTAGGTTCCAAGGCAGATGTTGCTAATAATAAAGCTCCAGTTGAGTGCTTTACCTTTCAGAATAAATGGGAGCAGCTTCCGCGCTCTCCTCCAACAATGCCACTCTCTCTGGCGGTCTGAAATGCTTTGTTGACTGGAGAGCAAGCGGGCAAGTGCCCAGGGAATTTCATGAAACATGGGAGCTTGTTTTATGTGTTTGGAGGCCCAGGGGAGTGTGTTCTGCATCTGAACAACATTTTGGGAGAAAGAAAGGTTAAGGACTGCCGCCTAGAAGAGCAAGGACGGACTCACAGATTCTCAGCTCTGGTCCTTATCACCCAAACCTACCTACCTGTCTCACGTTGCAGGTGAGAAAATGGAGACCCACAGAGGGGCAGACCCTGGAGCAGCATCACCCAGCTCACAAGTGACCTAGCGCGCTAGTCTTCTGAATCCTGGTCCCAAGCTCTTTCCAAAGGCTCACGTGGTCCCCTGCTAAATAGAACTGCCTCCTCACAGCCTCTAAAGCCCTCCATGCCCTGGCTTCTCAGCCTCTGTTTGCTCTCCTCCCAGTGTGTGCTCTGCTTTAGGCAGGCTGGTGTCGGGCTCACTTATCGAGGCCCGGCAGCAGAGAGCTGGAGGAAGAAGCTTACAGACGTGGCACCCAAGCTCTTGCCCGATCCCTGACAGAGGCTTCTTCTTGAACATCTCCAAAGACCACTCCCTCAGCCCCTCCTCAAGAGACACCCTTACAGCCCATGGATGTAAATGCCCCTCACGTGTCCTAAAGTCAGGCCTCCCCTCTCAGCCTCTCTTCTGACTGCCAGGCTCATTTCAATCTCCTACTTGAAATCTCCACTTGATACTTAAAGAACATGTCAGAATTAACATGTCTCAGACAGAACTTTAGATCCCACCTTGCACTCCAACCCGCCCATCTCCCAGTGTTCCCCATCTAAGTGAATGGCTCCAAATCAAGGAGTCATGCTTGGACCATCCTTCACCGTCCACGTGTAATCCATCGGCAAGTCCTGTCAGCTCTTAACCTCAAAATAGACCCCGAAATGTCCTCTCCATGTCCACTGCCCTCACCTTGGTGCAAGCACCCTCATCCCTCCCAAAGGAGCAAGGTGGCCTCTTGGGGCCACCCTGCTGCCATCCTACACAGCAGTCAGAGTGATCTTTTCAAAGCACAAAGCAGTTTTCATCCTCCTGTTTAAAGTCCTCCGAGAGACCATGTGCCGAGCTCCGTGCCCCGGGCCTGGGGACAATGCCCTCAACAGTACTTCTCAGTCTCAGATGTGCATTTTTTTCTTTCTTTCCTTTTTTTTTTTTTTATTGTGGTACGAGCACTTAAATGAGATCTCTGCCCTCTTACCGAATTTTCGAGGGTACACTATAGTATCGCTGTTGTACAGGAGATCTCGAGAACTTAACCACCTAGCATAACTGACACTACACCCTCTGAGCGGCAACTCCATTTCTCCCACCCCTAGATGCACATTTGCATCAACTGGGGAGTCTGAACAATAATGCTGCCTGGGCTCCACTCCCAGAGAGTCTGACTTAGCTGGTCTGGGTGCATGTCCCAGGGGATTCTGACCAGCAAGTGGTCCGGGTTAGGAACCTCTGTCCTCCATAGCCTCCCTCGCTGCCCTCACTGAGCTCGCCTCCCGGTCGCCTCCCCCTGATCACTCTGTTCCAGCTGCACTGGCCTCCTTTCTCTTCCTGGAACACACCTAGACTGTCCCTGTCCCAGGACCTTCGCTCCTGCTCTTCCCTCTGCCTAGATGCCCTTTCCTCCCTTGTTCACCTGGTGAATTTCTACTCTGCTCAGGGGTCACCTCCTCTGTGGAGCCTTCCCTCTTGCCCACCTTCTCTTCTCCCATGAGACTTAACTCCATTCCAACACTCCCCACTCTGTGCTGTAGTCATTGATTCACTTCTCTGATCCCCTCACCAGGCAGGGAACTCTTCCTTGGAAGGGATTTGACTTTGTAAACTTTTGATATTCAGGGCTTGAATGACACCCACTGCTAAGATGTGCTGAACACATGCAGAATGAGTGAATGAACAGAGATCTCTGACCAGTGCAGAAAAAGGGGAATTATAATCTTCAATGATGTAAAAGACTCTACTTCTATTGATGTGACCTAAGTTATATTAACTTTCTTAGCTGCTGCATTATAGCTTGACATTCTATTATTAGCTTAAAAATTAACTAAAACTCCTCTGATCTTTTCCCCTCCTGAACTCCTGCTATGCCAGATCTTCCCCATTCTGTACTTGTGCAATTGACTTGAAACCTAAATATAGAACTTTAGATTAATCCCTATTAAATTTAATTTTTTCAATGCAGGCCCATCCTTCCAATTTGCCAAAATTAACCACCTTGTGTCACCCATCATATTAGCAATTCCTTGAAACTTTGTTTGACTTACGAATTTGGTGGGCATGCTATCTGTAAAGATAGTAATAAGATGGGGGCCCATGCATGTCACCAGGTTGACACTAATTCACTAGTCTACACACTTCAGGAATGGTTTGTTAACAAGACACAAAGCCACCTAACATAATACTCATTGAAGCTGTATTTCTCCCCCCTGCTCACAAGGTCATCAGGATTGCCTTGGTCAATCAAGCTGTACTGTGCTTGCTTACAGCTTTCTCTCGGTCCATGGGACCAGTGCATTTATCGACAAAGAAATCTGAGTGGTCAGGTGTGACTTGTTTTCAGTGAACCTCTGTTGACTCCCAACGTTCACTGTTTTCTACGTTGTCTCAGGCCATCTACTTATTAAATTGTTAGTGAATTTTGATTCGGATCAAAATTTCACTCACCAGCCTCAATTTGGGAATTTACATTTTCCCAGAAATGACTTTGTGATTGTAAACCTAAGCCCTTTCTGGACCTTGAAGGTGTAATTCTGCAGATTGCAGAAAGGCTTTCTCAGGAGAGGGGACAGAGCAAGTAATGGTCCACGAGGCCTGAGATGCACAGGAGGTTTGAGACACCACAAGCAGTTCAGCAGGAACACCATGGGGCTGGCAGGTTAGGCAGGGCCAGACCCTCAAAGGCCTTGAATAAGGTGCTGACCACGTGGGACTCTGTCCTGATGGACTGAGGAGTCACCGAAGGGCTTCGACTAGGGAAGCAGCACAATCATATTTTTATTTTTGAAATATCATCCCAAGAAGGAAAGATAAACTTTTGTAAGGGGTAAGATTATAGGAGGGGGCCCAGTTAGTAGACTTTTGTGATAATAATCTAGAGAGAGGTGACAAAGGACTAAGTTAACTCAGCTATCTTGACTTTTAATTCTATGTTTATGATTCTTTTTCTACCCCATTCAAACATCTGATTTTTCGGTTATTCCATTCCCTTCCTGGAATTCAGTCTCTTGTATCTTCTGACTTTTCCAGGTCTGCTCACAATTCAAGACCTAGTGCAACTCCTGTCTCCACTGTGAGGTCATCAGAATGATGTCACTCCACCTGTCCGTCTATCCACCTACCCAACCACTATCCATCCATCCATTCATCTATCTATTCCTTCCTTCATTCTTTTATCCACTCATTCCTTCATGCCTTCATTTATTGATTCATTCAACATTTACTAAGGGCCTTCTAGGTTCTGGGGACTGTGCTAAATGCTGGGGATATAATAAGACCAACATACAATTCTGCTTCCCAGGAACTCATGGTCTAATTGGGAGAAGAGACTCATAAACAAACTCATGTGATGAGGGCGCTAATAGAGATTTGGCTGAGTGTGGTCGGAGCACAGGGCAGGACTGACTAACATGGTCCGTGGCCATCAGAGTGAGCCTGTCAGTGGGGGTGGCATTTGGGCTGAGCCTTGAAGGAGGAGTTGCCTCACCCTGTGGGGGAGGGTGCTCTGAACTCTCACAGCTCTTTGAGCCTAAAGAGTCCAGTTAGAGCTGCCGCTGTACCCTGTGAGTTCTCCTCTCTCTTTCCTGTACTTTGGCCTTGTCTTTCCAATTGGGTAGCAGAAAAAACACATTTTAAATTTATCGAACATTTATTTATCAAAAATCTCTATCTAGCTATTAATCAATCAATCCTCTATCCATTATTATTTTTTAATAGCCACACTGCTGAGCACACTGCAGGTAAAATCGTTGGTGCCAACACCTCCCTGTTAAGTCCGCTGCCTGAGGTCGCTTTTCCACTTAAGGTCTTTTAAGTGATAACCACGTGGGCAGCTCGTTCTCCTGGCCAGGCCCTGTCCTACCTCTTGAGAACGACATATGCTCCTGCCCATCAAAGGCTCAACTTTCTAGGCTTCCTATGGAGGGTGATAGCAGATGGAAGGAGTGGAGAACCAGCAAATATATAGCACCTACTGAGGGCCATGTGCTGGGCGCTTTACACATTTTATCTCATTGAGTCCTCACTACATTACTGCCACGTTGACGCTAGTGTCCTCTTTTACAGATGAGGGGACAGACTCAGGGAGGTAAATAATTTGCTCACAAGAAGTTGGGGAATCTCCCTCCTGGGTCCATGCCGCCCTCGAAGGCCCAGCGTCAGGGCTGTGTTATGACTGAGGTGGGTGTGTCCAAGAAGGGAGGCTGAGGGCAGAGGGCCAGGACCCTCGCACCAGCACCATTGCCTCTGTGCGTCCACACCTGGCCCCGACATGAGCTGTCACACGGGCCAGGCCTGGGTAGCGGGGGTAAAATCTCCCGAAACTCTGAGAGGTAATCTGGCCTCGTGACTCTGCCTGTGGGCTCTGGGGTCAAATCCAAGTCAGCCACTCCCTAACTGTGAGCTCTCGAACAAGTCGCGTAACCCCTGCAGGCCTTAGTTTTCTTGTCTCTATTACCCTCCTCTTTGACTTTTGTGAGGATTAGACGAGCTGTTCGTGAAAGCACACTGCCCCACATGCATCCTAAGTGCTCAGACGTTTTCTCTTGTTTTCTTGCTTCCTCTCCCCTCTCCTTTTGCTCCTTCTTTTTATTCTTCCTTCTTTAGTTATTACTGTTGTTGTTATGTGTATATATAACATGAGCTGTACGAAGAGTGTGTCTAGCCAGGTGAGGAATGTGGCAGATGGGAACATGGTTTGAAGCTGCCCAGGGGCACATCTTATAGGTCTCTGCTCTAGCCGTCTGTGCAGTGGGGAGGTCCCCGGGGCCACCCGTGGGTGAGTTCTTTCAGAGATAGGCAGCTGCCTCCTCTGTGGAGTGTATGCTCAGTTCTTAGGCAGTTCAAATTCTTAGAAAGTTCTTTCCTATATGGAGCCAAAATTTACTTCCACGTAAACTTCACCCATTGGTTCTAATTCTGCCCAGTGGAGCACAGCAGGATGTCCCCGTTTTCCAACTCGATCTCTTCACCTTTTCAAGCACAGCTTTAAAGGCAGCTCTCACGTCCTCCCTCCGCTGTTCCAGCAGGCCACCACTCTACCTCTTTCAGTTCCTGCTCACCTGCATGGTTCCTGCAGGGCCTCGCTGTTCCGGTGGCTCACCTCACACTGCTCGCTAGCTTTCTTAAAATAGTGTGGTCAGAACAGAAGACGTCGTTGCAGGTGTGCTATAAACAATGCACACCAACAGAACTTTCCTGGGTCAAGGGAAGATCGCTGTGTCCAATATGCTGCCACCAGCCCTGCTTTGTCTCTTCCTAAGCGTGTGTGCTTGGTGGTGGGGATGGGGTCCCAGGGGACAGTGCCGGGCCCAGGTTCCTGATGTTAGGATGGGTGGGTTTGGACTCTTTGTCCCACTCTTATCCACTTTATAGCGCTGGCCACGAACGGGACCCAGGGCGCCACCCTGCATCCCATGAGAGCTGAGCTTAGAATTGGGTGAGAAAGACAGTGCTGTTCCCTTTGGGGCATCTATGGGTGTGTGTGAGTCAGGTGTGTGTGTGTGAGAGAGAGAGACAGAGAGACAGGGAGAGAGAGAGAAAGCGAGAGTTTTCTGCCTGATCCAGGAATTCTCCTGGATGGCAGAATTGGTTTCCATAACGACTTTCTGATATAAACATATTTGATAAAAATAAGTTAACGGCGGAGCTGTGGTGGAGCACGATTCTCAGAGTGGAGAGAGAGAGAACGCTCTTCGAAGAACAGCATCTTCTCTCTTTTTCACCCCTCCCGGTCAGCCTCTCTATACGTACTTTCCGTAAACCACCCACAAAGCTGTTTACCGCATTCCTGTATCTACCGCCCCTTCCTGCCTGAACACATTGAATTCATATTCTCTCTCGCTCTCCCGCTTTCTCCTTAGTTACCTGAAGCATACAGTATGTATGGGATAATATGATAAATTCATTTCCAATTCACTGCATTATCCCTTGAATATTTTAATGACTCATTGAATGGAGTAAAAAAAGCTATTTCAAATGAACAATTATGCTGCATTAGTCTGAGGGCTGATTATATTTAAACACTGCTCCCATGGATAACAGGACACAGCGACCTCAGCACACGAGAGCTAATTTGGCTCTTATCTCCAAATAATTGTACACCGCAAATTACCATGAAAACCTAAAGGGCTTTAAAAACATTCATCAAAAGATAATATTCCACTTTGCAGCAACATTTTATTTAAATTATTTTGAATGGGAGTGAAGGCATCTCTGGGGTGGGACAATGACAGCAAAGTGGGGACCGAGAGTGATAAGGAAATGGCGAGGGTGCTGGGCTGTGTTAAAAATAAAAGCGAAAGTGTTGGGGACTGAGTGCAGCCCTGAGAGGGAAACACACTGTAGGCCCCTCACCCTGGCTGTGGCCTGGGATGACTCCTGGGGACACTGATCTGGTGCAGGGGGTCACAGGGCAACTCCCAGGAGCTGAATGATGGGACTACCCCCCTCCCCCAACTACTACCTCCACCAAAGCACGCCTGGTTCAGATCAAGTCCTCCAGGCTGGACCTGAATCCGCCTAGACTCAAAAGGCAAAAGGAGGAGCTGTTTGGACCACAGGGTTTGTGTGGTGGGGCAGTGTCTAGAATTCTCACGTTGCAAAATATGAATCCAATAGCCTTGAGGAAGGTGCTAAATCTAAGTGGCTGCTGTGGTCAGATCTCAAAGTTGGGGGCTCTAGGGGAGAGAATCTCATTTATTGAGGTCCTACTATTTTGTTCTGTGTCAAGAGCCTTAATCTCCTTGAACACTGGGAAGCAGATACTATTGTCATGTCCATTCTAATGACGATGAACCCGAGCCTCGGAGATTCCCACTGGAAGTAACGGAGCCTGGTTCATCTGACCCAGAAGTGCAGGTTCCTTCCCCTCCTCTTCAGGGTGGCCACATAAAGTCTGCTTTACAACGAGGGCCCGTCTGCATTGTCCCCACCGCCCAACGCCCTTTGCGGCCCATAGATCTCTTGGGGCGCATAAGCTAAGCCTTGTGGGTGTTTATTACTTAAAACGGACTCTCAGAGCGCAGGGCGAAGCGTGCGCAGAGAAGTGCACAAGTATTGGCAGCAAAACTAAAATACGGGTCTAAAGAAGGAAATCAAGAATTAATCCTGTTTTCATGGTTTGACCTCTTTGCCTGAACTTGTGGTCCTGATAAAGATTGTTTATTCTTGTTCTGTTTATTATCATTACCTTGCTTCTGGGCATATAGAAAATCAGAATATGTAATATATATAATATCGATGCATATACCAGAATAAATATATATATGTATGTATATATATTTAAATTTCTACAGGATATGCTGCTGGATTGATTAGGAACAAAGATAAATTTGCCTCTTTCTATAGCACCTCTCTCTAGGGACGCTTCTCCTCTTTGCAAATGTAATTTCCTTTTTCCTTGTCTCAACCCTGAAGAGTAAGGGTTTGTGTCAGTTTTACAGACCAGAACCCGCAGTCTCAGAGAGGTCAAGTGACTAGCCTGAGGTCACTCAGTAGTGGGACCGAAGATTCAAACAGAAGTGTCCTGACACGTGCTGACCGCATAACGGGACGCAAGGGGCTGTGATCATAGCCTGTTTATTGGGTGTCCCAATTATCTTATTCACCTACTTAGAGGTCCTTTAAAACAAGCATCTCTCATTATGGAAAAATTTAAGCCTATAGGAAAGTGGACACAACAGGGAACTCCAAGAGGGCCTTTTAATTCTACCAGAGTCGGCTGCGCCTACGGCTGCCAAAGGCCGAGGGAACTGAAGAAACAGGAACTCGCCATTTCTCTCTCTTTCTTAAAACCAAAAAGATATTCAGGGCAAATGCTCGAATCATTGATGGTTTCTAGGAAGATTTTCCTTTTTTGAAGAAAAAAGGTACTCCTGTCTCCTTAATTGTTCTTAGTGTTCTTTGTCACCAGTCATGATAGTCTTTGTGGAAAGTATTAATATACTATCTTTCTGTGTTCAATATTCCCATTAACAATAAAAAGCCTAATGAAAATATCTGCGTAAAAAGCCCTGAGCACTAATTTCAGAGACAAATAGAAGACGAACCAATAAGCGTTTCTTCTGAAATGAATGATGCAAATTAATTGATACCTTAATTAGGCTTTAGCATGAAGATTATTAGATTGCATCAGAGCTGAAAGACATCTTAAAGGAAAAGCTGAGGATGTGGCTCTGGGGGAAGAAAGACTCTCTGTGTCAATGCGCTGCCAGAATTTCTTTTGCTCAACGAGAGATTTTCATAGCGGGGCGGAGAAGCTTCATGTGTCAGTCCCCGCCTGCCCTAGCCTGGCCAGGTTTGGGGACTGAAGTCTCGTCATGTCCCTGAGCTGATGGGTACCCATGGAGGTAGGAGGTTCCACCCTGAGCGAGCCCCTGGTGCCCTCGTAATCCCACCCGTGCTGCAGCCTCTTTCTCTGCCTCACCGAGTTGAAGCCCTCAGAGGGCAGAGACTTCTGCCACTTTGTCTGTGTTTTTGACCCCAGTGCTAGCGGTGCCTGACTTCGAGCGATAATGATAACATGACAGCAGTCATGCAGAGCTCCCTGTGCGAGCTTCATAGCGAGAGTGTGAGGTAGGGACCTTGGTGTCCCCACTTTACAAGTGAGCATATTGAGACACAGGTTGAACGACTTTCCCCCAGAAATCACACAGCAAATACTAGTGGATTCAGATTCAAACCACAGCAGTCTGGCTCCAGATTCCTTGTTCTTAAATGCCATGCCGTAGCAAATAGTGGTCGATCTATACTTGCTGAATTAAATGAACAATGGCTACCATGAATGCTGGCCCCTCCTGATGGAGTTCTCTCTAGTTCCTAGTTTCTATTGAAGGACTAGAGCTTTATCCTACTCTCTCCTAGCCCCTGTTGTCCTCTTTGGCTGACTGCAGATGGTTCCTATATTCCTAAGAACTGATTGTGGTCCTGTTTCAATCTGGGCAAACAGTCCAAAGATTGTTTCTGCTGAGGGGCTCCTAGGGCTATGGTGACCCAATTAGGCCTGGGCCCCTGATACCAAGGCCAGCCTAGCTTCCACCATGTTTGCCTCTGTGGTTATTGTGCGTCTCAGGGCCATCGTCACTCCCTCTCCATAGGGAGTGACTTTATGGCAGGCCTTATAGCTGAGGCTGCTTACTGCTAAGGGGTGATGAAATACTTTTATGGGGTTCAAAATGTTTATCAGGTGCATTTGTTTACCAAGACAGCATTCCCTGGGGAGGTTACCCAGAAGCATCCACCCATAAAAGGTAACGGGAATTAGAGCCCTGGGATGGTGGGGGAACCCAGAGATTCTGTCTCCCACCTGACAGACAGGGCATGGTGGCACGCCCCTTGCCACAGTGGACCTGGCAGGAGAGGTGCGGTGTGAACACAGACCACACGGGCTGGCAGGAAGGGCGTGCAGGCTGAAGTTGGGGGGCCTGGATTGAAGACCCACGCTGACAACCCGCAGGCTGAGAGACCCGTCACTCAGTCTCTCCAAGCTTTGCTGTCTCCATCTATAAAATGGGGACAATGCCTAGTTCACAAAGCGATGGCAAAGATCAAAAGAAAGTTTCAAAAGTGATTTTCACTTGAAAATCGTTCCACAAATGGGTGATATTAACAGTGACCAAGGCATTCGGACGCTGAACGCTTCCGTCTTCCTTCAAGGTGCTAAGCTCTTCCTGGGTGCTTGTTAAGTGTGGACGCTGTGTTTTCTCTGACTGCCTGAGGTGGTGCCCGGGAATGTGCGTTTTAACAAGCTGGCCGGCTGCTGCAAATGCGCTCTGATGTTTGAGACCCCTCAGCAGCACTGACGCCACCCCAGGGGAAGTGCTTCTGGGTTTGATTGGAGCCCTCTCTTCCTCTGGCCAAAGGCCACAGCCTGAGACCTCCACAGCCTGGTTTGTACACTGGCTTGGCAGTTGGTGGAATTTGGGAGCTGGTGGGCCGGCTGAGCGGATATAGCTGAGGAGGACTGCTGCTTCCTGCTGGACCCCCAGATCATGGAAAGTGGGTGAAAACTCGACTGAAACCGAAGCCTCCTCCAGCCTAAGCCGGCAGGCCAAGGGCATACCCGGCCAGGTGGCCCTGGTAAGCTCTGTGGCTTACCAGCCTTGCTGGACAGTTGCCACCTGCCACCTGCTCGGCTTCTAAGCTGGGATGCTGAGGCTGAACCCAGGTTTGCAGCGTGGCTTTGTGAGAGAACAGTCCTGAGTGCACACTGAGGTGGGGGAGGCGGCCCGGGGTACTGCAGGCCTGGAAGGGAGGGAGCCTCGTGGCCCCAAGGCCCCTCACTCTGAAATCATTCCATTCTCCACAGCTTCTGAAACCTGGCCTCAGAATTGCCCAGCAGACCCCTCTTCCGGAAAGCCTCGAGTGCGTGGGGCAGACTGTAAATATGGCGTCCAGAGCAACACTACTCTCTTGAGAGTTTCACCCCCTTATGACCACCAGGTGTCCCAAGTTCAAAAAATGGCAATGCTCTCCATTGGGGCAGGATCCAGAATCTTTCCCCTCCCTGCCCGGCAGCGTGAGCCTCCCCCAGGTCTGCTCCTTTGCGTGTTTGTGGTGTTTCAAGGCTCTTCAGTAGGCCCAGGGGCGCTCGGAGGGGAATAGGTTGGAGCAACACCCCTGCTTTCCCTTGGGTACCTGGCTCAGACGCTGTCCAAGAAGCTGCTGCTGGAAGTCTCCTGGAGGGAGCGCCTCCCACGGCCACAGCCAGGGCTGCCTCCAAGGATGCACTGTCCACCTGAGCACCCTTTGAAGGGCCTGTGGTCACTGGGCAGGGCTCGGTTGCCGGGGCAACTCCCCCCACACCCCCACTCCAGTGGCTGAGAGCCCCTGGCTTCCTCAGGAGAGTCAGTAGCTAGTTCAGACTGATACCCCTTCCTCCACCCCATAACTTTAGAAGGGAAAACATAAACTCCTTGTATTTGTGGCATTCTCTACGTGTTAGCAAGTGCTCTCAGTAGGGTCTCTCACTGGATCATCACAACAACCACATAGAGAAGGTAACAGAGTTCCTGTCTTACAGAAAAAGACAAAATGCCCAGAGGGTTCAAGACGCTTGATGGAGACCACAGAGTTGGGAACCAGCCAAGCCTGGATCCAAACTTAGTCTTCCTAGTTCTGAGTTCCCATTGTCTTATGGGCTTGATGCCTTTGCACGCTCCATACAAAGGCCATCCGCAGGCTTTCTAGGCACAGATGCCTGAAGCTAGTGTGGATTTTCCCAAAGTGCACTGCCAAGCACTCGTGAACAAAAGATTCAATAGTCAAATGAGATTGGAAAATAAATGCATATTATACAGTGCATGTTATGATATTCAAGGCTCTAAAAAGCCCTTCAGTGATGAATGGGATTAATTGTTTAACTCAGAGTCTCCAAAATTTGTTTGGCAATAGAGCCTTTTTTTCCCCCACATAATGCCCAATAACAATCCACCAGATTTGCATTCCTCAGACCTACTTCGGCTAGGGTGTGCCAGGCTTCTTCACAATTATGGTGATGACAAAGGGGCAAAAATGAGGGGAGGCCACTTGTTTCTGCCCAAAGAAAAGGAAATTGCCGCGCCTCTGGCCCACCAGGAGGAGGCGCTCCTGCGCGATTCCCCCTGGCCAGTTCCGCCACCAGGACTGCACAGAATCACCCGGTGCCCCAAATCCAGGCCCCTGGCAGTGATGTGCTGGAGCCAATTGTTAAATTTTCAGGAATCTTGTGAGTCAGTCATTAAATCATCAGTAGCTTGAAATTGGCCAAGATGGGAATAGTTATACTACAGGAATCAGAAAACACTACAAATTGGGGCTTTCCCCTCCTACCTTTTATCCTGAGAGACTGTTGACCTGTGAACCACTGATCCAGGGACATTTTTTGAAATTGTTAGAAATCTTGGGGAGGTGCTGTGACAGGTGGGTGCTGCAGGCAATCTGACAAAGAAGTCTTTGCTTATCAGAGTCCTCAACCCTCCTTACTGAGAGCTGAGAACTGCACAGAATGATAATCTTTCAGCTACAATCCCACATGAATCAGAAAGTGCCTCCTGGCCTGCTTACCTTGATGTCTGTCACCAGCCAATGTCTCCAGAATTGGGCACTGGGAGAAGATCGGCTAGGGGCATCCGGATCCACCATCACCAGGATGTAGGTTGCACCCTGTAACACATTCACCAAAAGGAAATGTAGCATCTAGAATTCCGACAGGAAAACCACAAGGTGCAGACTCTCCTTTTAGCTCAGTTCTGGCTAAAATGACTGACCAATCCCATGGCTTCCTACCCAGTTCACCCTTGATCTCATGACATTCCTCTTGTGTCACGTGTTTATTCTCAGGGAAATAGAAGCCCATTAAGCAGTTAGCTCAGTAGCCGCTTTCCCTTTATGAAGAAGTCAAACAACCTATTTCCTATGCACCCGAGGTCCCAGCAACGTGCTGTGCCGGGTACTGCAGAGGAGACAGGAGACCCGAGACAGGGCTTCTGCTCTCAGGACGCTCTTGGTGGAGTCCGAGAGACTCACTTTTCATTCAGCAACTCTGCGAGAGCTTCCCGTCTGTCAGGAACCGTGCCAACTGCAAGAAGTGCCATTCATTCCTTCAACAAGCATTTGCTCAACACCTACTATGTGCCAGAAACTAGTCTAGGTGGTAGGGACCCAACAGAGAACAGGAGAGTGTGACCCATGCTTTCAGGAAGCTTTTCTTCTAGGTAAGAGACAGATTTAAAAAAACACAAAAAACAGGAAATGTAAAGCTGTGATTAGTGCTACGATTAAAATAAAATAAAGTGGGGCGAGAGGGAGAAGCACTCTGAGAAGAGGAAACAGCTGCTCCAAAGGCCTTCGAGTGGGAGAAAGCAAGGGTCTGGGGAACAGAAAGAGCGCCATGCGGCCGGGGGCTCGACACGGCAGGGTTGGCAGGTGGGTGAAGGCCCCACCGCAGAAGCCTTTGTAGGCCCGGCTGAGGAGTGGGGCTTAAATCCATAGAATAATGAGATTATTCATGGAGAGATTAGACATGGAGAAGAAAAGAGGCGTCATGGCTGAACTTTAGAACATGCTAATGTTGAAAAAGAGCAGAATCTGGCAAAGGAGCCTGTGAAACCAGGAAGCTGGGGGGTTGCCTGAAAAGTAGGTATCGTGGAAGCTAGGGCAGAAAGTGTTCCATGCGGTCACCTGTGGCAGATGCTGCCAAAAGGTAGAGCAAGATGAGGACACAGATGTGACAATGTGATTTGACAACTTGGAGATCGCGGTTATCTTGGCAACACCAGTTTCATTGGACTAGAAAGGACTGATGTTTGATCACAATAGGTAAAAATGATAAAAAAAGAAATTTTAGTGCAAAGGACAGCTGAGATGTGGAGTGACTGTCACTAGATAGGAAGGAAGAGTCAAGAGATCTTTTTTTATTATGATTTTTGAAAAGATGTGTGACAGTCAGGCATGTTTGCAGGCGCATGGAAACGGTCCAGTAGAAAGGGAGATATAGATGGTAGACAGGAGCATGGGAATGAATGCAAGAGGCAAGAATCTGAGGGGTGGGAGGGGAGAAGATCCAGAGCAAAAGTCGGGGGGCCAGCCTTTGGTGGGTGCAAAGGACACACATTAAGATGCAGGGGAACTGGAAGATGTGGTGGCAAGCAATGACAATACTGTCTTGTGAGTCCTTCTATTTTCTCAGTGAAATTAGAGGAAGGTCATCAGGGAAAGAGGGATTATAGGAAGTTTGGGGACAGAGAAGAAGGTGTGAAATAATCATTTTGGAAAGTGAGAAACTGAATGTGTCATAGGTACGTAGTGAGGTTACTGCGCCATATTACATCCTACAGCTGTGTGCTTTTTAACTGTTCAGGTGCAGACGTGGAATAAGTGGTTATTGAGCCTAACTTGGATAGGGACTTAGACTGGTGAGTAAGATGGAAGAGGAGGGAGTGAGAGGGTAAGAAGTAAGATAAATGGAGAAGAGTCCTGGGCCTCCTCTGGATCTGGAGGGAGAGACAGACATAACAAGTACGGCATGTGAAGTGCCTGAGTAGAGGAGCACTTGCCAGGTATTAAGGGAGCACAGAGGAGGGAGCCTAGGAAGGCTTCACAGAGTTGTCTTTTGAGCTTGATTTTGAAGCATGAGCTGATACAGCGTCAAGTAAAGGCCTCTCTAGGCAAAGAGAAGGGTGTGTTCAAAGGCATGCGGTCTCTGGGGAATGGCCAGAATCTTGGTGTGCTGGGAGACAGGGCATCTAGAAAGGAATGGTAGGTGACAAGGCTGAAAGATTATTGAGACCAGATAATAGAAAGCCTTACATGTCTTAAGTCGTTTATAATTTGTTTTGTAACAGGACCCACTGAAATTGTTTGAATAGACAACTGACATGATTAAATGTGGCTTTGGGAAGGCACATGATGAGGAAGAGTAAAAGATTAAAAGCAGAGAAAAAAAAAGACAACTGGGATATTGCAAAGAGGGATCATGAGGGCTTGAAAATTCAACTAGGAGCAATAGAGACAGAGCGAAAGGAGAGGCATTCGTACCCAGAGTCGCCAGTACGAGGTAACTGACAGGCAGATGTGGGAGGGGGAGAGGCCCAGGATGACTCTGGGGTTCTCTCTCGGGAAGTTAGGTGGACTATGGTAGCATGAATATTAGGAGTAACAAATTTGGGAGACAGCGAGTTCGGTGTGGAAACATGCAGGCAGAGACGTCCTTTGGATGGAGCTATGAGGCTAGAGCGCTCTCAAGACTTGGCATGTGGATAGTGGACGTGGGATGGATGAGATGTTGGGGAGAACTTTAGAGTAAGAACAGAAGAATTCTGGGAACTCAGAGGGGCAGGGAGAGGAGAGACTGAGGAGAAGACGGTGAGGAGGAGAAGCAGGGAGCATAGTGAAGAGAAAAAGGGTTCAACGAAAGTGGGGATGGGGTCAGTACCAACAGAGCCATCAAGGGAGAGGATCACAAAACAGCACTGGCCGTGACAACCCGGGAATCACTGGCAACTTTCCAAAGAGGAGTAGTTTAGAGCTAAAGATAGTTTGTTGAATGTTAAAATCCAAAAGAAGCAGTAAACCACTTATTAGATATTAGAGGAAAGTAAATGAGAGCATAAAGCCCAAGGAAATCTCTAAGAACTCAGAAGACAAGGATAAAGTGATGAAAATATTATGGGGAAAGTAAGATTATGACTTAAAGAGCCCGTGTGTGTGTGTGTGTGTGTGTGTGTGATCCGAATGCAATCCCAGAGAGAAAGACTGTCTAATTGATACATCCAAGAATTGGTCCTAGCCGAAGCAATAAAAAAACCAAACATAAACAAAGTATAAATGCTGTAAAAGAATAAATAAAACCATCTATCCTCTTTCTGTCTTTTCATTAATTATTTTGCAAATGACATGACTGCCTCCACAAGAAATCCAAAAGATTCAGCTGGAAACAGCTGGACTAATATTCAGTAAAGTGAAAATGCACACAAAATCAGTACTTTTCCTACAGCCTAATAGTTGTCAGAAAATATACTTTTAAAATCCCATTTACATTTGTAATAAATAACATAAAATATCTAGGAATAAACGATGAAAAATCCAAGGCATATATAAAGAAATCAAAACATTCCTGACGTACGTAAAGAAAACTTGAATAGATGGAAAGAGACATACTATGCTTTGAAATCAAAATAATCATTTGAAAATATGTCAATAATCTCTTAATTAATTAGTTAATGTAACACAATCCCAATCAAAATCCTAAATAGATGTTGTTTTGGGAACTTTCTGGAATGATTCTAAAGCTCAGCGTAAAAGCAGAAAAAAAAAAGAATTAGCCAAAGCAATATTGAAAAAGATGAAATAGCTGGATGGTATTGGTTTTGTAGATATTAAAATGTATTAGAAAGGCACGATAATTAAAACAATGTGGAGTTGATTAAGGAATTAATAAGTAAAGGAAGCAGAATATAGAATCTAGAGAGAAAATCACACGCTTAACATAAGTGTATTTAGTATGTGATCACATCATCATTAAGCATATGACATTTAATATATGACAAAGTTATTTCAGCTCAGCAGGGAAAGCGCACATCATTCTGTAAGTGCTATGGAGACAACTGGCTCACCACACGGAACGAGTAAACTTCAGTCTCTGTTTCTCTCATACGCCAAAAACCTTCCAGATTTAAGTGTAAAAACAAAAACTTAATAAAATTATAGTAAATTCATATAATGGAGTACTTTGTTAGAGTTAGATCTTTATATTTTAACACGGGAAAATATCCACAACATATTACTACGCAAAAGAAGGAAGCTGCAGATTAGTGTGTACAATATCATCTAAAATGTGCAGGAAAACTTCTTGTATCTAACTATATATATATTTATAGATATATTTTCATATGCATAGAAAATGTCTGGAAGAGCACACAGCAAACTGTTAACAGTAAGTGGCATGAGGGAAAAGATTGATATATTCAACTAGATATAATTTTGAAACTTTTATATGACAAAAAAAGAAAGCAAAATTCAAAGACAATAAGCAGGGAGAAAATATTTACAAGAGCCATGATAAAGGGTTAACATTCTTACTATATAAAGTATTTTTTAAATCAATAAGAAAAAGAGTAATAACCCAATGGAAAAATAAATGACATGAGCAAGCAACTCATAAAACAAGAAATATAAATGATCAGCAAACACATGAACAAATGCTCAATTGCACTCAAAGATATGCAAATTATAAATCAAATTTCATTTTTATCTATAAAATTGACATTTAAAAAAATCTTTATCCCGAATGTTTAAGGTATCTAGAAGCAATGGGTAGGTTACAAAATCTTGTGTAACATATAATTTCATTGTCTTTGTGATCCAAAAGAGGAGACCAAAGACATCCATCAGACACATATAGACCTCTCCAAAGAAAGAGAACTAGGAAGACAGGAGCTGAGCTGTTGACTGATTGTCTCTAAATGACGGGTAATTATGAACTATTTTCTTCTTTATGCTTTTCTGCATTTCCCAAAGTTGCTTCAATAAAATGCATTGTTTTTACACTTAGAAAAAAAGATTTGTACTTTAACAAAAGCCTCTGTAAGAAGTCTCAGAACCCTCAGTCTTCTCCTGGTCAGACAATACCCAGGGAACGGCAAGCTTCTCCTCCTTCCTGCCTCCCTGTCACCGCCTCTCCCCACCCCCCACTGCTGCTCTCCTACACTGATGTCTGCTTGTCTAGTGGGGAACTAGGAGATTGGTCTTCGTGGGTGAGTCTGTGTTGCATGGCGCTCTCTGAGGTACTTAAATCTGAGATGTACCCTACATCCCCTTCCTGCTAGGCAACTCCATAGCAGATCTCTTCAAAAACTCAGCAGGAAGAGAGGGCTTCTGTGGCAATGGTCTTGTACCTTGTCTCTCAGTGCAGTCTGGGAGCTGGTTCCCAGCCCTTTCAAAGACCCCCATTGCCAACAGAAGCTCCCTAGCAAATATTTGGCAGAGAGGGGGGTGGTGCTCACCAGATAAATTGGGAAACAGGCTGTTCAAGAGCTTGGCTCTTAGCTAGACTTCTGGAAGTCTGACCCAGGCCCCCGCCTGTTCTCTGCAGGTCCTTGGAGCACATCAGCTGGTTAGGGTGGAGTAAAGGAGATCAGCTAGCCTCTTGGCACGTGACACTCATGTCTGACCACGGTGGGCCATCCTGCAGGCACAGCCAAGAGCAAGACATGCAGTCAACACTTCCAACAATGGATTCACCTCCTGAGATCTTTGTACTCGCCGCATGTCTTCTTGCTCGGGACAGAGACCATTTTATACTTCTTTGGGGGTGTCACATAGATCTAGTGAATGGCGGGCACGCAATAGGTAGCCATGAATGCTCATTGCACTGTGGGCTGGGACTCAGCTAAGTCTTTCTCCTCTCTGGCTTGTTCCTAGGAAGAGACAGAGCTAGGTGGTCTACTTTCCTTCAGGTTCTAACATCCATTCAGTGGATTCTGAAATGTCTAGATATAATGTGAAAGTAATCCTGCTTATATGACCCAGCAGTCCTACTTCTGGGTGCTTATCTAAAAGAATTGAAATCAGGATCTCAAAGAGACATCTGCACTCCCGTGTTCTTTGCAGCATTATTTATATGGCCAAGATGTGGAAACAAATCTAAATGTTCATCAATGGATGAATGGTTAAAGATAACGTAGTAAACACACACAATGGAATATTACTCAGCCTCAAAAAAAGAAAGAAATTCTGTCATTTGCAACAACATGAATGAACCATGAGGACATTATGCTAAGTGAAATAAACCTGTCACAGAAGGACAAATAGTGTATGATTCCACTTATATGAGGCATCTAAATAGTCAAACTCGCAGAAGCAGAGAGCAGCACAGTGATTGCCAGGGGCCGGGGGGAGGAGGAAATGGGGCAATTGCCGTTCAACAAGTGTGAAGTTTGAATTATGCAAGATGAATAAGTTCTAGAGATCTGCCATACAACACTGTGCCTGTAGTTAATAACATCGTATTATACACTTTAAAATCCAAGGGAGTAGATCTCACGTTCTTACCACAAGAAAACAAAATTTAGAAATATAAAAAAAGAAAGTAACCCTGCTTGAAGAAAGCAGGATGGAATCAATGTCCTCGTCAAACATTTTGCAAAGCCTGCAAAGCTTGGAGCCCGACAGCGCTCTGTTGGCGGGGGTGTGGGGAAGCCTCATACATGCTGTGGGATGCAAAATGGGGGCAGTTTATCTTTTGACTCAGTCATCCCATTTCTGTGATTTTTTCCCCCTAAAGATATCTGCATATTTGTGAAATGACTTTTATATAAGATATTCATTTCAGCCCTGTCCATAATGCAAAACTAGGAAATAACTCGTGTCCATCAGTCGGGGATTGGTTAATAAACATGGATACATACTCACAATGGAATACCTTATAGCTGTAAAAAATATTGAAGATCTCTAAGATCTGATAGGAAAAGCTCCCCAGGATGAATTAAGTGAAAAAAGCAAGGTACAGAACAATGTTTCTAGTACCTTACCTTATTTTTATACAGGAAAGAGAAAATAAGATATTTCTTCACATTGGTTTGTATTTGTAGAAACAAATTCTGGAAGGATATTTAAACAAATAAGCGAATGAATAGAGGATGTGGGTGGTGGTGGTGATATGGGTAGATGGGACAGAGTGGGATGGAGACCTCTCCTATATGTTTGTTCTAGCACTGTGATTTTTGGGCCACGTGACTATACCATCTGCTAAAAATAAACTAAAATTATGAAACACAGTGCAATGTACAGTAATCACATGGTGTTATCTGGGAGACGCTGTCTCTAGGGTCTGGCACTGATGCTGAGTGGGAAAGAGGGATGGCCTGGTCCCTTTGGGGCAGGGATTGCTTGGGGAATCCTTGCTCCGTGCTAGCGGGCAGCTAGGGCAGGGCAGCTGCGGGATCAGGGCTCCGGGCCTGGTGCGCAGGGCGCAAGCAAGGTGCGGAAGCCAGGTTACAAGCCCCGGAGCTCTGAGATTATGAGGGCAACAGAGAATGAGAATTAGATCTGGACTTGTCAGATGAACTCTTTTAAACAGTTATATTGAAGTATAATTTCCATACCACAAACTTCACCCCTTTTAAGCATGTATTTCAGCAATTTTTAGTAAATTAACACAGTTGTGCAACCATCACCATAATCTACATTTAGGACATTTTCGTCACCCCAAAAAGAAACCTTGTGCCCATTTGCAGTCACCTGTTCCCTTCCCCAGCTCCAGGCAATCACTAATCTACTTTCTGTCTCTACAATCTCCTTTTTGCCTTCCCTGAACATTTCACATAAATGGAATCATATAATATGTGGTCTTTTGTGCCTGGCTTCTGTCACTCAGAGTAAGGTTTTTGAGTTCAACCATATTGTAGCATATATCAGGACTTCACCCCTTTTTATTGCCAAATAGTATTCCATTATATGGATATTGGTATGAATTTTTTTTTTTTTTGCTTGAGGAAGATTGTCGCTGAGCTAACATCTGTTCCCAATCTTCCTCTATTTTATGTGGGACGCCACCAAAGCATGGCTTGACAAGTGGTGCTAGGTCCGTGCCTGGGATCCAAACCCACAAAACTTGGGTTGCCAAAGCAGAGCGTGTGAGCTTCACTGCTACGCCACCAGCCTGGCCCAGTATGGATTTTGTTTATCCAGTTGATGGACATTTGGGTTGTTTCTGCTTTTTGCTATTATGAATCATTTATGCCATGAACATTTGCTACAAGTCTTTCTGTGGACATATGTTTTCAATTCTCTTGGGAAGATACCTAGAGTGGAATAGCTGGGTCATATGTTAATTTTATGTTTAACATATTAAGAAACTGCCAAACTGTTTTTCCAAAGTTGTTGCACCATTTTGCAATCCCACCAGAGTGTATGAATTTCCAGTTGCCCCATGTCCTTATCAACACTTGGTATTGTGTGTCTTTTTGATTGTAGCCACTCCAGCAGGTGGAAAGTGGCATCTCATTGTGTTTTTAATTTACATTTCCCTTATGACTAGTGATGTTGAGCATCTTTTCATGTCCTCATCGACTATTTGTAGATCTTCTTTGGTGAATGTCTGTATGAATCTTTTGCCTCTTTTAAATTTATCTTTTTATCATTCCAGGAGGAATTTTAACAGGTGTGTCCCAACTAGGAGTTAGGGAAACTGTGAGCAGCGGGGAGAGTGGAATGAAGAAGGTGGACAGGGAAGGGGCTCTTGGTCTGGAACTCTACACTGAGCCGTCGTCAGAGCTGGATTTGCCTCATTCTTGATCGTCTGGCTTCTGCCCTCACCTACCATCTGTGCATGAGGTTGTCTACTTACTGTCCATCACCATGGCCCTGATTACTCCGGCAGGGAAATGTCAGCTTCAGGGATAGCCCCTGCAACCCAGGCGAGCAGAGAGTACCCACTGACACTGACTCCTCAGGCCCAGAGAGCCAGTCTTCTGTCCACTGCCCCGCTGGCCACCTCCAGAGAGACTGTTGAGCCCCAGTCTCCCCTGTCTCCTGTAGAGGCTTTCCTCAGTCAAAGCCCCCGAGCTCCTTCCCAGCCATCGGTCCTCCACCACACCGTTATGCCCTACATGCCTTTTTCTTTGCCTCTGAGCCAGTCCTCCATTCCTTATCTGCCTCCAAACCCTTCCACTCCACCCTCTGGAAATGCCGGTGGATAACAAGCCGTCTCCCCTGCATCCTCTGTCTCTCCATAAATTGCTCTGTCCACTTCCTTGCTTTTGCCTGGCTCTCCCCTGAACAGGGCCTCCCCTGAGCCCCTTCCTCTCAAGTGCTGGTGTGTGTTCTCATGCCCCACAAACCCCAGGCTCAGGAGCCAGGGAGGTGTCGTTGCTTCCTGCTGCCGTGTCCTTCTTCGTGGCTTAGGCCATTCAACTGTATGTCCTCTTTTTGTCCTGGTTGTTATCACCTATGGCCCCCTGGTTGCTGCTGTTTTTCATCAGAGACATTGACACCTGCTCGTCAGCAGCCTTCCTCTCTTTCCAAGTCCTGCAGTCATCCTGGTGATTTCAGCAAACATGGGGAGCACTCATCCAGCGCCATAGCCTCTCTGGTTCCTGCATCTTTGCATCTTAAGCAATATTCTCTTTCTATATCTCAACTATCAACTCCCACAGTCACATTCTGAAACTGTCATCCCCCTAAACTGCTCCACCTTCAAAAGTCACTAGTTCTGGTCACAACCTCCTCTCTGTCCAGCTTGCTTCTTCAGCTATGCCTACCAGGACTAATCTTTGACCTCAAGGGGACCTCTAGACCACTAGCAACTGTTCTTTCTCCCAGCCCATCAGCTCCCTCCTTTCTTCACTTGTGTCCCAAATTGCCAAACCTGAATTCTTTTGTCCCTCTATCATCCAAACCTATTTTCTTCAAATAACCCAAAAGCTGGGTAAATCCAACTTTCCTTTACTTCTGTGTGTGACCTGAGCAGTGAGCATTCCAGGAGAAGCTCACATCACTGGGAAGGTTGGCTTCGCCATAATTTTTGGTCACCAGCTTAATTATAGGCCCTCAATACTGCTCTGCAATTCTCAAGTCAGCTTGATACCCAACTCTTGGTAATGGCTTTCCAAGATTTCGAAGCTTCTCTGATATCCTTAAACCTCCAACCTTCCCAACTCCCCTCAACCCTCTCTTAGCAGGTAACTTTCTTGGCAATAACTTCTCAGAGAAAACTGAAGCCACTGTGTGGCAAGTTCTTCAAGGTTTTCCTCAAGACCTGCAAACCCTCAGTGTATCTACACTCAACCTCTCTCCCTTCCTCTTATACTGGGAAAGTTGAATGGCCTAAGCCCCCAAGAGGGATGAGATCACTTCCTCCACCTTTGGACTCTCTCCCCCCCATCTCTTTCCTGAAGATTCTCCTATTCCTCCTCATCATTAAAACATGATCTAGTCTGTCATCTTTAAAAAATGCCTTCCTTGGCTCCATAGCCTCCCCAGCGATCTCTCACCCTCACCTCCTCCCCACTTCACAGGCAAACTCCATGAAAGAGCTGTCAACACACACGTCTCCCTTTTCTCACCTCCCACTTACTCTTTAACCTGCTCTGCCCTCATCTCTTCTGCTACAGCCCTTGCTGGTGTCACCACCTCCACGTCACCAAATCCAATGGACACTTTCCACTCCTCATCATATTTGGCATCTCTCTCAGCTGCGCTTGACAAGGTGGGCCACTCCTTTTTTATGAAAATGCCTTCTTCCTTTGACTTCCGTGATTCCATGCCATTCGTCTTCCTCAAGGCTCATTTTCCTCGGGGCTGGATCCTAGGCTTTCTTATCACTCTAACCTCCTTCTCAGCAGTATCAACCCAGAGCCACATTTATTTCTCTAACCCACAACACTTGGAGCTCCAGACCCTCTGCTCAATAACCCACTTCACATCTCCCCTTGGCTGTTTCACCTCACACTAACCATCCCAACAACACTGCCTGGTCTTCCAGAGTTTCCTATTTCCGTGAATGAAGACACCATCCATCTGGTATTGCAAACTAGAAACCCAGGAGTCATCCTCTTTATGATCCCCACTCTTGCCCTCCACTTCCAATCCACCACCAAGTCTTGTCAATTCCGCCTTCCAAACGCCTCTCACACCTACTGGTTTCCCCTCATCCTCACACCACCAGCTCAGCCCAAGCTGCTTTCATTTTTTGTCTTGTCTACTCTAACAGCTTCCTAACTGGTTTCTTCCTATCTGCTTTGACTCTGTAATCAATTTTCCAGCCTGATCCAGAATATTTTTTCAAAACAAAGTAAGATCGTGTTATCCTGCTGCTTAAAATCCTTCACTGGCTTTCCATGGTCCTTAATGTGTTCTGTGAGGCCTTGAGTACTCTGGCCCCTGCCCACCCCTCCTGGTCATCTTGTACACCTGTCCCCTCACATTCTATTCCACTTGCACAGGCCTTTCTGTTTCTAGGGTTTGCCATGCTCCTTCCCACCTCACGGCCTTTGTGTATGTTTTCTTTGTGTCTGCAATATTTCCTCACTCCCACTCAGCCCTTTCATCTAGTGAACTCCTGTTCATACTTCAGAACCCAGTTCAGGATTCAGTTTCAGAGAAGTGTCCCGTAACCCCTGTTCTAGGTTAAGTTCCTTTGTTAAACATTCTCACTTTTCTTTCCCTCAGACACTCATCTCAGTTTACAATCAATTATATATTCATTGGCATAGTTTTTAATTAATGTCTGTGTCTCCCACGAGACCGTACCCTCCTCAAAAGCAGGGATGGTGTCTGCTCACCATTATATCCCCTGCAGAGCACAGTAGACACTCAACAAACATTTTTGAATGAATAAATGAAACAAACACTGCACCTGCCCCAGGTGGTTCACTTGTTCCTTCATTCATTCACCCAACAAGCATTGTCTGAGCCCTTACCATATACTAAGCACCATGAGAGGGTGAGGATGAGAGATGAGAGAGACATGGCATCTGCCTTGGAGGAGAGAGTGGTCTAATGGGGAGCTGGATGTGTATGCACATAATCCAAGCATCCTCTGTGCTCTAGCCAGGCACCCTGCTAGTGCTGCGGTCGCAAACCTGAGGAGGTGATCAACTCCGCCTCACAGAGGATGCTGCCTCTGATCTGGGTCCAGACAAATGGAAGTTGCCCAGGAGGGAAGGCCGTGCCAACCAAAGGAAACAGCATGTACGAGGCCGCAGAGGCACGAGAGGGAGCAGCACGTTATTCCTGGTCAGGGGTGCAGAGTGCCCTAGGCCGAGGGGAGGAGAACCAGACGGGCAGTGGAGGAGGCCAGCGAAGGTGATAGGGAGACAGACAAGGTTGCATATGCCCAGGAGGTTTGTACACGCAGGTGTAGGGTGACACGGTCAGAGACCAGTCATAGAGAGAGAATTCCTGCAGGTGGTGGGTGGGGGTGGGCCCACGTGGGCCCAGTGATGGATGATGGGGCTGTTAGGCTGATCCGTGTGAGGGATGGTCAGCACGGCCCGAGCGAGAGTGGTCATTCCGAGAGGCAGAGCAGTGGGCCACGCCTCTGCAAGGCGGAGATGCCTGGGCAGAGGGCCCCCTGACACGGAGGGCACTCGAAAATCTCCAGGGCCTTCTGCCGCACCTCGCCGTTCACGGATGCTGTGCGCCTTTCCCACAGAGGGGGAATGAAGAGTGTTCTTCGGACAGAACATGAAGGGATTTCGGTGACAGTCCCCGGTCCTAGAAGTACTGAGAAGGCAGAGCCCACCTTAATCATGTCTTTCATTTCCTGATGCTTTGACATCTAGGCCCTTGTTGACCTTGGAGAGACTGCCCCTCCCAGGGCCAGCCAATTCCTAGGCGCAGCAAACACTCAGCCCAAAGGAAAGCGTGCTCTTCAAACGCAAACGTGCCAATCCAGAGCCCATACCGCACAGCACCTCCTTCACTAGGCGGAGCCTCTATCCCCCGGCCGAACATCGCAGGGCCAGGTGCCAGACAACTAGGGCTGCCCTGATGCCCCAGAGTCCACTGGCATTATTCAAACCAGCCAATCCTAAACCTATCTGCCCTGCTTCTCCTCTCTTGCCCATTTTTTCCCGATGAAAATCTCAGTGAAGATTCTCACCCACACATTCTCCTCACTCCCTCTGCCTCCTGCCTGACCCTGCTGCTTCCCCATGTGACCCTAGTTGGTGTGCCGTTTCTAGGGATCTGTGAGTACAAACATCTTCCCTTATGACTATCATTTCTGTCTGCGTGTCTTACCACACCCCATTAAAACACATCTCAGGTACATTTTAAAACAGGGCACTTGGCCCCTTGTGACTCAGGTAGCCACCAAGCCCGTTTGGAGAATCCGGGGACCTGGGAAGTGTGTAGCATGGCATCCCTCCCGTTTTCTCATGTGGTTATGGACATGGCTCGTCTCCTGCGCCGCTCATCCTTGAGCGGAAGGTCACAGTGACCTGCTAAGGTTGAGGTTCATGGTCAAGTTGAGTGGAGAGCCCCCACCCCTGCCTGAATGTTAGAATCACGAGGGGAGCTTCTCAAGGCCACCGAGGCTGGGCCCTCGACTTAAGGGGTCTGGAGTAGGGCCCAGGCATCACTGTGGATTTGGAGGTTTCCCAGGGGACCCTAACGTAGGGTTAGGGGCGAGAACTATATCCTAAAGTCTGGCTCCCCAAAGTCCCTGACCAAACCCACCACTGACGAAGCCCCAGGGTTCTTCCTTCTTGCTTAGTGCACGCGCAGGGAACACCACGTGCCCTCTACATAAAGGGGACAGGCTTCCCCCACCGGGGGGCCGTTGTGCTCGGGGCCCTGAAGATTGAGGTGCTTGAGTACCAAATCGAGAAGCTGAAGTCACAAACACAAGTCACCCTCCGTCCCCACTAGTCATTATGATGTTGGTTGGAATACAAATTTAGCCTACAGTAGGTTGGTTGTGTTTGAACCTCCCCCACAAAGTTCTGTATGGGAAATCTAGTTAAGAGCCTTCTTCCTGGGGGAGGTTGCGTGTAACAGCTGTTCCTCACCAGGGCTGATGGTCCCTCCAGGATGCAGGCGGGAGTTGCCCTTGGAGCCCAAAGTCTTTCATGCCTGAGGACCGACTCACATTTCAGGCTGACGTCCAGAAGGACAGCCTTTCCTTCCACAGCTGCTGACAAAGACACTTCCTGGGCTCTGTGGACAGAGGCAGCTCAGCTCGGGAGCTGGGGCTCATGCCACGCTTTGACACATTAGGGAAAAGGTGTTGTGTAGCCGCTGTGGATCAGCTGGCCTTCCTCGCCTTCCTCTACTACAGAGGCTGGAAAGCTACAATACGGGATCTCTCAGCCCCTCCTACCCCAAGGGCAGGCTATGTTCTGGTCAAGAAGACGTAGGAGAATGTCCCTGGGAAGGCTTCTCTTCCTGAATAGAAGGCAAAGGCCCACCAGGAGAAAAGCATTGTTGCCTTTTGTCCCTTTACCCATTCCGCTTCGTTCTTCTTGGAACGTGGATGTGATGTTGGATGTGTAGCAGCCATCCTGCGACCAAGAGGGGACAAGCATGCTGTTGAAAGCCTACACCGCACACGCAGCCCTCGCTTCCCTCTAACGCTCTCTCTTTTCGTGTCCCCAAGTTCCCCTGGGGATGGGACAGATTACAGAACCCTGAAAACTTGAAGAAATAGAGCCCGAGGTTCTTTTAGAGCAAACCTAGCCAGCAACCGTCCAGCGTCTCCACGGTGCTCCCAGGCACGGGTGCCCTGCGCTCCCTGGAGACACAACTCCTTCAAGTACAGCTCAGATTGCTAGAAAAGACTATGTCTCGTGGAACCAAAAACTCCCCCTGAAAACTCACACTTTGTCCTGTTCTTTCTTCTGGAACTGCGTAGAACAAGGCCTTCTTGCACATGGCCACCCACCGGACATTTGAAGGCAATAATGAGAGACACACGATCACCTTTTGTTCAGGCTGAAGGTCCCCATTTCTTCAACTAGTTCAGCTCCTGGGGCTACATCCTATACTCCATCTGTACAAAGATGCCCTTGAATGGCTCACAGGCTAACGTGGGAGGCAGACGCGTGGACAATGACAGTACAATGTGACGCTGGGATGGACACACTCGCAAAGGCCGTGGGACCACAGGTGAGGGACCAACACTTCCGTGCAGAAGGGAGTGGCAGCGGGGAGTAAGTCTTCAGAGAAGGTGATAGTCCATGAGGAAGAATAAAGGATGATTTGGCAAAGGCCAGATATTTGGGTCAGAGATTGCAGGTCTGGGTCAGTTAAGGCCATAATTTGGTGTGGCCAGAGTCACGTTGCTGGGAGCAAGGGGCCACTGCAGGGAACACCCTCTAAGTGGAGATTATTGTGATGAGTCTGCAGATGCACCATTTGAGGCTCAGAAGGACCGAAGGATCCGTCTGAGGCGAGAGACTTTAGGGATGTGAATCCTACTCAGATGCTGTGCAGCCTTGGGCAAGTTGCCAAAACTCTCTGGGCCTCAGGTTCATTATCTATAAAACAGAGATAATAATAATCATAGTGCTTTTCTCTTAGATTGTTATGCACATTAAGTGAATTAATGAGTGGCTCAGAATAGTGCCCGGCACGCGTTAAGCAATCAATAAATGCCAGTCATTGTGAACAAGCGATTGGCTTCTCTGAGATTGAAAACCACGTCCTTTGTCTCCCAGTTCCACCTTCTTCTTCCTGAACAGAAGGACAGGCGCAGGGCTGGAGGCAGAGGGGCAGTTTTGGGGTGGGCTCTTATTCACAACGGTACGGTATTTGTTTGTGTGTTGCAAATTCTTCCACACCTGGGTCTCTGGACACTTGTGTAGTTTAAAACATTCATACTACAAAGATGTACTTGTTGGCAACATGTTCCTGCATCTCTGAATCAAGTGCCTTCTGCCACTGTGCTGCCCAGTCCTCTGGGGACAACGGTCCCTCCACAGCATCTGCCCGCTTTAGGTGGCTGGGGAGGGACCCTGGCCCCGGCTCCCAGCACGCTGGCTGTGTGCCAAGGGCGGGGTTGGCCGAGTGCTGAGTTCAAATCCTGACGGGGTCTCTGGACTCTCCTCCCCCCGCAAAGCCTGCGCTGTGTCCCTCGGGTTCACTGCAACTTTTCTATCTTAATAAAGCTGAGGGACTTATTTAAATTTCAAAGCCACATAGGCAGCCAAGCAGGCAGGAGAAATCGCCGCATGTCGAGAGATGAAATGAGATGGTGGCCGCACTGGAGGGAAGAAGGGAGGAGAGGAAACAGAAGGGAGGGAGAGGAAGAGGACAGCTTGCGACGTAGCATGTGGGTCATTTCTCTCGTCTACTTCGTTGTCAAGCGAATACCTCCATCTCCCAGCCAAGTCCACGTCTACCCCACTCACCTCCTCCTCTGACTTCCCTATTTCTGTGAATGACACAGCCATTTTGCCAGTCACCAAATTCAAAATATGAGTCGTCTTTGACCCTTCCTTCTCCAGCCATGCCTGGTTCTTTGTGATTTCCAAGCTTAGGGTCTCTCTGGAATCCGGCTGGCCCTTCCTCCTCCTCTGTGACACCCTCGGGGGAGGTCTGAGCTAGCGCCTGCCTCTAGGGCTTCAACCATGGCCTAACCGGACTTCTCCCCTCTCCACCTCCCTTCCCACTCGTCCGCTGCTGCTTATCAGAGCAATCTAGGGGCATCTTGGTAATCCTCTGGAAAACAAACAAACAAAACCTGAAAAACCAAACGAGAACAAGCCCTAATTTCCAGTGCTTGATCGTTTTCATGGGTAAATATTCACACCATGGTCCAGCCAAGGTACCCACGAGAGGACACAGAATGCCGAGCTGGAAAGAGAAGTGCCGAATCGGCTCTTCCAAGCACACAAGTGCCGGGTAATCTGTCTAAGAAACAGCTCACCACAGACTTATAACTTAAACATCAACTTCGGAGCCTGGCCTTTGAGGTCTTCTAGAGCTGGCTCTCAATCCGCTCACTGGCTGCTCCCCCAGCGGCCCTACACGCGCCCACACGGCCTGGGAACGTTCCTCATCTCTGATGCGATTCTTGCCTCTCTGCCTTTGTGCCTTTATTTGTACTGGTCTCTCTGCCCATCGGAAAATCCTTCCCACTCGTCAAGACACATCTCAAATGCTACCCACCGCCTCTATGAAGACGTCTTCTGAGACCCTCAAAGCAGGTAGGATGTCCTTACTATCCGAACCCCAGTAGTGTTTTGTTTGTGCCTCTGCTGGGACTATATCACAGGCTGCTATGTCTCTGCTTACATGTGGGCTTCTCTTGGTCCCTCCCATTGTATTATCAGTTTCTTGAAGGTAGGGACCATTATTTCTTTGTGGTTCCTGAAGCACCAACATGTTTTCTTGCACACAGTAGATGCTTCAGAAATATTTGTTGAAATAAATTGACCCATTTCCTCTGTGAGAATAAGACTTTTTTTTCCATCTGCCAGAAGAGGAAGAGATTTCTGGTCCCAGAGCTGGACACGCTCATTGGATTGCTGGCGCTGACGCTGCGTCTCTTGCTCTGGAGCCTTCGCCTGCATCTCTCTGGGCCTCAGCCTAGGGGAACTGAGGCCCCTGGCTCCCGAGCCAGGCCTCTCACTCACCCGCTGCCTCCCAGCAAGTCAAAGGCAGCTCAGTCAGACCTAACGCCTCCTCCCAAGAGCACTGACAGGAAGTGCTGGATGGATCGGCTCCTGGCTAGGGCCAGCAAGTTCGGCGTTTGTCTAAAAGCTAGACCCGGGCCTCGGCTGACCCAGGAAGCCTTGGCAGTTGAACCAGAGCCGGGGCAATTCTGCTGGGCCTGGCGCTGAGCTGTGGCTTGGCCTCCTCTGCTCCCGGCCTAGGCCGCTGCAGTCGCCAAGGCCCCTCGTGTGAAGGAATTTGAGTTCTAACTTTAGGTGGCTACGTGGCTGATGGCTGTGTTTGTGAATATCTCATTCCTGCTTTGGTGCCCAGCTGGTGGGAACAGAACGGGTAGTCATGGGACTGTCATCATGTGCTGTCCAGGTTAACATGTAGCATTTCTATTACTATTAACAGACTTTCTGCTCCTCACTCCATCTGTTCTCTGAAATAATTGCAGTTGTACAGACCATGCCTTCGCTACAGGCAAGCTCTGGGGAAGAGGATAGTGCTTTTATGAGAAAAAAAAAAGTGTTAAAAAATAACAGCAAACATGAGAAGAGAGTGGGAATGGAGCTAACAGCAGGTTTCCAATTTCTTTCGGATTCCGGCATTGCAAAGGTGGCATTTTCACACTTGTTCCGGGTGACCAAGCCCAGCCAGATGGGGGTGAGTGACTGGGCTGGTGGCTCAGCCTTTTGGAAGTGGTGTTGGTCACCAGGGGAGTCGTCCCCTTGGTTGTGCTACCTAACGAGGAAGGTGCTGGGGCGGGCTGGGCCCTTAAGCAGAGACAGAGGCATTTTAGATGGCATGGCATGGCATATCCTGCTTGAGGGAGCCGGGTGGTATCAAGGCCTGGAGGAAATGCCAGGGAAGTGAGAAGGTTGGTTGGTGGGCAGGTGGAGGTTTGAGCTACACAGCTGGTTCCATCTGGGCCCCTCTTTCTCCACACACAAAACGGGAGGGATCATCTACAGGACCTCCTGTCCTGGAGGGCTATTAGGAGAAGGAATGGGTTACCACAAAATATTAAGACTTCTTCTGATGGAAGATTAAGAGAACTATGCAGGATGATTAAGACTTGGCACGTGAAACACAGTAACTATTAAGAACACTAAACAAATACTTGTGGATTTGAAGTGATCTGATTTATAAGCATTGTGTGTGTGGTTTCCACCTTTTCATGGGGTGCTAAACAAGGCATAACGATGAGAACAACAACCTAATGGGTTGTTCTGGTGCCTTCTCTCCCACTACCTAGCTTGTCCATGTGAAGGCCCAATGCTGAGTGTCACATCTCATCCTATGAGGCTGAAAATAGTGGTCTTTCCCCCTTGCCCAGACCGCCATTGAACGGTCACGGAGGAAGATACTGCTGAGCTCTTTTGGGAATGAATTTGATGAGAAAAGAAGGAAACAAATTAAGGAAATACAGCCATGTGATATCTAAGTCTTATTCTAATTTCAAGGAAGTATTTTCATTGGAAAGAAACCCACAGAATGTGACTGATCAGCTGCAACTAAGACATTTGTTGGGAAAAATTTTTTTGTCTGTGGACTCTATACTATTCTCCAAACCCAGAAAATGATTCAAAAAAAACATTCTGGAAAGGCTCATGTAGAGAATCAGACGGACTGTCATCTGATGATGATCACAGTGCAAAGCATTTTGCAGGCACTGAAAATTTACCTGTCTTTCCCACTTCAAATTACCTTCCAGACTGATCAGGATGCTCTCTATCTACTTTAAAACTGGATTCACTGAATCACAGAGATTGGCGGGCTTTTATCTAAGAATTTTCAAAATACACAGGTGTGGATGAAAATGTGGCACTGTTGGCTAGGGGCCCCAAAAGAACCTGGTTCTTTTAATATAAGAGAATATAAAGAATTTGGAAGGCAAGGGTTTTGAGCTATTCCTACCTAGTGACAAATTTGCAGAGGGATCTCGGGAAAATCCACATCTTTTCCTTTGGCCAAAGACTTGACTGGAAAGAATGGGAATCAGTCCGTTGAGAGAATGTCTGTGTTAAAGACTAGTTACATATTAGTTTTTGGTGTGTTTCCTTCTTCTACCACCCCTTGAGCTCTTCCAGGCCCGGGACCAGCGGCTGGCTCCTAGGTCCTCTATATACGTGAGATGTACAATATATGTGCATGCTGAATGCATGAATAAAATATATAACTAATGGTACTGACAGCCAAGGAGTTTACCACCAAGGAAATGCCTTTCCATAAAAAGTGAAACCTGGATGTTCAAAAAGACGTACTCAGTAATATAAGATTATCAAACGAATAATAGCTATCGTTAATTGAGCCCTGTTATATTATATATATAGCTCTGGTGGTCTAGTGGTTAAGATTCAGCCTTGTCACTGTTGCAGCCTACGTTTGTTTCCCAGTCAGGGAACCACACCACTCGTCTGTCAGTTGTCATACTGAGGTGGCTACTTATTGTTGTGATGCTGAAAACTCTGCCTTCAGGATTTCCAATACCAGCAGGGTCACCCATGGTGGACAGGTTTCAGTGGAGCTTCCAGAGTAGACAGACTAGGAAGGAGGACCTGGCCACCCACTTCCCAAAAATTCGCCATGAAAACCCTATGAATAGCAGCAGAGCATTGTCTGATAGAGCATCGAAGATGGGAGGATGGTGCAAAAAGACCGGGCAGGGTTCCGCTGTGCTGTGCACACGGTCACTAGGAGTCGGAATCCACAACGGCAGTAACAACCAATTATATTATATGCCAACCATTTCATATCCCTTGCCTCATTTAATTCCACAGCCAATATATGAGGTCAGCACTATTATTCCCATTTTAAAGATGAGAAAACTGAGGCTGGGGGAGATTGAGTAACTTGCCCCAGGGCACTTTATTAGTAAGTGGCACAGGCAAAAATCAAAGCCCCATCTGTATGACTGGGAAGCTGGGGCTCTTATGCATGCTCTGTTCTGTGCCCTTTGAGAGGGAGGAGGTAGGATTTCTGTAAAGTGCGATCAGAACCTGTTATTGTTCCTGGAGGGGGTAAATAAATTAGTGGGAAGGGAAACTGTGTTTAGTTTTCAAAAGCTTTTGACAAGGTTACTTTCAAAATTAAAAACCTTTGGTGCCAAATAGTTTGTCATTGATAAGGAACAGTGCAGACAGCAACAAACAGATCCCTTTCTCCGTTCGCTTCTAGATTCAATTCTTTTGGGGCCCAATTCTAGGCCTTTTATTCTGCACCTTTCCATAAACTGTGTATGAGAGGAAGTAAGCAGCGGAGGCCCCAGGTAATCAGATGATCAGGGAAGCCCTTGGCAGGTGGACGTGCTGCCGGCTGGGGAGAAATCCCGGCTGAGCTGAGGGCTGTGTGAGAACAGAGATCTGGGCAGAGGGCCTCCCGGCAGGCCCGTGCCAGGCCAGGCCCTGGCAGGAAGAATCCGGGCTCCTTCTGGGAACTCAGAAAAGGATGTCACAGTCGCTACAGAGTCTTCCTTAAAGACACCAGCCCAAGAGGCTGCTGTGTGACCCAGAAGGAAAACAAAACCAAAGGTCTGGCTTAACTGGAAGGAAGTGTGCATAAATTAGTGCACTGTGTTTGCACAGAACCATCACATGCCCGCACGGAGGGCTGTCTTCAGTTTTGAGCGCTGCGTAAAGGGGGCACTAAAATCGTCAAACACAAGGGATGGCAGAGGGAGAAGGAGAGGCCAGATGAGGACAGAAGGAGATAAGGAATGACCAAAGTTGTTCAAATCACTGAGAGGACAAATGTTCAAATGCAGTCTTTCTCCTCAAATCCTGGAAGGCAGAACTGGGGGCAACTCTTGACACTCGGAAAGGCAGCAGTTTGTACCGTTCGTACAGATGAAAGGAACTGCTAATGCGCACAGTGGGTGGGAAACTCATCCACTTCATTACTCAAGGCGCGAGACAGGTGGAAAATACAAATTGTTCTTTAAGAGGTTTGGCGAAACCTGTGGGCTATCGATTCACAGTGGCTTCTTGGGCAGACTGTGACTTTCAGGAGGAAATCCTGACGGCCTGAGGGTAGAGAGGAGAGGCGGGGCCATTAAAAGTCTCTGGACAAGGCGGCTGGAGGCAGCATGCACAGCTGGACAGACTATGGTTTGTTTTCACCCAGGGTGCCAATTCCGATGCTCTCTGGGCTGAAGGAGGTAAGGAATATGAGCATGCGTTCTGAGTGGACTGGATGTGGTTTACAAAAGGCACTGCTGGCTCCTACAATGATACGAGCCCTGCCTTTCGAGGGCCAACAGGGAGATCCTTAAACATCGAAGGTTGAGCACGTGGAGCTTTGGAAAGCTATTCCGATAAAGTGGAAGGAGTATGTCTCTATCCGCAGGCCAAGATCCCAATAGCCCTACAGAGCCCTGGTCCTAGTGTGTAGGGCCCTTTCCGCTGCCGCCAGATGCAGGGCTGCTCCCAGCCTGCCCCGGGCAGCGTGAAGAAGGGCGGGGCTGCTTTAATGCTCTGCTGATGCCATCTCGAAAGTCTCAACAGTTTCTCCACTAGGGGTCCTGCATTTTCACTTTGCACTGGGCCCCACAAATTACGTAGCCTGTCCTTATTAGGAGCCACTTAGTTGGCATCATAATGGGAGGGGGTGTCAAAGGAAAGCCAAGGGAGGAGGCCAGGCGAGGCAGCTGGATCCAAATGATATCAGGAAGAGAAACGTGTGAGAATGGACAGTTTCCTAGGCAACTGGTGGCTCCATCTAAGTGTCACACACATGCTTTGCTAAAAACATTTCTTAATGGAAGGAAATAAGACAAGAGAAACCAGCCCAGGGGAACCTGGGGCATACCTGGTATTGCTTATGACCTGCTGTGTGGCTAATCCGTGAACAGAATCATCTAGAAAAGAGAAAAAAAGAGGCCTTAACGGGCCTGGTCTCAAGTGGATGTTTTGGGGTTGAACGGCAGCCTTCTCTTTTTCATGGCTTCACTCCCAGACACACGTGTTTTTCGGAAACATTCTTAAGTAATGACTTTAGCTTATGACAAGGGCCACTCTTGAGTTCTCTGGGAAGTTTGAAGAGCCCGGATTCTGAATCAAGGGTGAGGATATTATGAAAGAAAAAAAAAGACACTCATAGGAGCCGTGGGCCAGGCTGTGCCTCTCCACTCAGCTCTCCCATCACCACGTTGAAGCAATAATTCTAACAGTCACTTCACTCTTGGGGGCCTCAGTTTCTCCGTCTTCAGAACAAGTTATCTCAAATCCTCCTTAGAAAGCACAAAGGTGCCGATTCCTGGCCGCATCCTTACTGACATGATTGGGAAAGAAAACAAACCTACAGAGATCGTTAACTTTAGTGCTCATATTGTCCCTGAAATAATTACAGAAGAAAAACCAAGATGAGGCTCCAGAAATTCTCCACAGACACTTACGCAGCTATAAACTGGCATTTTTCAACTGAGGGAAAAGGACGTCACTGTAAATTATGATGAGGCCATGCCACAAGGAAATCCCAAATCACAATGCTTTGTCTGGTTAGAAAATTTCAAGTACCCCAATAAAGTTTCACATGCATTTTTCTCCCTTTTCAGTTGACTGTATTCTACTTTCTCTTTTCTTTTTTGTTTAGAAAATTAGCTCTGATGGGGATAACACTGGCTCCGGGGGGTTCAGGGAGAGAGAAGTCCTTTCTGACCCGGGGGTTTTAGAGGTGCGCCCCTAACCCACTCGCAGGAGGCCAGCGTGTCTGCAGCCTGATCCTGATTCCCTCTCTGCTCTCAGCTCTCCCTCCTTAGTTGATTGGACCACGGTGGGTACTGGACCTGGGCAGGCAATCCATAAGCCAGCCAGCGTATGCCCTGGCACAAGGAAGCCTGGGCTGGGCCAACTCTACTCTGCCCTCCGCACTTTGAACCAGGGTTCAGTAGCAGGAGGAGGTAGAGTCAGGATCATACGCAGGTGAGACTCATGAGGAGCTGAAACGACCAGTGTCCAGCAGTGAGGACAGTAGTGCAGAGGGAATTCTGTCGGCCTTCCCGTCGCTAACTGGACCTCACGAATCCCCCACATAAGCCTTCTTCTTGAAAGGTAGAAGCTGGCTCCTTGGTAAAAGCGACAGAGGGATGGATTTCAACTTGAGCTGAAGGAGAACTTTCTAAGAGTCATGTGGAGCAGACATGCAATGGGCTGCTGGGAGCGGGGGTGGGGTCGGCGGGCAGAGCACGTTCACCATCACAGGTGGGGATGTTGTAGGGGAAGCTGTCGGGCCTCCTCCAATCCTGCCATTCTACGAGCATATGGGTATCAGAAAGCTGGTCCCTTCTGTGTCCATCTCTGAGGGCTACTGGTGGAAAAGCTTTGCCATCCTTAAGGCTGAGAATCCACCCTACGTATCATGGCTATTCCACCAGATTCCTTCTGCTTTCATGCTCCATAAGGCACCTCCCCCTCTCCCACCCCACCCCAGACATCATTTCTTTAGGAATCTGTCTTCTGCCCAGACTGTGGGCACCTCTGGGCAAGCTGCTCAGTTATCCTCAGGACTTGGCACAATGTCTGGCCAGGCATAGAATGAATGCATGAAGCAATGACGTGAATGAATGAGGTGGTTGACAGGGCCTGAGATGTACAGAGTCCCTGCTCTTCCTTTCTTGCTTGGATGGCAGAGGCTGGGATAGAAAGGGGTAGAAACGCCAGGAGGAATGCCCTTTGTTAGCTCCATGTCCTTCTCCTACATGACCTCCACACTTGGGGGGGCACTGGGGACCCTGTTCTCCTCTCTGTGTCCTCAGAATGTCACCCTCTCATGGTCACCAGCCCCTCAGAGGTGTGGGAAGAGGCAACACACTCAGGAGGCAGATTGGTTTAGCAGGAGAGGCAACAGCCTGGGAAGCACTGGGACTGAGGGTCCTGATCCCATGTGACCTGGACCAGTCTGTTTTCCTCGCTGTGCCACCTTCTCCAGAGTGGAAAAGGTAAAATGGGGCTCTTGGTAGTTAGGGGCTACTGCTTTTAAAAATGCTGAAGCCTGGATTGGGAGTGAATCCGGTAACCTTGGTCAAGCCGACATGGGCATCCTCATCACTGCATCCTGAGGAATCTCGTCCTGTCCCCCACTCCACCCCAGGCCCACCTTCTCGCTCGGCTGCTGGACCAGAGGAAACCGAAGTTACCTTGCTGCGATTCTCACAGCCCTCTTTCTCTAGGAGAGGAGAAGGCTGGAGTGGCAGAGAGCCTAGGTCTAAACCCATCAAAGCCAGCTAGGAGGCGTGGCACCAATTCAGAGCATCCCAACTCGGCTCCCTCCTGAGAGGGCAACACACAGGGTCTGGGGCTCCTGTTGCCTGTTGGTGTCGACCACACTGGTCAGTTGCAGAAAGGAGATTTACTGCAAACGACAGGAAAGACAGAGCGTCTGCCCAGCCCTCGCCTTAGGTTCAGGCTGAGTCCCGACAGCGTGTGCAGGTAAAGACGGAGAGCAGCGGAGACGACCTGCAGAAGGGAGTCTTGGCGAACTGGGCCTCCAGATACAAGTAACACTGCTTCTACCCCTGTGAGTGATACTCCTCCCTGCTCCCCAACCCCCACGCCACGGAATTTTCCTGTGCGGTGAGAGGAGCCTCCGTCCCTGGGGGAGAGGAGACCTCGGTTTTAGTTCTGGTTTGGTCACTAACTACCTGGATAACTTTGGGTCTCCTCAGTGGTGGAAGGAAGGGTTGGATGAGGTGGTGGTCTATGTCATTGGCTTCTCTCAGGCGTTACCTTTAAGCAAGCGCAAGAGCGGAGGCACCAGCCCCGGCAGCCTGTCTGCTGGGTGGGAAGGCAACGCCAGCCCCCACCCCCTTCCCCGTGGGAGTGGCCACCACCCATCCCACCACTGTTTCTTCTAACACAGTGATGCCCCCGGGACACTGTCAGGGAACACTGGATGAGTGGAGGAAACCAGCGGATGGCCTGTATTCCCTGTGGAGGAGCACTCAGGGCCCCCTGAGCAGCCCTGCTCAGCACCACCCCAGACCCCTGAAATGCGCTGGAGGGCTGCCTGGGTCTGAGGTGGCTGT